>NC_143023.1:33825000-34476250 GCF_057628025.1 Oncorhynchus mykiss
TTCTTCTGAGGAGGAGTAGCGAGAAGGATTGGAGGACCAATGCGCAGCGTGGTAAGTGTCCATAATGTTTTTTAATAAGATATAAACTGAGGAGGAGTAGCGAGAAGGATCGGAGGACCAATGCGCAGCGTGGTAAGAGTCCATAATGTTTTTTAATAAGATATAAACTGAGGAGGAGTAGCGAGAAGGATCGGAGGACCAATGCGCAGCGTGGTAAGTGTCCATAATGTTTTTTAATAAGATATAAACTGAGGAGGAGTAGCGAGAAGGATCGGAGGACCAATGCGCAGCGTGGTAAGTGTCCATTATGTTTTTTAATAAGATATAAACTGAGGAGGAGTAGCGAGAAGGATCGGAGGACCAATGCGCAGCGTGGTAAGTGTCCATTATGTTTTTTAATAAGATATAAACTGAGGAGGAGTAGCGAGAAGGATCGGAGGACCAATGCGCAGCGTGGTAAGTGTCCATTATGTTTTTTAATAAGATATAAACTGAGGAGGAGTAGCGAGAAGGATCGGAGGACCAATGCGCAGCGTGGTAAGTGTCCATTATGTTTTTTAATAAGATATAAACTGAGGAGTAGCGAGAAGGATCGGAGGACCAATGCGCAGCGTGGTAAGTGTCCATTATGTTTTTTAATAAGATATAAACTGAGGAGGAGTAGCGAGAAGGATCGGAGGACCAATGCGCAGCGTGGTAAGTGTCCATTATGTTTTTTAATAAGATATAAACTGAGGAGGAGTAGCGAGAAGGATCGGATGACCAATGCACAGCGTGGTAAGTGTCCATAATGTTTTTTAATAAAGGCAATAGAACACTCAAACAAAACAACAAACGGTGACATGAATATACAAAACCGAAAACAGGCCGAACACAGAAATCCCAAATTATAGAAAAACGAACTTTGACAACCCACCCAACTCACACCCTGACCATACTGAAACAAAGACATAATAAAAGAACTAAGGTCAGAATGTGACAATTCCGTTATCCAATACACAAGCTATATGCATTACACACGACAGAAACACATAAAAGCCCATAGATATAAGCCTAGCTATGCTCTCTTGGGTAAATAAATTAAACAATCTCCAGTAGGCTAATATTTTTGAGTGTGAACTGTATAACTGTACTGTATTGTATTATATAGACCAGAATTATGCACCTCGTTCAAATCATCATGAAGCAGGGAAAGAATATGTGATTCTGTTGCAGCACATGCTGCCTACAAAGTTACAAGTATAGACTAGCTAAATAGATTTTAATTTGTCATAATATTTCCCCTAATGGTAGCATTTCGAAAAACCGTCAATCTACACACAATACCCCATAATGACCAGGCAAAATTAGGTTTTTAGAATTTTTGCAAATGGAGCGTCGCTGCACAGCTATTTTCAGATCTATCCGGAAATCTTTGATTGGGTTCAAGTCCAGGCTCTGGCTGGACCAGTCAAAGACATTCAGAGACTTGCCCTGAAGCCACTCCTGCGTTGTCTTGGCTGTGTGCTTAGGGTCTTTGTCCTGTTGGAAGGTGAACCTTCACTCCAATCTGAGTACTTGAGCGCTCTGGAGCAGGTTTTCATCAAGAATTTCTCTGTAGTTCGCTCCGTTCATCTTTTCCTTGATCCTGACTTGTCTCCCAGTCCCTACTGCTGAAAAACATCCCCACAGCATGATGCTGCCACCACCATGCTTCACCGTAGGGATGGTACCATGTTTCCTTCTGAAGTGACGCATGGCATTCAGGCCAAAGGGTTCAATCTTGGTTTCAAAAGACCAGATCATCTTGTTTCTCATGGCCTGAGAGTCCTTCTGGTGCCCTTTGGCAAACTCCAAGCAGCCTGTCATATGCTTTTTACTGAGGAGTGGCTTCCGTTCTGGCCACTCTACCATAAAGGCCTGATTGGTGGAGTGCTGCAGAGATGGTTGTCCTTCTGGAAGGTTCTCCCATCTCCACAGAGGAACTCTGAAGCTCTGTCAGACTGACCTTTGGGTTCTTGGTCATCTTTACAATAAAAAAATAAGGTGACCCAAAAAAGTCAGATAGAGATATGTAAATTAGACACGCATTTGGTCTTTATATTACTGTAAAAAAAAAGTTACCATGATGAGATGATATGTCTACATACTGAGATGGGCTTGTCGGTGCCCATCCTGAACATTGATGATTAATGCAGCAGTGACCAGAGAGAAGGCTGCAGAGAATCCAGATTTAGACACATATAAATGAACAGTTCCATTTCACATCATGCTGGTCATATGAATAATTAATTATAATTGATCCGTTTTTCACAGTTATTTATCCTGGGAATTGGGAGCGGGTGTGGGCTGTAAATCTCTGTAAATCTCGGTAACCGGGATTCAACCCTACTGGTGATACATGACGCAACCTCCACTTAATTGAATTCAATGCAACAAAGTCCATGCAACTTTGTTGCATTGAATTCACCCTTTATGTCACATGCAGCAGCCAATCAAGGTGATTGTCCATTGATGATGATCAGCACAAATGTTCTGAACAACATCGGTTTGAAGCTCTAGTCAAGTTAAGAATAACAGCCACAATCAGCTGTGACTGACAGACCAAACATGTCATATCGTAAGAGTATCATAATCACAGTAATCATCTGGTACTACCTTGGAAATTACACATAGGCAAGGCCCAGGAAAGAGAACAGAAGAATCCCAATAAGGCCAAGCAAGCTACACACATACTGTATACATTTCTATTTCTGCAGAAACTTTGTTTACCTATTACATTGGGGATTGTTTAAAATACCACTTTATTGATTGATTGCAGCAATGTTATGACAATCCAGAGGATCATTCTCCCCTTAAATATTATATCACCAGAGAAACCAACCACCAGCGGAAATTCATTAGGATTATTAACATGGATTAAGCAAACACTTAGCATCCATGGAATCAAAGCAAACCATTGGTGCATGCCTCCTAATGAATAATAAATCACCACTTCCGGCTACAAATTAAACAGGAGACGAAGAACAACAACCCTCCTACTGTACCAGCAGAAATCCCAAACTATAAGAGTATAATGTGCATGTAAAGGGTTTTTCACATTTCTTGTCAGGAATAGATCAAAGCAAAACCACACATTTTCCTAAAACATCTTTAAAATCATTTGAACAGGCTTTTCTTGTTGCATAAACCCACAACACATTATCTTTGATAGAACAGGGCCAATACATGTTTGAATCCTTGTTTGGTTTGCGGTCCGGAGAAATACATTTTCAAGAGAATATGAGGTATACCTGAAGAACCAAGATGGCTAACTCGTCAACTAACCCGACCATAAACGTTTTGCCAAATGGTTCATACCTCTCACATCCCATCAGGGTGAAAACAGCTTCATTGAGAGAGACAGGCTGCCAGCTCCAATCCTCATCCCTGTCCCAGTGCTCCAGTCCTGTTGTATTCTGCTTCATTGATTAGAGCTCCATCACGGGATTGAGAGCAAAGTCATCACAGTAATCTCGTAGACTCCAGCACCATTTTAAGCTGGACTGACTGGAATAACGGTGTGGTAGCAAAATATCCCGGTGCAGCCCAAGCACTTTTATTTCAGCACTGACACTATGCGCATCAGCAAGACTAGTGTCTCCCAAACAGCACATAGAGAGGCAGTGTTCCTGCATTAAATATCAGGACAGAGGAACTGTATCAATAACACATTCATGATTTAAATACAGCATGTCGTATAGCAAATGGCCCCCCACATTCAAATAAACTCCCCGTTCACAACCCCATAGCCTACCCATATACTCACATTCATAAATACTTATACGAGCGAACGCACCTACTAAGAAAAGCAGAGCACACACACACCTGCTATAAAAAGCAGAAATCCTCTCTAAATTTTTGACAGGTCATTATAACGCTATACTTCACCCTAACATACTACATCGCAACCCCCAGTATCAGAAATGGCAACCCCAGTCTTCCTGTAGGGGCGTATTCACTGTGGGATGACTCATAAAGCACGGGACGATGACAGCAGTGCCAAAGTCAAACAGGGCTGCCAGCCTACGAGGCCCCACAACCAGGGCTCAAGTGTCTGACTCAAAGCAGGGAGATGGGAGATTATGAAAAAGACTACACCGTGAATTGTCAAGAGTCAAAATACACAAACACACATGCAAACAAACTCAAATCATGCAAATTACAAAGTATGCATGTTCAAGTACTCCTCTGGGACATTTTTAATTTCCCTCTGATCAGAGATAGCACTATTTTTGCCTTAAGTACATGTACTGTACAGCTCTTGGGAGACAATTGTTTCTTTCCATAAGCATTGTCAAGCAGCCTTTGTACAGCACATACTGTAAAAATCTCCCCAATCAATCTCTATAACTACTTGGCCTATATTTCAGATATGTCCTTTGTGGCCACATGTTTATAATGTACAGTTGTACTCTATATGAGTATATATTGAACTACTACAACACTACACTGTAATAAGCGCACACAATTGAAGTGGGCGAAACGGTTAAGTCTAGCGCTAGGAGTCTATTTTACATTTTCAGTAACCGAAGTAAATTCATTTTGAGTCTAACTGATCCACGGTACACAACAATTGCTCCTCAAATGGGTGAAATACCATATTGCTCAGCTGCAATTTTTTTAGTTAAAAAAAACATATTTTGTCTGCAATGTTGTGGGAATTGATTAAATGCTGTGAAATATTCTCTATACATCTTCACTGGATCAAGCTGCCAGAGACTGTGTGGTGAAATAAACCACTGCACCACTACATTCGCCAGGGACCATTTCACACTCAAGTCTGCACATCAAGGTTAATATAAACCACAGATCCCTCCAATGGATCCAGATGATTCATATCAACACCATGGCGGGAGAGAGAGATGGAAATACACCTCTCCTCCTCCATGCTAGCTGACCAACATTAAACCTGGGATGAAATACTTTCTGAAATCTTTTATCTTTTGCTTTAGCCTGCTAGGAGTGCCTTTTAAATTACTTAAAATACTATTTGAACCCAGGTCTGACATTAGCTTACCAATTGGTACAACGAGCGGAAATCTGATTAGGGTTCGAGACAATTACAATGCCGCTACGTCACTTTCCCTTGGATGTAAGGAACCATGTTGTTTCCTTCTGGCTGTGATCCTATTCTGGTAAATGTATGGCGTAATCCACCCTAGACAGTCCTCATTGGCTTTAAAGAATGTACCATGAGGCACCAGGTGGCCAAATGGCCTAATGAGATTAAATCTGGGGTCAGGTCACGGCAGTCCTTCTTTTTTACAAGTCCTCTGGCACACTAGCAGAGATCCCGACATGCCAAAAGGTAAAGATATTAAGTATGCACACAAGCAACCACACATTAGGTGGCTTGCGAAAGTATTCACCCCCCTTGGCATTTTTCAGATTTTGTTGCCTTACAACCTGGACTTTTGGAGAGCTTGTATCATTGATTTACACAACATGCCTACCACTTTGAAGATGTAAAATGTTTTTTTATTGTGAAACAAACAAGAAATAAGACAGAAAAACTGAAAACTTGAGCATGCATATCTATTCACCCCCCCAAAGTTAATACTTTGTAGAGCCACCTTTTGCAGCAATTACAGCTGCAAGTCTCTTGGGGTATGTCTCTATAAGCTTGGCACGTCTAGCCACTGGGATTTTTGCCCATTCTTCAAGGCAAAACTGCTCCAGCTCCTTCAAGTTGGATGGGTTCCACTGGTGTACAGCAATCTTTAAGTCATACCACAGATTCTCAATTGGATTGAGGTCTGGTCTTTGACTAGGCCATTCCAAGACATTTAAATGTTTGCCCTTAAACCACTCGAGTGTTGCTTTAGCAGTATGCGTAGGGTCATTGTCATGCTGGAAGGTGAACCTCCGTCCCAGCCTCAAATCTCTGGAAGACTGAAACAGGTTTCCCTCAAGAATTTCCCTGTATTTAGTCCCATCCATCATTCCTTCAATTCTGACCAGTTTCCCAGTCCCTGCCGATGAAAAACATCCCCACAGCATGATGCTGCCACCACCATGCTTCACTGTGGGGATGGTGTTCTCGGGGTAATGAGAGGTGTTGGGTTTGCGCCAGACATAGTGTTTTCCTTTATGGCTTAAAAGCTACATTTTAGTCTCTTCTGACCAGAGTACCTTCTTCCACATGTTTGTGGAGTCTCCCACATGCCTTTTGGCGAACACCAAATGTGTTTGCTTATTTTTTTCTTTAAGCAATGGCTTTTTTCCTGGCCACTCTTACGTAAAGCCCAGCTCTGCTGTGAAGTGTACAGCTTAAAGTGGTCCTATGGACAGATACTCCAATCTCCGCTGTGGAGCTTTGCAGCTACTTCAGGGTTATCTTTGGTCTCTTTGTTGCCTCTCTGATTAATGCCCTTCTTGCCTGGTCTGTGAGTTTTGATGGGCAGTCCTCTCTTGACAGGTTTGTTGTGGTGCCATATTCTTTACATGTTTGAATGGATTTAATGGTGCTCCGTGGGATGTTCAAAGTTTTGGATATTTTTTTATAACTCAACCCTGATCTGTACTTCTCCTCAACTTTATCCATGACCTGTTTGGAGAGCTCCTTGGTCTTCATGGTGCCGCTTGCTTGGTGGTGCCCCTTGCTTAGTGGTGTTGCAGACTCTGGGGCCTTTCAGAACAGGTGAGATCATGTGACATATCATGTGACACTTAGATTACACACACATGGATTTTATTTAAGTAATTATGTGACTTCTGAAAGTAATTGGTTGCACAAGATGTTATTTAGGGGCTTCATTGTGAAGGGGGTGAATACATATGCACACACCACATTTCTGTGTTTAATTTTGTATAATTTTTTGAAACATCACCTAATTTGGACTATTTTGTGTACATCCATTACATGAAATCCAAATAAAAATCAATTTAAATTACAGGTTGTAATGCAACAAAATAGGAAAAACGCCAAGAGGGGTAAATACTTTTAAATGGCACTGTATAAAGTAAACATGAGCACTGAACATACAAACAGATACACACGTGTGTGCACACAGACACTGTATAAATTTGTTTGCACACACTCTAACACACAAACACACTATGCATTATGCACATACACACCCACTCACACTCTCGCTCTCTCTCTCACACATCTCCCTCACACTCAAACACAACCTCACAATCACACACACACACACACACACACACATACACACCCCTCCTGTAGAGAACTGTCCAGACTGTGCGATGCGTGTGAGTAAGATACTGCACCTTGGAGTGCACTAGAGTCCCAGTCGTGTCCTCCCAGTGAGGCAAGGAAGGACTTCAGGAGATTAAGAGCTTACCTCATCTGCCTCGACCACTCTCAGCTGTCCTCATCTACTGACCATGGGCCAAAACCAATTAGTCTGATGACAGGCTAGCGTCACAACACACACGCAGTATGCTGGGCAGATTTTTGTCACAAAGCCTGCTGCTGCTGCTACTTCAAAATAGCTCCACGTGAATTCATGGACTGTTCGACTAGACTTTCAACTCTTTGATGTGACTTTGATCAGCGCCCTCCCTAAAAGCTGGGGTCAAACAATCAATTACATAATGGACTACTCGACTAATCAATGGCAGTCGAGTCGCATCCATTTTGTTAAACTAATCTAAATGAATCTATTGATTAATCAAAATGACAAATATGTATTTGGTCAATGAATGATAATGAATTGGAATCAGTTGTACTGTAACTACCAGTGAGATCCTAAATGACAGTTGTGATCGACATATCTGTTGATCTTCTGAACTGTGAAAAATATGAGCATATGAATGGTTTTATTGAGAATAAAAAGCACCTTCCATAATTACTTTCATATAGATGCTCGGATAGAGTCAAAGTAACTATGGGTCAGTAGCATTGAAAAACAAGACAAAGAAGCCAGGAAAGAACGAGGTCAGATGCAGTTCTTTTTAGTGGCCTCCCATCCAATCCACCCAAAATACAGGAAATGACCCAGATGTCATATCACAGCCTACACTTCACGTCATCATGTAGAGCACCTGCATGGTTGGCCGTTTAGCAGAGGTTCAATAATGTACGGAACATATCATGGAGGACGGAATCATCAATAATGTATGGAACATATCATGGAGGACGGAATCATCAATAATGTACGGAACATATCATGGAGGACGAAATCATCAATAATGTACGGAACATATCATGGAGGACGGAATCATCAATAATGTACGGAACATATCATGGAGGACGGAATCATCAATAATGTACGGAACATATCATGGAGGACGGAATCATCAATAATGTACGGAACATATCATGGAGGACGGAATCATCAACAATGTACGGAACATATCATGGAGGACGAAATCATCAATAATGTACGGAACATATCATGGAGAACGGAATCATCAATAATGTAGGTTTCTCAAAGTTTGCAGGTTGAATAACTCAAGTTTAACCATTAACACCATGCAAATGGTGAAAAAAAGTGAAGGGGTTACATGCTTTTACGGTAAGGGTATTTAGTCATTTTGAGTAATACTATAACAGCCTGCATATGCTCTTTTTGGTGATAATACCGTTTTTTACAATCACTTTGGCACTAATTTCGAAACCTTGATGTCTTTTTTCAAAACTCTAGACACAAAACTCACAACCAATGATCAAAATGCTAATTTTTCAAAACTAACATTTTTTACAATTGCTTGGATACAACACACATAAAGCTAAGATCATTTGTTCATTGAATTAAAATCACCTGTTCAAAATGACACAACATAACATCAAAGTATTACCATTTCAAAATGCAATTAACACATTACATCTGAAATGACTGTCTATTCATTTCATTACAATGATCTAACTATCAATTGATACAACTGCTCAAAATGATAAGTAACTGTTGCTTTACTCTTAATGCATAGTTTTATGGAAACTGACAAACAATATTCCCATGTTTAGATCATGAAAGATTCAGGACAACGAGATCCATTGACCCCAATTACCGTGGATCATGAACCAATTGGACTACATTATCTATGGCTGTAATATTTCATCATCATTCTTTATCAGACACTGTTTCTATGGTCCCATGTACCACTTTTCCAGACCATGTTTTCTGATTTTGACAGTACTGTACGCTCACCGGCCACTTCATTAGGTACACCTATCTAGTACTGGGTAGAACCCCCTTTTTCCTCCACAACAGCCTGAATTATTCACAGTGTTATATGTTAAGAGATGCCCTTCTGCACACCATTGTTTTAAACAGCTGTTATTTGAGCATTTGTGGCCTTTCTGTTGTCTTGAATGAGTCTGGACATTCTCCTCTGACCCCTCTCATTAACAAGGTGTTTTTTTTCCCCACAGAACTGCCGCTCACTGAATGTGTTTTGTTTATCGCACCATTCTCTGTAAACTCTAGAGGCTGTAGTGCGTAAAAATCCCAGGAAGGCAGCTGTTTCTGAGATGCTGGAATCACCATGTGTGGCATCAACAATCATACCACGGTCAAAGTTGCTTAGATTATGTATCTTGCCCGTTCTAATGTTAGGTAGAACAACATCTAAAGCTCTCTACTCTATATACTCTATATATTGAGTTGCAGGCAGCCACATGATTCGCTGTTCGAATGTAACCTTCCTTGATGAGCTAAATTAGGTCTGTAGAGCAGATGGCATGACCTATGTCATTGTGTGGGATAATGTTAGGTTCCACCATGCTCAAATGGTGCAAGCATGGTTTCAGCCCCAACCACAATTTACCACCCTTTACTTACCCTCATACTCTCCTTTCCTTAACATGATTGAGGAATTTTTCTCCACATGGAGGTGGAAGGTATATGATAGGCGCCCTCACGAACAAGCCACCCTTCTCCATGCCATGGATGAGGCATGCAATGACATCACGGCAGACCAGTGTCAGGCCTGGGTTTGCCCAAAGATTCTTCCCAAGATATTTGGCTAATGAAAACATCCATTGTGATGTGGATGAGAACCTGTGGCCAAATCCACAAGACAGTTTTGATGGAAATATAGAAGTACAGTAATCTATCCTTTGTTTTGCTTTTTACAGTAAGCCAGGTGAGGAACAGTTGACATTTTACTGTAGTTATTTTCTTTTTTTGTAGCTAATTATTTTTGCATTGATTCAAAGAAACCTATGTTGTGATTTTATTGCATTTCATCAATACATTTCATATTTTGTTCAATGATTCCACTGTGTCTGTAGTATTCTCTCTACTAGTCATTTTACAGTGATGTATTTACGTGTAGTAGCATAATAAAACATGTATCACATATTTTGTACTACAATATTTAATGATTGTACAAACAACTACACAGTGAAACTATCGGGATCTTGTGTGTGGGTGATCTAAATGAATGTTCCTATGGTATTTCATGATAAATGAGTTATTTGAACCAATGATTCTGCAAGTGCAAGGTTTCTTTAAAGATATGAATGCACAGTGCAGTGTTTTGAACATTGGACAGCCTGTGTTACAAGTGATGGCCGTTTTGAGTTTTGTGTCTAGAGTTTTGAAAAATGATCATAAGGTTCTGAAAATAGTGCCAAAGGGATTGTAAAAAACTGTAATGCTTTCTAGGAGTATAATTGTGACACCGCTGACTTGTGGTTGGTTTTTCTTTTGAAGGCGCAGCCTAGAGGACAGGCCTACAGCCAGACACTTTTCAATGAGTGCTGCCATAGCAACGGCAACGAGAGCAACTAGACCCAATGGTAATGTACTGTGACAAGCAGACAGGCTGGCTGTGTGTGTGTGTGTGTGTGTGTGTGTGTGTGTGTGTGTGTGTGTGTGTGTGTGTGTGTGTGTGTGCTGGCATGTGCCCGTGTTCATGCCTGTGTGTGATGCTCATTAACTACTCAACACCACTCATTTGTCTTTGCTGTTCAGAAGGAGAGACTTTGGAGCAGGGATACACTATAGCTAGTCCTGAAGCAGTCCTACCGGGCGTGTATGTGTGTGTGTGTGTGTGTGCACGCGTGTGCGTGGATGTGTACGTGGTGCAGGAAGGCACGGCCAAGGTTCTGCCCCCACAGGCATCACATTGGGCCCCTGGGGGACTCCTTAGTGAGTCCAAACAGAGAGAGGTCCAGTGGGTCAGGTTCTCCAGGTTCACCATTACCATGACCTACAATCACACAGCCTGCTCTATTTCCCTCTCCTGCCACTTCCTTATACGCTATCGGTCTCAAAACACACCACAATTTGATCTATTAAAATGCTGTCATGGAGATTAGAGCGACTTCAATCACATCCCCCCCCACCCCAGCCTACTAGTGAAAACATGGTATCTGCCTTGCACAGATGTACATAACACAAAAATAATCACCGAAATATAGACTGTAACCTCAAAACCCTCATGATGCCCAACAACCTACTGGCAAGACCATCCACATCTGGCCGACGTCCTCCCCAACGCACCAGTCAGTTCCTCTCCTATAGTCTCAATCCCAACAGGAAGCCAATGCTACAGTCTAGCAGCTGTGGTGAAACACAGATAGCGTGGCATGTTAATCCAACTGCTGGCCTGACGCTCCAAAAAACGTGATTAATGTGCAGCCCTCCAGATTGACGGGCTAAGTAACTGACCTTGGACATGTTGGGACCAATATTACACCCCTCAGAATGAGGAGGGGGGTTGGGGGGGTCAAAATGGCAAGCAGGTGATCAACGGCACCAAACATCATCTCAGCAAATATTAAAGCCAGTATGTGTGTCAAAGGTAACATGTAAACAAATACAGTTAAGTACAACAAATACATATGAGGGCAAGAGCATTTTTGGGGAAGGTTAATGTGTTAACTTAATGAGCCATGCAGAGCGTCAAGCATTAGTCGAAACCCCAAAAGTCCAGGTGGAATGTCTGCATTGGCCACGACCAAACCCTCTGAGAAATCACAGATCTAAAGAGTCATATTCCAGGAGAGAGCAAAGGAAACCAAATCAGGCCAGCACTACAAGGAGTGTCCCATTTCATTAATTCAAAGAAGGAGGGCACGAAAAAGGAGGGCAGTAAACGAACCATTTAACCACACACTAAAAGCCTCATGCAAACCACATGCACCCAGACACTGTCATAAAATCTCTCCCCAGCTTTTCTCAATTTGGTCAGAATGTGATTGGATGATCCTCTGTGGAAACAGATGTACTGTACTGTACATAACCAAGATCAATCTAGAGTTAGCTATGTCTGACAACAACCTCAACACACACTGTATTCTGAACAGTTTATACTATATAGGACACATTTCAATACAGAGTTAAACTGTTTCAGTACTGTGGATCCCCTCAAGATTACCTGTCTCCTTGTAGTTGACTCCTTGATCCCTAAAACAACATTTTACATTGATAATCTACAATTCTGTAAGTGGAGTTGTAGTTATTTGAACCACAGTACAGAACTGTGCAGCAATAACATTTTTGATTGAAAAGCCAGTGAATATTCTCTGAGATTGTTGAGAGATGGGGTTGAAAAAAAGGCCAAAATGCCCCCAGGACTCATCTGAAAACTGTATGATTGCATGTTGAGTAATCACAGTTTATCATAATTATTAGGAGGATTCAACCAAGACGACTAATATTCATGCTTCCTGATTTTCCGAGGTCTCTGTATCTTGGAGGCTTTTGACTTTGCCTGCAATTACCAATTCATGTAAACTTGTTCTAACCAACCGCAGAGGGAATGGCCATGTTAATATTTCATTGCAGTTCGATATTGGTAACTTACAGAGCAATTAAAAACAAGCACATGGCAATTCAAGTGAGGATATTGCTTTAGGGAAAATGTAGGAGTTATGCCTCGTCCCTAACGTACCATCGCTAATACCAGTTTAAGCTTGACTATTCATTTTTAACCTCGGTGCGTAGTTTATAGAATTCTAACGGCTTATGGCTGGGAGTGATAACGTCCAGACCTCTTGAGAGAAAGCATGCTTGGTATTTACATGATTCAATTCCACATTCTTATTATGTGGTTGATCATTTCAATTAACATTGGTTGCCTAATGCCACGTTACTGATTTATGATTGACAGCTGAAATTGACAGGTGCAAATGAACTTAGCAGAAAACGGACTGAAGGGACTGCAAAAAATCACCTTTGCAATATGGATTTCATCCGCACCCTCTGCACAGACGCTGATAGTTTGCTGACACTGGGAGAGGGCGGATGTGTCTACATGGCTCTCCCTAAGGTCTTATCAGAGACACACAGGCAGCCTCAGACTGTAGCCTGTCTGGAACTGCAGTGCCAGAAGACTCTTAACTCTCCACCTAAGACTGGAACTGAAGGGTTTTCCATACCCCTTATGGTAATCCAGAGTAAATTATGTACAAATATGATTGTGTTTGTAGTGGGAGCTGAGTGCTTAGGATGCTGTAGTCGTACGGTAACAGGAAACTCAGAGTAAGAGGAAGCCACCTCTCTAATAAGAGGTGGAGGAAAGTAGGGCTTGCTCCCCTTACAAAAAAAGACAGCAGTCAGAGTGCAGTATAACTGCAGTATGCTGCAAATACTGCATCCAAAATAGCACCGTTTTTTTTAATACCGTAATTTTGCAGTGTAATTGCGGTTTGGGTGCAGTATAACTGCATTTCAACTGCAGTACACTGCAGTTATTCTGCAATTACTGCACCCAAAATACCACAGTTGACTGCTGTTACTGCACTTTTACTGCAGTTTCAAAACGGCATTCTTTTTTTTGTAAGGGTCTCTCTGGGCTTGTTAAATCTGTACATGTAAATATGTTTGAGCACCTCAAGACTCCTGCATTGGTCTGCATTTTAGGAATATTTTGTACATTATACTCATTAGCATCGACTGATTTTAGGAATATTTTGTACATTATACTCATTAGCATCGACTGATTTCAGGAATATTTTGTACATTATACTCATTAGCATCGACTGATTTCGTCATGCTTGGAGCTGTCTCTCTAATTTACTTAGTGTGGGCACAATGACGAAACTAGAGGCAATACCAAGTAGGCCACGACTAAAACACTGTTAGGGCAAAATATTTTGAAATGTTTCTACTTGACAGTTGTCCTAATTCACAACTTTTTCCACATTATTTAGAATAGCTCATGGGAATAAGTACAGAGATTGGAATAAAACTATTGTTCCAATTATCTGCTGAGGAACCATCCAGTCATCTGCAATACTTAACAGTATACTGCCCTCCTGTGGTTATCAAATTCAATACTCCTCCTCCTGCCAGGCAATTCTAGAAATGTAAAAAGTGTGTATTACCTCATGTGTCCTCTTATCTGAAGGAATAGTGAGTTCTCTATATGTCTATCATCATCCTCTAGCTTAACTAATACAAATATATGCACACTGCCTACCAAATTATTTGAGTCTCAGTTCATTTCCATAATTCATTTTCAAGAGCGACTGCCCCTAAAAAGCAACTTCACGTTTTGAAAAAGGCCCATGGGGCATCGGTATCAGTCCGAAACATTTGTCAAAATTTGATAAAAAGTTTAAATAGGAACATTTTTGTCATAAAGTCAGTCTCGTCCAAAAGTAAGTTTTGCGAGATGATAGGAAAAAATTGTATGTCACAGAATGAAGGGTATTTCAATCCTGCCTACATGCCCACAGCTGGCCGCACCCAAGTAATCATGCATTTACTGCAATTCTACCCATTTTGCCATGGGGTGGAGAGAATTTTTATTTTATTTTAAAGCTAATCTCTTGCAATTCTACACATTTTGCCATGTTAATGATGTCTGAGTGAGAGTGACTAACAAAATCAATGGGGGCCCCCTTGAGGTCAGAGCCCCTGGGCCTGGTCGGTTTTGGCCTTTAGAACTAAAAGTTTAGATAGCTGACTAGACTAACTTACCAATACACTTTTTTAACTGATATGGCTAATTGAATGACTGTTAGTGACTGACATAACAATATAAAAATTGCTGATACACAAACATGAACCTTGTATATTCTACCTCCCAACAGTAAGTGTTTTATTTTTTAACAAATTCTTATTTACAATGACGTCCTACACCAGCCGCCCTATGGGACTCCCAATCATGTCTGGTTGTGATAGAGCCTGGATTCGAACCAGGGTGTCTGTAGTCACATCTCAAACACTGAGATGCAGTGCCTTAGACTGCTGCGCCACTCAGGAGGCCTGAAACCATGACTGAGGTCCAAAAATATAAATACAAAATGTTGCAGTTTTAAAGCAAGTTTTATGCAGTTCTACACATTTTGCCATGAGGCAGAGAGAACATTTAGCAATTTTATAACACATTAAATGTAATTCTACTCATTTTGCCAAGGGGTGGAAATACATTTTTTCAGTTTTAATGTTGATTTTCCCTACAATTTTACACATTTTGCCAAGACTAATGCCATGGTAATGACATCTGACTGACAATATCAATGGGGGCAACCTGGAGTCCAGGGCTCCTGGGCAAGTCGGTATTCAGCAATGATTACTACAAGTTTAGATAGCTGGCTAGACTAACTTACCAATCAATTTGTTTTCATTGATATGGGTTATTGATAGACTGTTAGTGACTGACATAACAAGATACAAATCGCTGACGCACAATCAAATTTCAAACTTGCTCCTTGCATATTCTACTATTATAACTCTCAACAGTAAGTTTTTTATTTGATATTTAACCAGGCAAGGCAGTTAAGAACAAATTATTATTTACAAATGTAAGCCTACACCGGCCAAACCCAGATGACACTGAGCCAATTGTGTGCCGCCCTATGGGACTCCCAATGACAGCCACTTGTGATACAGCCTGGATTTGAACCAGGGTGTCTGTAGTGAGGCCTCTAGCAGTGAGATGCAGTGCCTAAGACCACCGTGCCGGAGGAGCAGGAGCCCTGAGACTGAGACTGAGTTTCCCCCCCCCCCCCCCAATTTTTATTAAAAAAAATAAAATAAAAAATAAATAAAAATATATATATATAAATAAATAAATAAATAAATTTAAAAAAAATTATAATAATAATAAATGTTACAGTTTTAAAGTTTTCTGCAGTTCTACACATTTTGTCATGGGGCAGAGAGAACATTTTGCAATTGTATAACAAATTTCATACAGTTCTACTAATTTTGCCAAAATGTTACACATTTGCCAAAACTAATGCCGTGTTAATGACATCTGAGTGAAAATGACTAAAGATATCAATGGGGGCCCCCTGGAGGTCAGGGCTTCTGGGCAAGTTACCGGTCGGTATTCAGCCATGATTACTTCAAGTTTAGATGGCTGGCTAAACTAATTTACCAATCTAAACATTGTTAGCTGACATGGCTAATTGAGTGACTGTCAATGACTGACATAACAAGATAATTTAACCATCTAACCATCAGTAGGACATGGGCTCCTTCAAGGAATACACACACGGTAACCTTATTTCACTATTGGAATCATGTGACAAACTTGTAGTCTGGTTACAATGCTGGCATTTGTAGAACACTTGGAAAGCCAAGAATTACAGTAGGTTAATCTCTCCCATCAGGTGACACAAGCTACCAGGAATTTGACAGTAGAACTAGAACCTAAAGAATGTTAAAATACTAAGTATGCTCTAAATGTCCCACTCCCATCTGAATTGCCTGTTTGTTCTAGAAACATGCAGTATACAGACTACATAATCAATATGAGAGACAGCAACCAACATATTTGAAATACAAAATCGATGTAAGATTATTTACATTATCACACTAGTATTGTAAACACATTTCATGTCAACTCTAGGCCTATAATTGTCACACAATTACATAACAACAAAGTCAGTCCAATGAAGATAATGAGGGGGCATGTACGAATATCGTTCTCCTAGCAGCAGGATATTTTTCTAGCTGCACGATTTCGGAATGTTCTTTCAAAATAAGAGTCCCGTTGCAAAATGCTTACTAAACTTTGGGAATATATATTTTTTTAAACTCTAGTGTAGTGCAACTGTTTTTCACAGCATTGCAACCACCTTTGATTTTTTTAAATACACTATAATAAAATAAAATACAAATATATGTTATTGGAATTACTCAAAAGACTCTGGTTGGTTCTTGTGCTGAGCAACCTATGTGCTGAGCAACCTATATAGTGCAGAGTATTCCACTCCACTCCAAAACGTTTCTACCTGACTCAGCTAAAGTGGGGTGGGACATATTCAGTAGGGTCTCTACTCAGTGGTGGAAAAAGTACCCAATTGTCATTCTTAATTAAAAGTAAGATACCTTAATAGAAATTTACTAAAGTAAAATTATTCAAGTAAAAGTCACCAAGTAAAAGAATACTTGAGTAAAAGTCTAAAAGTATTTGGTTTTAAATATACTTAAGTAACAACAATAAATGTAATTGCTAAAATATACTTAAGTATCAAATGTCTAACTCTTTATATTAAGCTAACTGCAGCACCATTTTCTTGTTATTTAAAATGTACAGATAGCCGGGGGTACACCAACACTCAGACATAATTTACAAATGAAACATGTATGATTAGTGAGTACTCCAGACCAGAGGCAGTAGGGATGACCAGGTATGTTCTGTTGATAAGTGTGTGAATTGGACCATTTTCCTGTCCTGCTAAGTATTCAAAATGTAACCAGTACTTTTGGGTGTCAGGAAAAATGTATGAAGTAAAAAGTACATTATTTTCTTTAGGAATGTAGTGAAGTAGTTGTCAAAAATATAAATAGTGAAGTACAGTACAGATACCCCCAAAAGTAGTACTTTAATGTGTTTTTACTTAAGTACTTTACACCACTGTCTCTAGTTACTTTTGGAGGGGGTCTGTGTTGCATGGCTTGCTGCTGGATTTCACTCCGTCCCCTCTGTGGTCCCTAATGCAATACACTGTAATAAACTGTATATGGGAAACATATTGGCTTGTAGAGATAACCTTTCCAGCTTTCTCAGCTAAAGTGAAGTGGGAAATACTCAATAGGGTCTCTACTAACCAAGCACAGCTTTAAATCACCTTCTACTATCCATGCTCTTGAAATAAATACACACTCAACAACAACAACAAAAATTAAACACAAAAGATAAACTTTTTTATCAAAACTAAATGTAATTTATTTACAAGTTAAATGTAATGAATATTTACCAGGCTATTAGGACACAGTTTAATCACACTTTCTGAACAGCAATGGACAAAATTATTTACAAGTTGTAGGCCGATAAGTGCTTCTTATCTATCAAGGTTTGCAGCACACAGTAAAGACCTATTACCTAGTTTAAAAGCATTATAACAAAGACAATATTTTTTACATGATTATTGATCAAGGTCAGCAAAAGCACTTTTTTGTAGAGATTAAAATGTAGTACAAGAGACAACAAGGTTACAAGGCTAACAGTGCACAGTCTAATCAAGCTTTCAGAACAACAATGGAGAACATCCTTTATAGTGTAGCGGAAGAATGAGAGAAGGTGATACCCAAGACTAGCGACTGGCTGGCGTGGGAGCACAGCGTGAGCACAGTGTGATGACTCAATCCCAATTTATAGCATTGTTTGCATGACAGGTTTCATGCATGTTAACATAAGAAGCTTCCTCCCTAAGTTTGTTTTATTCACTGCTTTAGCACACTCCGCCAACCCGGATGTCCTAGCCGTGTCTGAATCATGGCTTAGGAAAGCCACCAAAAATCCTGAAATTTCCATCCCTAACTATAACATCTTCCGACAAGATAGAACTGCCAAAGGGGGCGGAGTTGCAATCTACTGCAGAGATAGCCTGCAGAGTTGTGTCATACTAGCCAGGTCTGTGCCCAAACAATTCGAGCTTCTACTTTTAAAAAGCCACCTTTCCAGAAACAAGTCTCTCACCGTTGCCGCTTGTTATAGACTGAAAAATCTACGATAATCGAAAGTTTCAAAAAGCATTTTTCTACGGCTTGCCATGCTTTCCACCTGGCTGCCCCTACCCCGGCCAACATCTCACCACTCCCTGCAGCAACTTGCCCAAGCCCCCTCTCGCTTCTCCTTCACCCAAATCCAGAAAGGGAATGCTCTGAAAGAGGTGCACAATCTGTATCTCTACAAATCTCCTGGGCTAGACAATCTGGACTCTCTCTTTCTATAATTATCCACCAAAATTGTTGCAACCCCTATTACTAGCCTATTCAACCTCTCCTTCGTATGGTCTGAGATCCTCAAAGATTGGAAAGCTGCCGTGGTCAACGACCTCTTCATAGGGGGAGACACTCTAGACCCAAACTGCTATAGACCTATATCCATCCTCCCCTGCCTTTCTAAAATCTTCAAAAGCCAAGTTAACCTCTCCAGATTGCTGATTATAAAGAATGATTCATTTAAGTTTGACTTTGAGTTCCTGGTGGTAATTTCTACAACAAGGTGAAGAAGACTAATGAAACTTGAATCAAGGAAACAAATGTTACTGTGTGAATTAAATGGTCATGTTTAGATTGATTCAAGAGTTTATAAAGAGCTATGCATTTTGACATGTTTCATTGTTCTGTAAGTGCTATGGATTTATAGTTACAGAGACACTGTGTTTTTCTAGTCATCGGATGGCGGATAGTTCAAAGAGGAGAGACACAGGGGGTGACCCAGTATCATTTAGATAAGAGTTGTGAGGATTAGATCCAAGAATGTGTGTGTTGTTTTCATGCCTTTGTTGGAATGTTTTGGGCCATGCAAAGTGATGTTAATTAGAGAATAAGAGATACTCGGAGTTGGCACTCTTGGAAGAATAAAAGCCCGGTTTAAACGTAGATCCTGGAGTCACTGGTAAACCACTCTCCCGATGCACGTTAGTATGTCACAGTGGTGAATTGTCTATGCTGTTAAGACATATTATCTTTTGTGTTCTTGTTATTGTTAGATATCTGGTATGTCGACTGAAAAACAGAAGCTGGCGCACAACAAGAGAAAATTGTTTTGTGTAGAGGCGATGACTAACGGCAAATAAACTATAAGCTATTACAATAAAGAAAGTCGCACACTCTATATATAAACTCCCAGTAAATTATTGGGCATATCACCAATGTTTCGGCATAACTGTGCCGTCTTCAGGGTAATGTCAGGAATGCTTGAACCAGGTTATGTAGACAAACAGTGCAATTCGTGCAACCAATGACAATAGTGAGGGGTGTGTCCTAATTATTAAGTTAATTAGAATGAATTGAGTGAAACTGTTTGATAACATTTGTTTATAGCATATTGAATATATTAGGCGATTTTATCTTATGAAAACATAATTAAATATTGTACATAACATTAGCATCAACATACATTATTGTTTAATTACATTTTACATATATATTTAATTGTTTCCTATTTCATTTTTTAGCAACATGCTCAATGCCTGTGTATTTGAGGGAGGAGATAGGATGGTTAGCTTCAACAAAGTGAACTGCTTCTGGATAACCAATGTTCTTACACCTGATTGAGCTGCGGTGTTCAGCTATGCGTTGTTTTAATTGTATTTTCGTTTGTTCTACGTAGGCTTTCCCGCCTAAACAGGTGATGAGATTACTCCCTTGGTCTTGCATAAGATGGCCATATACCACACCCCCTCGTAGTCTTATTGTTTAAATATAGAGACGTGTTGATTATCGATCAAGGTCAGCAAAGGCCTTTTCTGTAGAGATTAAAATGTATTACGTAGTAATTTTCTCTCTGACAACTGATATAAAACATACTCTCACATGCCATTGTGACAAAGCATATTCACATTGCCCTCTAATAAGACTGCATTACAGAATAAGCACACACAAACACCAAAACTACTACCATCTGAGTGTCTTCTAAAATCCATGCATTGCCAGATACTGTAATGCCAGGTATTTCTGAAGTGGAAGTAGTGTATCCTTTAATTCTCTATCATACTGGCTTAAGGAATCCATCATTTTAATATGTAATGTAATACAATTACTGCTACTAACTATATGTTGCATATCTATGGCTATAACTGTCCAATGTGACATTAAGTTCACAGGCACTATCACATAATCAAATCAAATCAAAGTTTATTTGTCACGCGCTCCGAATGCAACAGGTAGACCTTACAGTAAAATGCTTACTTACCAACAGTGTGATTTTTAAGTAAAAAATAGGTATTTGGTGAACAATAGATAAGTAAAGAAAATAACAGTAGCGAGGCTATAAACAGGCACCGGTTAGTTGGGCTAATTGAAGTAGTATGTACATGTAGGTATGGTTAAAGTGACTGCATATATTATAAACAGAGAGTAGCAGCAGCGTAAAAGAGGGGTTGGGGTGGGGGCAATGCAAATAGTCCTGGTAGCCATTTGATTACTTGTTCAGGAGTCTTATAGCTTGGGGGTAGAAACTGTTGAGAAGCCTTTTGGTCCTAGACTTGGAACTCCGGTACCGCTTGCCATGCGGTACCAGAGAGAACATTCTATGACTGGGGTGGTTGGGGTCTTTGACCATTTTAATGGCCTTCCTCTGATACCGCCTGGTGTAGAGGTCCTGGATGGCAGGAAGCTTAGCCCCAGTGATGTACTGGGCCGTACGCATTACTCTCTGTAGTACCTTACTGTCGGAGGCCGAGCAGTTGCCGTGCCAGGCAGGGATGCAACCAGTCATGCAAATTGTAGTGGGTCTAGGGATTCTGTGATAATAGTGTTAATGTGAGCCATTACCAGCCTTTCAAAGCACTTCATGGCTATGGACGTGAGTGCTACGGGTCTGTAGTCATTAAGTCAGGTTGCCTTAGTGTTCTAGTGCACAGGGACTATGGTGGTCTGCTTGAAACATGTTGGTATTACAGACTCAATCAGGGACATGTTGAAAATGTCAGTGAAGGCACCTGCCAGTTGGTCAGCACATGCCCGGAGCACACGTCCTGGTAATCCTTGTGAATTTTGACCTGTTTAAAGGTCTTACTCACGTCGGCTGTGGAGAGCGTGATCACACAGTCGTCCGGAACAGCTGATGCTCTCATGCATGCCTGTGTTGCTTGCCTTGAAGCGAGCATAGAAGTGATTTAGCTCATCTGGTAGGCTTGTGTCACTGGGCAGCTCGCGGCTGTGATTCCCTTTGTAGTATGTAACAGTTTGCAAGCCCTGCCACATCCGACAAGCGTCGGAGCCGGTGTAGTACGATTCAATCTTAGCCCTGTATTGGCACTTTGCCTGTTTGATGGTTCGTAGGAGGGCATAGCAGGATTTCTTAAAAGCTTCCGGGTTAGAGTCCCGCACCTTGAAAGTGGCAGCTCTACCCTTTAGCTCTGTGCAAATGTTGCCTGTAATCCATGGCTTCTGGTTGGGGTATGTACGTACAGTCACTGTGGCGAACATGTTCCAGTCAAGTAATATATTGACTGTAACGGCAGCTTTCCCACTCACCTTCTGTGGATCCTTGCGATGCACCCTGCTCTGTGTCCTCTGTACCTGCGTCTCTTTCTCTTGCCAATGACGGGGATGTTGGCCTTGTCGGGTGTTCGAAGTACATCCTGTGCGTACCTTGCAGTCGGAGGCTGAGCAGTTGCCTTACCAGGCAGTGATGCAACCAGTCAGCATGCTCTCGATGTTGCAGCTGTATAACCTTTTGAGGATTATAATTCATAAAAATATATATTATTAAATTATTTTACGAGGAAAGTCAGTTAAGAACAAAATCTTATTTACAATGACAGCCTAGGAACAGTGGGTTAACTGCCTTGTTCAGGGGCAGAATGACAGATTTTTACCTTGTCACATCGGAGATTCAATCTAGCAACCTTTCGGTTACTGGCCCAGTGCTCTAACCACTGGAGTACCTGCCGCTCCCCTAGATAACTCCTGCTCTATAGAGATCATATTCATCTTAAAAGAGTCAAATATAAGATGTGCCTTGTAGTGTCCTTTTTTGGCATTTATCCCTGAATGACAGATTACTGAGCTCAATATGTAGGTCAACCTCCCATTGCGAACTGCTGAAAGATCAATAAAGCGAGATAAGGACACAAGGTTTCACATTACTGTGGATGACTTTTGACCTTACTCGAGAAACATAAAGTACAAGAAGTGCTGGAGAACGAAGTGCTGTATGACACACACATATGTATGACACAGTCCCCCTCCAAAACTGACCATATTTGGTTAGTAGAGATCCTACTGTGTATTTTCTACCCCACTTTAGCTGAGACAGGCGGAAACGTTTTCTCATTACAGCCCAATATTCGCAACATACTAGTGTCAACATTGTATTTTCATTATTGGTCTTAAAAAATATTATTTCCCTTGTTTTCATAAATTACTTATTGCAATTTCTTGTTGACACAATAAAAGTGGCCATAGATTAAAATTCAATATAATTTGAATTAGTTATACACATTGACATAGATTTTTTGAAATGCCGACTTTTATTTTGAAGGTTTCCACATTACCATACGAAAGTGACGTCTCGTCGGAGCTGCTGGCAGAATACTAGTGCGTGTATTTATGTCAGTACTATATTGATAACAACAGCGGCTATTCGTGACCAAGCATATGTAAAGCAATTCTGCGTGAATATATGCAAAGGTAAGCAGATGAATCAAATATCGAATGTTGCCATTTTAATCATATCCGTAGTGCGTGTGTAATACCGCACAGTGAGGCTTTGACATTGTCAGGGGAACCGGGCAACATTTTGCAATATGGAAACATTTTATCCATGCTAACAATGCCCTGTGCTCTGCAAGTATTCTACGCAATCATTCACATCAATAACTTGACACCTAATAAAAATACAACAGAATATCGGAGCAAATACGCAACAATGTATTCGTGAGTTTCGGATTAAAATGGCAGGCGGCGAACGAGTTTCTCTGGAAGGAACATGGTGTACTGTGTAGCATAATGGTCTTCTGCACGTCATCACAGTACCTCGACCATTGGCGCACAGTGTATAGTAGGAGCAGAAGACACGATGCGATGTGTTTTGCTGACTAGGTTACATATATTTGGTCCATACGAAACTTTGGTCAGAACAAGTGTCTTTTGTTTGACAATAATTGTTTCATGCACGCATGAATTACATAGATGGTGCGCACTTGATAAGAGCTTTTGGGGAGTTGGTGTAAACTGGTCTAAACAAAACCAAAATAATCTATGCAAAAATGGAATAGGAGAATGGTAGCCTGTCTACAGTATAAATGGTCATGACGTAGGCAGGTACCTTGTTATAGTACAAAAGTAGTATAAAACAATTTGTGTAAACTGACCATAACTACCATGTAAATATCAAATGAATATGTGGCATGAGTTTTCACTACCAACCACACCTACTTATTAGATCTTACATGTTTTATTCACAGAAAGTGATGGGGAAGTCACACTCCCTCTTGTCGAAGGGGAAAGCCGACCGTGACAGCCAGAGTGGCCTGACGACTGGTCCAGAGTACATAGACACACAGAGTGAAGAGGATGGAAAGAATGGAGATGTGTCTCAGTTCCCCTATGTGGAATTTACTGGCAGAGACAGTGTCACATGCCCCACATGCCAGGGCACTGGCAGAATACCACGAGGTAAGGGGATAAACAAATACATTCCTACACAGTAATAAACATGAACTCTCACTCACTGACACAATACACCTACATCTGTTCTAAATCTCCACCTCATGAGCCGCTAATTTTTTTTCCTAATTTGCATTTTGATTTGATAGGCCACCTAGAAACACCGTGACTTCCAACATTCACTGAAAATGAAAAAGACATATGTTTGAACCAACATCAGTTTCCTCTGTAAATGGCTTTGTCATCACATCTCTAATGCAGGCCAAGAGAACCAGCTTGTGGCTCTGATTCCATACAGTGACCAGAGGCTCCAGCCAAGGAGAACGTAAGTCTCATCTCGCTCAGCCAGACGTCTCTTTTTTTTGAAAGCTGTGCAATTGAATGATTCAACTGTGGTTGACTGTGGTCTAATATCCAACTTCTGTCTTTCTTTTAATGGCGCTTCCTCCCTTTCTCTTGCAGAAAGCTGTATGTCACGGTGTCTGTGTTTCTATGCCTCCTGCTGTCTGGCCTGGCTGTGTTTTTCATGTTCCCTCGGTCTATCGACGTCTCCTATGTGGGCGTGAAGTCAGCATTCGTCTCCTATGACCAGGACAAACGGATTGTCTATCTCAATATCACGGTAAGATCCTCTCTCTGGTGTTCGTTGTTCTTGTGTTTCCATCTAAGGGTTGACATGGATTCAAATCAAATTGTATTGGTCACATGTTTCGTAAAACAACGGGTGTAGACTAACAGTGAAATGCGTATTTACCGACCGTTCCCAACAATGCTAAGAGAAAAATAGAAAGACAACAACACAAGGACTAAATAGACCATGAGTAACAATAACACGGAGTACTAGCACCGAATCAATGTGCAGAGGCATAAGGTAATTGAGGTAGATATGTACAGTTGAAGTCCGAAGTTTACATACACTTAGGTTGGAGTCAGAAGTTGGATTTTTCTATATCCACAGTAAAACGAGTCCTATATCGACAACCTGAAAGGGCGCTCAGCAAGGAAGAAACCACTGCTCCAAAACCCCCATAAAAAAGCCAGACTACAGTTTGCAACTGCACATGGGGACGAAGATCGTACCTTTTGGAGAAATGTCCTCTGGTCTGATCTCTGGGAGTTGATAGGCTTGAAGTTATAAACAGCTGCTGGCAAACGCACGAAAGTGTTGTTTGAATGAATACTTACGAGCCTGCTGCTGCCTACCATTGCTCACTGCTCTAGCAAATCATAGACTTAGTTATAACATGATAACACACAGAAATACTAGCCTTAGGTCATTAATATGGCAGAATCCGGAAACTATCATATCGAAAACAAGACGTTTATTCTTTCAGTGAAATATGGAATCGTTCCGTATTTTATCTAACGGGTGGCATCCATAAGTCTAAATCAAATCAAAAATCAAATCAAATTTGATTTGTCACATACACATGGTTATCAGATGTTAATGCAAGTGTAGCGAAATGCAGTAATAACCAACGAGTAATCTAACCTAACAATTCCACAACTACAACCTTATACACACAAGTGTAAAGGGATAATGAATATGTATATAAGATATATAATGAGTGATGGTACAGAACGGCATAGGCAAGATACAGTAGATGGTATTGAGTACAGTATATACATACGTATGAGGTGAGTAATGTAGGGTATGTAAACATTATATAAAGTGGCAGTGTTTAAAGTGGCTAGTGATACATGTATTACATAAAGATGGCAAGATGGCAAGATGCAGTAGATGATATAGAGTACAGTATATACATATACATATGAGATGAGTAATGTAGGGTATGTAAACATTATATTAAGTGGCATTGTTTAAATATTCCTGTTACATTGCACAACCTTCAATGGTATGTCATAATTACATACAATTCGGGCAAACTAGGCGGCCCAAACTGTTGCATATACCCTGACTCTGTGTGCAATGAACGCAAGAGAAGTGACACAATTTCACCTGGTTAATATTGCCTGCTAACCTGGATTTCTTTTAGCCAAATATGCAGGTTTAAAAATATATACTTCTGTGTATTGATTTTAAGAAAGGCATTGATGTTTATGGTTAGGTACACATTGGAGCAACGATACGCACCGCATTGATTATATGCAACGCAGGACACGCTAGATAACTACACATGGTTGATGATATTACTAGTTTAACTAGTGATTATGATTGATTGATTGTTTTTTTATAAGATAAGTTTAATGCTAGCTAGCAACTTACCTTGGCTTACTGCATTTGCGTAACAGGCAGTCTCCTCGTGGAGTGCAATGTAATCAGGTGGTTAGAGCGTTGGACTAGTTAACTGTAAGGTTGCAAGATTGAATCCCCCGAGCTGACACGGTAAAAATCTGTTGTTCTGCCCCTGAACGAGACAGTTAACCCACCGTTCCCAGGCCATCATTGAAAATAAGAATGTGTTCTTAACTTACTTGCCTAGTTAAATAAAGATTAAATAAAGGTGTAAAAAAATATGAATATATTTTTTTTAATTGGCTAATTCGGTGTCCAAAAATACTGATTTCCGATTGTAATGAAAACTTGAAATCGGCCCTAATTAATCGGCCATTCCGATTAATTGGTCAACCTCTATTCTGGATGGCAGGGAGCTCGACCCCAGTGACGTACTGGGCCGTACGCACTACCCTCTGTAGCGCCCTCTGTAGCGCCTTGCGGTCGGATGCCAAGCAGTTGCCAAGTGGTGATGCAACCAGTCAAAATGCTTTCAATTTTGCAACTGTAGAACTTTTTGAGGATCTGAGGGTCCGTGCCAAATCTTTTCAGCCTCCATTTGGGGGAGAGGTGTTGTCTTTCCTTCTTCACAACTGTGTTGGTGTGTGTGGACAATGTTACTTCCTTAGTGATGTGGACACCGAGGAACTTGAAGCTCTCAACCCGCTCCACAACAGCCCTGTCGATGTGAATGCGAGCGTGCTCGGCCCTCCGTTTCCTATAGTCCACGATCAGCTCCTTTGTCTTGCTGACGTGGAGGGAGAGGTTGTTGTCCTGGCACCACACTGACCTCCTCCCTATAGGCTGTCTCATTGTTGTCGATGATCAGGCCTACCACCATTGTGTTGTTAGCAAACTTAATGATGGTGTTGGAGTCGTGTGAGGTCATTCAGTCATGGGTGAACAGGGAATACAGGAGGGAAAAGAACACGCACCCCTGACGGGCCCTGTGTTGAGGGTCATAGTGGTAGATGTGTTGTTGCTCACCTTCACCGCCTGGGATATATATATTTATTTATTTTTACCTAGGGGCAGCCCGTAAGGAAGTCCAGGATCCAGTTACATAGGGAGGTGTGTTTAGTCCCAGGGTCCTGAGCTTAGTGATGAGCCTGGATGGTACTTTGGTGTTGAACGTTGAGCTGTAGTCGATGAAGACTATTCTCGCATAGGTGTTCTTCTTGTCCAGGTGGGAGAGGGCAGTGTGAAGTGCAACAGAGATGGCACCATCTGTGGTTCTGTTGGGGCGGTATGCAAATTGGAGTGGGTCCTACGTAATGACTCTCTTTCCAACAACTGTTGTGCCGTATGTCTTTTCTTCTAGAACACTCTGAACATCACCAATAACAACTACTACGCTGTATCCCTGACCAACATCACAGCCCAAGTGCAGTTCTCTAAGACAGTGATTGGGAAGGCCCGTATTAGCAATGTGACGACCATCATACCACTGGATAAGCAGCAGGTGGGTCTTTACCATGTGAATTTTAGAATAATATGCCTTGGTATAATTGCTTGTTATAAACATATTACAGTTCATAAAGTGAGCATAGCTTGACAAGTGAATCAAAGTTGTACTTTCAACTGTCCTGAAGTGCTTTTCTATCGCTCAACACAGCAGCTTATTGTTCCGCCCGCTTTGCTGCAAAATCTAGCAACAAAATCAGCCCGCATTGATAATGAACCTTGTTGTTGACGAATCCACTAGAACATCTGTCCCTGTTCTGAGGGCATCAGTAGCAGCAAGGATGGAATAAGGCTGTCATTTTTGGACTGTTGCCCTCAAACGTTACTCATTACTTACTCAGTCAGCACTCAAGCGCCCTGTTCGATATGGGAGATGGATAACGGCTGCATTACATCATATTGTTTATTCCAGATTGACTACATGGTTCCCACAGTCATTGCTGATGAGATGAGTTATATGTTGTAAGTATTTCACAAGTAATTGCATTTTATTGTGTGGTTGACAGTACAAATGGTGGCATTTCTTTAATAAATGTTTTGTGTTTGCAGTGACTATTGCACCCTGCAGTCCATAAAGGTTCACAACATTGTGGTCATGATGCAGTAAGTATACAGTGCATTCGGAAAGTATTCAGACCCCTTCCCCTTTTTCCACATTGTGTTACACATTACAGCCTCATTCTAAAAATGTTTGCTCATAAATCTACACACAATACCCCATAATGACGAAGTGAAAACTGTTTTTTTAGACATTTTTGGAAATGTATTAGAAATTTTAAAAACAGAAAAGTCTTATTTACATTGGTATTCAGGTCCTTTGCTACGGGACTCAAAATTGAGCTCAGGTGCATCCTGTTTCCATTGTTTCTACATGTTTCTACAACTTGATTGGAGTCCACCTGTGGTAAATACAATTGATTGGGCATGATTTGGAAAGGCACACACCTGTCTATATAAGGTCCCTGACAGTGCATGTCAGAGCAAAAACCAAGCCAATGAGGTCGAAGGAATTGTCTGTAGAGCTCCAAGACACGATTGTGTCGAGGCACAGATCTGGGAAGGGTACCAAAAGATTTATGCAGCATTGAAGTTCTCCAAGAACACAGTGGCCTCCATCATTCTTAAATGGAAGAAGTTTGGAACCACAAAGACTCTTCCTAGAGCTGGCCCGCCCAGCCAAACTGAACACTCAGGGGAGAAGGGCCTAGGTACGGGAGGTGATCAAGGACCCCAAGAACCAGCTCCAGAGTTCCTCTGTGGAGATGGGAGAACCTTCCAGAAGGACAACCATCTCTGCAGCACTCCACCAATCAGGGCTTTATGGTAGAGTGGCCAGACAGAAGCCAATCCTCAGTAAAAGGCACATGACAGCCCACTTGGAGTTTGCCAAAAGGCACCTAAAGGACTCTCAGACAATGAGAAACAAGATTCTCTGGTCTGAGGAAACCCAGATTGTTCTCTTTGGCTTAAATGCCAAAAATCTGGAGGAAACCTGGCACTATCCCTACGGTGAAGCATGGTGGTGGCAGCATCATGCTGTGGGGATGTTTTTCAGAGGCAGGGACTGGGAGACTAGTCAGGATTGAGGGAACGAGAGAGCAAAGTACACTGAGATCCTTGATGAAAACCTGCTTCAGAGTGCTCAGGATCTCAGACTGGGGCAAAGGTTCAACGTCCAACAGGACAACAACCCTAAGCACACAGCCAAGACAACGCAGGAGTGGCTTCGGGACAAGTCTCTGAATGTCCAGCCAGAGCCCGGACTTGAACTCGATCAAACATCCTGGAGAAACCTGAAAATAGCTGTGCAGCAACGCAGAAACTCCCCAAATACAGGTGTGCCAAACTTGTAGCGTCATACCCAAGAAGACTCAAGTCTGTATTCGCTGACAAAGGTGCTTCAGCAAAGTACTGAGTAAAGGGTCTGAATACTTAATGTAAAAAAATATATTATTAAATTTCAAAAAGCCCTTTTTGCTTTGTCATTACGGGGTATTGTTTGTAGATTGAGGGAAAAACACTATTTAATCAATTTTAATATAAGGCTGTAACATAACAAAATGTGGAAAAAGTCAAGGGGTCTGAATACTTTCTGAAAGGCAGTGTACCTTTTCAAATATCTACTAATACATTGAGTTTACACATGTTACTGTACCTACTCTATTTATTTTGTCAAACCACACACGCCCATGTGGGCAGCCATTTTGGGGAAACTGACTACTGTCTATTGACTGGTTTTCAGGGTGACAGTGACCACATCCTACTTTGGGCACTCGGAGCAGGTCTCCCAGGAGATATACCAGTATGTGGACTGTGGGGGCAACACCACCTCGCTGCATGGACATGTGAAGATGTATCAGTAAGGCAGTCAAAACTCAGCCATAATGGAAGCCCATCCATCTAAAGGCAGACGAGAGGGTTTTTACGGAGTTCCTTTGGGCACACGTCCCCTGGAGAATAGGAGGAACCATGAAGCAAGGTACCAATGTTCAGTGTAATGAGGGTTTGAGGATGTCGCAGGTAGAAAATCTCTTCCTAATCGAATGACCCAATCCAATGTGTACAGGCATTTGAGGTAAAGATGCACTTTAGCTTTGTATGGGAAACGCAATCATCAGAAAGTATTTATATGGCAGAGTTGTTGATGTAATGTAGTCTGTACCACTAACCTTCCCAGAACACTAGCTTTGGGACGTGCAATACAAATGAAGTAATAGGACAGCATCCTCATTTGGATTACCAGCACCACTAATCACCCCTAACCACTTTTTTGATGGCATTTTATGCCATTCTTTTTTTTTTTATATACCAGCCATTTTGTTTTCTTCAAGGATGTATTTTGTACAAAATAGTACTTCCTGATGATGTGTGTCGTTACACTTACATTTTCATTGTAATGATAGAATGAGACGTAAATCTAACTGAGGTGGCAGATCATGTCGGGGTGGAGTCGGCGTAATTGTGATGACTACGGACCACAATTAGATTGCGACATTTAGGGATCTAATGAGAGGGATCTTGTATTTTTTATATAATTCAAATACTGTACCTATAACTATTAGATGTGGTGTTTTATGATGTGAATTACTCTTTAATTGTAAACCTCTGAATTGTTTGTTGTAATGGGAATGTTACAGGGTTTTTTTCTAACTTGGGTAGTAGACGGCTACCCATTTCGAAACATGATATTACATACCCTCAATGGTGTTGTAAAATTAGGTTTTTATTTTCTCTTTGGGAATCGATTTTAAAGAGGTCATTTTGTCTTTACATTTTTAATTTGATGCCCTTTGCCCCTTTTTTAATTTGTCATGATTGATCACTGAAACTCGCAAGTAAGTTGTGCTTTTCGAGTTTGTGTTTCTTTCTGAGATGATTAAATGTCAGGATACAGTAAGTATCCATTTTGTTATTTTCCTTAAACATTTGTTATTGCTTTTAACATCTGTTGTGCATGCACGGAATACTGAACTGAGGACAATAAAAATGCCCAAGATAAAATATCAGATGTGTACATTGTTTATATTATCTGATATACACTATGGAGGAACAATCACACCAATGTATCGTTGAATATGTCAATGTGCCATATTATGTACCAAATCATCCAAGAAGGAAAATGTTCATCAGTTTAAAGTCAGTTCTGAATCCTCACTGAGGCGCGTTGACTGTGTACTACTGTGTAAATGTGGATACTGTCCATGTAAGCCACTGCCAATCATACAGTACATGTAACAATGTTTTTTTCCTTGCATGAAACTGGGAATAAAAGTGGTTGATTTTGAGGTTTTTGTTTGGTGCATTTATTAATAGTTTGTAGTTGGGGGAGAATTCAAAGGGTGGAGAAATGTGCAATACCAATCACTAGCACAGGGTGGCGCCTAATTTAACTAAATTAACTTAGAAACAAGTAAGTGTTGGAAGAAAATATAGTTTCTGTAATGACAAATGACCATATGCACAAGTTTGCATAAAAAGCTTACTTTACTCACTATTGAAGTCCAAGTAATTAACAACACAATGCATGTCATTCATGTGTAAAACACATCGAGTCCAATATCTTAAAAATAGCATGACGTTACATTTAAAGTCACTCAGAATAGACAGGCTTAGGTATGTTTGACAGGGTGCTCTAGTGAACACATGTACTTTTATACTAAATGGACAGTATACAGCATGTGTTTGCTGTCATACAGTATTGTGTCAATGTGGTACTCTGTTCTACAATATCCTAAACAGGTTTGTATGCTGTATTGTAATGCATGTGTATTGTAATGCATGTGTATTGTAATGCATGATGTATTGTAATGCATGCTGTATTGTAATGCATGCTGTATTGTAATGCATGCTGTATTGTAATGCATGCTGTATTGTAATGCATGTGTATTGTAATGCATGTGTATTGTAATGCATGCTGTATTGTAATGCATGCTGTATTGTAATGTATGCTGTATTGTAATGTATGCTGTATTGTAATGCATGCTGTATTGTAATGCATGCTGTATTGTAATGTATGCTGTATTGTAATGCATGCTGTATTGTAATGCATATGCTGTATTGTAATGCATGCTGTATTGTAATGTATGCTGTATTGTAATGCATGTGTATTGTAATGCATGCTGTATTGTAATGCATGCTGTATTGTAATGTATGTTGTATTGTAATGTATGTTGTATTGTAATGTATGCTGTATTGTAATGAATGTGTATTGTAATGCATGCTGTATTGTAATGTATGCTGTCTTGTAATGTATGCTGTATTGTAATGAATGTGTATTGTAATGCATGCTGTATTGTAATGCATGCTGTATTGTAATGTATGTGTATTGTAATGCATGCTGTATTGTAATGCATGCTGTATTGTAATGCATGCTGTATTGTAATGCATGCTGTATTGTAATGCATGCTGTATTGTAATGCATGTGTAATGTATGCTGTATTGTAATGTATGCTGTATTGTAATGTATGTGTATTGTAATGCATGCTGTATTGTAATGTATGTGTATTGTAATGCATGCTGTATTGTAATGTATGCTGTATTGTAATGTATGCTGTATTGTAATGTATGTGTATTGTAATGCATCTGCTAGTCCTGTATGACCTTTGATTTTATTTGTAGACTGTTCTGGATGTGTGTCAGTGTGTTACTTTGTTTGCTTCTAGATGCTTCAGGTCTCCAGTGTGTAACGGTATGCTTACCTCACATCTGTTGCTGTCGTTTAAACGGCAGTGGACTTCCTCTCCAGGATTCAGGTCTGGGACTTGGAACGGTTCCTAATTAACCAGGGCCCAGTTTCCCAAAAGCATCTTAAAGCGATAGTTCTCCCAAATGACAAAATTATACATTGGTTTCCTTGCCCTGTAAGCAGTCTATGGAAAAGGTATGACAGCGATCCATGATTTGGTTTAGTTTCCCTGGCACTGTTTCCACATGCTAACGTTCTAGCATTTGTGGCACAAATCCCATTCAAGTCACGGGACCAATATTAGCATTTTTCACGCACCATGTCCAAATCATCTGAAGGTATCTCAAATTGATTGTAAAAGCTCAACAAAGTCAGTTCTAGATGTTTTGAACATGATGCTCAAAAAATGCTAATATCGGTCCTATGACTTGAATGGGATTCGTGCCTCAATAGTTTCCCTAAACCATTGTTACTAAAGTTTCACTTGAAAACACAGCTAAGTGCGTCGTTAAATACTTCTGCGTCACTTTATACACAGAAGATCTCCACTAAACATACAATAAGGATGTTTATACACCTCTGTGACCACAAGGTTCAATAGAAATACAAAGTTGCCAATGGCTTTGCAATTGTTACAAACAAGCAAAGGATATAAAATATGCTTCAAATTAAAACCGAGATGACTGCATTAAAATGTAAATACAGTATAGGCTACATAGGCCTATGTATTTCAATCATATTGTGTAACACGTTAAGCTTAAGTTCCATCTATTGGGAAACCGGGTCCAGACACAGACACAATGCAGTCACATGCTGTGCTCACTGGCATCATTTATGACCACCAACTATGAGGGAGACTGAGTTTTCCTGTATTCAGAGTGTATTGAAACTAATGGTCAAGATTCTGAACTATTTGTAATGGTGTGCAGTCTTACTGTGCTTCCTCAGCATGATACAAGACATCTGGAAAATAAAGTAGACTGTGTGAGGATGTGAATCTGGTTTCAGACTTCTGGGTTAAGCAGTTCATGCAATGTTCACAAAATGGAGTTCTTGCGGAAATAGGGTTGTTCTTCAGGGAGAAAAGCTACAAATGGTGAACGTAACATGATGTTTTTACAGCTATTGAGGAAGTACATTAACCCAGGGATGTATGGATGCCAGTGTATGGGTTCATGTTTCAGGGGTGTAGCCTAGACAAACAACAAGTGTGTGAAATAATGATCTAAATCCAATTGTGTTTCTACAAACAACACTAAATATCATAGCACACCGAAAAGGACATTTAAATATCAGTGCAAGGTAGACTAGGAAGTTAGAAATGGGAGCAGACTAGACTAGTTTGGTTGTGTAAATGTAATTTCCTTCCCCATAGATGATACATGCTTTCCCTTTTCCAGATGTAAGGAAATGACTTTTCCAGGTGCACTGTCGATGGACTTCCATCACAGAGAAAACCAACTGAACATTTCTGTTCTACCACTACCCTATTTTCCCTTCCATGATGGAGAAATAGAGTTGCCTAGTACAACCTCAAATGGTTCCCGAATAACCCTTTTTGGTTCCAGGTATAACCCTTTTGTGTTCCATGTAGAACCCTTTTTTCCAGAGGGTTCTAAATGCAACCCAAAATAGTTCTACCTGGAACTAAAAAGGGATCTACCTGGAACCAAATGGGTTCTCCTATGGGGAACCAATTTTTCTAAGAGTGTACCTATCATTGTGAATTAGGTCTACTTCAAACTCAGCAGGCTATACTTTACAGGCTATAGCCCACATTAGGCCTGCATTCTGACTAATAACCATCACATCGCGCATAGACCGTAATAATGAAGCCTTGATCATTTTTAAACTTCTATTGAAGTCTATCAGGTGGACACGTTAGCCAGGTTGCCTTCTCTGTTCAGCTATTACATTCCACTCCTTGCCACTTGTCATTTGCCAAAGAGACTGGCCTTTCGGCAATCTTCAAATATGAACGTTCTATCATTAATGAGCTCGAGGAGATCAGAGGATTTGATCCTGATTCGATAACCCTCACAGCTATCCAATCACAATGTTTATGCAAATTAGATAGCATTTAAAAATAAAAATAACTTAATTCATACATTTGATTGGAAGCATTCTAACATTCAGCATTCTGACAAAAAAACATTTTATTGTAAACATAAACATTGGGCGCGGGGAACACAGAGCATTCCCGTTCATTGCTTTCTTACCACCAGCCAATGTGATCACATCACACCAGAGAAGCTTCCCTGCTACTGTGAACACTGTAGCATATGTTATATCCAGCAAGCAAGAGCAAGGTGCTTCTTTGTCGAATATATGTTTTAATTGCTCAAAATAGGTGACCAAACTACATTAAGTGTCCAAAACATTAGGAACATCTACTCTATCCATGACATAGACTGACCAGGTGAATCCAGGTGAAGGTTCTTGATGTCACTTGTTAAATCCACTTCAATCAGTGTAGATGGAGGGGCAGAGACAGGTTAAAGAAGGATTTTGATGCTCAAAAAGAAAGGAGGACCAAGGCACTCTCATATAATGAATTAAAATGCCTTTATTTCTATGGCATGTTCAATGTAAACAACGTTTTAAATATCCAACGCCTTTCGGCTGCGTGGCTTTTGTCAGGGAGTACAAAGAAAGGATAATACAATGCCCTCTTTTGAACAGCTTTTTCCAAACAGAGGATTTTTATGCCTTGAGACAATTGAGACATGGTTTGTGTATGTGTGCCATTCAGAGGGTGAACGGGCGAGACAAAAGATCTAAGTGCCTTTGAAAGGGGTACGGCAATAGAAAGGGGCAACTCAATATAAGGAAGGTGTTCCTAATGTTTTGTACACTCAGTGCATTGGGACACACATTGGGCTAGACTACTGGTTCAATAGTTATAAGAGGAATAGAGAGAGGATGGATGTAAGAGAGGCCAGTAGAGATGCCAGCGGAGATGCATGAATTGCACAATAATATTTTTGGTCTGACGCACGTTTTGTGCCAATGAACTGAAATTGAACATCACCAAATTTGTCGGTTTAATTAAATATGCAATAAAAAAGTATAATGCCTAGGCCTATTTGAAGACTTGTTGACTTAGAGAATTGAGATCGCCTGAACATGTACAACATTTTTACCGTTGCACTAATCTTTCGTGGGTGGGCAGCTGACAAATTACCTGAGACTTTAGTTCTGGGTGAACAGAAATTACCATTGCACAGAAGTCACTCACTGTTTTGAAGTGATTTATTGACAGCTGTCTCTGAACTCTGTCGAGACTTTTCCAACTAATGTGAAAGGTCAACAAGGGACTCCCTTAATGTTAGAGAAACCCAATTATGGTCCTTTTCCAGTTCACACAAACATTTGAATACTTATAGCTACTATGTCAGGTGTTCATAGTCTGTGTACCAGTCTTTTTGGCTTACATTCCACTCCTTGACACTCCTGTAAGTTACCTACATAAGCAGCCAGGGTTTATCACTTTGACTGGCAGGCATTCCTCTCTGCAGAACCACTTAACAGAGAGGTCCTGAGAGGAAATTGAGACCACCTTCAAACTCCCCAATCCCACCCTGTCCACACCAATGTGAAGCTAGCCACAATAACTATTAGCCACAATAATGGTATTTGCGAGTTGCCTTCAAAATAAAAGTCCCACGTTGAAAGTGATGCAAACGGATACAAATAGTGGAACTATGCCATATTTGGACTAGATAATGCTAAGCAAGCCTGGCTTGAGGTTACATAATTCTAAATAAATACAATAATTCATAAATAGTACAACAAATGTTTTAATCCCACTGTGGATGTATTTGACTGCATAATTGCATTTTGGGGCATACATACAGTATATGCACTGTACAGCCTTACCTACGGAGTGTGCACTGTCTGTGCACCCATGGAATGGGGTTTCAGCCTATTCAGTGACACCCACAGATTACAACTCGGTACAGTTTACACAAATATTAGCGTCAGAGCTCTTATTGTCATTGGTGATCAGTCCTGCTACTGTCATGTCGTCAGAAACCTTGATGATGGTGTTGGAGTCAAAAATATAAGCGTCTTATTGCAGGACTTTGACTGTGGCAAATCACCTCCTCAGTCAAACCCTTGTGCGTATTGAATATTAATTCATGTTGGACTGTACAGCCTTAACTATGGAGTGTGCGCCCATGAATGTGGGTATTAGCCTACTCAGTGACACCCACAGATTACAACTGTAGAGTTTACACATATATTAAAAATCGAATCAAATGTTATTTGTCACATGCTTCGTAAACAACAGGTGTAGACTAACAGTGAAATGCAGGGTTAAAGATAAAAGATCAAATAAAAAATAGAAATAGTTACACGAGGAATAAATACAGAATAACAATAACAATGCAGAGTAAAAAAAGAACATGGCTATATAGAGGGAGTACAAGTACTGAGTCGATTTGCAGGGGTACGAGGTAATTGAGGTAGCTATGTATATATACAGTAAGTAGGGTCACTGTAAAGTGACTAGGCAACAGTATAGATAACAGACAGTAGCAGCAGTGGGGAGCCATTTGATTAGCTACAGTGGCAAGAAAAAGTATGTGAACCTTTTGGAATTACCTGGATTTCTGCATACATTGGTCATAAAATGTGACCTGATCTTTGTCTAAATCACAATAATAGACAAACACAGTATGATAAAACTAATACCACACAAATGATTGTATTGTTCTTGTCTATATTGAATACATCATTTAAACTTACACAGTGTAGGCTGGAAAAAAATGTGTGAACCCCTAGGCTAATGACTTCTCCAAATCCTAATTGGAGTCGGGAGTCATCTAATCGTGAGTCCAATCAATGAGACAAGATTGGAGATGTTGGTTAGAGCTGTCCTGCCCTATAAAAAACACTCACAAAATTTGAGTTTGCTATTCACAAGAAGCATTGTCTGATATGAATCATGCCTTGAACAAAATAGATATCAAAAGACCTAAGATTAAGATTTGTTGACTTGCATAAAGTTGGAAACAGTTACAATGTATCTCTAAAAGCCTTGATGTCCACGGTAAGACAAATTGTCTATAAATGGAGAAAGTTGCTACTCCCTCTAAGAGTGGCCATCCTGCAAAGATGACTGCAAGAGCACAGCGCAAAATGCTCAATGAGGTTAAGAAGAATCCTAGTCAGCTAAAGACTTACAGAAATGTCTGGAACATGCTAACATCTCTGTTGATGAGTCTACGACACGTAAAACACTAAACAAGAATGGTGTTCATGGGAGGACACCACAGAAGAAGCCACTGCTGTCCAAAAAAACATTGCTGCACGTTCGCAAAAGAGCAGCTGGATGTTCCACAGAGCTACTGGCAAAATAGTCTGTGGACAGATTAAACTACAGTTGAGTTGTTTGGAAGGAACACACAACACTATGTGTGGAGAAAAAAAGACAGCACACCAACATCAAAACCTCATCCCAACTGTAAAGCATGGTGGAGGGAGCATCATGGTTTGAGGCTGCTTTGTTGCCTCAGGGCCTGGACAGCTTGCTATCATCGACAGAAAAATGAATTCCCAATTTAATCAAGACATTTTGCAGGAGAATGTTAGGCTATCTGTCCACCAAATGAAGCTCAACAGAAGTTGGGTGATGCAACAGGACAACAACAAAAAACAGAAGTAACAGAAGTAAATCAGAATGGCTTCAACAGAAGAAAATACGTCTTCTGTAATGGCCCAGTCAGAGTCCTGACCTCAACTCAATTGAGATGCTGTGGTATGACCTCAAGAGAGCGTTTCACACCAGACATCCCAAGAATATTGTTCAACTGATACAGTTTTGTAAAGAGGAATGGTCCAAAATTCCTCCTGACCATTGTGCAGGTCTGATCCGCAACCACAGAAAATGTTTGGTTGAGGTTATTGCTGCAAAAAGGAGGATCAACCAGTTGTTAAATCCAAGGGTTCACATACTTTTTACACCCTGCACTGTGAATGTTTACACTGTGTGTTCAATAAAGACATAGCAACGTATAATTGTTTGTGTGTTATTAGTTTAAGCAGACTGTGTTTGTCTATTGTTGTGACTTAGATGAAGATCAGATCAAATTTTATGGCAAATTTATGCAGAAATCCAGGTAATTCTAAAGGATTCACATGCTTTTTCTTGCCACTGTATTTAGTAGTCTTATGGCTTGGGGGTAGAAGCTGTTCAGGGTCCTCCTCTCCACCCTCTCAGAGCTGGGCATCTCAGGCTCTGCACACTTTTTAATTGCAGGACTCTCCTACCATTTGACTTGGAGGGGATCTGTGACTGCACCATGTAGTCTCACTACTGGTGTCCTCCAGGGCTCGGTTCTAGGCCCTATTCTCTTCTCTCTATACACCAAGTCACTCGACTCTGTCATATCCTCACATAGTCTCTCCTATCATTTCTATGCGGATGACACGACTATCTTTCTCCGTCCCACCTTCTGACACCCAGGTGGCGAATGTCACGACTTCCGCCGAAGTCGGTCCCTCTCCTTGTTGGGGTGGCGTTCGGCAGTCGACGTCACATGCCTTCTAGCCACCGCCGATCCACTTTTCATTTTCCATTTGTTTTGTCTATGTCTTACACACCTGGTTTCACTTCCCCAATTACCTGTTTATTATTTAACCCTCTGTTCCCCATGTTTGGTTGTGAGTGATTGTTTGTTGTATTGGGTTCGTATTGTGGGCTTGGATTTATCTTGTATTTTGATGACTTTGAGTAAAGTTACTTTTATTTCCTCATCTCTGCTGTCCTGCACCTGACTCCTCTGCACCAGCTACACATAGACCCTTACAGCGACACTCATCTCTGCGTGCCTGGCAGATATCTCAGCTTGGATGTCAACCTCAAGCTCTGTCCTCCAGGGTAAGGCCTGCCCGCTCCAAGACTTCTCCATCATGGTTGACAACTCCACAGTGTCCCCCTCCTAGAGTTCAAAGATTCTTGGCGTGACCTAGGACAACACCCTGTCCTTCTCTGCAAACATCAAAGCAGTGATACACTCCTGCAGGATCATGCTCAACAACATCCGTTGAGTACGATCCTACCTCACACAGGAAGTGGCGCAGGTCAAAATGTACGCCTACCACGCTGCACCTTGGTCTCATTCGAACGACGGACGTAACAGGATTTGGCTATTTCAGCCACACCCATTGCTGCCAGGTGTATAAAATCGAGTACTCAGCCATGCAGTCTCCATAGACAAACATTGGCAGTAGAATGGCCCATACTGAAGAGCTCAGTGACTTTCAATGTGGCACCATCACAGGATGCCACCTTTCCAACAAGTCAGTTCGTCCAATTTCTGCCCTGCTAGAGCTGCCCCGGTCAACTGTAGGTGATGTTATTGTGAAGTGGAAACGTCTAGGAGCAACAATGGCTCTGTCACAAAGTTGTAGGCCACACAAACTCACAGGCCGCTGAGTGCTGAAGCGCATAGAACGTAAAAATCGTCTGGCCTCACTACCTACCGAGTTCCAAACTGTATCTGGAAGCAACTTCAGCACAAGAACTGTTCGTCGGGAGCTTCATGAAATGGGTTTCCATAGCCGAACAGCCGTGCACACAAGCCTAAGATCACCATGCGTCATGCCACACGTCGGCTGGAGTGGTGTAAAGCTTGCCACCACTGGACTCTGGAGCAGTGGAAATGCGTTCCCTGGAATGATGAATCATGCTTCACTATCTGGCAGTCCGAGGACGAATCTGGGTTTGGCGGATGCCCACTTTCATCCTTTGGAATTGCCCATCTATAGCAGCAAAAGGGGGACCAACTCCATATTAATGCCCATGATCTTGGAATGAGATGTCGCAGTGGACAGGTGTCCACATACTTTTGTACGTATGTGTGTGTATGTATGCCCCCAATGCAATACTTTTATAATCCAACCTTTTATTAGCATTAGCTAGTTCAAATATGTCACAAAACCACTATTTGTATCCGTTTGCGTCACTTTCAATGAGGGACTTTTATTTGAAAGCCGAAACGCAAATTCCACTATTGTTGTTAATCGACATTGTGGCAAGCTTCACATAGGTCCCGTCCTCTCCGTATCCTTTCTCTCGACTGACTGCTGTCGTATCTCTGTCCATCAGTGGGAGCGACGTGGAGAGAAACCTTGACGCGTCATTGTTCGAAGAACTTCGTTTCAACCCCAGTTCCCATTGTCCACTAAGTGAAGAGGATGGTGCTTGCTCGCTGCTGCTTTCCCGTGTCGGTAAAGATGAACGTCGCGCTGCTTGCCTGGTTGGTTGCGCTTGTGGGCATCTGCTTAGCGCGCTCGGACGCTCCTCGAGGGGTGGCGGTGCCCTTTGTTTTTGACCTCAAAGCGACTTGCGACCCTCCGTGCCAACATGCTGGCATCTGCATCCGAAACAACACCTGCTTCTGTTCTCGCGGCTATGAGGGAGAGACCTGCCAGTATGGTGATGTTACAACTTTATATTTGCCTACAAAGGAGACGGTAAACAAAATAGCCAAACTAGAAAAGAAAAGTGATTCATTGGAGAATATATGAAATATGTATATCATATATTTTTTTCATCACAACATGTGATGCAAAAGTTGCATGACTTACTGGGTGAGTGCTGATGAATATATTGTCTGTTGTTTTGAACAGCTAACTGCTATCCCAAATGTAAGAATGGAGGAGAGTGCCTTCGCCCTGGAAAATGCAGATGTCCTTCTGGATTTGGAGGAAAATATTGTCATAAAGGTACTTATCTAATTCTGTTAACCTTTTAGATATACAGTATGTTGGTTCTTGGTTACTGTTAAAAATCTGATGAAATATTGTAATCATATTTATTGGTAACTACAGTGGGCTAGTACAAGTAACCTATAATGTTTTATTTAGAGAGACTGTGGTTTGAAAAGGGTAGGGAGTTAAGACTTGAACATGGACATGGAGAGGTAAGTGGATGATTTGATTTGATGTCTGTCTTTTCCAGTGAAATGTGATAGTGGATGCTGGAACGGTGGCGACTGCATCGCTGTGAATGGAGTGGCCAAGTGCATCTGTCCCTCCAGCTGGACTGGCTCCAAATGCCAAGAGGGTTTGTTTACCTCCTAATTAGCCTAATCCACACAGAGGTGAAACCAGCAGTGAGACTGGTTGCTCAGCTGGCCTATTAATCAACAGTAGCGTATTAATCCTCTCCGGAACCCTCTGACAACTCCATTGAAATGCTAAGATACCTTCACACCTACTAAAACAATAAAGAATAGTTGATTCAATTACAATTGAATGGGACAAAGAAAATGCTTTACATGGCCAAAGGTATAATGATGATTTATTGGTTCCCAGAATGTTGAGAATGCGATGTTTCCCCAGCGATCTGTCCCCAGGGGTGCAGGAACGGGGGCAGCTGTGTGGCCCCAGGAATCTGCAGCTGTCCAGAGGGCTGGCTGGGTGGAGCCTGCCACACTGGTGAGTGAGATCTTAAGATGAATGCACTAACTGTAAGTCGCTCTGGATACGAACGTCTGCTAAATTACTAAATGTAATGTAAAACGTGAGAATCATACACACTTCACACTCATATATTTGGCACACAACCAACATACACTATACACATTTTCAGACATGCACTTCCTTACTCTGACCCCAACAGACACACAAACACGGTAATTATGCACACACTTGCAGACACACTTACACAGATACAGGCAACGGGCCAAATAAATGTATAACCCATAACTGGAGCCTAATCACTGATCTGTTCTGGATGTGTGTTAGGAGTGTTCATTTTTACACACTTGGGTCAAACAATAGATAGCAGAGAAGTTAATCAGGCATGCTAAATAATAAAAATATAAATCCTTTATCCTGAAAGAATCTACTGAGTGAGAAACCTGTCAATATGAGATACCTGTTGAAAATGACTGTTTTGAGATATTCTGAGAGCTGTCATTCCCCAGATGTGAAGAGGCCACCAGAAAAAATAATAAGCCCTCCTTCCTCTCTTAATGTAACATCTCTTTTTCTCATTTCCCCCTCCCTCCGTCTCTCTTCCCTCTCTCTATCTTGCAGCCCTGTGTCACCGGCCATGTCTGAATGGAGGCAAATGTTTGTCTCCCGATTCGTGCCGCTGTCGCCCTCCTTACTCTGGACCACACTGTGAGGAGAGGAAGGTGTTTTAACCCTTTAGGGGTCAGAGGTCAAAGAGGCCATGTAGAACCGTATTCATTCCAAATCTGGTGCTTTAGATATCGTCTCTCTGCCTTTTTGTAAAAATGTTGTTGTTTTTTTATAAAGAACCACAGATTTTTGTGTTAGCAATAACATTTGACTGTTAACTCAATATCTACTATACAATTTTGGGTTTGAGCTATATTATGAATAAAATGTGGCTAAAAGGTTTATTGTTATTTTCTTTTGAAATCATTTCTTATCATGCAGTCAGATGATTTACAGTAAAACAACACTTAGCGAACTGCTTTTACTAACAATATACTATAGCCAATTAATAGTATAACTAAACTGTTACAAAAGTGTTCGTCCATCCCTTACTGAATTGCATTTCAAGCATTCAACGTGTTACTTAAAGCAAATGACACTAACTTTTTTATTTTGTTTCCATATGCGTGGTTTAAATGTTAAAATAACAAATGTTTTGGCCTATGTACAGTATAATGTACAAAATTGATCAAGTATATCTGAATTGATACTTACAACAGATCTCGTCAACAGTTACAAAACAATTGCAGACAAGTGGCCCTAAAAATCAAACAAGCTAATAACATTTCCAAGGGCAGGTGTGATGTATAAAGAAGAATAGTGTTATTTCTCAATACATATTAAGTACTGTATGAAACAGTGCACAACAGCTTAGGCAACAAAAAACAAAACACTTTCTGTACCACAATAAACCCGAGCTGAAAACTTTGGCCAAATCAATAACAAGGAAAAACAAATCAAAAAGAAAAGTGGGTATTAATATCTTATAAAGACAGATTGTTCTTCAATAAACCATCAACTAGTTTTTCATCTGATCCTCTTCTCTTACTCCAACATAATACTGTGTGCAGTAACACTTGTTTTTATAAAAGCCTTGGATACGGACTATAAAACACATTTGTATGCATTAAAATACACAACTTAATGTCTCTGTTAGATTACATAGTTTGGCTGCGTTTACATAGGCAGCACATTTCTGATCTTTTGCCCAATTATTGTTAAACGAGCTGATCTGATTGGTCAAAAGACCTATTAGTGGAAAAAGATCAGACTTGGGCTGCCTGTGTAAATGTAGCTTTTGAGACAACACGATTGGCATAAACATTTCTAAATGGATATGCAGTGTTTAAGACAGTATTATGCATTGTTTATGAATATGTTATGCATTTCTTATGCAAGGGCTTTACATCAATGTGCTACCTTGAGCAGTGAGGTAGTAACAAAACAGGGACAATTAGATACGTGCAATATATCCGCCCCCTCTGTTAATGTACAAAGATACACACACACACACACACACACACACACACACACACACATACACACACACACACACACACACACACACACACATTCAGGCACACACACTTCATGATCACACACTGCCTAATAAGGACTCTCCACCTGCGCTGTGTATTTTGTAAAACTTCAGCATCTTCAGTCATTTCCCTTATGCAAGAGCGGCCTACAAAAGAGCAGAGATTTTACAGTACATAATCTCCCAACAATAAATAAAAAATAAAACAAACTGTTAATAAACACCCAAACTGTGGCCCAAAACTCACCTTTAACCCACAGGTGACGCCAGTGTACCCGTTGCGGCAGTAGCAGAAGTTGGGCAGGACACACCTTCCCCCGTTGAGGCATCTCTGCTTACAGATGGCTGTCCGTCAGGCAGAAGGAGGAAATAGTATATAACTCAATATAAGTACAGGATAAAAGTATATAGCTATGTATTGAAACTTGGCAACAATATATCATATTGAATGTGAGAAGGACTCACCGGACTGACACTGTAGGCCTTCCCATCCTGTGGGACAGTGGCAGGTGTTGGGTCCCACACACTCACCACTGTTCTTACACTTCTGCAGGCACACAGCTAAATATATATATACACACACACACACACACACACACACACACACACACACACACACACACACACACACACACACACACACACACACACACACACACACACACACACACACAGAGAGTTGCTTAGCATTGTAAAGGCATCTTTACATGGTGACAGGTTCAGGTTAACAGTGGTTGTACATTATGTTGTCACTCACGAATGTTACACCTCTTCCCCCTCCACCCAGAGGCACAGGAGCAGGAGTTGGGCCCCACACACTTCCCCTTGTTCATGCACATGGGGTCGCACACACCTGAAAGACACAATGCAACATGCATTTTTGGCTCAACTAACATAACTGCATGTACATACTAGCTTGCTACAGAGTTATTACAATTAGGTCCTTTCACATGTATTTACGTTGGTATAGGGCCTATAACCATTTAATACCACATGGATAGACAGTGATGTGGGGTGTTTGGTCATGTTGGGTGGCAGTGGCTCTTACTCTTCTGACACCGCTTCCCTGTGTAGCCCCCGGGGCAGGAGCACATGTTGTTCCTCATACACTGACCTCCATTCTTACAGGGAGGGCTGCAGACAGCTGGAGGGCAAGGCACACAGTGACACAGCTACAGTTATACCTCACTAAACCACAGTACCACCATGCAATAGACTTCTGTGCAAATTGATGGATCAATCACTAATAGGGGAACAGTAGAATGTGTCATAATCAATTGAGGTTATTGATTGTCAGTGTGACACCTATTCTTACCAATCTGACATTGGGAGCCATAGAAGCCACCGGGACAGGCGCAGATGTTGGGTTTGATACAAGTCCCACCATTCAAACACACTGGATTGCAGACAGCTGGAGGTGAAGACAATGGAATATTTAGCCCATAGCTAAACATACTGTTGTCAAAAGAGATATATTCGTCATGGGCTTCTAAGTAGAAACATGTGGTGTTGATTGGAGTTACCTGAGTTACATGTTGGTCCGTACCAGCCAGACTTGCACTTACACACATCGGGAGAAATACACTCCCCTCCATTTTCACAGTGCCTGTTGCACACCACTGAACAGAGACACACATAGACACAGTTACACACGACAACTCCTAACCCCTATACACACATTCCATTTTTTTAGGAAGCAGACTGGTTTAGATAATTGTAGGGAAACATGATATATGCCAGAAAGGGTCAAATGGATTGAATTCTCTCTCACTGATTTCACATCTTGGTCCCACGTAACCGTAAGGACAGGTGCAGAGATTCCTGACCAGACAGGTTCCTCCATGCTGGCAAGATGGCTCACAGTTAGCTACAAACACAGCAACCAAGGGGTGTACAGAGCATCCAGTAAGAAAAGGACAATATATACAATATTTAACATGGAGAACATATAGCCTGTACCCAGATCTGTTTGTGCAATCTTACCAACTCATATTACGTCATTGTCAAGCCACACAATGAGTGACAATGAGTTGGCAAGTTAGCACAAACAGATTTGGGGCCAGGATATAGAGTACATAGTTCGAGTTCAAATATGTGTGGGATGATATGTTTACCTTCCTCACATGTTGGTCCGCTGTAGCCCACGGGACAGACACACTCATCTGGGCTGACACACTTCCCCTGGTTCTTGCAGTCCGGTCGGCAGACAGCTGAGAAGGTAGAAGGTTAATAGAATTTACAACTTCTATGTGTAACTGAAAACAACTTATTCTGATTTACATACATTTTTGCAGAAGTTACTTTGTAACTCTCATAAAGGGCAATAAGAATAGAAACTCAGCTGTCTAGTCCAACCCTGACTGTTGTTCCCACCTATGTGGCAGTTATATCCGGTATAGCCTTCTTTACAAGTGCAGGTATTGGGTAGAGAGCACTCCATATTCCTTCCACATGGATACCGGCACACAGCTGGAAAACACCACAAACAGTTTCATGGGAACCTACAGTATACAGTGGCTTGCGAAAGTATTCACCCCCCTTGGCATTTTCCTATTTTGTTGCCTTACAACCTGGAGTTAAAACATGTTTTTTTTTTTTGGGGGGGGGGGGGGGGGGTGTATCATTTGATTTACACGACATGCCTACCACTTTGAAGATGTAAAATATATTTTATTGTGAAACAAACAAGAAATAAGACAAGAAAACTGAAAACTTGAGCGTCCATAACTATTCACCCCCCCAAAGTCAATACTTTGTAGAGCCACCTTTGGCAGCAATTACAGCTGCAAGTCTCTTGGGGTATGTCTCTCTAAGCTTGGCACATCTAGCCACTGGGATTTTTGCCCATTCTTCAAGGCAAAACTGCTCCAGCTCCTTCAAGTTGGATTTGTTCCGCTGGTGTACAGAAATCTTTAAGTCATCCCACAGATTCTCAATTGGATTGAGGTCTGGGCTTTGACTAGGCCATTCCAAGACACTTAAATGTTTCCCCTTAAACCACTCCAGTGTTGCTTTAGCAGTATGCTTAGGGTCATTGTCCTGCTGGAAGGTGAACCTCTGTCCCAGTCTCAAATCTCTGGAAGACTGAAACAGGTTTCCCTCAATAATTTTCCTGTATTTAGCGCCATCCATCATTCCTTCAATTCTGACCAGTTTCCCAGTCTCTGCCGAAGAAAAACATCCCCACAGCATGATGCTACCACCACCATGCTTCACTGTGGGAATGGTGTTCTCGGGGTAATGAGAGGTGTTGGGTTTTCGCCAGACATAGTGTTTTCCTTGATGGCCAAAAAGCAAAATGTTAGTCTCATCTGAACAGATTACCTTTTTCCATATGTTTGGGGAGTCTACCACATGCCTTTTGGTGAACACCAAATGTGTTTGCTTATTTTTTTCTTTAAGCAATGTTTTTTTTCTGGCCACTCTTCCATAAAGCCCAGCACTGTGGAGTGTACGGCAGTGTCATGTATTGTCATGTTGTGTCTTGTTTCTGTCCTTTCCCTTCACCCTGTCTCCCTCTGCTGGTCGTTATTAGGTTACCTTTTCTCCCCCTCTTTCCCCCAGCTGTTCCTTGTCTCCTCCTAACTACCTCGTCACCCCTTTTCCCACCTGTTCCCTTTTTCCCTCTGATTAGTCCTCTATATCTCTCTCTGTTTTTGTTCCTGTCTTTGTCGGATTCTCGTTTGTGTTACTCATGCCTGAACCAGACTATCGTCGTGTTTGCTGCAACCTTGTCCTGTCCTGTCGGAATCTGCCTGTTCATCTAACCTTGTCCTGTCCTGTCGGAATCTGCCTGTCCATCTGAGCCTACGTGTGTTTCGTCATTAAAGTAACTCTGTTTTGTTAATTCGCTTTTGGGTCCTCATTCACGCACCTTAACAGAAGAATCCGACCAAGAATGGACCCAGCGACTTCGGATCCTCTCCACTCTGCCGTCGAGATCCAGGGAGCGATGCTAGGCAGACACGAGCAGGAATTGTCTGCTGCTCGACATGCCGTTGAGACCCTGGCCACCCAAGTCTCCAACCTCACAGAACAGGTTCACCATCTCCGCCTCGATCCACCGGCCACTTCCAGGGCTTTCGAATCTCCGGAGCCCAGAATCAATAACCCGCCGTGTTACTCTGGGGAGCCCACTGAATGCCGCTCGTTCCTCACCCAGTGTGATATTGTGTTTTCTCTCCAGCCCAACACTTACTCCAGGAGCACTGCTCGTGTCGCCTACGTCATATCTCTCCTTACTGGACGGGCTCGTGAGTGGGGCACGGCAATCTGGGAGGCAAGGGCTGAGTGTACTAACCAGTATCAGGACTTTAAGGAGGAGATGATACGGGTTTTTGATCGATCTGTTTTTGGGGAGGAGGCTTCCAGGGCCCTGTCTTCCCTATGTCAAGGTAATCGATCCATAACAGACTACTCTATTGAGTTTCGCACTCTTGCTGCCTCCAGTGGCTGGAACGAGCCGGCTTTGCTCGCTCGTTTTCTGGAGGGTCTCCGCGCAGAGGTAAAGGATGAGATTCTCTCCCGGGAGGTTCCTTCCAGCGTGGATTCCTTGATTGAACTCGCTATTCGCATTGAGCGACGGGTTGATCTTCGTCACCGAGCTCGTGGAAAGGAGCTCGCGTTCTCCGTTGCCCCCCTCTCCGCATCACTACCATCTTCCTCTGCCGGCTCGGGTGCTGAGCCTATGCAGCTGGGAGGTATCCGCATCTCGACTAAGGAGAGGGAACGGAGAATCACCAACCGCCTCTGTCTCTATTGCGGTTCTGCTGGTCATTTTGTCACTTCATGTCCAGTAAAAGCCAGAGCTCATCAGTAAGCGGAGGGCTACTGGTGAGCGCTACTACTCCTGTCTCTCCTTCAAGATCCTGCACTACCTTGTCGGTCCATCTACGCTGGACCGGTTTCGTCAGCTTCCTGCAGTGCCTTAATAGACTCTGGGGCGGAGGGCTGTTTTATGGACGAGACCTGGGCTCGGGAACATGACATTCCTCTCAGACAGTTAAGGGAGCCCACGGCCTTGTTCGCCTTGGATGGTAGTCCTCTCCCCAGGATTCAGCGTGAGACACTACCTTTAACCCTCACTGTCTCTGGTAATCATAGCGAAACCATTTCTTTTTTAATTTTTCGTTCACCTTTTACACCTGTTGTTTTGGGCCATCCCTGGCTAGTTTGTCATAATCCTTCTATTAATTGGTCTAGTAATTCTATCCTCTCCTGGAACGTCTCTTGTCATGTGAAATGTTTAATGTCTGCTATCCCTCCTGTTTCCTCTGTCTCTTCTTCACAGGAGGAGCCTGGTGATTTGACAGGGGTGCCGGAGGAATATCACGATCTGCGCACGGTGTTCAGTCGGTCCAGGGCCACCTCTCTTCCTCCACACCGGTCGTATGATTGTAGTATTGATCTCCTTCCGGGAACCACTCCCCCCCGGGGTAGACTATACTCTCTGTCGGCTCCCGAACGTAAGGCTCTCGAAGATTATTTGTCTGTAGCTCTTGCCGCCGGTACCATAGTCCCCTCCTCCTCTCCCGCCGGAGCGGGGTTTTTTTTTGTTAAGAAGAAGGACGGGTCCCTGCGCCCCTGCATAGATTATCGAGGGCTGAATGACATAACAGTGAAGAATCGTTATCCGCTTCCTCTTATGTCTTCAGCCTTCGAGATCCTGCAGGGAGCCAGGTTTTTCACTAAGTTGGACCTTCGTAACGCTTACCATCTCGTGCGCATCAGGGAGGGGGACCAGTGGAAGACGGCGTTTAACACTCCGTTAGGGCACTTTGAATACCGGGTTCTTCCTTTCGGCCTCGCTAACGCTCCAGCTGTCTTTCAGGCATTAGTCAATGATGTCCTGAGAGACATGCTGAACATCTTTGTTTTCGTTTACCTTGACGATATCCTGATTTTTTCACCGTCACTCCAGATTCATGTTCAGCACGTTCGACGTGTCCTCCAGCGCCTTTTAGAGAATTGTCTTTTTGTGAAGGCTGAGAAGTGCACTTTTCATGCCTCCTCCGTCACATTTCTCGGTTCTGTTATTTCCGCTGAAGGCATTAAGATGGATCCCGCTAAGGTCCAGGCTGTCATTGATTGGCCCGTCCCTAAGTCACGCGTCGAGCTGCAGCGCTTTCTCGGCTTCGCGAACTTCTATCGTCCTTTCATCCGTAATTTCGGTCAGGTGGCAGCTCCTCTCACAGCCCTTACTTCTGTCAAGACGTGCTTTAAGTGGTCCGTTTCCGCCCAGGGAGCTTTTGATCTCCTCAAGAATCGTTTTACATCCGCTCCTATCCTTGTTACACCTGACATCTCTAGACAGTTCGTGGTCGAGGTTGACGCGTCAGAGGTGGGCGTGGGAGCCATTCTTTCTCAGCGCTCCCTCTCTGACGACAAGGTCCACCCTTGCGCGTATTTTTCTCATCGCCTGTCGCCGTCGGAACGTAACTATGATGTGGGAAACCGCGAACTGCTCGCCATCCGCTTAGCCCTAGGCGAATGGCGACAGTGGTTGGAGGGGGCGACCGTTCCTTTTGTCGTTTGGACTGACCATAGGAACCTTGAGTACATCCGTTCTGCCAAACGACTTAATGCGCGTCAGGCGCGCTGGGCGTTGTTTTTCGCTCGTTTCGAGTTCGTGATTTCTTATCGTCCGGGCTCTAAGAACACCAAGCCTGATGCTTTATCTCGTCTCTTCAGTTCTTCAGTAGCCTCCACTGACCCCGAGGGGATTCTCCCTGAGGGGCGTGTTGTCGGGTTGACTGTCTGGGGAATTGAGAGGCAGGTAAAGCAAGCACTCACTCAAACTCCGTCGCCGCGCGCTTGTCCCAGGAACCTTCTTTTCGTTCCCGTTCCTACTCGTCTGGCCGTTCTTCAGTGGGCTCACTCTGCCAAGTTAGCCGGCCACCCTGGCGTTCGGGGTACGCTTGCTTCCATTCGCCAGCGTTTTTGGTGGCCCACCCGGGAGCATGACACGCGTCGCTTCGTGGCTGCTTGTTCGGTCTGCGCGCAGACTAAGTCCGGTAACTCCCCTCCTGCCGGCCGTCTCAGGCCGCTTCCCATTCCCTCTCGACCGTGGTCTCACATCGCCTTAGATTTTGTCACCGGACTGCCTTCGTCAGCGGGGAAGACTGTTATTCTTACGGTTGTCGACAGGTTCTCTAAGGCGGCTCATTTTATTCCCCTTGCTAAGCTTCCTTCTGCTAAAGAGACGGCACAAATCATCATCGAGAATGTTTTCAGAATTCATGGCCTTCCGTCAGACGTCGTTTCGGACAGAGGTCCGCAATTCACGTCTCAATTTTGGAGGGAGTTTTGCCGTTTGATTGGGGCTTCCGTCAGTCTCTCTTCCGGCTTTCACCCCCAGTCTAACGGTCAAGCAGAACGGGCCAATCAGACTATTGGTCGCATCTTACGCAGTCTTTCTTTTCGCAACCCTGCGTCTTGGTCAGAACAGCTCCCCTGGGCAGAATACGCCCACAACTCGCTTCCTTCGTCTGCGACCGGGCTATCTCCTTTTCAGAGTAGCCTCGGGTACCAGCCTCCGCTGTTCTCATCTCAGTTCGCCGAGTCCAGCGTTCCCTCCGCTCAGGCTTTTGTCCAACGTTGCGAGCGCACCTGGAAGAGGGTCAGGTCTGCACTTTGCCGTTATAGGGCGCAGACTGTGAGGGCTGCTAATAAGCGTAGAACTAAGAGTCCTAGATATTGTCGCGGTCAGAGAGTTTGGCTCTCCACTCAGAACCTTCCCCTTAAGACCGCTTCTCGCAAGTTGACCCCGCGGTTCATTGGTCCGTTCCGTATTTCCCAGATCATCAATCCTGTCGCAGTTCGACTTCTTCTTCCGCGATATCTTCGTCGCGTCCACCCGGTCTTCCATGTCTCCTGTGTCAAGCCCGTTCTTCGCGCCCCCGCTCGTCTCCCCCCCCCCCCCATCCTTGTCGAGGGCGCACCCATCTACAGGGTCCGTAGGATTTTGGACATGCGTCCTCGGGGCCGTGGTCATCAGTACCTAGTAGATTGGGAGGGGTACGGTCCTGAGGAGAGGAGTTGGGTTCCCTCTCGGGACGTGCTGGACCGTGCGCTGATCGATGATTTCCTCCGTTGCCGCCAGGTTTCCTCCTCGAGTGCGCCAGGAGGCGCTCGGTGAGTGGGGGGGTACTGTCATGTATTGTCATGTTGTGTCTTGTTTCTGTCCTTTCCCTTCACCCTGTCTCCCTCTGCTGGTCGTTATTAGGTTACCTTTTCTCCCCCTCTTTCCCCCAGCTGTTCCTTGTCTCCTCCTAACTACCTCGTCACCCCTTTTCCCACCTGTTCCCTTTTTCCCTCTGATTAGTCCTCTATATCTCTCTCTGTTTTTGTTCCTGTCTTTGTCGGATTCTCGTTTGTGTTACTCATGCCTGAACCAGACTATCGTCGTGTTTGCTGCAACCTTGTCCTGTCCTGTCGGAATCTGCCTGTTCATCTAACCTTGTCCTGTCCTGTCGGAATCTGCCTGTCCATCTGAGCCTACGTGTGTTTCGTCATTAAAGTAACTCTGTTTTGTTAATTCGCTTTTGGGTCCTCATTCACGCACCTTAACAGGCAGATAAACCAATCTCCGTTGTGGAGGTTTGCAGCTTCTTCGGGGTTATCTTTGGTCTCTTTGTTGCCTCTCTGATTAATGCCCTCCTTGCCTGGTCTGTGAGTTTTGTTGGGCGGCCCTCTATTGGCAGGTTTGTTGTGGTGCCATATTCTTTACATTTTTGAATAATGGATTTAATGGTGTTCCGTGGAATGTTCAAAGTTTCTGATATTTTTTTTATAACTCAACCCTGATCTGTACTTCTCCTCAACTTTGTCCCTGACGTGTTTGGAGAGCTCCTTGGTCTTGGTGCCGCTTGCTTGGTGGTGCCCCTTGCTTAGTGGTGTTGCAGACTCTGGGGCCGTTCAGAACAGGTTTACACAGTTGAAGTCGGACGTTTACATACACTTAGGTTGGAGTCATTAAAACTCGTTTTTCAACCACTCCACACATTTCTTGTTAACAAACTTTAGTTTTGGCAAGTCGGTTAGGACATCTACTTTGTGCATGACACAAGTCATTTTTCCAACAATTGTTTACAGACAGATTATTTCACATAATTCACTGCATCACAATTCCAGTGGGTCAGAAGTTTACATACACTAAGTTGACTGTGCCTTTAAACAGCTTGGAAAATTCCTGAAAATTATGCAATGGCTTTAGAAGCTTCTGATAGGCTAATTGACATAATTTGAGTCAATTGGAGATGTACCTGTGGATGTATTTCAAGGCCTACCTTCAAACTCAGTGCCTCTTTGCTTGACATCATGGGAAAATCAAAAGAAATCAGCCAAGACCTCAGAAAACAATTTGTAGACCTCCACAAGTCTGGTTCATCCTTGGGAGCAATTTCCAAACGCCCGAAGGTACCACGTTCATCTGTACAAACAATAGTACACAAGTATAAACACCATGGGACCATGCAGCTGTCATACCGCTCAGGAAGGAGACGCGTTCTGTCTCCTAGAGACAAACGTACTTTGGTGCGAAAAGTGCAAATCAATCCCAGAACAACAGCAAAGGACCTTGTGAAGATGCTGGAAGAAACAGGTACAAACGTATATATATCCACAGTAAAACGAGTCCTATATCGACATAACCTGAATCGGCCGCTCAGCAAGGAAGAAGCCACTGCTCCAAAACCGCCATAAAAAAGCCAGACTACGGTTTGCAACTGCACATGGGGACAAAGATTGTACTTTTTGGAGAAATGTCCTCTGGTCTGATGAAACAAAATAGAACTGTTTGGCCATAATGACCATTGTAATGTTTGTAGGAAAAAGGTGGAGGCTTGCAAGCTGAAGAACACCATCCCAACCATGAAGCACGGGGGTGGCAGCATCATGTTGTGGGGGTGCTTTGCTGCAGGAGGGACTGGTGCACTTCACAAAATAGATGGAATCATGAGGTAGGAAAATTATGTGGATATATTGAAGCAACATCTCAAGACATCAGTCAGGAAGTTAAAGCTTGGTCACAAATGGGTCTTCCAAATGGACAAGGACCACAAGCAAACTTCCAATGTTGTGGCAAAATGGCTTAAGGACAACAAAGTCAAGGTATTGGAGTGGTCATCACAAAGCCCTGACATCAATCCTATAGAAAAATTGTGGAGAGAACTTAAAAAGCGTGTGCGAGCATGGAGGCCTTACAAACCTGACTCATTTACACCAGCTCTGTCAGGAGGAATGGGCCAAAATTCACCCAACTTATTGTGGGAAGCTTGTGGAAGGCTACCCAAAACGTTTGACCCAAGTTAAACAATTTAGAGGCAATGCTACCAAATAGTAATTGATTGCATGTATACTTCTGACCCACTCGGAATGTGACGAAATAAATAAAAGCTGAAATAAATCATTCTCTTTACTATTATTCTGACATTTCACGTTCTTAAAATAAAGTGGTGATCCTAACTGACCTAAGACAGGTTTTTAAAAAACTTGGATTAAATGTCAGGAATAGTGAAAAACTGACTTTAAATGTGTTTGGCTTAGGTGTATGTAAACTTCTGACATCAACTGTATATACTGAGATCATGTGACATATCATGTGACACTTAGATTACACACACGTGGACTTTATTTAACTAATTATGTGACTTCTGAAGGTAATTGGTTGCACCAGATCTTATTTAGGGGCTTCATAGCAAAGGGGGTGAATACATATGCACGCACCACTTTTCCGTTTTTTATTTTGTATCATTTTTTGAAACATGTTATTTTCTTCATTTCACTTCACCAATTTTGACTATTTTGTGTATGTCCACTACATGAAATCCAAATAAAAATCAATTTAAATTACAGGTTGTAATGCAACAAAATAGGAAAAACGCCAAGGTGGATGAATACTTTTGCAAGGCACTGTACTTCCATGTAAGGATTTTAATGTTAAAAATATATGAAAAAAGAACAAAGACCATATGAATGAAAAACAGACAACAAGAGTGCTAACCGCTAACCTTTGCAGGTGACCCCATCTCCAGTGTAACCATACGGGCAGCGGCCACACTTGAAGGAGCCTGAGACAGTGGGCTCGCAGGGCACACCGGAGAAGCAGGGGGAGTCTGCACAGGTCACTATGGGAGACGATGACCCCCACCTCACCCTGTGGCTAAGGTCAGGAGTCAGTTCCACCTTGCTGCTCTGACCTCGGTTGTGATTGGTGGGGGTGGAGACTCTGGTGATAGTTTGGTCCTGGGGGCTAATAGATGTCTTTCTGTCCACGGAGAAGACTCTCTTGCTACCCAATGAGGGCCCCTCAGTTTTTCTCCTGTTCTGGGAGAAGGAGGTGGAGGAAGAAGAGGAGGAGGTGGTGCCAGTGATTTCCCTACTGGAGTCTTCCGTCACTTGAGGACGTCCATCTTCTCTGTTGGTGGTAACTGGCCTCTGTCCTGTAAAACACTGGAAGTTAGAAATTAAATGGGATTTGTACAAGAGCTATTATAACTCAATCACCTATATCAACTAACCCTGAAGACCTAGCTAAATAATACTGGCATAACAGTTAGCTTTACTAGGAGCCAGCTATGATCCAGCTATAAAACTATGAAAAAAGCCCATATAAGACCAGATATTTAACAACTTTATTTTAAACACCCAAACACACGAACCCCTTGAATCATCAGCTAAGTGATCAGGTGACCCTTCTCACCTGTTGTGGTGCTTCTACTACAGGTGTGTCCGTTGCCATGGAGCCCAGGTGGACAGGGTCCACAGATGTACCCTACGGACACGTGTGTGCTCTCAAAGCACTGCACCCCTGGGTAGCATGGTTGTCTGGAGCAGGGGGCCTGGTTTGATGGTTTAACCGTGCCAGAACCCTGGTGACCTCCTGTGGGTACAGCGGGTACAGGCACGGTCACTCTATGAATAGGCTTATAGTCATCTCCCTTACCACTGGACGGCTCCGATTTAACTACAGAAGAAGAGGAGGTAGAATATAATTATTCACAGTCAATAGAAATATATTGATAAAATAATGAGGGGTGGGGGTGAGAGGATAGGGGTACAGAAAGAGAGAGATACAGAGGGAGGGAGAGAAACAGAGACAGGGAGATGGGGACCCACTGCAACTCTTCCCGTCCCCAGTGTAACCCTCTGGACAGAAGCCACAGGTGAATGAGCCTAGTGTGTTTTTGCAGCCCACCCCAGGGAAGCATGGCTCTGCGGCACATTCATCCACATCCTCTCTACAGGTATGACCTGGAACACAAAAACAACATGAATGAAAACTCAGCCTTCCACACACACAGATTGTAATCTACTAACAAAACATCAATATCTAAATTCACTGAACCAGATAAGGAAATCTGGCAATGCTTGTATCCAAACACTAAAAGAGTGGTCATAAGGAGTATGGTTCATAGGATGTCAAAGCACAGCTTCCTAACTGAATGATTCAAAGTAAGTTCTCAGAGTCATAAAAGCATCCAAGACCCACAAATGAGCTGCAGTATTACCATGGAAAGCATGTACAATGTACAGTGTGTGTTGTAATTCTATTTCTGTCATGTACAGTACCGGTCATTCCGGGGGGACAGATGCAGGAGAAAGAGTTGGGTCCGTCTATACACTTGACCAGACGACAGGGGTTGGGTTTACAGTCGTCTATGTCCTCCTCACACCTGTCCCCTGTGAAGCCAGCGGGACAGACACATAGGTACTCCCCGCTGCCAGAGGGGAGGTTGATGTTTGTAACACAGGAAGCTCCGTTCAGACAGCCACAGGGCCGCAGAGAGATCTGGACACACACAAATACACGCACGCACACAAACGAGCGGGAAGTGTTAGTAGAGCTTGAGTTTAATTCACAAATACTTTGAAATGGACATAAAAGCATGAGGAAGAATGATTGACAATCCGTGAGTAATTACTGCATTTTAGTTTTGAATGTCTTGCTAACAGACATACCAAAGCAACAGACGCAGAAAGACTAGTACAGCGGCAGGCTACACAATAAGGATTGTACATCTAGAGCTCCCTCTCGCGGTAGACAGAAAAGCTGACAATCAAGAGAAATCTCTAGGAATCCCCATTCACAGAGTTAACAGAATCAAGTCAAGGAATTCGCATCCCAAGTTTCTTATTTTGGGGAATATCCTTATTCAACAGTGTTCTCATCTTTTGAAACCTACCTGTACAGAGGCAAGCGTCTCAGCACTACAATCGTCTTTGATAGTGAACTGAATCGTCTGCGTGGAGGAGGCGGCAGCAGTGTCAGTAGCCTTCCAGATGAGCAGGCCAGTGGGGGAGAGGGAGGTGTCACTGGGGCCTGACTCCAGAGTGAACAGCACCACAGAGCCTTCTGGGTCCTGAGCCTGCAGCTGGTACACAAAGTTCTCTCCCTGGAACGTCTGCAGACGCCCCTGTGCTGACTGAAACACTGGTGGCTCATTCTCTTCCAGGCACAGAATAGTCATATTTAGTAATAACGTTAATCATTTCATCCTTAAAGTCCATGCCATTATCTGAGGTACAAAATATACAATCATTTCCCCTTTATTTCAACTTGTTTATGGATATGTTTATCTATCTTTGTAAATGGTTATATTCCTAATTTGAACCAGTTGTATTCATTTCTATAATTTACTATGATTGATCTGGAGTGATTTGGCCTCATTTTGTATAAACACTCAAATCAAAACACAGCACAAAGAACACATTGAGTCAACCACAATTACAGTACCCAGAGGCCTGATGTTACTATAATGAGTCTGACCCCAATAACACCTTGTTGTCTATAGCATGACCAACACTGAGCTGTAGACATATTGCAGAGACCATGCAGCCATATGTGTTCTCTGTGACTGTGTGCTGTCGTCAGTAGCGGGTGGCAGCAAATACCTTTCAGTTTGCGTGGTATGAATGTGTATAGAGATGCTGTTGTATAATGTAAACAGCAGTTGTAGAGTAAAAGTACATTATAGGTAAGAGGACATTGTACTTACTCTCAGCGATGGACCATGTGTATTTGGAGGAGTCTGGTCGGCATATCAGGCATGGGCTGCTGGGATTGAGGTCTCCTTCTCCATAACACACACTGTCAATGTTGCATGTTTTCTCCTGGGGATTGATACACAGTAACAAAATTGGCATTTATCCGTTTCCCTTTTAGAAAACATAAAAACATCTGTTCTTGCCATTGAAATAGGAACCAGGAACACTTTTCGGGCCAACAAGAGAACAAGGGCTGGCAATGTCTTACTGCATATACAAGCAAGTGAACCTTGACAATCACACTGTACATGTGGACTGGGCTAAAACACCTAATTGTTTCCTGTGTTAAGAGATGCCAGAGAGGTAATCAATCAGAGCATTGGCCACTTTTCATTTGGGTGATAAATGTTCTGTTTGAGTTCTTCAGAAGAAACTGGTTGGCACGCATAACAAGGAGGAGTGGTGCTCATATAGCACATGGGGATGTGTGAAACATACTTGTCAGCATGAAGCGTCTCCACTTGCGCCACATAGCTAGCTTTTTGTGTGGCGCCGACTGGTAAGACGCTTTGGGTGGAGGAGTACGTTTCACACATCCCCATGTGCTAAACTCACAGTTCGTTTTAAGAGGGTACGGGCCCATGTGCTGGTTTTTCCTGGTGGGAAAGGGGCCTGAAATTTGAGCTAGCCTGAACATCTGTGGAATGTCCCACAACATAATGTACAGTATCTGTTGAATGTTAGTGCCTAAAAAAGAACACAAACTACGAAAAGCGGATTCATACATCGTCAGGCTGAGAACATGTTCTCAATCAACTTGAAAAACACAATGAACAAGGACATGAAAAAAAGGGGGAAAAGTTACCTTGTTACAATTATTGAATCATTTAAAGTCAGATTCTAATCATTAAACAACACATTCTGATCATGCTACCAGAAACGTTGATACCATTAAAACCCTGAGAAAAAAAACCAAGAGAAACCCACCCTGGAGGTACAGAGAACGTCAGCGTTGAGCGTGCAGATCTGACAGGCTCCATCGAACAGGGTCAGGATCTTGGCGTTGCTGTAGCCGTAGCCGTCGTTGGACACCTGCCAAGACAACGTTAATGACTTATTATCAGTGACTACTGGTAATACACATTTACAGAAGCTACTACTATAAGTAAGGGTATCATCGTGAAAACATCAGGTTGCACCATCTTGAAAACATCTGGTAGGTGTGCAAACAAACCATATTACAACACTAGGCCAGAACCCTGCCCTGCTGCAAACCATAATATTGTTTAGGGCTCTCTTACCCAGCTGTATTTTATGAGGGATTTGCCCTCATAAAAATTTTTACTGTGATGTGCTGCATAGTGTTGTTCCACTGACTTTGATCTGCCAGCGTGCGAGGGGTCTGTCGGTGGCCGTATCCAGGTCCAGGCCTGCAGTGGCTTGTCTGTACTCCAGGGGGAGCTGACACTCCAGACCTGACACATCCAGGAAGGTAGCCAGGGTAAACTGAGGTTCGTCCAGGGTCCACTCACCATCTACAAACTGGACGCACGCAGACAGAGACAGGTCGGGACACTCGGCTCAGAAGTACTGTGCTACAGAAGTTAATATCACAAATATGGAGGTGGGTGTGTGTGTGTGTACAGTGGGGCAAAAAAGAATTTAGTCAGCCACCAATTGTGCAAGTTCTCCCACTTAAAAATACGAGAGAGGCCTGTAATTTTCATCATAGGTACACTTCAACTATGAAAGACAAAATGAGAAAAGAAATCCAGAAAATCACATGGTAGGATTTTAAATAAATGTATTTGCAAATTATGGTGGAAAATAAGTATTTGGTCAATAACAAAAGTTTATCTCAATACTTTGTTATATACTCTTTGTTGGCAATGACAGAGGTCAAACGTTTTCTGTAAGTCTTCACAAGGTTTTCACACACTGTTGCTGGTATTTTGGCCAATTCCTCCATACAGATCTCCTCTAGAGCAGTGATGCTTTGGGGCTGTTGCTGGGCAACACGGACTTTCAACTCCCTCCAAAGATTTTCTATGGGGTCGAGATCTGGAGACTGGATAGGCCACTCCAGGACCTTGAAATGCTTCTTAGGAAGCCACTCCTTCGTTGCCCGGGCGGTGTGTTTGGGATCATTGTCATGCTGAAAGACCCAGCCACGTTTCATCTTCAATGCCCTTGCTGATGGAAGGAGGTTTTCACTCAACATCTCACGATACATGGCCCCATTCATTCTTTCCTTTACACAGATCAGTCGTCCTGGTCCCTTTGCAGAAAAACAGCCCCAAAGCATGATGTTTCCACCCCCATGCTTCACAGTAGGTGTGGTGTTCTTTGGATGCAACTCAGCATTCTTTGTCCTCCAAAACACGACGAGTTGAGTTTTTACCAAAAAGTTATATTTTGGTTTCATCTGACCATATGACATTCTCCCAATCTTCTTCTGGATCATCCAAATGCTCTCTAGCAAACTTCAGACGGGCCTGGACATGTACTGGCTTAAGCAGGGGGACACGTCTGGCACTGCAGGATTTGAGTCCCTGGCGGCGTAGTGTGTTATCAGTGGTCTTTATGTCTTCCATTTCCTAATAATTGCTCCCACAGTTGATTTCTTCAAACCAAGCTGCTTACCTATTGCAGATTCAGTCTTCCCAGCCTGGTGAAGGTCTACAATTTTGTTTCTGGTGTCCTTTGACAGCTCTTTGGTCTTGGCCATAGTGGAGTTTGGACTGTGACTGTTTGAGGTTGTGGACAGGTGTCTTTTATACTGATAACAAGTTCAAACAGGTGCCATTAATACAGGTAACGAGTGGAGGACAGAGGAGCCTCTTAAATAAGAAGTTACAGGTCTGTGAGAGCCATAAATCTTGCTTGTTTGTAGGTGACCAAATACTTATTTTTCACCATAATTTGCAAATAAATTCATAAAAAATCCTACAATGTGATTTTCTGGATTTGTTGAAGTGTACCTATGATGAAAATGACAGGCCTCTCTCATCTTTTTAAGTGGGAGAACTTGCACAATTGGTGGCTGACTAAATACTTTTTTGCCCCACTGTATATGTGCGTGTTTCTGTGTGTGAGGTACCTTTTCCTTCAAAAATTCACACTTGAGTTCATAGGAGTCTTTGAAGCCTTGTCCAAAGACCTGTACAGTGGAGCAGTCACTCTGTCTGACATCACACAGTCCCTCGTTCTCCAGCTCTGTGATCTCTGGAGTCTGGTCTTCACCATCCCAAACGACACCAGAAACAGACAGAAATGAGAAGAAAAAAAAATGTCAGCAGGTTTTTAAAAAATAATTTCACTAGGATTAGTAAATCACTGTGATATGTCTTTGATGAACTATGAGCCAAACCCTGGTCTAGTGTTGACAATATGTATGATTGACTTAGAGTATAGATGTGTATTACAGATCTAATCCTCCCCTCTTCTTACCAGAGATAATGCTGCAGTCATAGGACCCGAACCCGGGGAAGCACACACACCCCAACTTGGAGCACTGCCCATTCCCATTACATAGATTAGGACACTTGAGGAAGGACAGCATGTCCTGGTGCTCTTCCTCTCTCCCCCTCTCCTCCACTAGCCTCCTCTCACACTCGTTCTCAAGCAGAGGCAGAGTGGCGCCCACCCAGGCCTGGTCGTCCTTTAGCTGGAGGTCGCTGACACACATAGCCACCGCCTGGCTCACTATGGCCGTGCCTAAGAGCCGGCCGCAGCCCAGGGCCATGCTGGAGTTAGCCACCACCCGCTGGCACTGCACTCTGGCCTGGAGCTGTGTTAGCCCAGACAGGGTGGGCCAGGCGGGGGGAGGGGAGGACTCGGGCCGGGCCGTCAGCTCGTGGTCCTCTGGGAAGAAGTAGGTGAAGCCCTCCAGGTCGGACTGGCTCAGGCTCTGGTAGGGCGTGTCGGGGAGGAACTGGTAGGACTGGCGCCTTCCACGGCTCCTCTGGTTGTTGGCTTCATGGCTGGAGCCTGTTAGGGTAGAGCCTCTCTCTACAGTCTGAGCGGCGGTGTCCTCAGCACGGCTGTGCTCTTTGGAGTTTCCTGAGGGGTGGTCGTGGTGGCCTTTGAACAGCTCTACTGAGTTGATATATTCGGCAGTGACATCCAGAGTGGGGATGATACTGTGGAGTCTCACGTTGCCATGGTGAGAACAGGTGGAGTCGGAGCCAGGGATGGGCTGAGACCTGGTTCGCGGGGACGTGGGGTGGGACTCCACTTCACAGTTACAGTACCTGCGAGGGTTTGGGGCGCTCTGATAGGACGGAACGGTGTCAAACAAGCTGCCACCAGGAGGGAGTCTGCCAGAAGAGAAATACATCCTTATCAGTTAGGATCTCGACGGAAACACATTCAACAAATAATGACGTAACACAACCACAGCTGAAAGATCTCATGTAAAATGTTCAAAATGATTCATATCCATCGTTTAAAAGAACAGTCTCAGGTCCAGACTTGGTTGGGACAAAAGCCCACTCCCGCTTTGCAGATCTAAAGAAACTGTATAGGCATAGAAATTACAATGAAAGCTGCAGTGCAATCACTGATAGGCTGGTTAGAATCATCACCACATATCTTCTTCAGATCTGCAAACTCCATAGCGTTAGGGGCTAGAGGTTGATTTAAAACTTGGCATCAGACTAACTTCCATTCAGAGATGAAGGCTGCTACGTCTTCGTTGTCTAGCGCTGCGCCCCCTGCTGTGTGGAGGTCATTGTGGGTCTGTCCGTCATACGTCCCACACAGGCCCTGGGTTTGGCTCCAGTCTGAGCTGGGGGCCCTCAGGGTCAGACTCATGCCCCAGTCAGACACATCGGCACGCACAAATGCCCCAGACGAGAAGGTCATCTACAGCACAGACAGAAAGGGGATTAGATCCTATTGTATTCTGTTGTATTTCATTTGATTTTGGTCTATTCTATTACAAGATTTCCAGTGCTTCGCTATATCACCACATCTGTATCATATCATAATTACCATAAACAATTGAATACTGACTTTGCACTGTAAGTTTACACTGCCTTTCTCAACACCCTATTGGCTAATGACTACTACCTGTGGGCGTGGGCTTCAACTCTGTGACCTTTTCTTTTTCCTGCCACCGCGAACTCATCGGAAGACAACTTTAATTGAATTCAATTATTTACGTTACACTTTATGTATTTATTCACTCACTGTGACTTTGCGTCCTTGGTAAGACTCAGTGATGCGGATGCCACTCTTGCCCACGTCCCTGTTCTTCACCGACAGGTGCGGCCTGGTGTCCCCCAGCTCTCCATTGCACATGTCGAAGGCTATGACGTCACCGCCGTGTCTCGCCACGAAGCCGCACGTGCACGAGGCGCCGTGGACAACGCTCCCGCACTCCCACTGGCGCACATGAACCTCGAACGGCTGCCTCGTGCTCTTGTACAACACAAACGTCCCGATCTGATAGTTGTCATACTGCCTGAAAGGAAATGCATGAAATACAATACACTACAGTATCAGTTACGGTAATGTGTATCCTTGTGATTGTTGTCATATTTGCAGGCTAACATTGCCTTGACTGAATCTATCATTTATGCTGACTATAAAGGAGTGGCTGAAGTACCTGCCATCAAACGTGATGATGTGAGGATCAGTGAAAGAGTAGCAGTATGCAGAGGGAACATCCGTCACTGTGATCTGAAAACACAGAGAAAATATCACATATCAGATATCATTTATTTCATTTTCACATTCAGCTATCTAGATGAGAAAATATACAGTGCATGCTTATATGAGTGTGTTGGCAACTTACAGTTTGTGTATGGGCACTGTGGCAGTGAGCAAATGTACACTATACAGTGTATATAGCATCATAGCATATTCTGCATTGAGTGAGTTAAGTGTAACAACCTAGACTGGTCCCAGATCTGTGAACAACCTGGACTGGTCCCAGATCTGTGAACAACCTAGACTGGTCCCAGATCTGTTAACATAGGCTGGTTTCGGTGTCACGCATACTCCTGCTTCCTCCCTCCGGTGCTCGACTTCGTTGGTCTACTAACCTCCGGTCCTGGCTTCATTATTACGCACACCTGTTCCCCATCAATACGCACACCTGGTTGTCATTCCCTCCTTGATTACTCCCCCTTTATTTAGCCCTCAGTTGTCTTCAGATACTAGGTGTTATTGTTTTCTCCAATGTTCAGCCTCATGTTTGTTCATCTGTATCGGTTCTTTATTAAACTCACCTTCTGCACCTGTTTCCTGACTCCCGGCGTATATGTTACATCCAGATCTGTTAACAACATAGACTGGTCCCAGATCTGTTTATGCTGTCTTGCAAAGTTTTATGGCAAACAGGGTGACAATGACATAGGAGTTGGCAAGACAGCACAAACAGATCTGGGACCAGGCTAATAACAACCGCCACTCTCCTCCCAACCCATCATAAGGGTATTTTTTCCAGTTCCAGTACCTGCACACTCTGTGGTGTGTAGCCGCTCCAGAGGAAGTTGGATGTGACGATGGGTTTGACAAAGATCTGTGTTGTCCTGTCCCCGTCCCTGAGGAAGTCTGTGACCGCGCTGAGGTGAACCAGGGCCTGGCTACACACCCCGTTACGACACCCCAGGCTCTGGGAGAGATCCACCCGGCACGACGTCAACACCACGTCTGGACCCAGCAGATCGTCTCCTACGGAGGAATAGATCATTTAATGGTTATTGTCATTGGCTTTGTTTTTGTCTATTTCGTAGGGATACCAACATGTCAATATGCGTTGTCACTGGAGAATCAAGACGCTATGGAAATCAAACGTATTGCCAAAATCAGTTATTAAGAATACTACATTTTGAAGAAAAAAACTTTACTGTGGTGATACTGTGAGTATGCAGGATTACTTACGAAGCCTTTACCTTGATTGCTTGTACTCAGGTGTAAGGAGAGAGTACACTGCTCTGTGGTGGAGGAGGAGGAGGCACCGTCAGGGCAGGGGACAGGGATGGTACTCTCCACAGTCAACTCATAGTCCTTCCCATCCTCAGACACAGTAGTCACCTCGGGTCTCAACTGCAGAGACAAATCACAAGAGAAATTCTGATTAACCAGTGACTATTTAAAACAAAAAGGAGACACACAAACCCAGACCCAGAGAGAGACAGACAGACAGGCATGCACGCACAAACACACAACTTACACACTTCACACACACTCAAACACCAAATCCTTGAAATAGTGTTCTCTATCTCTTTGACTTACCCTGATCCCAGCGAAGAACTCTTCGCTCTCCGCTGGGGCTCCCTGGATGTCCGGCGAGTCCACGAAAAAACTGGAGCAACTGCAGTAAATCTGACAGAGAGGGAAGGACAGCCACAGCCGTTCAGGAGGCGGAGAGAGGCTACAGTTCAGGATGTAGAAAAGCCTTTATAGTTGAAGCCAGGTAATATACATGATACCACAGGAAAACAAAACAAAATGTCTGACAAGAGTTTCATAAAAGGATGACACGACAATATACTGTATAACTTTGATGGCCGGTGGCATTCTAGGTTTTCAACACGGCCAGCTCGATTGTTCTGTATCCTCACTTGTAAAAGAAATTCACAGTTTTGAGAGAGAGTTCGGAAGCTAGCATTATTCTGGCCGTTTGACTGTTTTACAAGCGAAGTAGAAGCTACCCGTAACCACAAGTCTCGGATCAAATGACACCACCCCCGATCTTAACCTTAACCATTAGAGAGGAAAAATATCTGAACCTGCGTCAGTGGTTAGGGGTAACTTCTACCCACCTTGTCCCCCAGTCGGAGGTTGATCCCGTCCAGCTCGATGAAGGCAACGGTTTGGACAGTAATCTCTTGTTTCAGTTCTTCTTTGATGCCTTGGGGGGAGAGGCGAGACCAGGCAACCACATAGCCTAGGGAGCTGTTCACGCTATGGCCCTCGAAGCTGCACTTCAGGTAGACGATGCTCCCAGAGAGCTCTGCTACTATCACAGGTACCGCTGGGGAAGGAGGATGTTTGGCTGGAAGGGATAATGGAGTTGTGTTCAGTAGGGTACACCGAAGCAAAATGTTTAGCAACATATTTTATTGGACAAAATTAGACAAAATGTCTTATTGGACAAAATGGGCAGTTTCACCCAGTTTTCTTCCCACTGAACATGTAACTGGTATTTACATGGACATAGCAGGTAATAATGTATACAGTATTTGGGTGATATGAGATGATTGTGTTATAATAGAAGCTTGGCTGAATGTTTTTGTCCTGTGACCCATTAAGTAATCAAAATCTATATTTCAGGCAAAGATCCAGTCATCAGCCACTGCTTTCCAGTGGGTCCCAACATTTTGGTCTATTTCTGTAACTCTAATCAGGGAAAGGGGCCAACCATAACAAACCAAAAGAGTAGGTACCTAAACGGTGGGTACCTTCTCCTATTTATAGTTTCCCTTCCAACTTGATAGCGTCTCTTGTGTGAATAAAAGTTAATTAAACCATCCACCTATGTCCCCAGCCCCCCTCCTCCTTCGCCCTAAAACCGGGAGGGAAAATTCACGACCTCGCCGAGAGATATCGTCATGGAGACGGGGCGAGGGAGGCAGGAAACACATGCTTAGCTCATTAAGAGGACCTGTGAGGGGCCTGTTGCTGCATTCCACACCGCATGGCAATTCTGACGTGGATTGTTGTGGTGTCTGACTTTAACAAGGGCATCCTATAGAGCCAGGCAACACAGGGTCAGGAGGCAGAGAGCTCACTCACCTTTACACACTCCATCAACCTCCACCTCGTCAGGACCACACACCACAACCGCAGAGTCTGACATCTCTACATGGTGAATGAGAGCAGGACGATGAACAGACAATTAACAGTGGTGGTCTTAACAGTTAACACTACAGAGGTCTGAGTCACAAGCACATAAATAACAGTTTAATGAGTTACATGTGGTTAGTACTAATTCTTTAGCGTTTTTACAGTCGTATCATGTCACCTTTACGCTATTACCACTATAAGAATTCCCTCTTAATAATAATAATAGTAAAATGAGTTATATCCTATTCTAGGAGCATGTACAGCATTTAGCTAACACTTTTAAAGAAACCTAAAGTCTCAGTCCCTCCTGTCTCAGCCTCCAGTATTTATGCTGCAGTAGTTCATGTGTCGGGGGGCTAGGGTCAGTTTGTTATATCTGGAGTACTTCTCCTGTCCTATCCGGTGTCCTGTGTGAATTTAAGTATGCTCTCTCGAATTCTCTCTTTCTTTCTCTCTCTCGGAGGACCTGAGCCCTAGGACCATGCCTCAGGACTACTGGGCATGATGACTCCTTGCTGTCCCCAGTCCACCTGGCCGTGCTGCTGCTCCAGTTTCAACTGTTCTGCTTGTGTTTATTATTATTTGACCATGCTGGTCATTTATGAACATCTTGGCCATGTTCTGTTAGAATCTCCACCCGGCACAGCCAGAAGAGGACTGGCCACCCCACATAGCCTTGTTCCTCTCTAGGTTTCTTCCTAGGTTTTGGCCTTTCTAGGGAGTATTTCCTAGCCACCGTGCTTCTACACCTGCATTGCTTGCTGTTTGGGGTTTTTAGGCTGGGTTTCTGTACAGCACTTTGAGATATCAGCTAATGTACGAAGGGCTATATAAATACATTTGATTTGATTAAAGTAATGTCATGTTTACATTGACACATACAGTAAGAGATCACAGCATAGAGCATTGGCAATACGCTATGCAAGTGATGCAGCACTACATCGGACTGTACTTCCGAGGTCAGCCCTAATCTTTTGAGTGGGCTTGACGATTATATCATCAAATGAATGAAAACACGTTCATTTATGAAATTATATTTGTGTTTGAATTGCCTTTTATGACATTGTGGCGCTGAAGACCATGGCACTACGTTTTTGCCCATTGAAGAAGAAAAAAACTATGCCACCTCACTTTCATAGCATATGGAGCTCCTCATTGCCTCCACCTAAACAGACTATCGTAAACAGCTGCTGTACCCTGTGCACAGTAGCCCATGCAACCCTGGGTGGGCTGGAGCAGGTAGACGTAGAAGTCTCCACAGTTGCGCACGGTGACAGGAATGCGGAACAGGCAGCAGTCCTTACTGCTGCTGAGGAAGAACTGCCAGGTGGCACAGGCCGTCAGATGCGTCACCTCCAGAGGCCGGGGAAGGCTCTCGCCCTCCCCCAGAGACAGCCAGACTGGGGCCTGGGTCCCACAGTGATTCACCTGGTGGACACAGATAAAGACAATGGAGAACAGAATGAGATTACTTTAGCCTGGTTCCAGATCTGTTTGCGCTGTCTTGCAAACTTCTAGTCACTCAATGTGATAAAAAGTAAGACAGCACAAATATGTCTGGGACCAGGCTAGTTTATACTGGGTGGTAATAATACAACCACATGGGTAATGATTGGTAGGGCAACACTTTGCAGGCAACAACTGCAATATGACACATGACAATGCCCTGGGAAGAAGAGGAAGCTGACACCTCTGATGGATCCTTCAGTCTGCAGCACAGCGGGCAGCCCAGGGAAAATGAGGAACATCTTTCTCTCTCTCCCTCTCTTGCTGTCTAACCATGTCTCTCTCTAATGATGTCTCTCTCTATCTCTCTAACCTTGTCTCTTTCTCTCTCTAACTCTGTCTCCCCGTCTCTCTCCTGTCTCTCGTGTCTCTCTCGTCTCTCTCTCCTGTCTCTCTTGTCTCTCTCCCGTCTCTCGCTCTCTTTGGTCCTGTGCTTAATGCTGATACCATCCCAGGGTCCTCAGAACAAAGAGCCTATGTTCACTTCAAAGGGCAAGACTAGCACTCATGTTACCATTGCAGTGATTTGGCTACTCACTGAAAAGTACTCAAGTGCAAGAAAAGCTGCTTAAGAAAATATTTACTAAATAAACTAAAGTAAAAAGTAACACAATAAAATAACAACAATGAGGCTATATACAGGGGGTACCGTTACCGAGTTAATGTGCGGGGTTACAGGTTAGTTAAGGTCATTTTTACATGTAGGTAGAGTTATTAAAGTAACTAAGCATGAACAATAAACAATGAGTAGCAGCAGTATAAAAACAAGGGGGGAGGGGGGGCATTTGATTAATTGTTCAGCAGTCTTATGGCTTGGGGGTAAAAGCTGTTAAGGAGCCTTTTGTACCTAGATTTGGCACTACGGTACCGCTTGCCGTGTGGTAGCAGAGAGAACAGTCTATGACTTGGGTGAATTTTCTTTGACAATTTTTGGGCCTTCCTCTGACACCGCCTAGTTTATAGGTCCTGGATGTCAGGAAGCTTGACCCCAGTGATGTACTGGGCGGTGGTCACTGTCCTCAGTAGCGCCTTACAGTCGGATGCCGAGCAGTTGCCATACAAGGCGGTGATGCAACCGGTCAGGATGCTCTCGATGGTGCAGCTGTATAACTTTTTTAGGATCTGGGACCCATGCCAAATCTTTTCGGTCTCCTGAGGGGGAAAAGTTGTTATCATGCCTTCTTCATGACTGTCTTGGTGTGTTTGGACCATGATAGTTTGTTGGTGATGTGGACACTAAGGAACTTGAAACTCTCAACCTGCTCCACTACAGCCCCGTCGATGTGAATAGGGGCGTGTTCGGCCCTCCTTTTCCTGTAGTCGACGATCAGCTCCTTTGTCTTGCTCAAGGTTGTTGTCCTGGCACCACACTGCCAGACCTCTGACCTCCTCCCTATAGGCTATCTCATCGTTGACGGTGATCTACCACTGTTGTGTCGTCAGTAAATTTAATGATGGTGTTGGAGTTGTGCTTGGCCACGCAGTCGTGGGTGAACAGGGAGTACAGGAGGGAACTAAGCACGCACCCCTGAGGGGCCCCAGTGTTGAGGATCAGCGTGGCAGATGTGTTGTTGCCTACTGTTAGCACATGGGGTGGCCCGTCAGGTAGTCCAGGATCCAATTTCAGAAGGAGGTGTTTAGTCCCAGGGTACTTAGCTTAGTGATGGGCATTGTGGGCACTATGGTGTTGAACGCTGAACTGTAGTCAATGAATCGCATTCTCACATAGCTGTTCCTTTTGTCCAGGTGGAAAAGGGCAGTGTAGAGTGCGATTAAGATTGCGTCATCTGTGGGTCTGTTGGGCCCGTATGCGAATTGGAGTGGGTCTAGTGTTTCCGGGATGATGCACTTCATGGCAACAGACATGAGAGCTACGGGGTGGTAGTCATTTAGGCAGGTTACCTTCACTTTACTGGGCACAGGGACTATGTGGTCTGCTTGAAACATGTAGGTATTACAGTCTCGGTCAGGGAAAGGTTAAAAATGTCAGTGAAGACACTTGCAAGTTGGTCCGCACATGCTCTGAGTACATGTCCTGGTAATCCGTCTGTCCCTGCGGCCTGGTGAATGTTGACCTGTTTAAAGGTCTTGCTCACATCGGCTATGGAGAGCGTGATCACACAGTAGTCCAGAACAGCTGGTGCTCTCGTGCATGCTTCAGTGTTGCTTACCTCGAAGTGAGCATAAAAGGCATTTAGCTCGTCTGGTAGGCTCGCGTCACTGGGCAGGTCGGGTTTCCCTTTGTAGTCCGTAATAGTTTGCAAGCCCTGCCACATCCGACAAGAGCATAGTGGGATTAGTGTCCCGCTCCTTGAAAGCGGCAGCTCTAGCCTTTAGCTCAGTGTGGATGTTGCCTGTAATCCATGGCTTCTGTTTGGGATATGTGCAGTTGAAGTCGAAAGTTTACATACCCCTTAGCCAAATTCACTTAAACTCAGTATTTCACAATTCCTGACATTTAATCTTAGTAAAAATTCCCTGTCTTAGGTCAGTTAGGATCACCAATTTATTTTAAGAATGTGAAATGTCAGAATAATAGTAGAGAGAATTGTTTATTTCAGCTTTTATTTATTTCATCACATTCCCAGTGGGTCAGATGTTTACATACACTCAATTAGTATTTGGTAGCATTACCTTTAAATTGTCAAATGTTTCTTCCACAATAAGTTGGGTGAATTTTGGTCCATTCCTCCTGATAGAGCTGGTGTAACTGAGTCAGGTGTGTAGGCCTCCTTGCTCGCACACGCCTTTTCAGTTCTGCCCACAAATTTTCTATGGGATTGGGGTCAGGGCTGTGGGATGGCCACTCCAATACCTTTACTTTGTTGCCCTTAACCATTTTGCCACATCTTTGGAAGTATGTCTGGGGTCATTGTCCATATGGAAGACCCAAGCTTGTGACCAAGCTTTAACTTCCTGACTGATGTCTTGAGATTTTGCTTCAATATATCCACATACTTTTCCTCCCTCATGATGCCATTTATTTTGTGAAGTTCACCAGTCCCTCCTGCAGCAAAGCACCCCCACAACATGATGCTGCCACCTCCATGCTTCATGGTTGGGATGGTCATAATGGCCAAACAGTTCTATTTTTGTTTCATCAGAACAGAGGACATTTCTCCAAAAAGTACGATCTTTGTCCCCATGTGCAGTTGCAAACTGTAGTCTGTTTTCTTTATGGTGGTTTTGGAGCAGTGGCTTCTTTCTTGCTGAGCGGCCTTTCAGGTTATGTCGATATAGGACTTGTTTTACTGTGGTTATAGATGCTTTTGTACCTGTTGCCTCCAGCATCTTCACATTGTCCTTTGCTGTTGTTCTGGGATTGATTTGCAATTTTCACACCAAAGTACGTTTGTCTCTAGGAGGCAGAATGCAACTCCTTCCTGAGTGGTATGACAGCTGTGTGGTCCCATGATGTTTATACAAGTATACTACTATTTGTACAGATGAATGTGGTACCTTCAGGCATTTGGAAATTGCTCCCAAGGATGAACCAGACTTGTGGAGGTCTACAATTTTTCTTGGCTGGTTTCTTTTGATTTTTCCATGACGTCAAGCAAAGAGGCACTGATATGTAAACTTCAGAATTAAACTGTACAGTATGTACGGTCACTGTGGGGATGAAGTCGTCAATGCACTTATTGATGAAGCAGGTGACTGAGGTGGTATACTCAATGCCATTGGATGAATCCCGTAACATATTCTAGTCTGTGCTAGCAAAACAGTCCTGTAGCGTAGCATCCGCGTCATCTGACCACTTTAGTTTTTACTTGTAAGCAGGAATCAGGAGATAGAATTATGGTCAGATTTGCCAAATGGAGGGCGAGGAAGAGCTTTGTATGCCTCTCTGTGTGTGGAGTAAAGGTGGTCTAGAGTTTTTTTCCCTCTGGATGCACATGTGACATGCTGGTAGAAATTAGGTCAAATGGATTTAAGTTTGCCTGCATTAAAGTCCCTGGCCACTAGGAGCGCCGCTTCTGGATGAATATTTTCTTGTTTGCTGATGGCCTTACTGGTCTTAGTGCCAGCATCGGTTTGTGGTGGTAAATAGGCGGCTACGAAAAATTTATATTATTTGTGTCGTCGTTTAAACACAACTAGGTGAAACATAAGATATTACAGTTTGTAATGTCACGTTGGTAAGATAGTCTCGAACGGAGATCATCCGGTATATTTTCCAGTGATTGCACGTTGGCCAATAGAACGGATGGTAGAGACGGGTTACCCACTCGCTGACGAATTCTCTTAAGGCACCCCGATCTCCGACCCCTGTATTTCCGTCTTTTCTTCACGCAAATGATGGGATTTGGGCCTGGTCTCAGAGAAGCAGTATATCCTTCGCGTCGGACTCATTAAATAAAAAAATCTTCATCCAGTTCGAGGTGAGTAATCGCTGTTCTGATTTCCAGAAGCTGTTTTCAGTCATAAGAGACCGTAGCTGCAATATTATGTACAAAATAAGTTACAAACAATGCAAAGAATCACACAAAATATCACAGTTGGTTAGGAGCCCGTAAAACGGCAGCCATCCCCTCCGGCGCCATTATAAGTTCTTATATCATGGGGACAATATTTTTCTGTACTGTTCTGATTGAGGTATGGCATTTGCTGTGAAAGACCACCTAAACCAGGGGTGTAAAACAAAAAAAATCTCTGGGGGCCACATTCGGTCTTCAACAGAGGTCCGGAGGGCGGCACTGATATTTAAAAAAAAAATAATATTTGGCGTCAAAATAAAATAAAAATAGTCCTCTATCCATTGTTTTAAAATATGGGTGTTAGCGACACGTAGGGGCATTGGGTGACCTCCATACATTGTATCGTGCTTTGAGACCTAGTGAGAAAAAGTACTATAAAATAAAATGTATCATCGGCATTTACCTCCACACATTGTGTGGGCATGCTGGCGGGCTTGTCAAAGATCTGGAACTGGTACCAGCCTGGTATGAGGGAATGGTCACAGATGAAGTCCTGGAGGGCTGACTGCTGCAGGCTGCGGGAGCTGAAACTGGTGCTGCGGTATGGGTTCTGGAGCAGAGAGTGACCCCCCGGAGCACATTCTGGGGGAAGCACTGAGGATAGACACAAGCAGCCAAACATGTAGCACAAACATGAGTCAATAAGGTGCTGCTGTGTTTTCACTCAAAGCACACGCACGCATATGCACACAATTTGATTTGAAGTTACCGATCCCAAGTTAACACCCCAACACACACACACAAAATCAACTGAGTTAGCAATGAAACTGTCAATACTATGTTGCAACCATGTAATAACTAGGCCTAGCCTGATCATTGTAAAATAGGAGTTATGGGATTATGAGACAAATTAATGTTGAAAATATGTTGATCTTGGTGATCTTGTTTGTACTTTTGTGCATTAAAAAAAAACATTTATTTGGAGAAATGAAACTCTTAACAAAACAACAATTTTCTGGAGTTGGAACGTCTAGGAGTTGTGACTAGAGGGAGTACAGCTACGACCGGAAGTTACTTTTCGCAGCAGGTTAGGAGAGCATTTTAGCTAACCCTAAACTTTTTCTAACCTTAACCTAAGTCTCCTAACCTGCCACATTAATTATCCTAACCTGCTGAGTAAATTATCCTAACCTGCTACGAAAAAGTACCTTCCGGTCGTAGCTGTACTCCCTCTAGTCAGAATCAAGTAAAAAATGGTGACATCATAGAGAGACACTGACATTCTAGGTGCATCAATCAAACAATTACTTGACTTAACAACAAAGTACTTTCAAAAAATATTGTGTTAAACTAGTTAAAATAACTGTTTATAACTATGGAGGATCATAACCCTTTCCAGAGTAATGCATTCACACCTGACTCAACACAAGGTAAGCCTTTTATGTTCAATTACAATTCAAACCTCTCAAAACTGTCTGTTAGCTTTTCAGCTTTCTAACTATCTATGCTTTATGCTTTATTCTAAAGTTAGCATGAAATTATCATTTTGCATGACAGAAATTAATTAAGGCATAATGACTTTACAAATGCATTTATTCATAACATACTGTACAAAATATTTTGTGAATCAAAAAATTATAATTTGGTTTCCTTTCAGGAAACAGTTTACTTGCAGGACAGATAACTCTGGTCATAGATCACAGCACAAACCCTCCGGTTGTAACAGCCCATTTCCAGCAGCCTCCTAATCATCCCAATCTCCTTCATCACCATCTTCATCATCACCATCAACCCCTTCTTTCTCATCATCAAACCCATCAACATGCGATCTATGGCACATTGTTGTCTACCAAAGATCAGCCCCCTCAGCCAACACCAGTGCCACAAATCTGGGCAGCATGCCCCCCACCAGGGTACATCTGTGTGGCTGCACCAGCACCAGCAGCTGCAACCAACATTACCATGGCACCTATTGACACAACAGTGAACACTGGCAATCCAGTTGTCCTATTGGAGGAGGCTGCAGGAAGCCCTGTGATGGAAGCTACTAAAAATAAAGAGGAGGTTGCAGAGCAGGGAAGAGGGGAGACGACAAAGAAAACGGCCATCATTGGAGAGGTTGGTGACAGTAGTGATGGCGTGAACAGTGAAAAGATAGAAGGTGAAAAGAGGGATGGAGAAAGAAGTGTAGAGGATAGTAACCCTAGTCCTGTGAAGGAGCTGGTCCAATGTGCAAGGAGCGGTGCTGCAGATGGAGGTGGGGACAGAACAGGTTCAGACATTTCCTCATCCAGGAAGCAGAAAGGTAGCATTAAGGGGGCTAAGTTAGGGGTGCAGCCTACCCCAAACGCTCCCCAACCACCCCAATTGACAAGGAGCCGTCTGGGTCATCAGATGATGCAGTCTGTTCAGGTTTTCCACAAACTTGGGGTAAAATCCCAGACATCCAATCAGTCCAACCAGTCTATTCCCAATGAACAAATAACAGAAGAACAGGTCATTTTGATTGACCGCGACCTGCTAGACTTTGATACGATTCATGTTACCGTAGCAAACAGTCACTCCTCAGTGGTGGAAATAAGAATGCGAGATGTTGTAGATACCATTGGGGCATCCCAAGCTGAACATCCTTTGTCTGCAAAACCAACTGTCTTTGACAACCCAATAACACATGACAACCTTTCACAGAAGTATGCTAGCTCCACAATCAAGTCTGTCTCCCCATCCTGTCAGAGTAGGCAACCAACTTCATCAGGGGGAACAATCCACAGCGACCCCACACACTCCCTACCCTTCGCACCACCAATTACCCAAAACCACCCCCCGTTCAAAGCCCCCAACCCTCAACCAAGGAGAAGGTATCGTGGTTCTCGCCATCCCAACACGTGCCATCACCCAACCCCTCCTGGGCAGTACGGGAGGTTACCCCCTCCTGATTCCCTCTACTTTCCCAGCCCGTGGCAGGCCTCGGTGCCCATCTCTCTATGGCAGAGGGAGGAGAGGGAGGACATGAAGAGGAAGTCCCAGCAGCAGAGAGAAAGGGTGTCCCGGATCACCAAACAAGGCTGGGACCACAACGTGTTCATCAACACGGACCAGTACACTCTGGAGAAATACCTGAGTAGTCCCACAGTACCCATGCTGAAAGGAACCATGAGCGCCTGGAAAAAGCTAATGGAGATCTGGAATAAATGAAGGGCATTTTTGGGGGGTTTGTATGTGTTTAGTGTATCTTTTAGGAAACTATAGTGATGCACGGGGTATACTACAAAAGGTGGTAAAGACGGTTCACTTCTATGCTTTCTACATTGACTGTCACTGTACTGTATGCAAGTTACGGACAGTCGTGTTTCACTAATTGAATGTGATTTACAGGAAAAGGTGATTGTCAAATCCACTATGCACAGTGAGGAGATCCACTTTGTATGGGATTGTCTTCAACTTCCCCTACATCTATGTTGTAATTTAATGTAGCCAATGAAAGTCCCAGCTGGGAGCAGTTAGAGTGGAAGTGTTTAGTATGAAAGGATCCGTTACCAAACATGGCGTCTCTTTGGCTACGGAACTAAGCCATAGCCACAGCTAACAGCCTTATTATTTATAGGCTTCCAAGTCAAGTAGAGACACTTCAGCTCTGGCAGGATGTGACTGCTAATGTCCATATGGTCCATTTTAATATATGCCTTCACATGAGAGGTATCATAAAAGGGGGAAGGAATATGAAGTACATGCTATTCAATGGTATGTGGTAAAAAAAACTATTGTGGTGATCAGAATGTTGCTTACGATAAGCATGCTTAAAGTAGCTTCAAAGACAGTCCGACTTCTCAGTTTAGGGTGAAATGTGAAATTGAAACAGGAGGGAAAGTATTTATTTGGAGCATACCGAAGCAAGACCCTCGGGTGTTGGACAGAATCTAAAAGAAAGACATCCTCTTGAAACTTTGCTGAGAGGGAAAGTAGGGCCTACTGCAAATACAGCTATTCTGAAGCAGGAATGTTTGGTTGTTGCCACAGTAACACCAGCTGTGCTCACCTGAGTAACAATTCTGACATCACAGTCACGTAACATTCTAAAAACATTCTAAAATGTGCTACTGATGCTCTTGATTTTATGTAGGTGTGTCCTTTATAATGTATCTGGCATAAGAGCAGAGGATAAAAATGAACTTTCAGTACAATTACCAACAACACTTATTACAACAAGATCATGGTAAGTGTGTTGTTTGAACATCTTTTAATAGCATAACCACAAAACCAAAAATGTTGAAACAATCAGAAATTTCTTCACAAAGAAAAAGTGTACTTAGGGTGTACTAGCATCAAATATGATTACTATTAAATTGCAAGCCTAACAAAAATAGATGGTCATGATTGATCAAATATTTAATATAAAACTAATTTGATTGTCTTCAATATACAGGACACCGTTCAAAAATGGGCCTAGATTCTGCTGTTCTTGCAAACATTTCCACAGAGGCCTACACCTCTGGAGGTATCATCCAGCCATCTACTCCATTGATTGATTATGTCTACACACCACACCCTCAACACCTACCAGGGATGCCTATTGGACCAGTCTGGCCCTCACAGCCATACCACTGTGTTCCAACCATGGTGGGTGCTGCTATTCCTCCCGTGTCTGTGGTTGATCCCAGCATCCCCTCTACGGTGATGAAAAGAGAGAAGGATAAAAGGCAACGAGCTGTTAGGTCGAGGGCAAAAAGAGACCCTAACAGTTTCACTCAGAAATACAGGAGACTGATGACGGTGATGGGCAAGACTGGAACCAAAATTGACGACACCTCTTATACAAACTATCAGAGATGGGACGCTACTGATATGGTGAATCTTCCAAGTCAGGCAACTGAGGCCAAAACAGAAGTGGTGGGTACCCCTGACAGAGACGTATATATGCTAATGGTTAATGAAGAGCAGAACAGCATGAGGGAACATAAGGACGAAGGCAAGATGAATAGAGATAAAGATGGAGAGAAAACTCCAAAAGTGAGAGCTGTGGGACTTAAAGGCCAACATGAGATGAGCATGAGGCAGAGATTTCACAGCCAAGTGAAAAGTCATAGCCCAACTAACTATGACACAGTGACGCCAGTCGGACAAGTTGTTGCAGGTGACGACAGAATCTTTCAGAGCTACCCTATCATCGTTCACTCTCAGCAGCACCTGGTCAGTCCATCTCTCTTCCGCCAAGACGGGAACTCTCATAGTAAATGTCCTGAGATACCCTTCAGCACAATATCTCTGTCCGAGTGGGCGGCCCTCATGGACACGTGTCTCTTTCCACCTTGGCCGCAGGGGTCAAAGGCTTGTGTGGTTGGAGAAGACACAGAGACAGGCTTGGCCCTTGCTGCCTCCAATGACAGGTCAACAGACTGCCATAGCAATGAGAGTCGTAGGTATGTCCCCTTGGATGACAGAACCTTGATTGATGAACTTTACTATCAGTATGCACGCCACAGATTTACACCTTTCTTACCAGATGGACAGGACTAATGGAGAGAGCAGATACAAAATGTTTATCTGGCTCTAATAAATTATATATTTTCAGCATTAAAAACGGTATTGTCACCTTTTCTTCCATAGCTATCCCCCAGTTCATAATAGTACGCTTACTGTGTTCATAATATTCATCGTAAACCATGTCCGTTGAAAAAAGAAGCTTGGTAGGCTACAGGTAATTTACGCACATCATTTTACGGTCTACATCCAATGTAGTCCCAATTTGGCATTATCAATTAATAACATTGGCATACCACTTACCTGTTTGACAAAACATTGTATTAGGGAGTAAAATTAGTAAATACAAATGTTCCAAAACTATGTTAAGTTTCATCGTTCACGAGCCAATGTGAAGCCTTCCAAAATGACCACTGACAGACCACGGTTTTACAACGGTCCTTGGCTCCTCAAGAGGTATGCTCAGTTCAGCTGCCTTCGATTTTCCAGTAGCCTTAAAAAATAGTAGGGATAGGCAGAAATAAACGACAATCAAAGACACCGCCGAGAGTCAAAGAAAGTCCGTTTCTAAGAGGTTCGCAAGAGCTGATAAAAGCACTTCCCCGGCACACCGGACTGCGGCGCGTGACCACAAACTCCAAGATCAAAAGCAGCAACATATTAGGAGGAGCGTCCACGAACCTTATCTCCACCGAATCAACAGCGACGACTGTTTAGACGAGGACAAGTGATAAAAGGATTAAAGTCGGGGACTATCCAGTTGCATCAACAGGAAAATGGTCGAGTCGTCATCATGATTGTGGTCATTCATTCGCTGAGAACTGATGCAGCTTTCAATTTTGAGCAAATGTAAATCTAAATCAATTATGATTTAAAAGTAGAATTTATGTTTTTTTGTTGTTGAAAATAATGGACTGTTATTACAATGTTTGTTCTTGGTACAATGTTATTAGTCATGATTGATTTTTCCTCTGGACTATAATTACCACTCAGCAAACTGTGAACTCTACCCAAAACACATCATAATTTTGTCACCGTTGCTGCTGCTGATCGGATGACGTTGAATACCATCATAATTACAAATGCATAATAAACAAAAACTATGGAAATTAATATTAGCACTAAAATGTATGACATTACCATTGGGTGATTGAACCTGACCAACTTGACCGAGTTTGGCTGGTTATTTGCCTTATAATTATTCTGCAGTATACAATAATTATACATTCCATTCGCCCATGTAGGACCAGAACAGTAAGGTTAAACTGAATTTACCACAGGCAAAGATGTGTACAGTCTATGATTTTTCTCTCTCTCCCTAGATTTCTCTCTAATTATCCAGCGACAATCTAGGCGATAATGATTTCCATTCACTATGCAGTCATGGGATGTTTAGTCACTACTCCAATCCACTAAACCAGATGGTCATACTGTATCTTTCAGGAAAATGACTCGGCCAAAGAGTAAGATTTTGGATAGGCCAGATATCACGTAGGCCAATATAGCTCACTCTAAACGGTATCTTTCCATTCTCATTTAATTTGAAAGTGTATTGCGTATACCTTGTTTACGGCATTCCAAGATCTCTTTCAGTGTTTGGATTTGAACCGACAATGATCGCTCAGTTCGAATTGTTTATGCACAGATGTAGGATCTTAATTTGAGCCAGTTTGCTACAGCAGGAAAATAATCCTGTAGCAACATGTTGATTGTAATATGGAAATGTTTTGTAGGGGCTGATACATTTGTTATGGCACATTTGTTATTTTGAAGTGGAAATTACTATGTGTATTATGATGTTAGAAGATTTTTTTAAACCTTCGAATACACTACTTTTGCTTTTCCTGATGTATGGGGAAATTCTCATCAACAATAGTGATCAAATTAAGATCCTACATAGGGAAAATGTGAAATGCTATTCATTACTGAGCCGAAATTTAACCTATGATAAAAAGGCAAATATGTTCAGTGATGTGTGTGGGACATAAAAAGCTGTTGAATTGTGTTTATAAAGATTGACATTTTACTATAGCTGTGGACATCATTCAATAACACATTGACATCCCACACTAACATTTGTTTGAGAACTGATAGAATTACATAACACAGAATTACACTATAAAGACAGGACTGATATCTTAATGGGGAGGCTTTTCAGCGGGCTCAAAGAGCTCTTGAAAAACTAACAAACCAATCAGATGGGTGATAACTTTTTCTGAAAGTCATAGAATGGTTTTCACATGATGACCTTTATATACTGCTGGAAAAGGTTCCCTAACCATCTTGTCCAAGGCTTTCTCCTTTTGACTCTCAGGCAGAGGGAGGCACAACCACTCGCTCGTAAATCTCCTGGACCATCAACCTGTTAGTGTCTGGAAAATCTATCAGGTAAAACACAGATATTCCCCTCATGCAGTTTCTTTCCCATAACAAGTAATTAGGTAAAATCTCGATCGTACATTCCGATTCACTTAGTTTTTCAACCATGTAAACACTACATACAATCATGTATAAATCTAATCTCGGGAAAGAACAAGTGATCTGACCCATTAACAAATACAGGTAATTGACAATTTGATATTTTAATCTAAACACTTGACCTCATTTTGTGCAATTTTCCCTATTACAATTAGTTATGCATGAATGGCGTGAGGAGAAAATACTACTTCCTATACCTCCTGTGGGAAATCTAATATCAGCTAATGGAATACTGCTGTGTAATACCTTTGACCTCCACTTACAAACCCTGAATGTACAACTTCATGTACACACAACATGGTTTTGGTATTTATACTTTTAGCCCCTAATTTGTGCAACACAAAACGCAGCCCTCTCACAAACAATATTTACAAAACAGTGTAAAGCCTACCACTAAAGCACACACAGTTTTAACTATAATCACCAACAGAACAAAACAATGGAAGCAAAATACAAAAGATAAAGACAGAACAAGCTCCATGATTTACGTCATTAGGAAAAGTAACAGATAGATCTAGTGACAGGCCTTATAGGACCATTACCGGACTGACCTTGTCCATGTAGCCCAGTGGCGCTGCAACAGGGAACCACTCCAGAGGCCAAAGCCACACACGCATCCAGACATGTGCTCACATGCCCAGCCCACTTCTGCTTATTGATAGAAAGATGGCACTATGGAGAAAGTGATGTTCATTATTATCAGTTGCCAAGGAGGAGGTACTGCTGAGCAGATTGGCATATTGACATGGTCAATTGTTATACAGACAAAAGGATGGGAGGCTATTAGATAACATGGTAACATGCCGTATTAAAGCTGTCAATATACATGACCGTGCTTCTGGTGCCCTAGATGTACAGGAAATAAAAACTAACCCACACACTGCTTGTTGTGCTCCAGAAACAACCTAAAATATGAGGTCTTCATCAAGTCTCAAGTCAGTTGCTGACCTCTGACCTTTTTAGATATGCATTCAGTGTTCCACCCTTTCTGACATGACATCTAAATATGACATTGACCCAGCACCCTGATTTACACTGCAATCTGTTCACTTCTTTTTTTCTAAGACCAAACATCCTGTTTCCAGACAAAGATAAAAGTAGGCCTACCTAAGGGAGGAGGGGTGAGAGGTTAGACAGTTGAAAGGATGGGGGGGAATGGCTGGATCTAGGACCCACAGTTGCTTTTGTGACTGAGCTTAAACAACGGTAAAAACAGACGTTGGGTCCTGGAACGTGGTCAGAGACGGGCTGTGGTCCAGGCAGACAGGGGCGTTGAGCTGAAGGAGAATGGCTGGGGAGGAAATAGGAGACATGCAGCTTAGTAATGAACCCAAGCGGTTAATGGAAGAACCATTTCCACAGCCCACCTCCACAGTCCACACATATACTATCGGCTGCCATTTGTTCTTTGTGTTCTCCATCTGTATTTAGCTTTGTGTGTTTCTTTCTTTCAGTACACCTACAGCTACCAGAGATATCTCTCTGTTTCACAGCGTGATTTGTCTGGGCTATTCACTTGTTTGTGTTCAGACAATATAGCAATTAGGCACCGCTGACAGTTCTCTGCTTTGGCACTCTCCACTACACTTACTGTGGGGTTAAGTGGGATGTGTTTAAGTGCACTTAAACAGAGGGTCATCAGTGGCCTCTCAGGTTGACAGCTTTGACAAAAAACCACAATAATTGGTACAACTGAACCTTGAGGGTTTGGTAGCTGTAAATGATACTGGATACAATGGCAATAACTATTCTAAGACACAGCTGAAAAGGCAAAGGTTAAACCCAGCTTTATAGGGGCATTAGGGTCAACTCCTTTACAGGGATTGTATGGCCTGTATCAGGTTTCCTGTTGCCTTTAGCCTCTCTGTTCAGCTGCCATGATGGGCCCAAATAAAAAGGCCACCACACCAACTGCGTGGGTAAACTCTCCCACATGCAGATATGAATTTGTGTAAGGGGATACCCTCCGCTTTACGTCTGACCCCAATATATTGCAGCTGTGACCTCTGACCTCCTCTGTCTGTGTCTAGGCCTGAGGTTCCATTCTCATTCGACCACAGGATATTGGGAATCTATCAGGAAAAAAATCGACAAAGGTTTCTTTCAGCATGTCCAAAAATGTTTTACTCATAGCGCAATTGACCATTATAGATGGCTGACTTAGCATAGCACACTGGCAACTGAATACAATGAATGCAGTTATGGTTTGTGCATGTTTCTCTTAGTTGCCTTGAGAACGCTGACCTGAAAGGAGGAAACCGTCTTGAGGATAACTCATCATCATACTTTGCTGAATTGCTGAGTTTACATACATTACATATAACAAGAGACATTCCCTCTACACCTATGCAGACTCCTCTTTCTCTCTCACACACACACACACACTGTAGAGCCTCCTCAACTGATGTTAACACATACAACATACTTTTCACTTGGAGTATGTAGTGCCATCTAGTGGTTTCTTATTTTCCTCACCCCACCTGACAAGAGGTAAACTATTGGAGACCAAATTAATAATTAGAAATTCCCTGTCAACCTGGACTCAAGGGTAGACGTAACATAGTAAAGGTAAATCAAGGGACACTCCAATTAGTATGATATGTTAGGTTTCGTATTGGTATGTATTCATTTGTGGATGTCCATCATTCATTTTGTATGATATGTTACGAATTACAATTCGTGCAATATGTTACAAATTTTCAAATCGTATGATACACTATGTGGACACCCCTTCAAACTAGTGAATTAGACTATTTTAGCCACACCCGTTGCTGACAGGTGTATAAAATCGAGCACACACCCATGCAATCTCCAAAGACAAACATTGGCAGTATAAACGCCTTACAGAAGAGCTCAGCGACTTTCAATGTGGCACCGTCATAGGATGCCACCTTTCCAACAAGTCAGTTTGTCAAATTTCTGCCCTGCTAGAGTTGCCCCGTCAACTGCAAGTGCTGTTATTGTGAAGTGGAAACGTCTAGGAGCAACGTCTCAGCTGTGAAGTGGTAAGCCACACAAGCTCACAGAACGGGACTGCTGAGTGCTGAAGCGAGTAGCTAAAAATCGTCTGTCCTCGGTTGCAACACTCACTATCGAGGTCCAAACTTCCCCTGGAAGTAATGTCAGCACAATAACTGTTCATCGGGAGCTTCATGAAATGGGTTTCCATGGCCGAGCAGCCACACACAAGCCTAAAATCACCATGCGCAATGCCACGCATCGGCTGGAGTGGTGTAAAGCTCGCCACATCGGACTCTGGAGCAGTGGAAACGCGTTCTCTGGAGTGATGAATCATGCTTCATCATCTTGGATTCCGACGGACGAATCTGGGTTTGGCGGATGCCAGGAGAACTCTACCTGCATACAATGACATTCTAAATGATTCTGTGCTTCCAACCTTGTGGCAACAGTTTGGGGAATGCCCTTTCCTGTTTCAGCATGACAATGCCACTGTGCACAAAGCGAGGTCCATACAGAAATTGTTTGTTGAGATTGGTGTGGAATAACTTGACTGGCCTGCAGAGAGCCCTGACCTTAACCTCATCAAACTTACTTTGGGATGAATTGGAACGACGACTGTGAGCTAGGCCTAATTGCCCAACATCAATGCCCAACCTCACTTATGTTCCAACATCTAGTGGAAAGTCTTCCCAGAAGAATGGAAGCTGTTATAGCAGCAAAGGGGGACCAACTCCATATTAATGCACGTGATTTTGGAATGAGATGTTCGACAAGCAGGTGTCAACATACTTTTGGTCATGTAGTGTATGTTGCAAATTCCAATTTGTTGTGGCTAACGTTAGCTAACGCTAATGTTAGCTAGGCTAACATTAAATCAAATCAAATGTTATTAGTCACAGGTGCCGAATAAAACAGGTGTAGACTTGGGGTTAGGGTTAGATAACATGCTAAGTAGTTGCTAAGTAGCTAAAAAGTAGTAAGTCAAATCAAACTTTACTTGTCACATGCGCCAAGCCTAATACAACAGGTTTAAACCTTACCGTGAAATGCTTACTTACAAGCACTTAACCAACAATGCAGTTCAAGAAACAGTTAAGAAAATATTTACCAAATAAACTAAAGTAAAAAATGTAAGTAAGTAACACAAAATAACAATAACGAGGCTATACACAGGGGCCACCGGTACCGAGTCAATGTGCAGGTTAGTCAATGTACAGGTTAGTCAAGGTAATTTGTAGGTAGGGATAAAATGACTATGCGTAGATAATAAATAGCGAGTAGCAGCAGTGTAAAAACACATTAATTTAAGGGGGGGGGGTCAATGTAAATAGTCTGGATGGCTATTTGACTAATTGTTCAGCAGTCTTAGGATTTGGGGGTAGAAGCTGTTAAAGAGCATTTTAAAGAACATTTTGGTTCTAGACTTGGCGCTCCGGTACCAATTGCCGTGCGGTAGCAGAGAGAACAGTGTATGACTTGGGTGACTGGAGTCGTTGACAATTTTTTGGTCTTTCCTCTGACTCTGCCTATAGATGGCAGAAAGCTTGGCCCTAGTGATGTACTGGGCCTTACACACTCTGTCGCGCCTTACGGTCAGATGCCGAGCAGTTGCCATACCAGGCGGTGATGCAACCGGTCAGGATGCTCTCGATGGTGCAGCTGTATAACTTTTTTTTTTCTTACATTTTACCACGTTTTCTCCCCAGTTTCGTGGTATCCAATTGTTTAGTAGCTACTATCTTGTCTCATCGCAACAACTCCCGTAAGGGCTCGGGAGAGACGAAGGTTGAAAGTCATGCGTCCTCCGATGCACAACCCAACCAAGCCGCACTGCTTCTTAACACAGCGCGCATCCAACCCGGAAGCCAGCCGCACCAATGTGTAAGAGGAAACACCGTGCACCTGGCAACCTTGGTTAGCGCGCACTGCGCCCGGCCCGCCACAGGAGTCGCTGGTGCGCGATGAGACAAGGATATCCCTACCGGCCAACCCCTCCCTAACCAGGGCGACGCTAGGCCAATTGTGCGTCAGCCCACGGACCTCCTGGTCGCGGCCAGTTACGACAGAGCATGGGCGCGAACCCAGGGTCTCTGGTGCGCCACCCGGGAGGCTGCTGTATATCTTTTTGAGGATCTGAGGATCTGGGGACCCATGCCAAATCTTTTGGAGGGGGGATAGGTGTTGTCATGCCCTCATCACGACTCTCTTGGTGTGTTTAGACCATGATAGTTTATTGGTGATGTGGACACCAAAGAACTTGAAACTCTCAACCCGCTCCACTACAGCCCTGACGATATTAACGGGGGCCTGTTCGGCACGCCTTTTCCCGTAGTCCACGATCAGCTTCTTTGTCTTGCTCACATTGAGGGAGAGTTTGATGTCCTGGCACTACACTGCAAGGTCTCTGACCTCCTCCCTATAGGTTGTCTCATCATTGTCGGTAATCAGGCCTACCACTGTTGTGTCGTCAGCAAACTAAATGATGGTGTTGGAGTCGTGTTTGACCACGCAGTCGTGGGTGAACAGGGAGTACAGGAGGGAACTAAGAGCGCACCCCTGAGGAGTCCGAGTGTTGAGGATCAGCGTGGCCGGCGTGTTGTTGCCTACCCTTACCACCTGGGGGTGGCCCGTCAGGAAGTCCAGGTTCCAGTTGCAGGAGGAGGTGTTTAGTCCAAGTGTCCTTAGCTTAGTGATGAGCTTTGTGGGCACTATGGTCTTGAATGCTGAGCTGTAGTCAATGAACAGCATTCTCACATAGGTGTTCAATTTGTCCAGGTTGGAAAGGGCAGTGTGGAGTGTGATTGAGATTGCGTCATCTGTGGATCAGTTGGGGCGGTATGCGAATTGGAGTGGGTCTAGGGTATCCGGGATGATTCTGTTGATGTGAACCATGACCAACCTTTCAAAATACTTCATGGCTACTGACATGAGTGCTACGGGGTGGTAATAATTTAGGCAGGTTACATTTGCTTCCTGGGGCACAGAGACTATAGTGGTCTGCTTGAAACATGTAGGTATTACAGACACTGTCAGGGAGAGGTTGAAAATGTCAGTGAAGACACTTGCCAGTTGGTACGTGCATGATTTGAGTACACGTCCTGTTAATCCATCTGGCCCCGCGACTTTGTGAATGTTGTCCTGTTTAAAGGTCTTGCTCACATCGGCAACCGGGAGCGTTATCACATAGTCGTCTGGAACAGCTGGTGTTCTCATGCATGCTTCAGTGTTGCTTGCCTCGATCGAGCATAAAAGGCATTAAGCTCGTCTGGTAGACTTGCATCAATGGGCAGCTCGCAGCTGGGTTTCCCTTTGTAGTCCGTACTAGTTTTCAAGCCCTGACACATCCGACGAGAGTCAGAGCCGATGTAGTAGGATTCAATCTTAATCCTGTAAGTAATTAGATAAAAATCAAAAGTTGTCCATGATGAGATTCAAATACGCAACCTCAGGTTTGCTAGACATTTGTGTTATATGCCCACCCATCCACCCCGACTAAGTAGCCTTCTATGTTCTGTAACCATACCAAACATAACATATCATACTAATTTGAGTGTCCCGGATTTACATGTACTACGTTACGTCTAGTATGAGATTAGACTGCCTCTGTCTTCACATCCTGTGTAAATTACCATATAATTTTCTACTCTATTACTCATAACAATTCAGTGATCAAACACATTTGTGAACAGACAAACACTGTAGATTTAATAAAATATTCTAAGAAGCTACACTAAAGTTTACACATTCAAAAACTACCCTTCAGGATAGAAAGTCTACCAAGCACAGACCGCGTCATTTCATATGCCTCCAAATTACTTAGTCAGTCTTTACTAATCTGACAGGTTCTTAAATTTGAGGGTTGATATTGGCATTCAGAGGGCACATTGTTCCTCGGTTGCTAGGACGTTTCTCTTTTTTCTTTTAACGGAGTCTCCTGCTGTTCTCAGACCTTTTGCATATTCTTTATGTAAAGTCTCCAGACCCTGGTCACTTAGCAACCACTTTTATTGTATTAACACTTTCTTCCTGTGTTGTCCCTTACTTCACATCAAACAGTGCAAGCTGAACTTGAAACTTGGTCATTTCTGAACATGTGTCTTCTGTAACAGATTGTGTCTTTGAAATTCAAGGTAAGAGTAAAATCATTTATCCCTGGTCAACGCCGTTTGATGTATTTAAAAGAGGTAGAAGCAAAGTGTGTAATGTTAGACACTTTAGAGTTTTCTACTGCTGTATGGTTGAGAAGTTCAATAGCCCTTAATTATTTTCTTTGCACCTGAACAGGTTACCGTTCATACAATTTCAGGACTGTGATATCACAATGACCTCTAACAGTTATTTGGATCCTTCGACATCAGTTTATTTGAATAAAAAGACAGTATTTTCTGCCAGCCTGAACTTAGCCACCATAAGAAGCGAAGGTTTTATCCGTCCTCATTATTCACATCAGGTTGACCCATGGAACTTGAAGCCGCCTGATTTCTCTCCTAAACTCTACACATCTCTGAGTGTCCCTCGAAGGAAGAAGACAAAAAATACACATAATCCTTTACTGACACTTGCCTCCAGTGAGACAGTCTTAAGTGTGGACAGATTTACCCCAAACATTCTAATTCCTGAGATTGACCAGAATAAAAAATCACTGCCAAAATTCAGCACATCATACAGACCTCCTGGCTCTTTAGAATCCAAGCTGATGTTTGTTAAAACAGGGAAATACCCTCCTGTGGCCTACAAGAACCCTAAACCACATAACTTTAGACAGGTATGTTGCTGGCATATAACATAACACCTTCCTTCCATATTGTTTGTGATTTCCATGATTTGTACAAAATAATGGTACTAAATTCTTGCAGCGTATGATTCTAACACAAGATGGCGACAAATATATTGAAAAACATTTCGCTCTGAAACATTTATTTCAGCTTGCTGATGACATGCCAAATATGGTTACTGCAGCTGAAAGGGATCCTGGTCAGTTGAACTTCAAATCTCAGCACCTGAGTATAAGTAAGTCAGCTTTCCTGAATATTGGCGCGGAGACACTGCTCTATTACTGTAATTAGACAATTTCCTAAGCATCATCCATTTTGTGCTTACTCATGACATAAGCACAAAGTCATTTATCATTTGAAGGCTAAATCCATGGCCTTTTATGAAAACTATGCCTACATTACACAGCAAACTCAGCAATATCCTGCCAACTGTGACACTGGTTTCCATTCTACTCCAGTTAGGGGGACCAGATCGGACACAGACATTTATTCAAGGGAACCTTTTGGGAAGATGGACACCTATAAGCCAACAGAGCCTAGATGGGAGGCCAGGCTCACACTCCCTAAATTGCCTTGGCCCCCAAAATCTGCCTCCTACACTGTGAGTGGGCTGGTTTATGCCCAGTCTGGCTATAGGCCCCACACCATTTTAATTCAATGCTTTTATGATACTTTAGGCCACTTCCGAAACGTGACTTAGTCAGTTACCAAGTTATTATGCTGTTTAACACTGTTTTGGTAAAAAGCTTAGGGCTTGAGAAATGTAACCACTCAAATTCATAGGCAGAGATATTGATGCAATGATTGACCCTCCATGATATCAAGATTATTGTTTTAACTACATGTTTTAAAGCTATACAGTGTAGGATCATCTTTCCTCCATTAAAAAGCCTAGAGCATAAGGCAAACCCATAATAAATATAGTATCTTCTGCTTCAAGTGTCTACTGATATACATTTTCTAAAATATTTTCTTCTTCTCAGAGACACAGGCACAGACGCGGAGTGTACAGTGCTTTCATGGACAGAGTAGAGGAGAAGATCTCCAGCTCTTGGAAAACTGGCTGACACTTTGACCTCTAAAGTCTTCTATGGAGTCCACAGCTGTGCAGTGATCTGTGCATCGGCTCCACTAAAATTTCCAGTGTGTTAAGCCAGACAATATGTTCTAATCTGGGTGTGTGAAAGGCATGGCTGAAATATTTGTATTCACAGAAAGGAATCTTGCAGGCTATAGCCTAATAAAAATACTTTGAGGTATCATGAAAATACCATAATTGTAGGCTAGACTAGAGAGTTCATTGCAAAACAATTGCCCATGCCATGACACTTTTTGAAAGATGTCAATTTATCTAGGCCTAATAGGCTATTGTGTGTGTATAAATCTATTCTCTCAGACAATAGGCAACAAAGATAATCCCAGTAACTGGAAAATGTAAACAAAGTGTGTCATTACAATGCCATTGAAACTAATTTCTAAAATGTAGGCCGAAATGCAATTAAAGTTCACAATTGGAGAGCAGCTAAACCTCGCTTAATCCAGAACAAAAATCTGGAGTAATTAGTCAGATGCTCGATTAAATTCTGGGTCCATACACGAGGGAGGGAGAAGGGAACAAACAGCTCCACCTGTTCTCTTCGCAAGTTAGGGGCAAATCTATGGGCCAAATGTTCCCTCCCCTTTCCGAAATTCTAAAGCACCAGAAATAATGCTCCTCATTATCTCACACTTCCCATTGTATCTTGACAAATGAATGTACCATTTATGTTAAAGTCGTCTGTCAACAAGAGATTAGAGAGCAGCCAAACTAATTTCGGAACCCGGAACCAAATTATTGAAAATGTTTGTTCATGTAGCAATTACAAGCACATTCCTATTGCTAAACGTGCCCTACATTTGTAGGCTATATAAAAGTTTGCATTCGAGAGAAAAGTTAAGTATATTTAGAAGTTGTAGCCTACACATTGTATTCCTGACCTGGGGGGTATACTACAAAGCAGCATCAATGATTTAGCCAGCTAACTTTTATAAGCAACCAGAAATAACTTGGTTTTATGGTTAATAAAATAAAATTGTTGTTAAATCAATTAGACCATGCCCATGTCAAGCTTATCTTTATACAAAATAAAAAATTATCAGAATATTGTTATAATCCTGTTTTGTAGTATGCCCACAGAGTTTCTAAACCTTGTAATAAACTGAGTGGTTCGAAAACTGAATGCCGATTGGCTGAAAGCCATGGTATATCAGACCGTATACCATGGGTATGACAAAAACATTTTTTTACTGTTGTAATTACGTTGGTAACCAGTTTGTAAAGCAATAAGGCACCTTGTGGTATATGGCCAACATACCACCATGTCTGACTCCAGGTAAAAACTGCAGGTAGCCTAGCGGTTAACAGAGTCCCACCAGTAAACGAAAGGTCGCTGGTTTGAATCCCCAAGCTGACTGGGTAAAAACAAAAATCTATGTGCCCTTGGGCTAGGCACTAAACCCTAATTGCTCCTGTAGGTCACTCTGGATAAGAGTGTCTCCTAAAATGTAAAATGTAAGACGTTGTGCTTAAGAATAGCCCTTAGCTGTGGTATATTGGCCATATACCCCTCTGCAGTAGACCATGGATATACTGACAAGATACATGTCCCTCTGCCCTAACGAAACCTTTGTCCACAAAGCGGCATGGAGGGCTGTCTCGCTCCCGCCTATCCTTTCTTTGAATTGGTTGCTACATCACATTATTGTAATCCCTTTTTAAATATTTGATTAGGGTCGTTGACGTCAACCGCCTGTATTCAATCTCGAGACAACTCCAATATGAAGTGTTTGTTATTTTCAAAGTTGCCGGGATGTCACGTACCCTATTTATAACAGTACAATCGTAACAACTTAAACATTACGAAACTTATATTCGATCAAATAAACCTCGTGTTGCAAATAAGCCATTAAACGCCACCTGCTGTAGGGAGGCAGATTTTCCGCCGAGTTGGACCCCTCACTCTGTCTGTACTCGCCAATTTCGATTGTTTGTAAACTGGTTCGACCTGGATGGCGCGCTTTGGTCACGTCCACATTTTATCCAACAGGTGCTTGCGCTTAGTAATTACAATGTTCTTTGTTGATGGGTGTTTGCCTAATATCTTTCTTCGTTGAATATTTATGTGACATTATGTCCAGATGTGTTGAAATGTATTATGTATTTGCTAGTGATATTGAAACTAGTGAAGTATTGAGTGAGATCTTTATTTAAGCTGAGGAAATACCTGTTATGTTCATTTTGGATTATCCCAGTTTTAAGGGTTGGGTTATTATTATGATTATTATTATTTTTACCTTACTGGCCTCAGATGGCTCATTTTCGGGTAAATTTAGGCTGGAGTGGCATGTTGTCCCAGCTGGGGCTCTGCTAAACTCAGCTGTGTGAGGAATTGTCGGCACTCTGCCTAAAAGGAAGCTAACCTTCTGCACCTGTAAATAAATTCCACCATTTTGTTCATTTTGCACTTGATTCCGTCGGACTCCTTCTTCGAAACCCCCTGACAAAACGGATAGTGCTATCCAGAATCCCTGGGACGTCCCTAAACTAAATCACACCTTCATTATTTTAAATGTAAACTTCAATGGGACGCTATTTATAAAAACATAGGCTAACGTATTTATTTTTAATTATATATAATTAACATGATTTAAATAGATCCCGCAGGATTATAATTTCTACAATTAATCCTGTGATTATTCTCACTATAAATTCAGTATGTGTGGGATACATTTTGTACTATTGACCAATCAGTTTGAAAGTAAACAGATAAGGACGCATCGTGGGGCGGCGCTGTTTAGAGTGTATCAAAACCCAAGCCAAGGAACATTGGACACACGAACACAGCAACAACAAAAAAACGGTAAATTAGGCATTTTTTATAGTTCAATAAATTGTTCATTTTAATTCATTCATATCACAAACTATTTAGTGACTTTTCTTTTACATTTTGTTTCTTTTACTTTTACGAATATAGCCTACAGAATGCTTGGCTTGCTATGTTAATAACCATTCGTAAATATTATGTTTAGACTTTGACCTAGCATACTATCAGATACGTTTTTATTTTAGGCATTGCTGATGTTGCATAGTATTGCGTAATGATAGTATAATAAATCTATTGGCTGGAATAATGACGTTACAGCAACAGGTGATGGGCGTGGTCTGAATGGATACATTATTGACGGACTACCCCTTGAACCAATCGTTTGCTAGAACATGAGCAGGGTTTTCCACAAATTGCACTGCAGTATTATTCTATGGGAATGAAACCGTCTAGTAAAATAATAGGACGCTGCTGAGCTCGCGACAGTCATCAGAAGCTCTGTATTGTGAACATTGGATAACATGTTACTGGACCTCGTGAACACAGTTCCGCGTATTCAGAGTGGATAGATGTAAGTGATGCCCTGCACGAAAGATGTCTGGCTGGACGGAACGGTTGTAGACTATTATAAAGATTTATGCCGCAATTTGAGAGCCTGGTATCAGGTCAAGTGGCGTTACTGGCTGTCAGCATCTGTATGCCTATCGACTTTATCTTAATTTACGCGCCTATCTTTGGCAATAGGTATGTGCATGGCTGCCGCCTAAAATTCAAGTGTGTAACGTACCTTGACAATGTCCGGTATTTCTGCATTGTATTTTCATTTGAGCCTTTATAATTGAGGGTGTCTAATGAATGTCATGCATTTGGCAGTACTCCGGTCAAATGCTGCCCTCAATAAGTGAATAACACATGGATAACGGATTTGATCACCTTCATATAGTCTATAGGTATTCTGTATCGATTTAAGTTTGCGGTAGACTTATATTTGTGTCCTATTTTTGCTTGGCTGAAGTAAAATTTGTTTTGTTTTTAGGTCACTGTTGTCTTCTAATTGGAATATAATCAGTGCCAATCATCGTTGGAAAAGTAGACCAACCCTTTTATTCCACCTGTTGTTCCCCACATGAGAAAAGATGGGGAATAGATTATCAGAACCACAGACCTTCCTCTCAAGAATCCCCTTCTTTCAGTCATTCCATATCGCCATTTTGGGACTGGACTCTGCAGGTAAAACAACTGTCCTGTACAGGTTGCAGTTCAATGAGTTTGTCAACACAGTGCCTACCAAAGGCTTCAATGCAGAAAAGGTCAATGTGTCTTTGGGCGGCCACAGGACAGTGACCTTCCATTTCTGGGACGTGGGTGGTCAAGAGAAGTTGCGTCCATTGTGGAAGTCATACACACGCTGTACCGATGGAATTGTATTCGTGGTGGACTCTGTAGATGCCGAACGCATGGAGGAGGCTAAAACGGAGCTCCATAAGATCGCCAAGACCGGAGACAACCAGGGAGTGCCACTGCTGGTGGTGGCTAACAAGCAAGACCTGAGGCACTCTCTGAGCCTGGCGGAGATTGAAAAGGCACTAGCGTTGAAGGAACTGGGCCCTGGCACGCCTTGGCACCTGCAGCCCACCTGTGCCATCATAGGAGACGGACTGAAAGATGGCATGGAGAGACTCCATGACATGATCCTTAAACGGAGAAAGATGCTCCGCCAACAGAAGAAAAAGAGATGATCAAGGAGGGAACTGAATCTCTTGTTTTAAATGAAGGACAAAAAGGAGATGTTCTCGCACCTGGGTGGATATAGGAATTCTCCCATAGGCTCGGCACACTGAGTTATATCAGTCAATGTTAAACTAGGTTCTCGTGTCTCAGACAGCAAAGTCTCTTGCTTCATCTTCAGTATTTGTTGCTTTTTAGTGGTTGAGAAAGCACTATGAAGGTAAAGGATTTGGTGTTTCTGAATTTATATAGGAATTTGTAAATTGTCGTTACAAAGAATGGTTTTGATCCTTGATGTTAGACCATTAGTAATGGCTACTTCAAAATTGAACACCAAAAATGACATGTTTGATGAAGAACAGAAAATAATTAACTTCTCTCTACAAAGGTTAGTGGGAGGACAACAAACGTGGTCTTCCTCAAAGGGAACTTTTGAACCTTGTAAAGAGTGCCTAAGCTACTTTTTAATGTTGTACCTTTTTGGACATTTTTTTTTTACATGTTTCTTTCCTTCTCAAAAGGAAGGTACAGTCTTGCGCTTTTTGTCTGTCTAGTGTACCTCTACTGTCTGTTTGTTAATGCACTTTAGATGACCTTTTTTGATGGAGTTTACAGCCTTGAGGTTTCCCAATATAGCTTATTACTCAAAGAGTTTAGTTGCTTCAGAAGAAGCCAACTGTACTGGGTCCCTATTGGCCACATGGACAATAGATGGGATATGTGTTTCATGTTTTCATCTTTAATAAAAAAAACTTTTTGCAGCACTGCTTTTGTTTTGTATGAAGGATATTTCTATTTTGATTATTTGTCGTCATAATATTTTCAGAGAAGTTCTGCAGATCTGATAAACCTGATGAGATGTGTACAATGTATGTCCTCTGATTCTCATATTTGAAAGAAACTGAAGTAAATCAAAAATGAATCTTGGTTGCTCCTGCTCACACTTTGTTCTGATGGATAATAAATCTCCTCCCTTTTTTCTCTTTCTGAAAGTAAACAAGACGGATATGATTGAGGTGATGGTGGTTGAGTGTTTACTTGCCGTGTGATTATAGGGCCTGGAGTCCTTTTTCTGTTTTCTGGAGCCGAGAGGCTCAGCAATGCAGTCAGGGCAGTCTACTCTGCATGCCAAGCCAGATGCCATACCCTCTACAACAGGCTGGGGCAGGAGGAGACTGGAGGCTTGGGAGCATTTTTGTGATGGGGAGAGGCTGTTGTCACATAGCTCAGTGAAGTGATGCCTGTTGCTCACCCATCCCTTTAGAACAATTATAACCTTGTACTGTAGAGCAACAGGGGGAGCAGCAGTTGACCTACTAAATATAGTACTATATTTGCATATGTTATTCTGTTCCTTACAATGCTCCACTTCAAGTGCAGAATTTGCTCTATGTTCTCATGATGTATTTGACAAAATTATTTGACCTGTTTGTAATGGTCCTGTGTGTTATAGATGCCATTTCACTGTCTTTTTTTTCCTGATTCAAATGATATTAGTAATGTTAAACCTACACCACATTTTACAATGTCTGTCATTTTGATTGATTATGCATCAGGTTTTAAAGACAGACAGTACAGTCTCAGGTCCAAGGTTTAATCTTGAGGGTGTCACTCCTTATCTGTGTTGCGCAACTCTTCCCAGCTTGTTTTCCAAGGAAGGAAACCCAGTTGGATGGCAGCAACACATATTCCTGTTATTCCCATTCTATGAAATGGAGGTAATGGGAGTGAGTGTGAGTCTGATCATGGGACTAGTTTTGGGGTCAGATCCTGATACAGGCCTGGTGGCAGGGTCTCTTCCGTTGATCTGCTGATGTAATTAACTAGGGATTATGTTTGAACATAGCTTTGGAAATCCTGAAGCTGGTTTCCTTTCTCACACTTTGCTTTTGCTAACTCAATTATACACTAACACGGGAAAGTACATGCCCTGTAATGGCCCGTCGTCACATGATATCCCTGTGCCCAACTAGTTTTCTGGACATCTACTAGTTGGTGGGTTTTATTTGACCGCTTGGCCCTGGCTGAGGTCAACTCTGTGACGATAGTAAGTCCCTCTCCTCAGTAACAGGATCACTGTAGGAAAGGCATTGTCTCACGGCTGCACTGGCAACTGCGTGTCGCTTTAGGAAGACAATTGTAGGAAAGGAGAGAACCACTCCTCATTCCACTACTCTACTAGCTAACCTTGAGATTAGGAATGTCGTGCTTCAACTCACTTTCTCAAAATGCAAGAACATGTACATCAAGTCTGTCTTCTGGAGCAAGTCGGAATCAAATATTTTTTGTGGCAATATTTTCTCTACCTGTGTAGTAAAAATATATTTTCTATAACTATACATTTTCAAGCTGTGTATACTGTATTCAAGGGGAGCTGCAATAATGCATATTCCTATGCTGCTCATTATGCAGGGTTATATCAGGATGAATCTTTTTCCTGTTTTAGCGAGCGAGTGGCCTATTTACATGTGAATTCTTCCATTGTCCTAGCAGCCTCTCTGAAAGTAGGGTGAACGGGGCCACCTGCAAGGGGAGAGAAAGAAAGAGCGACAACTCTAGAGAAGCTTGCTCTTGCTCTTCTTTGGTGTATGGTTGCTGTCTTTACATTAATCCTCAGAAGCATGAAAAGAGAGACTGAGAAAAAGTGAACAGTATAACAGGGTTTTACCAAATTTATCCCGCAGGGGATTTTTATTTGGCCCCCCAAGTTGTCTGAGCAAAAAAAAACACCAGCAAATCAGCTCCAAGTGATTTCAATTTGGAAATCTGTTCCAAAGTATTCCCAACCATAATAGATATATGTGAACGTATACAAATCTAAGCAAGGTTTGAAATTGTTATGTTTTAGTCAAAAATGTCAGTTTGGGCTTCAAATTTGCAGTCTTCAAATGATTTGTCATTGTGTTCTGGCCTCCTGACTATCCGCTCAAGGAAGAAATCGGCCTGCGGCTTAATGTAGTTTATGATCCCTGGCATATCATCTATCGTTGGTCCCATAGATTCATTCATTATCCATTAATTAGGGATTATAACTTTCTGTATCATTGTTCTTATTACTATAATTGTTCTTATTACTTATTACTATTATTATTATTCATTTAATATTCTGGGTCTTGGAAGTCATGGGAAGTAAGACCAGTAACAATTGTGTTGTCCTTGCTGTTGTTGCTTGTGGTGATTTATTTTGATAAAATATTGCTCAGTTGGTTTGGATATCGTGCTGGCAACGCCAACTCTATGAGTTAGTTCATTAGCTACTCACTGAATGTGAATGTGATTTCATTATTCCTGTCTGGGCGGTTTTACTATGCATAGAAGTCAGTGCTGCCTGTGTGTTCATGTGATGGCATCCCCTGCCTTATCCTGTGTGGAAGGCTCTGTGATGGCATCCCCTGCCTTACCCTGTGTGGAAGGCTCTGTGATGGCATCCCCTGCCTTATCCTGTGTGGAAGGCTCTGTGATGGCATTCCCTGCCTTACCCTGTGTGGAAGGCTCTGTGATGGCATCCCCTGCCTTACCCTGTGTGGAAGGCTCTGTGATGGCATCCCCTGCCTTACCCTGTGTGGAAGGCTCTGTGAAAGGCTCATTGTCAAGGTGATGATTGCTTTGTCAACTTTGTCTCTGACTGAGAGGGCTTGAACGTTGGCAGCTGTGATCTGTATGGGAGACTGTCTATGTGGGAGAAAGGGACAGAAAGTGAGATAATGTGTAGATGACTTTGTCATTCTCTCTGCCATTCGGCCATACACACACATACACACACACACGTACGTATGTATGTATGTATGAATGTATGTGTGTGTGTGTGTGTGTGTATAAAAAAACTCCCGCCAGTCTAGTCATTGTAAAGCACAAGCCTGTGAAATCTGGCTTTCGTCTCGTTTGTGCAGGATTAGGACCGGGGCAGACTGAGGTCCCCATAGCTTTGTAGTGGCTCCATTGTCTGGTGGCAAACGTTAGGGAAAGTTGTGACCTGTAAAGCAAGGGTTCAACTCAAAGGACTGATTCTTTTGGTGAGGGGATGCGTGGGAAAAAAAATCTATTTTGATGGAGGCAGCTCAAATCTAAATAGGCTAGTTGTGAAGTGTTTTGTTTACTTGTTGTCTCACCAACTTGTTTACTTTGAACTATGTTTCTGAAAAATGACACATACTGTACAGTTGAAGTCAGAAGTTTACATACACTTACACAAAAAATGGTAGACCTCCACAAGTCTGGTTCATCCTTGGGAGCAATTTCCAAACGCCTGAAGGTACCATGTTCATCTATACAAACATTAGTACGCAAGTATAAACACCATGGGACCAGGCAGCCATCATACTGCTCAGGAAGAGACATATTCTGTCTCCTAGAGATGAACGTACTTTGGTGCAAATCAATCCCAGAACAACAGCACAGTAAAACAACCTTGTGAAGATGCCGGAGGAAACAGGTACAAAAGTATCTATATCCACAGTAAAACGAGTTCTATATCGACATAACCTGAAAGGCCGCTCAGCAAGGAAGAAGCCACTGTTCCAAAACATCCATAAAAAAGCCAGACTGCAGTTTGCAACTGCACATGGGGACAAAGATTGTACTTTTTGGAGAAATGTCCTCTGGTCTGATGAAACAAAAATATAACTGTTTGGCCATAATGACCATCATTATGTTTGTAGGAAAAAGGGGAGGCTTGCAAGCTGAAGAACACCATCCCAACCGTGAAGCACAGGGGTGGCAGCATCATGTTGTGGGGGTGCTTTGCTGCAGGAGGGACTGGTGCATGTCACAAAATAGATGGCATCATGAGAAGGAAAATTATGTGGATATATTGAAGCAATATCTCCAGACATCAGTCAGGAAGTTAAGGCTTGGTCGCAAATGGGTCTTCCAAATGGACAATGACCCCAAGCCTACTTCCAAAGTTGTGGCAAAATGGCATAAGGACAACAAAGTCAAGTGATTGGAGTGGCCATCACAAAGATTTGACCTCAATCCTATAGAAAATTTGTGGGCAAAACTGAAAAAGCGTGTGCGAGCAAAGAGGCCTACAAACCTGACTCAGTTACACCAGCTCTGTCAGGAGGAATGGGCCAAAATTCACCCAACTTATTGTGGGAAGCTTGTGGAAGGCTACCCAAACGTTTGACCCAAGTTAAACAATTTAACAGCAATGCTATGAAATACTAGTTGAGTGTATGTAAACTTCTGACCCACTGGGAATGTAATAAAATAAATAAAAGCTGAAATAAATCATTCTCTCTACTATTATTCTGACATTTCACATTCTTAAAATAAAGTGGTGATCCTAACTGACCTAAAACAGGGACTTTTTACTAAGATTAAATGTCATGTGAAAAATTGAGTTTAAATGCATGTGGCTAAGGTGTATGTAAACTTCCGACTTCAACTGTACATTGCCTTTGTCTGGAAGGTCCCTGTCTGTCGCATTGATATTCAAGTCAGCCTGTCATAAGGATGTCGAACCTAAAAATGAAGTTGCAATCCAAGAGGGTAATGTGTCATACGATACAGAAGTTAATGCAGTTGCCCCTCATGACTTTCTCTTCTTTGTCCCAATGCATTTCATTCTTGTTCTATACAGTATGTCGCTAATGTCATATCTAATGGATGTGATACAATCATAAATCTATGTAATTCCTAAATGTTAAACATCAGTGTGCAGAAGAAAGTTTTTGACAACTTAACCCTAATTGCTAATGTAATTGACTAAAATGTAGTTCTAGCTGTAAGGGGTAGACATCTCAGAAACGTCTCTATTTCTATACACAGAAGGTTGACACTTAGCAAACCTTTTCTATGAGACACTGTGGGGGCACCCTACTATCTGCAAGGTAATTCAACAGCCGTGCCATAAAGACTCTTTTATAGGAGTTCATTAACTACAAAGAACATTGGGATTGAATAATGGAACCAGACGCTTTTAACAGAGTCTAGGAGGGGTCGTATTGATGTTGCCCAATCATTTACGTCCACAACCGACTGGCCAGGGGTCCTCAATCTGTTTCGATTTCCATGGCACTCAGGGATGGCCCTCAGTGTAGGAGCTCATTGCTTTCAGGCCGAGGCGCTCTGCTTCGGTACTCTGGTGTATTAGAGGGGGGAGGGGGGGGGGTGTACGAGTGCACCATCTGCCCCACAGCCACATTAAAGTCAAGATAAGAGAGCAAATGATTGGGTTCAGTAGAGTCTGTGTTTCATGGGTCTGCACTCAAACATACCCCTTATCTGTCCCGTGTCTCCTCTTTTTTTTATTTTTTTAACGGCAGTAAGAGGAGATGTCTGGTTAATCTCTCTCACTCTGTCCTCAGCTGTCGGCATGGAGAGCTTGGAACTGTTAGCGGGCTGACAGAATCTGTGGTAATTAAATTATTTATCTTCAAACCCTTATCTTACAGTGCCAGGGCTTGATTTGTAGGCTACAGCTAGCAATTTGAACATTAGGATTGTGTTCGGCTTTGAAGAATATTTTTGGACCAAAATGTGTGTGCTAAAGTAACTTGCAAGAATGGTCCCACTGGGCACAGACGTCAATTCAACCTCTATTCAACGTTGTTTCCACGTCATTCCAATGAAATTCAACCAGTGTGTGCCCAGTGGGGTACTTCGAATTAAGTACATTGATCTGTTCATAGTAAGGGTTTCATGTTTGATCAGCTTAGTCAGTTTTGAAACACAGCTGTGATATGTCAGCTAGTGAACCCAAATATATATATATATATATATATATACAATATTACAAAAGACGAACTAGAATGATAGTGTAGGTTTCATATGAAGTAGACACGGGACAGAACCCCTTTCTCTGCCCTCTGACCCCCTTGGTCATAAATCAAACTAAATTAAAGTCAGGATCCCCAGTGCATCTGGTGCCCCACCCCTGGTAACAGAGCCTGGCCCTGCCGTTGCCCCTGCTCTCCCTCTGCATTCATCACTGCTTCTCTCTGGTGTGCTCACTCATCGGTGTCCAATGCACTGGAACACTCCTGTCTAGGAAGGCGCAACAGGGTTGCGGATAACAGAAACCCTGTTATCAGGAGGAAGCAATGGGATTCTTCTTTACTTCAACTCAGGTTTCTCTCTCTCTCTCTCTCTGTCTCTCTTTCTCTCTCTCTCTCTCTCTCTCTGATGGATCATATGGCAGCAATTACTGTATGTTGCATGCAGAGTTAAGCTTTGTATCACTTTCTCTCCCACTGTTTTCATGAACCCTTCACTCTCAACTCACCCCAAATTCTTCAAGCATTGTCCCCTGCTTTGAGTGAAGACGGGGTGGCAGGGTAGCCTAGTGGTTAGAGCGTTGGACTAGTAACCGGAAGGTTGCAAGTTCAAACTCCCGAGCTGACAAGGTACAAATCTGTCGTTCTGCCCCTGAACAGGCAGTTAACCCACTGTTCCTAGGCTGTCGTTGAAAATAAGAATTTTTTCTTAACTGACTTGCCTAGTTAAATAAAGGTTAAAAAAAAAAAAAATGTGGGTTATTTGCGAAACCACCACAGTATGTATGTTAATATGCTGTTTATCAATGACTGCTATTTGATAAGACACAATCTGGATGGTACCAAAGAATAATGGACAAGTACCATATGTTCAGTGTTAGAATTATTTGCCATACAGCCTTGGCATTGAGGGAAGTGAAGGGCCTGATAAGCTGTAGTGGACTCACTAGTAAAGCTGTGCTTTTATCTGCCTAGATATGGCTGATAATCCATTTAAAGAGGGTAATCCTCTCGTTACTGGTAATTTGCTATGTCCTTAGTGGGGACATGTGACCCATATGCAGCTCTCTGACACCAATGACCAACACTTATTTTCATATGAATTTGACATTTTCAGTATGTTGTTAACTATTAGGTATTGTTCTTTTGAATTAGACCCAAGACCTTGAACACATCTTGGTTCGTCCTTGGTCTAAGCATTAACCGTCCAACAAATATCTACTTTTGTTAAGGCCTACTGTAAGAATAGGTAGAACTACAAGTGCAACAATGTGTAGTGAGAGGACTGAGTGGATAGTGATTATCTTGCCTCATGCATTAGACTTGGCATGCTAGAATGGACATGCATCCAACAGTTGCCAACCTGAGAAACACAGAACTCCTTGCGGTCATTATGGCCATTTCTCCCTGTTATTTTCTGTGGGAAACCAATATCACTTTCTACTCCATGAGCACAGGTGGTTCCTGTTCAATCTGTTTCCTGCTACTGCTATGGTCCCTGTCGCTTTCCTGATTCTTACCTCTCACCGCTTCCAAATAAGGCCAATGCTGTAGACCTTTTCTAACGCGTTTACACATAAGCGTTTGTATTTCTTCAATTGCTACACACAAAGAAATGCATTGGGTTTTCTTACACCACAATTGTCACATCTGAACCATAGAAATACAATGACTATTCTATTTCACGTGTTCCTCATAACCAAATAATGTCCCGTTGAATGAGAGGACGTCAAGATAACTTGATGAAAGTTTAATTTGTTTGTCTCTTTGAAAGGGACTTGACTCTCCGCTGTTCCATTAGAAGCTTCTCCGCCCAGGCGCCCACCATTTGGATCAAACAAACGGATTCCTTTGAGCGGTACTTTGTTTCTGAAAGGAAAGCACGGCGATAATGACTTTGTGATGGTAGTTGAAACTCTAGCCGAGCCTCCCAGTGCCAGATCTGAGGCTGTAGACTGGAAGCTCATTAGCAGTGTATCTCTCTGGCTGCATTGGCTGAACACAATGTAGCTTTGTCTCTATGCAGTCTGGGTCTTTGACACCGTGAGACCCTGTGCTGAGAAAGACAATCTGACTCAGGATGGAGGGACTTCAAAAGAGGGCTGGCTCCACCTTTTTAGCTCTCCCTGAAACCACGGAGGACAGTTAGGGGCTGTCCATCATCCCCCGTCATCAAGGGCAAGGCCAGTTCAGTACCTATCTCCCCTTAAACATGAGCTCAATAGAGATTTGTAATACAGATTTTCCACTAATGTAGTTGCCTTTCATCCTACATATGTGGTAACAGATTAGATAACTACAGGTGCAATACCACAATAGTGGAATCTGGAACTTCACTTGGATGATTTTGGGAAGTTTTGATACCCCGCTACTAACACTTCACTTCTTCACCGGAAGGCTGCCATGCTTGTTGACGTTGATCTTGAAGTGTGGCCCACTCGCTCTGGGCAACACAATAGCCTGGCAGGTAACTGGAAAAGCTTGAATGAGAGGAAAAGTGAATGACGCAGAAACAGGAAGGCAATTAGCTAGCAGATGGCAAAAACACTATCTGTCACCGGGGGTAACATTCCATACTGCTTGAGGTGGTGTGTTGTTTATGTTGTATTCTGAGCTGTGGACCTTAAGACGATGACAACTGGCATCTTGATTCACTGGACAGTAAGTGTGCACATGCTGTCATTTAGTGCCAAAGTGATTCTGCATATGTCTGTTCTCACTAACACCGAGTAAATAATGATAATACTCAATATACAGTTGAAGTCTGAAGTTTACATACACCTTAGCCAAATGCATTTAAACTCAGTTTTTCACAATTCCTGCCATTTAATCCTAGTAAAAATTCCCTGTCTTAGGTCAGTTAGGATCACCACTTTATTTTAAGAATGTGAAATGTCAGAATAATAGTAGAGAGAATTATTTATTTCAGCTTTTATTTTCTTTCATCACATTCCCAGTGGGTCAAAAGTGTACATACACTCAATTAGTATTTGGTAGCATTGCCTCTAAATTGTTTAACTTGGGTCAAACGTTTGGGTAGCCTTCCACAAGCTTCCCACAATAAGTTGGGTGAATTTTGGCCCATTCCTCCTGACAGCTGGTGTAATTGTAGGCCTCCTTGCTCGCACACACTTTTTCAGTGTTGCCCACAAATTTTCTAAAGGACTGAGGTCAAAGCATTGTGATGGCCACTCCAATACCTTGCCTTTGTTATCCTTAAGCCATTTTGCCACATCTTTGGAAGTATGCTTGGGGTCATTGTCCATTTGGAAGAACCATTTGCGACCAAGCTTTAACTTCCTGACTGATGTCTTGAGATGTTGCTTCAATATATCCACCTCATTTTCCTCCCTCGTGATGCCATCTATTTTGTGAAGTGCACCAGTCCCTCCTGCAGCAAAGCACCCCCACACCATGATGCTGCCACCCTCGTGCTTCACAGTTGGGATGGTGTTCTTCGGCTTGCAAGCTTCCCCTTTTTCCTTCAAACATAATGATGGTCATTATGGCCAAACAGTTCTATTTTTGTTTCATCAGACCAGAGGACATTTCTCCAAAAAGTACAATCTTTGTCCCCATGTGCAGTTGCAAACCGTAGTCTTGCTTTTTTATGGCTGTTTTGGAGCCGTGTCTTCTTCCTTGCCGAGAGGCCTTTCAGGTTATGTCGATTTTATAGGACTCATTTTACTGTGGATATAGATACTTTTGCACCTGTTTCCTCCGGCATCTTCACAAGGTCCTTTGCTGTTGTTCTGGGATTGATTTGCACTTTTCGCACCAAAGTACGTTCATCTCTAGGAGACAGAACGTGTCTCCTTCCTGAGTAGTATGACAGCTGCGTGGTCCCATGGTGTTTATACTAGCATATATTGTTTGTACAGATGAACGTGGTACCTTCAGGAGTTTGGAAATTGCTCCCAAGGATGTACCAGACTTGTGAAGGTCCACAATTTCTTCTCTGAGGTCTTTGCTGATTTCTTTTGATTTCCCTATGATGCCAAGCAAAGAGGCACTGAGTTTGAAGGTAGGCCTTGAAATACATCCACAGGTTCACCTCCAATTGACTCAAAATATGTCAATTAGCCTATCAGAAGCATCTAAAGCCATGACATAATTTTCTGGAATTTTCCAAGCTGTTTAAATGCACAGTCAACTTAGTGTATGTAAACTTCTGACACACTAATTGTGATACATTGAACAAATCTGTCTGTAAACAATTGTTGGAAACATTACTTGTGTCATGCACAAAGTAGATGTCCTAACCAACTTGCCAAAACTATAGTTTGTTAACAAGACCTTTGTGGTTGAAAAACGAGTTTCAATGACTCCAACCTAAGTGTATTTAAACTTCCAACTTCAACTGTAAGTTGAAAACCTATTAGAGATGGTCTGCATGTGAATTTATGGGATATCCCACACTGTATTCAGTTGTCGTCAGCAAATCCAAATTTTCCAAGAACTTGGATGGAAAGTTGAAGAAAAGTACAAGCCAAACCCTCCAAAACCCCATATTACTCACAAAGAACATACATGTTTGTATTTGTTGACACTTTGCTCACTCCTGAGTGTTATTTGAGTTCAACTGTCTCCTTGTCCTCACAATGGACCCCTCCGGTGGGAGAAGGCGTGGGTGGGTGGTGTTGTGATTTGGACTAGCTCTGCTCAGAACCTGTTTCACTAGAGCAGGTGCTTCCTTGTACAAAATCCTCACCAGCGGCAGAGCACACCGGTCACTGAAGGACAAACAACAGGCATGTGGAGAAAGGGAACTCTCTGGGCAGGAAAACCCATTGCACATAATCCCTCATCCGCTGTCGTCAACATCTGCATCGCAGCGTTTCTTGTCATGTGAGGGCATACCACCGGAAGGCCCGGAGACGATCAATGATAGAAATACAGTAGAGTTTTATTTTGGCATAGAATGTGACAGTTTTGTGGACTTGGTGTAGGTGTGGAAGAAATCTTCATGGTCTGTCATGACAATAGTCAAGTCCACATGCCATCATTCCTAAACAAAGCTGCAAAACCAGTATAAAAGGAAGCAGTTTGATTTTGAACCACATTGGGAAATCCCTGTCCACATACCACTCAGGTTCCACCCCGCCTACGGTGTTTTGAGCTATTTGAATTGCTAGTGTGCCATCAATTGTCGCATTGGGGCGGCAGGTAGCCTAGTGTTTAGAGTGTTTGGCCAGTAACCCAAAGGTTGTTAGATCACTGACAAGGTAAAAATCTGCCGCTAGGCAAGGCAGTTAACCCACTGTTCCTAGGCCGTCATTGTAAATAAGAACTTGTTCTTAACTGACTTGCCTAGTTGAATATAAAAATACATTAGTGGATGGTATCTTATTTCTGCACTGTTGCTAATGGAGAGAAGGTTCTGTTTTGTTCCCCCATCCGCTGTCCTGTCTCACAGTAGGGGGGATACCCCCATTTCCCCCTTTTCTCCCCCTTCTCCCCATTCTATTTCACACTCACCCACTCTACAGGCAGAGAAACAAGCGGTGCTATAGGCTAGGGAAGTAGGCCATAACCCAGCCAATAAAAAAACATGTCCATGCAGCGCACAAGAGGTTGGTGGCACCTTAATTGGGAAGAACGGGCTCGTGGTAATGGCTGGAGCAGAATGGTTTCTATGTGTTTGATGCCATTCCATTTGCTCCTTTCCGGCCATTATTATGAGCCGTCCTCCCCTAGGCAGCCTCCACTGATGCAGAGACAGAGCAAGAGGTATGTGTCCTACCTAAACTCCAATACAAAGACAATCTGAGCCTCTGGAACCTGAGGCTCTCCCATGCTAATAAGGGAGTGGAGTAAGACTATGACGGAGTGTAATATTGTGATTATATAAATAGATCGCCTTCACACTACAACAGAGAGGTCACACTGAGGATTGTGTTATTGATCATTCCCAATTTACCAACTAGCCGAACATTTGTTGAAGACCGTTTATTCGCCACGGACACAAGACGTGTTACGTTTCTCAGTTATCTAGCTAACCTGGGGGGGGATATCCTTTCCGATGGATCGCACGAGGTCTCCTTAAATGAACGTTTGAGTTATTCATTGCTTCATTTTTACAGGTCAGAGTATAATTTCCTGTTAACCCAATCACTGGACAGATAGATGTAGCTCTATGGGAATGAGGCTCTGTGGTTCACATTGTGGACCACATTGTGGACATTGACCAACTGAGATCTGTCAGCTTAACGTGAAAGACAGGAAATAATAAACAATCACAAACTGGTTTATTGCATGTATTTTTTACATAACAAGTCTGCCCTGTAAGTTTAAACGATAGTCAATGCTCACAATGACTTGGTTTAGTCATTCAGAAGTGCCTCTGTGAAAACAGCCCTCCCTCTAAACAGTAATGACCAGCGGCACCTCGTAAGCAAACAAGACTCCATTCACTATGAGATAACCCGCCATGATGTCATTAAACAAACAACAGAACCTAATAATAATAAAACTCTTCCCGATGTTTTGTTGACGGTGTCCTTACCAGTGGGTGTTAGCTCATCCACAATGGTCAAAGTCTAACTCCGAACCCGATGTTCTGTGCCATGCAGTCTAACACAACAGTCATTACATAAACATTGACTGATACAGGTACCTACTATTCAAAGAGAATATTATACAGTAGGCCTCTGTCATTTTCAGCTTTGCCAAAATTACAGTTGTCAGTATGGTACTTTTGAGTGTAATGACCCAGGATTATAACATTGTGTGTGTGTGTGTGTGGTGTGTGTGTGTGTGTTCTGTGTTGCATGTCCTGTTCTTCCCATTTTATTCTAAAGTTTATACATTCAGAATGTTGGCACTCTTGCATCATTCTAGAAATCATAATCACCATGACAACCATTTCTAAGTAATCCTTTGACAATACATGATGCATTATGTTCATCACATTTGTAGGCCACTGACTGAGCAAAGCAAAGGCCACTAGACAAGACTGTAAGGAGACCATTTTATGTGAATCAAGTGCAAAACCAGCTATTTTGAGGGTTTGTTTGTCTTCTGTTTTGTTGTTGATCATTGGCTTGGTTCTGTGTGTACACTTGCTTGCGTGTCCACTTTCTCACCGAGTGTCGTTTTTTTTTCAACAAGCAGCTCATGACGTCTGTGGATCACATGAAGGAGGGCAAGTCAAAAGAAAGTCCAGGATGGCCAGATCAAAGGAAAGAATGGAGGGAGAGATGGAGAAGGTGACAAGTGACAGCGAAGAGGGAGGGGAAGATTACTACAGAACAGAGGGAGAACGGATGAAGATAGCAAAAGCCGGCATTGTGGCAAGAGAGGAGAAAACAGAGAGGAGTAAGGTGTTGATGGACAGAAAGGAACAGGAGATGAAGGAGGTGATGATGAAGGAAAAGTGGGAGAAGTTAGTCTTGGAGGGATTGGAAGTGGTCAGAGAAGAGAAAGAGCAGTTACAGGAAGAGAAAGAGAGGATTCAGAAGGAGATGGAGAACATTTAAAAATGAGAAAAAGCAGATTGCGAGAGAACTGTGATTTGAGGAGACCGAGTGCAGGCAGTGTTGTGCAGACAGCTGTTGGAGGAAGAGGAGCTCAGGGAGGAGAGGTTGGAGATGAAGGAAGCTGGTGAGCACATTGAGAAGGAGCTCATGGAGATGTTACTTGAAAAGGAGGAGATGCTCAAGGAGAGAGAGAAGTTTAAAGAAAAGAGGAAGATAGAGGAGAAAAAGATGAAGAAGGAAAGGAAGGTCATTGACTTGGCACCTATGTTTATGAGTGAAGTGTTAAAGGCCATCGAAAAACAGTGGAAGAAGATAGAAAAAGAAAGGGGGCCATTGAGGAGGGAGAAAGAAATGATGCTTAAAGAGAAGGAGACAATAAAGGAGAGGAGCAAGGAGGAAGAGGGGCAAGATGAGGAGAGGGCGAGGAGGAGAGTGATACGAGTTAGTCATCATTCATTCTACTGAACCGCAACATAAAAAACATGACTGACAGCATTAAACAAACGCAGCATGAAACTCCTTAACCTTCCACTAGTTTTGTTAACATCCTTAATAGCCAGCTCTGGTTCAATGCTAAGTTAACAGTAGATTCTTATCATCAAGAAATACTACTGTATTATTGTGGACTGAACTACAGCAGGTTAGTTGCTCTCCCTGTTTTCTGGGACTACAATGCTTCAGAGATACAGTTGCCTGGAATTTGAGGACTTCCAATGGCGGCCGTTGTTATTGGTTGAGGTGTGTAACAGTGGTGACGGGCTGTACCATAAGCTACATTCCACAGTTACTGAAGAGAGAGGTGTGAGGACTCTGTGGCTGGTACAGACTGTGTGGGGTCAGGTGGGGTGAGGTTAGGGAGTACATTGTATTAAATCACTGCTCGGAGTTGCCCTTAATTAAGCATAGATCTAGAATCAGTTTACGCTCCCTTAATCCAGTAGATGTATTACAGTGCACAAGACTGACCTCAGTTCAGCAAATGACTATTGAGAGCAGTGTTTTTAGCAGGACTTAAGTATTAGGAGTGGCACTTTTATGTGGATTCTTCCTCCTACACCTGAAAATAGAAATGTTGCTTATAGCCCAATAATTATTCACAGTGTGGGTATCCAGTTGTGTCTTCCCAAAATGGGCGTCACAACATGTCTGCAGGCCAATCGCTCCAATAGGAGGTTGATGGTCAAATTTAGGAATGCTTAAAATGTATATTTTCAGGTGATGAGAGTATGTAGGCTATACACTGAACATTTTGTTATTTAGTGTTTCCAGTTGAATGGATGCAACACTTGCTTATAACTGAAAACATTTGAGACACAAAGCAAGCTATTTTGATCATTTGTGTCTTATGAGGCTCCGCTGTGTACTGTAATATCTGCTGTAATACAGCCAGATTCCAGTGGTATCTGGTACATATGTGTCACGCCCTGATTTCACCTGTCTTTGTGATTGTTTCCACCCACCACCAGGTGTCACCCGTTTTCCACATGATTTCCAGGGTATTTATTCCTGTTTTGTCTGTTGCCAGTTCGTCTTGTCAAATCAACCAGCGCTGTTTTTTCCGTGCTGCTGGTTTTGACCTTGAGCCTGTCTCCCTGTACCCTTTGGAACTCTGACCTGGATAATTAACTTTTGCCTGTCCTCGACCTGCCTCTTGCCTGCCCCTTGTTGTTTTAATAAATATCAGAGACTCGAGCCATCTGCCTCCTGTGTCTGCATCTGGGTCTCGCCTGTGTCGTTATACATATGACCCATTAATATGAAAACCTCCTGGGGATTTTAAAACCGGGTTAAACCATGTCATGGTTTAATTTCCCCTTTAAGATGATCTCATGGGGTTAAATGGTCGAGTAATGTGTTCCTATATTTGCATCAATCCCCGATAGACTACGTATCCTCTGCCCACATTAACTATGGCCAAAACTCCAGAACGTTCACTTCATACATTATTAATGACTTTAGAAGGCACAGAGGGGCCAGAGGACTAGCATTAACTGTGGTTTTTAACAAAGCTTACAAATAAACGTCTTTGATGTGGATGCACTGGGGAACTGGGAGAGAGTCAAATCAATAGCAGTGCAGAGGAATTTATCATTCAGCAATTACAACCAAAGCAAACATTCCCACTCCTTTGGTTTGTGCCAAGTGTCTGGAGGGAATGTTTCTACTGTCAGTAGGAGGAGAAAGAGAGAGAGAGAGACCTCTAGGATCTGTGGGGGGTAAACATCACTGAGTGCTATAGGGAGATATATTTGAGAAATGTGTTTTTGTTGAGTTCTCATGCAGCCCAACCTCTCTTAATGCTATTCTCTCAAGGCAGTTTAGTAAGGGGATAGAAGAAGATTATTTGGTGCCTATGTGGAATTACTCTGTGAGACTCATAGGGAATAATGTACTACCAATATTTGTGTTTTGAAAGGGGGAAGATATTTTTGGTTTAAATGGCGGTTTCACAGTTCTTCAATTGTAATCAGAACGATTTCAATGGCTTTCTCCTTTTGAGATTATTTTCCTCTTTAACAACCTCTTTTCATTGGCCTTCAGGATTGGCCTAGTGGGGCAAAACTGACCTGTGAACTTTAGGCATGAAATTAGACTGACGAGTTTAAGTTTTTCACAGGACGTTCTTCACAGCACTCTGCTTTATTCCTGGTACTGTATACGTTGCCATATGTAGCATGGCTTGGCTATAATTAAAAGATACATGCAAATAGTAGAGATGCACAGTTTTATTAGTTTGTGTACATTATGTTATTCTGAAAAAGTAGTAAAATGTTTAGTTCACTATTTTACAACTTGATGTTAGAAAGTAGTCTATGGGCCAAGATAACTGAACCATGGATTATAGGTTTTCTTTAAACAGCCACTACAAACTTCAGCTAACCTTAGCCACCACAAGCTAACAATCAATGAGTGAAGTGATGGGGGCATGTGAGTGTGTTTCAATTTTTTTATAATTATCACCTGAAGTCAATTCAAATTCACAGTTAGTTTGATGTTACTTAAAGGTGATTTGGACTTTTTTTTTTTTTTTTTACATGCTCACATGCCCCCATCACTTCCATTGATTGTTAGCTTGTGGTGGCTAAAGTTAGCAAAAGCTTGTAGTGGCTGTTTAAACCATGGATTAAAGTTTATCCTGACCCATAGGCTACTCTAAGGTGAGGAACCATCTAACATAAAGTTGTAAAATACATATTGAGGGCTGTTGGTTTTCAGCCCAGTGGGTTTTTAACAGTAAAGGCTGTTATTTGATAGTAAACTGCCCTCTAGTGTAGAAAGGTGTTGCTGCAGACATTCTGTCGGGTCCCACTTTACAGTAAGACCAGAATTCAATCAAAGAAGCGTTGACGACAGACCTTTAAACGTCAAGTGCAGTGTGTAAGTTACAGTTGAGCCGACATCCCAATTTTTACCATGAATATGACCTCTGTGAACATCAGGGAAATGGCCTTCAAAAGGCACGTTATCGACAGTGCACTGCGCTTGTCGACAACGTGCCTTTGATTGAATCTCGTCCTAAGTGTTCCTAATATGCATACCTATATGTACATGGTATTGCTTACATGGGTAGATACAGTGCCATTACATTGCAGGTACACATTGTTATACACTTGTATAGTACTCACAATGTGGATACATAGGGTTTACAATAACGTATTGTAAAATGACTGCAAAGCCTCTGTGGTGACTAATCCCCATACACCAAAATAGTTACATATTCTGATTTCATATGATCAGATCAGTTATCAGTATCACAGCCTTTCATACTATTGTCAGCAGGGTTCCTGATATTGTGTTACTGTAAACTAGCTCTATCTTTGTAAAGTGTTAATGAGTGACTTTCATAGTTTTTGTTAGTGTGTCACAGGGATGCTCCCTAGCACCCAGCCCCCACACCCATCCCCTTTAATGTACTAGCAAGTGATTCCTACTGTACTAATCAACACTCTGCTTAATTGGCATCCTGAGTTCTCATTGTTGTACAGTGTTGTCTGTTCGTTGTTTTCCCATTGTTTTACTACATATGTATTTTCAGAGCATCTCAGCCCTTTATTTTCATACCATCATCATCATCACCGTGATCGTTATTGTAGTCCTCCGTCAAACATTACGCATGGTGGCACCAGACTGATGGTCTCGTCTGTTGGTTTTATACATCAAACATTCAGCAGAGGGCGCTATTGTAACTCCTATGAACACTGAAGCGAGCCCTCAATGGAGTTTTTACATGTTGATGTACAGCATGTCTGTCTGTCATTCAGTGTACTATGTGCTTTAGGCATGTATTTTTGGACACTGCTATATTATTCTCTGAAGTGTGTAATATTGTGTCGAGTTAACGTTGAAGAGCCCAATGATAAAACGTTTGCTTTTAACAAACAGAAGTCAGGGCCACTCTGCTCAAACAACATTTTTTATTTTATTTTAGATTTTCAACCATTCATTTCTACTTTTGATATTTCCCCCTTGACCAATCACGATGAAACACAAAAAATGGGTACTAACAGGCCATGCATTGTATAAAATATAATGTCAACCCAACTTTCAGTCATTCTACCAAATGTCACTTTCCTAAGCCCTTTGAACCTGCTTTTCAGTTGTTGTGTTTTCTAGAACCTGGCAGTGTGGCACACCACAGACCGCAGTAACACTTTGCGGTTTGCTCCGTGTTCTTCTCCCACAAACAACAACACTTGAGAGAGTACATGGGCGGCAGCAGCGTTCGCAGCTGCTTTGTATGCATGCTCACAGTCGCACGCCGGGCCGTCAGTATCTGCGAGCGGTGTGATTAATTAACATCTAGTTCATAACCCCCCAAATTAGCGCTAGAGCACACAGGCTAATGAGCTGACTGTGAACCTGGAGGATACAATAACCACACCACACCTCATCTATCAATACTGAACTTTCTCTTAGCTACCCAAATAGGCCCAGGCATGACTTCACTGAATCTCTCTCTCTTTCTCTCTGTATTTACAGCCTTGATCATGATAAAATACAGTTATTGAAATGGCCCATGCCTTTTCTCTCATATCCCATAGCCTTGTCTGTCTCACAGGCTGGTCTTTCTCACCCCATCCAACTTGAGTGACTATACCTGGCCAGTGAGCTCACCAGTCTCAGCCAGAGCCCCAACCAGCACTGTCAGTGTCAAGCCTAGTGGTGGTAACGACAGCTGCACAAACTCATTCGGTGTAGTTCTTATTTCTTACGTACTGCAAACAAACCAAATGCATTATTTTTCCATTCAGTCACAATCTCCTGATGGTTTTCTGGTGGACACAAAACAAACATGTTACCTAGACAGAGCAGAATACCTTGTTAGCTTTCAGAGACCTCGCTAACAGCTAAACCCACTTGGCCTGTAAGCCACATGGTCCCATCCCGAGCTGCCGGCCGCTGTTGCCGCGGGTGATGATGAAGATGTTGGCACAAGCAGCAGAGACTCCGGTGCCATCTCCAAGGGAACCAGCATGCACTGTGGCGATGTGATCACCTCTCAGGCGACTGACACCTGCTAACCTCAGCCTGCGACGCTGCCCAACTGGAAGCAGATTGATAAGGCTGTTGTATGAATGACACAATGCCTTTTATGACAGGTTATAAAAGGTCATGACAAGGGAGATAAAGACAAAGGTTATGGTAAAAAAAAAAGACTGTGTACGCTACTTTATGTAGGAACGACGATGTAGGCTACTTTAAGTAGGAAAAGCTATGTGGGATACTATATGTAGGAAAGTCTATGGGATACTATATGTAGGAAAGACTGTGGATACTATATGTAGGAAAGACTGTGGATACTTTATGTAGGAAAGACAAATACTTTGTCACTTACATTTATTATGATAATTGACTTAACACAAAGTTCTGTATTTGATTATTATTATCTCGTTGTTGCTTCAGTTTAATATGTTTAAGAGGTTTTACTTGGGTGATTTTCCTTGAAACTATTGACCACGGTTAGTATATAAAAAATAAAAGTCGCTCTCTCTCTCTTTCACTCTCTCGCTCTCTCTCTCTCTCATATTCATATATATATATATATATATATATATATATATATATATATATATATATAATATATATATATTTATATATATTATATATATATATATATATATAATATATATATATATATATATATAATATATATATATTTATATATATTATATATATATATATATAATATATATATATTTATATATATATAATATATATATATTTATATATATTATATATATATATATATATATAATATATATATTTATATATATTATATATATATATATATATATATATATATATATATATATATATATATATATATATATACACAACTCCCAGTAATGTATTGGGTAAAACACTCAAGTTTGGGGATCATTGTGCCTTCAGGATTAGTATGACATGTATGTAGAATGCATACAGTATTTGGCAATATCATAAGATGTGAATTGAGTTTGTAAGCTTTTCTTATATGATGACATATTGTAGTTTTCCAAGTTGGAGCTGAAATATATGTAGGCTCTTGAGCTCCTGGGTAGCTCAATCAAGTTAATTAGAGTGCAATCATCGCTTTATCATTATTTAACATTTTCCCTCTTTGATGTTGATGTTTCGGGTTCATCCCTCCCAGCTAAGTACTGTACACACTCCAAGCTTTTTCATATTTGGGTGATGTCCCCCTGAAGGAGCTGTTTGACAGAGCTCAACTCCATGTAAACAGAATCAACTTTTCTTTCCTTGTTAAGCCTAGGCAATATTCTCAAAGGAATACAGCCATGAAATACTGCTGGCCCATGTCAAACGTATTACTGTACTGTAAAAATCAGGCATAAAATGTTTATACTACCAGAAACCAGCAGTATTTTGTTCAAGGCCACCAGTTTATTCATAGACATGTTATTTTGAATATTGGTCATTTATGTCATGTAGGACATTTGCCCAGGTCAGACAACCTCAATAGCTCATTGCTAAATGGAAGTATTTTAAATGTTCATTGGTTCATTAGATAAGTGTGCCCATTTTGATTGGTAAAAGCATTCACTGAGCTTTTTCTTATTGGCTCTCCCATATGGGCCAGATGACCATTAAGCATCCATGGGTCCAAGCCTTTTCATTACCTATGTCACACGTCGCCACCGACAACAACAACAAGGAGGGAGAAAGGATTTAAGCTCCCTCTTTAAAAGTGTAATGCTATATTTATAAGCCAGTATTTATAAACACATTTGCATATATCAAGATGAAAAAGTTGTTTGAATTGGGGGCAATTTGCATTTGGTGAAACATATGGCGGAGCCGCGGAAGCCATGGGCCATGCCTTCATTACCCGATCTTCGTTTCATCAGCTCCTCGCTCCCCCGCTGAGCCTCCCCACGGTGTCGCCTTCTGTCCCCGAGGTTCCAGTGACAGGGGACAATATGTCCCCAAGGTGAGGAGCAGGGGGAAAACCGTGCTCGCCCCTACTCCAATGATTATTTAATCAGACTTTTCACTCTGGATCTTAAGAGAGGAACAAGGGGAGAGAGACGGAGAGGTACAAAGTGGTGCTTATTACCCATTTGTTCAATGCTGGGAGGAGGACGAGGGGAGACGAGGTGATTGGTGATTCGTTAACGTGGAGAGAGGAAAGATGAGAGAGAGAAGATGGAGAGAGGATTATGACAGAGAAAGAGGAGGGTGAGAGGAGAATATAGTAGAGAGGAGAAGTGAGAGGAGCGGAGAGATGGGGACGGTTGATAAGAGAGGAGAAAAAGTCCAGTGGAGAAGAGGAGAGCAGAAGTGAGAGGAGAGGAGGAATGAGAAGGATGAGAAAGGAGAAGTGAGAGTAGAGGAGGGCAGAAGTGAGAGGAGAGGAGGAATGAGAAGGATGAGAAAGGAGAAGTGAGAGTAGAGGAGGGCAGAAATGAGAGGAGAGGAGGAATGAGAAGGATGAGAAAGGAGAAGTGAGAGTAGAGGAGGGCAGAAGGGAGAGGAGAGGAGGAATGAGAAGGATGAGAAAGGAGAAGTGAGAGTAGAGGAGGGCAGAAATGAGAGGAGAGGAGGAATGAGAAGGATGAGAAAGGAGAAGTGAGAGTAGAGGAGGGCAGAAGGGAGAGGAGAGGAGAGGAGGAATGAGAAGGGAGAGGAGGAATGAGAAGGGAGAGGAGAGGAGGGCAGAAGTGAGAGGAGAGGAGGAATGAGAAGGGTGAGAAAGGAGAAGTGAGAGTAGAGGAGGGCAGAAGGGAGAGGAGAGGAGGAATGCGAAGGGAGAGGAGAGGAGGAATGAGAAGGGAGAGGAGAGGAGGGCAGAAGTGAGAGGAGAGGAGGAATGAGAAGGGTGAGAAAGGAGAAGTGAGAGTAGAGGAGGGCAGAAGGGAGAGGAGGGGGGGGGGCATGCAGGTGAAGTGCCGGTTGGCAACTTGGCACTTGCCCATCACGGCTGGCTGCAGCTCGGCGTGCCACTTGCGCCACATTTGCATGTGCAAAAAGGGCTTGTGTTGATCCGCTGCGGTGGCAGTCTCTCTCTCTCCCCTCCTCTCCTCTAAGCGTGTGTGGTTGTCACTGCTTGTGCTGTGTGTAAGTGTTTATGAAAGGGGCTCATCACAACTCTCCTTAGCTCTGATCTGATGTGTTTTGACAGACGATACCTAGTCTGGTCGCATCTTTTCATGACTTCAGTGATTGAAAATAACCTGTAGCCCGAGTGCACAGTCAGGGAGGGCAGAAATAGTACAGGTCACAGTTGTCCGTCACGGTTTCTCTCCTCAATGTTTGTCTTGCTATTTCCATAGTTGATTACATTTGGATGCTGCTGGATTTAGAGCCAGGTGGCTTTTACTGAAGACTACTTTTAGTCAAATATGGTGAGGTGAAAGACCTGTTTAGCAGATTCCGTGTTATTCCATTTGAAAATGAGTGACCCATATTGTTATTGGAGAAAAATCGTTCAATTGCACTGAAATTACCGGTAGTGAAGAAAGTAACCACCCGTTTAGAATTTGTTTTTGCAATTGCTGTATATACTGAACACTTTCCCTTCTACAATTTTGTTCAATCTTTTCTGCAGGAACTGTACTGCAAGAACAGACAACAGGATGTCATATTTGTATTTTTTACAGAGAATAAAAGGACATTGTCTTTCCTGCACAGAGTAGCCCACATAGTCTTTCCTGCACAGAGTAGCCCACATAGTCTTTCCTGCATAGAGTAGCCCACATAGTCTTTCCTGCACAGAGTAGCCCACATAGTCTTTCCTGCACAGAGTAGCCCACATAGTCTTTCCTGCACAGAGTAGCCCACATAGTCTTTCCTGCACAGAGTAGCCCACATAGTCTTTCCTGCACAGAGTAGCCCACATAGTCTTTCCTGCACAGAGTAGCCCACATAGTCTTTCCTTCACAGAGTAGCCCACATAGTCTTTCCTGCATAGAGTAGCCCACATAGTCTTTCCTGCACAGAGTAGCCCACATTGTCTTTCCTGCACAGAGTAGCCCACATTGTCTTTCCTGCACAGAGTAGCCCACATAGTCTTTCCTTCACAGAGTAGCCCACATAGTCTTTCCTGCATAGAGTAGCCCACATAGTCTTTCCTGCACAGAGTAGCCCACATTGTCTTTCCTGCACAGAGTAGCCCACATAGTCTTTCCTGCACAGAGTAGCCCACATAGTCTTTCCTGCACAGAGTAGCCCACATAGTCTTTCCTGCACAGAGTAGCCCACATAGTCTTTCCTGCACAGAGTAGCCCACATAGTCTTTCCTGCACAGAGTAGCCCACATAGTCTTTCCTGCACAGAGTAGCCCACATAGTCTTTCCTGCACAGAGTAGCCCACATAGTCTTTCCTGCACAGAGTAGCCCACATAGTCTTTCCTGCATAGAGTAGCCCACATAGTCTTTCCTGCACAGAGTAGCCCACATAGTCTTTCCTGCACAGAGTAGCCCACATAGTCTTTCCTGCACAGAGTAGCCCACATAGTCTTTCCTGCACAGAGTAGCCCACATAGTCTTTCCTGCACAGAGTAGCCCACGTAGTCTTTCCTGCACAGAGTAGCCCACATAGTCTTTCCTGCACAGAGTAGCCCACATAGTCTTTCCTGCACAGAGTAGCCCACATAGTCTTTCCTGCACAGAGTAGCCCACATAGTCTTTCCTGCATAGAGTAGCCCACATAGTCTTTCCTGCATAGAGTAGCCCACATAGTCTTTCCTACACAGAGTAGCCCACATAGTCTTTCCTACACAGAGTAGCCCACATAGTCTTTCCTTCACAGAGTAGCCCACATAGTCTTTCCTTCACAGAGTAGCCCACATAGTCTTTCCTGCATAGAGTAGCCCACATAGTCTTTCCTGCACAGAGTAGCCCACATAGTCTTTCCTGCACAGAGTAGCCCACATAGTCTTTCCTGCACAGAGTAGCCCACATAGTCTTTCCTGCACAGAGTAGCCCACATAGTCTTTCCTGCACAGAGTAGCCCACATAGTCTTTCCTGCACAGAGTAGCCCACATAGTCTTTCCTGCACAGAGTAGCCCACATAGTCTTTCCTGCACAGAGTAGCCCACATAGTCTTTCCTGCACAGAGTAGCCCACATAGTCTTTCCTGCACAGAGTAGCCCACATAGTCTTTCCTGCACAGAGTAGCCCACATAGTCTTTCCTGCACAGAGTAGCCCACATAGTCTTTCCTGCACAGAGTAGCCCACATAGTCTTTCCTGCATAGAGTAGCCCACATAGTCTTTCCTACACAGAGTAGCCCACATAGTCTTTCTTACATGGTAGCCCCAATTGTATTTTCTGCATAAAGTAACCCCAATAGTCTTTACTGCATAAAGTAACCCCAATAGTCTTATCTACATAAAGTAACCCCAATAGTCTTATCTACATAAAGTAACCCCAATAGTCTTATCTACATAAAGTAACCCCAATAGTCTTATCTACATAAAGTAACCCCAATAGTCTTATCTACATAAAGTAACCCCAATAGTCTTATCTACATAAAGTAACCCCAATAGTCTTATCTACATAAAGTAACCCCAATAGTCTTATCTACATAAAGTAACCCCAATAGTCTTTACTGCATAAAGTAACCCCAATAGTATTTTCTACATGGAGTAACCCACTAAGGGATCTATTAAATCTGTATCTCTGAAGCGAGATAGAAATGTAAATGTAATTTCAGATTGAGCCGTCATGTGCACCGTTCACCGGGAATGCAGTCTCCACTAATGCGGGAACATTGCCTTGAAATTTCAATCACTCTATAACGCTGAACTTCCATGATACAGATTGAATAGAGCCCATAGTATTTTCTACATCAAGTAACCTACATAGTCTTTCTAACATTAAGTAGCCCCAATAGTCTTTCCTACATAACCGTTGTCTCCATGTGTTCTGTTGGAATGAGCTGATCTCCACCAGGGTTAAAACCATCAGTGAGCCGGGCCCTGAAGAAACAGATGCATTAAGCACAACCGGGCCAAAACGGCTTTTCAGCTATGTACACAGTCAATTCAAAATACTGGTTTAATTAATTTCCCCTTATGATAATGATATCATCTGGGTCAATAAATAGACATTTTCACTTTAGATTTATCAGCGCGCGGAATTACCCTAATATTTTTTCTGCCATTTAGTTCAAGGGGTATATTAAAATAGGGGTATATGGGATGGGTGCATGTTTAGAGCCACACATCCACACATTCAGACTGGGGGAAAGCATCCAGTGAGTTAATAAGTAATGACTGCCCGAGATCACAGGAACCTTACACTACAGCAAAACAAGTTAAGCACAAGCTTTGATAATGACTGTTAATAATTCAATGTGTGTAATTATCCCAGTGTGGAAAGCAACAATGGTGGCGGGACGCTGTAGGGATGATGAGAGCAATTACAGCGAGAGATCGGGGTCACAAGATCAAGGGGGACATGACAGGCTACCATCTTGTCGAGTCGACTTTGTTGAACGTACAGGTGTTGTCGTCGAGACCGACTCCGTCAAACTAACTTGATCTTTTGGGATTCTTTGGATGACTGACAATATGATTTACATGCCCCTTCAGGTGACAGACACGAGCACAAATGACAGTATTTTCTCGAATTCCATGTATTTTTAGGGGAAATGTATTCATTGAAATCAATTCATGAGACACTGCCCTAGGGTAGTGCTTAACATTCACAGGTTCACAGTATGCTCTGGAGTTTTGAGTAACCTAAATGAACTGTGACCTATTGCTTCCTCAGATATGTACCTCCTTTGTTTGTGCCTCTGATTCACTCAGGGCCCACATTTTGAGGTGAAGGATTTTACAACTCAAAACCATTTACATTAATGCCAGAGCTAATCACTCTATTTGTCATCTCCAGATTTGAATCTCATAATGTGCTCCAAAAACCTGGAAAGAATCTGGCGTCACACAAAATCACTGTCTTTCAACAGCCTCTCTCACCCTTTTACGTGAAAAGGGCATTCACACGCATTCGGCATCCATTGTTGGGGGGTAAATGACTAATCATAACATCATTGAAGTGTGAAACAACAAACGCGGTGTCATTGACAACCTTTGCTCCCGAGTAGTGAGAGTTAATTTGATCTTGATGACACCAGGCTCTTTCAGGCCTTTTCAGGCCACAAGCAGCTGGAGCTAAGAGCACGAGATGAACGAGGGATGAATTCCACATGAGGAGAGAGAACAGAGGGGTAGAGTTGTTATTATACCTCTATTGAGGGGCTAAGAGGGGCTGCTGAATTGCCCTGGATTACATGTGTCTAATTCCAGCGCTAGGCCCTGTGAGCACTGAGCAGCCACTGGGCCTAGGGCCAGTATTAGGTGCTGGTGGAGCGCTGGTAAGAATAAGATCACAATTGCATTTAAAGCCCAGAGAGGGAGCGAGAGAGAGAGGAAGCCTATGAACCCTAATTGCCAGATGGCGAATATTTTCGCTCCCTTTCAACGGCGCATTAATTGCAGGGCTGCCCGGGGTTGAGACGCACTGATCAGTGTGGTAGAGGATCCTGACCCTGATTATCCCCCCTTGAAGGAGGGAGGTAGGGAGGGCAAGGGGGGTTGCAACAGATATTCACCCAATCATTTGCCTATCGAGCCACCTGGGCCTTGACACTAGGGGTGGCGAGTGTGGAAGGAGGGGGGAGGGGGGTGCGGCTTGGAGGGTCTGTGTGGGCAAGGGGAAGACTGGTGGGGTGGTAGGGCTGCAGGAGGCTTGAGGGGTTGTTTCAACATTCCGTGACCCCCCCCCCCCCCCCCCCATAAACCCCCTTTACCCACCTAACTCTCCTTACAAATCCCTCTTACCCCACCACTACCACCCTAACGCCCCTTATACGACTCGTTTACATATCTCCCAAAGATGTAATTGAATTAAATAAAGCTTTCTCGGGGGCAGCTGCCACAGCTGCTGTTTGTGGCATGTCAAAAGGGCCGCCACTTTAAGAGCACTTACATATGATCCAAATTAGCAGGTCAGATAGGCAGGAGCTCGATGACAGGGCTGAGGCTGCCAGCGCTACGAGGGGCCTACAGCTGGGAGCATTTCATTGCGAGTGAGGGGCCTTTTCAGTTTAGACCAATGATTAGGAAGGGTGAGAGACACACACACACACACTGGTCACTGGGGGAATTAGGGAGCATTAGTTAACTGTCCCATTAGGGGCCTATAAACACAGAAGAGCAGGGGTCAGGGAGTCAGAGAATGAGCTCTCTAACCAATCAGCTGTGATTACCGTAGGACAGGAAGTGGTGCATTGGTAAACTGCCCCTCTAAAGTATACATTGAGGTAAAATTATTTTTTTTAAACACACACATTTTGAATCTATTCCGTTACATGCAGTGTTTTTCTGAGGATTATCAAAAGTATTTATAGCCAAAATCCAAAATCCAAAATAGGCGCAACAGCACCACTGTCAGCCCCAGGCGCATTTGTTATTGTTTTTGTTTTGAGTAAATGAGCATCCAGCATTGTGGTAAAAATACATTTTAGTACATACTCGCTGTTTTATCGCGCGTGCAATGATGTCGGATGGGAAAAAAACTGTGTTAGTAGTTTGAACTAACGTCTTTTCTGTTTTAATATCGCAAACAGACTTGGCAGTTTTATCACTATGGATTCCAGCATTAAGGATGATGTTATTTCGAACCAATGCATTGTTTGTCATTGCTCGTTGCTCATTGTGTTGTCAAATTATTTCAATGGTATACTTTAGTAAAGTCACTGCGTATTATAGTGCCAATAGTTTGCATTAGTTGCGCATCCAGGGGATACGTTTATATTCCACAATGCCTATCATAGTAATCAGCTTTCGCAAACAATTATCTAATGACTTGTCACTCAAAATCCGTCTGGCAATTATGTTTATTTTTACTGCATTGCAGTGTGGTGTTTATGACAAATGAACCATTATGTAATTGCACCTGTTTTCTTTAAGAGGTGTGCCGTATGATTAGCTAGCAGTAGGGTTGACATCATTAGACAAATTAGCCTTAAAGTTAACACGAACATTGCCAACCTTATGTAAACAACCTTGTACTTATAAAGTGGTCATCAAATATGCGATGACAATGTGTGACATGTAAATATTTGGCGTCACACCGCTATCAAAATGTGTTAAATTACATATATCTAAGCTATTAGATAAGTGCTTTACAGTGTATGTATAATTACGGCGAAGCTATAGATCTGAAGAGTCAAGTTAGAGGAAGTGTTTGTCATATTAAAACTCATGCCGTTCATTATCTAGTCCATTCAAGGCTCGTTGGATTGGTGTATATTGAAAAGATTATTTCCAGAATGCTATATCCACACATTTTTCATATTTGTGTTTTTCCATCAGAAATGATTGCTTATACACACCTTATACACACCTTCATGTGTGTGTAAAATATTACTATTCTCTTTTTTTATTCATAGATTTTAGATGAGTATGGAAATGTGTTTATTTGCAAAACGCTATAAGCTGGAATACAGTGTTTGTATCCTGTAAATTTGACTGTGATATGTGCTTGTCTCGCCTACCTGTAGCTATCTTAAGATGAATGCACTTACGGTTATTCTTTTTTGATAAGCGCATCTGCTAAATGACTAAAATATCAAATGTAAATGTTTTACATACAGATATTACTTGATTTAACTATGTGTTAAAACAAATGTTGATGTCACACGTGTCATTGTACAGTTCTTTATTAAACATAGTGAAGTGTTACATTAGACTCTGTAAATCCTAGCACTACTACTTCTTTCTCTGAGAGTGAAGTGGATATATAGCATTTTGCAAAAAAAAAACATGACTATTTGTCTCTCTGTAATGAAACCATCAAGTGCTAGATTTGAAAACAAATACATGTCTGTCAATTGAACAACCCCGTTCCATGATTGGATAGTGAAAAAGCACACCAATCTCTTTCAGAATGTCTTTAAACAATAAAAGCTTATTTACCAACATTTCTGAAAATGGATATATAGCGTTTTGGAAGGAAACTCTTTGTTTGCCTTTATCAGATGTATCATCTGTGAGTTCTACCTGTCCCCTCCAAAGCCTACCATGTTTCCTAGCTAGGGAACACCACTACTAACCAAGAGTATGAGGGTTGAAGTTGAGTTATCGTTACCATTTGTGTATTTATTTGTCTTACTAGTTTTCTATTACTTCTCTTTTCTTCCCTCTGTGCATTGTTGGGAAGGGCCATAAGTAAGCATTCCACTGTTAGTCTCTAAACCTGTTGTTTTATGAAAGCCTGTGACAAAGAAAACACTTGATTTGATTTTAATCTAAGGCGTTATTGTTTTTTTCCTGTCCTGTGGCGAGCAGAAAGCCTGTGACTCAGCTGTTTCCATGCTGCATTATAGAAACTGAATGTGAAGGCACACCAAACAGGCCCTTTAAAAATGCATGAGCGCTCCCTAAACCTCCCTCTCCCTCCTTCCAATAGAGCTATCACTGGGGCCTGTTATCTCCCGAACCCCCAGGTAGAAAATGGTAATGATACCACTTAACATCGCTGCACATATGGAGGGAAAATGGAAATGCCAACAGCACCTCAACTATAAAGCAAATCAAATTGAAATATTAATCCGCTGATTAATATAACATTATGAGAGCCCATTCTCTTTGTTGTTTAACAACAAAGGGTTGCAAAATAAGCAACTGCCTAAAGAGCTAAGGGGTTTAAAAGAGTCCCACAGAGGTGCTAAAGCCCCTTTCAAACATCATTACTGTGCATAATGTATTCACTTCCACAGTGCTGAGATTTGATATTGATGTTTACTCATTTTATTTTTTTAAATTAATGTTCGTTGTTAATGAATTCTTTGATGAGAGGCATTTTGTAAATCATTATCCAAGGAAAAGAAAAAAGGGGTGTAGCGTTTCTCGGCTGTTGGACTGGGTATAACAATGCTAGGTGTAAGGAGAAAAAGTTGATGAAAAGTGGGGTCATTGTCAAAAAATAAATAAATAAATAAAATAAAATAAAGAAAATCCCCGGTGATACATTTTTGTTGTTGTGGATTTGTGATTGCAACTTCTATCAACGCGGGGATGTGTGTTGAGAAGTCAACTGGGAGTTGCACGGGAGTGTTGAGCGAGTGAGATACTTAGCTAATTAAACGAATCTTACTCAAGGCACCAAGAGGAGGAGATACAGGTTGGTTTCTCCACGGAGCCTTTGGTGGAGCTCTGTCCTTCCCCTCATCTATATTGATCACTGGGGATCTTATGGAGGGACAGAAAGTGAGCAGGGAAAACAGGAAGTAAAATGAAACCACCATCGCTCAGCATCAGCAAGAGATAGTTGAACAAATTGTTTACTCTAAGTTTTACCAACGCCTCTTCTGTTATTGGTGAAGGACTGTACTGTATGTTCCTCAGTTACCACCAAAAGAAAGATTGTGATATGGCCTTGGATGATACTGAATCTGTGGAACAGTAGGCGGTTTGTACCATTTGGCCATTGGTGAGTGTTGAGTCCCCTACCCATCTGGAGACCGCTTTGAGGAAGCAAAAACCTGGACCTCGAACAGCTCTTGGCAAGGCCAGCCCTGTCTCTCTACAGATACTGTACAAGGCTGTTCAAGGCTCTAATCCTACCAAACAATTAATTGTGTAATTGGATCAATTAGGCATCCCAATTGGTCACACTGATCTGCCCCAGTTGCATTCTGGTAAATTGTAAATTCATGGCAAACTTTAACGCAATATAACAACATGTTCCATTCTGCTACTTTTCAGCTTCAGTATGGGTTATTCACCTACATAAAAAATAAAATCCGCCAAACGTTTAGTCAAAAATGTTGAAAAAGATTGTATGAAGTGTCTCTAAAGTGGAATTTGAATTAAATCTGGATCCTTTCTAGGTTTTAGGCAACATATGGCATTTTTTTTGTAATTTAGTAGGCTTTGGTCTGTATCACAAAGATTTCAATTCCATTTCAATCATGAAAACACTTTTCGAGTTTACATGTCTTGTCATTACGCTGTATATGTTTTTGAGACAGCAGGGACAATCTTCGTGACTTATTGTGTTTGCAATATCTCATTGCTCAGACAGCTTCTTTTTCTTCCTATCCTTCCAGCCAGTCTCAAATGGAGCCCAGCCACACATTTATCAAAAAGTGAAAACGAGCATGGTGCAGATGTTACGCGTGTCGTAAATGATTGCTCCCACTTTCCCCCAAAATGTCGCAACTAGAATTACGGCTTTTCATCAGCCGATATATTTCACTTGTGATTAATTGCAACACTCACATTTGGATCATTTCTGCACAAGAGAGAGCATTTCTGCTTTGTGAAATTTATATAAAAGAAATGCAAATCGATGGTGTTCTTGGCACCAAACATATGCTGCCACAATGCCAACAAGCCTGCCCCTGACAACCCCAGCTGGGGGCTTGTAAGACTTGCTCTTGGCAAAAGACGTTTTTTTTCCAGCCGCTTTGCAAATGAACACCAATTAATATGAACAGCATCCAATTCTAGTGCTGCACCTGGTTAAGTCTCTGAGAAGAATCGTTCTCCAAATCTAATACATGCTGAGGATCCAATGGATTGAAATTCCATAAAGATCCTCATTGTATTGGTGATGTGTGTTAAATCCTCCTGAAATCCAAATCGAGGCAAATGACTGGCCCACCATCTCAGTTAATTTTTTTGTCTTGATCACCAGGTACAATGTAACATTTTTGTCCTTTATAGCACACCACTAACCTAGTTGTCTCTCAGCAAATGCATTGACATCTCGACTAGTCAGTTTCCCATCGACCAAATTCTGAGCTGCTGTGGTATCATCCTTGTCATCCTCTCTCTCTCTCTCTCTCTCTCTCTCTCTCTCTCTCTCTCTCTCTCTCTCTCTCTCTCTCTCTCTCTCTCTCTCTCTCTCTCTCTCTCTCTCTCTCTCTCTCACACACACATTTCTCACTTTTTCACTTTCTCTCTCTTTCTGTCTTTCTCTCTCTCTCACACACTTTCTCACTTTCTCTCTCTCTCTCTCTCTCTGTCTCTCTTACATTTCTCACGTTCTCTCTCTCTTTCTGTCTTTCTCTCTCTTACACACTTTCTTAATTTCTCTCACTCTCCTTCTCTCTCTCTCTCTCTCTCTCTCTCTCTCTCTCTCAAACTGATAGTCACCATATGACTTATGATGGATAGGAAGCTTTAATGAGCTCTTACAAGCAATTAAGTAATCAGGGAACCCCGCTGCTCGGCGCTGGAGCTAGCGAGAGCGTGACAAATGGAGGCCCATCAGTACTGTAATCAACACAGGACAAGCTCCTCTCCTTCACTCACCACTCCCAAACACTGACACGCAAGGACAGCGATGGGGCAACCAGCATGGACCAATCTCATGTTGTTGTTGTGTCTCCAAATAGGATCTGAACCGTTGGACATTCCAATGTGCTCTTTACCAAATTGTACGCACATTAGACGTTACTTGCAATACCTACATGACAGGTTATCGGCACTGAGTGGAGATAAGTGCAATGTTCATGCTATGTGATGTTTTTTCTGTTTTCTGATCAATACAAACATATTCCTGTGCACAATTCCTATCAATGATATCAGTGTACAGTGGAAGCCTTTCATTACCACTTCAGTGGGTTCCAGACGTACAGGTTTATATGGCAACATGTTGTGGCAAGGAAAATTGAATCTAATTGCAAGACTTGGCCTGCTCAGCTCCCAGTCCGCCTGGGGCTACGGTATGTATGTAGTGAGCCTCTACGTTCTCAGTTTCACATTCTCACCCACCTAAAACATGGTGTGCACCCCAGGGTGGTATGACACCTCTCGCACACTCCTGATCTACCCTGAATAATTCAACTCTTACCATACGTCTGATGTCTCCGTGTTGGATATCAGAACAGAGTTGGAGCCCGACACAATACCTTGCGTATTGAAAATCAAATATGTTGCTTATTAATAGGGCGGCTTTGGCGAACGCTACCTGGAGAAATGCCTAAGGGAGGCTGGGAGAAGGGCGCCCATAGGGTAACGCTCTCATGTGAGTGAGGGAAACAGCTGATGGTGCAGATTTGACATCACTGAAACTGGCACAGTGAACACACACCCACATACACAAACGCACGCACTGTATGGAAATCAGAGAGCTAGGCCAGCCATGCATGACAAACTGTGTGTGTGTGTGTGTGTGAGAGAGAGAGCCCTGTTTATACCTGGTGCTAACATGGGTCCTTTGTCTTGATCTTGTCTACATTCTGATTGTGCCCACATTTTCAGAAATGTGTCAACACATGCTATTAAAATGTGTCTGTTATCCATCCACTGTGTCTGCACTGTGTCCAGATTTCCTGGTCCCTTCCTTTATGCCAATTATTTCACAGCTATTCTTTCAAAATAATGTTTATTTATTTATTGTAAGATACATATTGATGTAATCAGTCAATGGTGCCACCTGTCAGAATAATATATATCAGAATAATGATGATTTAAATGGTGATCACAATCAGATCACAATGTGTCTTTTGAATGCCTACACCTGTCTAAAAATGTAGTCACAATGAGCTCTCTCTCTCTCTCTCTCTCTCTCTCTCTCTCCTCTCTCTCTCATTCTCTCATATTCTCTCTCTCTCATTCTCTCTCTCTCTCTCATTCTCTCTCTCATTCTCTCATTCTCTCTCTCTCATTCTCTCATTCTCTCTCTCTCTCTCTCTCCCTCTCTCTCTCTCTCTCTCTCTCTCTCTCTCTCTCTCTCGGGGACAAAGAAAAGGGCAAGCTGGCAGGAAGTGAGTCCAACCCTCAATTGACCTCTGCTTTGAGTCAATGACAGCACACAATCAAAACAAGGTTTGATGTTTGGGTGGTGGCAGTATCACAATAAAGCACCGGACCAGTTATGTTTTGGTTAGCTACCATCTGGCCCAGTGCCAAATGGATTGTGTTCCTTCCAATTCAAATTGGCTCAGGGAGGTACTCATGTCCTTTAATTTACTGCTCATTATATTAGCCACCAAACTGAAGGTATAATAATTACCCCATCCACTGCAATCATTTCTTCACATTTGTAAGTCATTGTGTAAGCAACAATGTTACTGATATCTGTGGGTCCTTACAGTGAACTGTACACACTGAAGAGTGAGCTCTGTTGCACTGCTAACTTGGCGTCATTTCCTCAGATTCCGTACAGATTGCACCAGCTAATTATGATCTAATAACTGGCAGACTGTCTCAATATTATTACAGGAAGAGTAGGTTTAAATGAATAGCTCATCATCTGCCCTCAGTATCAGTCACGTTGTTTTAATGATCATAATTCCACCATTAAATCTTAATAATATGTCAAGGTCTTAAGGGAAGTATGTCAATTTGCTGCTTCAATTGGAATTAACCCAAGTATTGCTCAAGTTAGGTCTGTTTTTCCAAGGAGGCAAATTTTGTTAGCAATGTACACAGCGCGCGAACAGGCGCAGAGCAACATCATTATTAGTCAGAGACACAAAAATGTATGTTCATTCATTTATTAATCTGTTGATGTAACAAGATACAGACAGACCAATGGTTTTCTCCTTTGAATATTTGGGCACTGGCATGTGCAAATACACAACCATTCAAATGTTGGAAAAATGAACGCAGTTTTAAAGAGGTTGTTTCCATTTGGATATGCATCCCTAAATTAACTGATTTTCAGAGTAAATGTGCATCTCTGAATTATAAAACATCCATAAAAAGACTCAAAGGACCCGTGGAGAGAAATATGGCGCTTTTGGCTGGACTTCAGAATCTCTAAAATCACTGCTTTGAGGTCTAAATCTGTAAGATAACTTCTCCCCAAGGCTTTCTATTTGTGAGGGAGATCGACACTGCAAACAGCTTCCAGCTAGGAATCGCTGTAGGAGACAGAGAGAACAAGAGAGCAAGAAACAGAAGGGAAAAAACAATAGAGAAAAGAGAGGGAGAGGACGTGGGAGGGAGAGAGAAAGAAAGAAAAGAGAGGGAGAGAAACAGAAGAGGGGGAGAAATAGAAAGAGTGCAAAAAGGCGTCTGATATAGTAAACATCATCACTCCCATCCGGTAGTGTCTAAGATTGTCTAGCGCCGCGCTGTACATGTTACTGGAACACTGGAGGGGCAGTGGAGCACCAACAAGACATCTAAATCAATCAAGTGTCCGGTCGGTGGGGAGAAGGGTGGACGGGTGGTAACAGGGTGTACCCAGCCCCAGGCCTAGGGGTCACCACGGGCATGGGAGGGGGAGCAAGGGAGGGGGGCATGGGAGGGGGTGCAAGGGAGGGGGGCATGGGAGGGGGTGCAAGGGAGGGGGAGCAAAGGAGGGGGTGAATGGTGCACAGTGCCAATGGCCCTGTTGAGGAATAGCATGAAGAGACAGCGCTAATGAGAAGAGCACAGTGTAAAACTCACATTAGTGTTGTATTGTGCAGTAGATAAGAGGGAGAGATACTGTTTTATAGACTGCAGCTTTAACTTTGGGCTAATTATAGCAATCGTGTCCATATTACAGTCTTATAATACGTTGCTGTTTGACTTAGTGAGAGTGGGCTCGTGATCTCTGTCATTCTACTGTGACAGATATGACAGATATGTGGTAATAGGTAATTGATGAACCTACCGTACGTACATCAGTCAAAACAGTGGAAATAATAGTTTCCCATTCCTCTGAAATGCCATGAATAGAAAGGTGAAATATAGACTAAATGGCAAAAATAAAAATGTTTCCGAACATGAGCTTTACCACACACACGCGACACACAAATATACAGAGCCCATTAGAGCAACAACGTCTCACGAACTGAGAAACACAGTTATCCCCGAACCCCCCCCCCTCCTCTCCAACAGATCCTCACCTACAAAACAACTCCAAAATTAGGTGAACGCTCGCTCAAAATAGGCCCTGTCCAAAATAACCATGAGCCATTACACCTCCAACACCAATTGATCAATTGTAATTACCTACCTGTGGATTAGCCTAGTGCTGCTAGTGCTGCTTCTTAGGCCCCTGGGGCCGGTGCTATAGACAGACCTGGAGCCTGAGAGCCAGTCACAGGTAGAACTCCATAGGAAGGAGGGGAGAATGAGCTTTTAATTGCTTTGTGCACTGTGTGTAATTGAAGGTTGAAGTGTGTTTGCCATGAGGAGTGTGACTTCACTTGGCCCTGTCTAATTAATCCTGTCACACGAGCCTTCTGCCTTCAATTTTCACTTTGCCGCTCAGCATCACGAGGTGAGAATACAACTGGAAATATAGGTTGGTAACTGTCTATCGCTCACTGGGCCAGACGCAGCACAAAAACAGAAATATGAAAGGGAGAGAGAGAGAGACTCTGTTTTTCTCAATGTGGGGGGGGAACACGTATTGGGAGATGTTTGATTCAATCAAGCTTTAGCGAAGCAACTTTCCCAGTACACACATTTGATGGCAGTTTTTTTTGTCGCTATAGGGACCTTGTAACGGCCGTTGGTGGAAGAAGGTGAGGACCAAAGCGCAGCGTGGTACCTGTTTGTCATTTATTAAATAGAACTGAACACTAAATACGCAGTAAAAAAAAGAACAACCGAAACAGCTCCGCCAGGTACAAAACAGAAAGCAACTACCCACAAAACCCATGTGGGCAAGAGCTACCTAAGTATGGTTCTCAATCAGAGACAACGATAGACAGCTGTCCCTGATTGAGAACCATACCCGGCCAAAAACAAAGAAATACAAAAACATAGAAAAGGAACATAGAATGCCCACCCTAGTCACACCCTGGCCTAACCAAAATAGAGAATAAAAGCCTCTCTATGGCCAGACCTATACTGTAGATTCAAGTTTATCAATATTGCTTCATTAACATAAAGATTAATTACATTTTTAATGAGTGAAATCTCATATAGGATGAGGATGACTCATTCAGACCTTCTGGCTTGAACATGTATATATCTTCCTTATATGATGAAATCTTATCTAAAGATAAGAAGTATGCAGTTGTAGGATCTTAATTTAACCTATATTGTCACAGCAAACAGGATTTGAACGTTTAGTCCATAATGTTACTTGATCGGTGTTTAGGCTACTAGCTGGCCAAAAGTAGGCTACATGAAAAGTGCAATACTGTTAATATAACCGTGTTTAAGTGCAGGTTTTCAGTGAATTTATGTAAATCATGAAGCTCATCTGCATTTCCGACCGTGCAGGAAAATTGCCAGCAACAAAAGAGTTATCAAATTAAGATCCTACATCTGTGGCTAAATACTTCACTTCTCACTACACTAGAAAATGAACACCTTCTCATGAAGTAATCACACATCTTACAACCATACCTTCTCCAGCCTACAGACACTGAAGGGCCGAGCCAGAGACAAAACAAACAACCTCCCTGCCTCCCAACAGACTTAATGCTGACATCTTTGGCCCACATTCTGCAAAAAGAGTCGTGATCATCATAATTTTTTTACTACTTTTCCACCCATTTCCACTGTTTTCCCTGCCTGGACTTGCAAGAGGAGTAAAGACGAGCCGTTGCCCACAGTGAGTCCCCCTGGCACCGATAGACATGGGATGGCCGTGCAACAGTATGTACAGCCTGCCTTCCTTCTGTTAGCAGTGCATCTGAAGATAGCAAACTGCACTGTTGCTCGCACTCCCCGATCCTGTTGTTGTCGTTGGCCAGCAGCCACCGCTATAGCGAGCCAACTGAGTTAACAGACACTTCCGCTCGGCACATAAGGAACCATCTGTTTAAAGGCAAAATAAATAAATAAATAAAGAGCCTCTCTATACCACCCGTTTCCTCCTTCCTACCATCCTTCTATGGCCATGCTACAGTAAACAGTGTTTTACAACAGGGCTACTCCTCATACTTCACTGAATGGCCAATGAAATAGCGGTAAAAGTGTCTAATGTGCCTAGTGTCTCTATCTGAAAGGAATGACTTAACAAGTGTTTCTCGACACCTAGATGGCCTTGATTCAGGACTCTCCTCGCTGTCTAATAGGCTTCATTTAACCTCCCATATTTCTCTGATTCTCTTTTTCTGTCCGCAACATTATTCATTGGTTGACTTCACACAATAAGTGTTGTTATCCCCTATCGATTATTTCATTGTCGTGTTACTTACTAGGGCAGAAATGGCAGTCTCCTGACAGAGTCTTTGAGCGGTAGATTACTGTGGTCAATGTCAAGTAGGGTTTTGAAGCCTGATGATCCTAATGTCTCGTTGTGTTTAAACCAGGGTTCCACAGTAGCCTTGGCTCCGTAAAACTCTTCAGACATGCCAGCTTGTAGCTAAATAAATATTGGCCGAGGGGCATTTGAAAAAACATATTGTCCTGGCTCGGCATCCAATCCTTCGGCCCTCTGTTGCCAAAACAAGACGACGGGGGTCTACAGCAGAATTTATCCTCACATGAGTGGGTTTGTAATGGTCAACTCAAACTCACTGCCATGGCTGTCTCTCGGGCTTTGTTCAGGTTTTGTGTATATTTCATATACCGTACATGTCATATATAGGCATATATTACAGTGTAATAGATATATATATATAATAATGACGTTACATCATGTAAGCTTGTGGAGGAGCCTGGGTGTGCCATCACACAGCGCCTTTGTTGTTCCCAATATGGTTAACGAGAAGAGGAGGGTTCTTGGTCTTCTGTTTACACCTTGAAAGAAACACATTCAGAAATATATTTGTCTCCCTTGTTTATGACATGTATTTTGAGATGGTGTTCTAAATCTGACAGGCGCCACACTGGGGTTTATTTTTCTTCTTTACATTTCATTGGCCAGGGTCTGTGTAGGCCTCCGCAGACAATTGTTTGCTTGTGTCATTTCATATGTACACCATTTGGAGCATTTTGTGAAGCTTGAAATCATAGTGTTTCTATTTTTGGTTTTGCTTTCTTTGTTGACTCTGTTAAGTTCCAATGCACATCCCTAGAATCTTGCCAGATCCTGGATCAGGTCCTGGTCCTTTTCTCTGCCTACCTTGTTTAACATTGAGGAAACTTTAACATTGAGCTAGAAAAGAATAAAATAACTGTAAGAGAGTTATGACTAGAATTTTACCACCTGTACTCAATCTCACATGTGAATGGCCCATAAATTCTCATCACAAAGAAATGAAGGTGTATTGTAATGGGTGCATTATTTAGTAGATTTGACATGGCTGCCATGTATTAGCACAGCGAGCGCGTCTGTAGAAACGCCACGGAGAAAGAAACTGATAATTGCCTCAGAACCTATTTCTATTTCTCCTCTTAAGCCTATTTTAAGAGCATTAGGTCGTTATAAATGTGAGATGGTCTAAATTTAGCCATGCAACATCTATCTTCATCTGACTACATTAGTGTACTTTCCAGGCTCGGCACTGACTAAACTCTCTCTAGGAATTAAACGAGTGGGTTACGTGACTCTTACATTAAGACTTATTTTTATAACTTCTCCGAGATACATTTTTCTTAGTGTTGTCATTATTATTATTTACACTACTGTCTATATGGCAGAACATGTTTGTTTAACAGCTGAGGAATGGCTGTAAATGGTTGAAAAAATGAATCATGTATGTATGCACTGAAAAGCAGCCGTATGGGAATTATGTAGCTAGTGCCTATTAACATCCCCCCCTGGATACACTTGCTGTATGTAGCAGAGCTAATAGTCCAGGGGAGGGGAAACTGTGCGTGAGGAGGTAGAGCCCTACGCTGCTAAGGTCTCTGGGCCCGGCGACAGATGGTTGGCCACCACACTGACACTGGGTGGCTGTGTGTACTAGGGTCTGTCGTGAGACTGATCTGTGGTGTTGGCGTGGCAGAGATCAAACGACATTGTGGAAGGTGAAGAGACGGGTCGAGCGCCAGGCCAACTGTGTGACACCCGGAGAAGGAGATGCGAGACGAGGCGCCGTCGTGGCAACCCTGCCTCGACTGTTGGTTTTGACAGCCTCCCGTTTGTGTGTACAAAACGTCTCCGGAGTCGAGCGTTGCCTGGCAGGGAATGTGGCACGCCACATGGTGTGTTGGGGCTGTCGTGTGAGAGTGTTAACCCTCACTACTCGTAGTGCGCAGGAGATGAAAAAAGTAGCCACACTAGCAATAAGTACAACAACAAATTATCACCATCATCATCATCATCATCACTAAATGCATAAACTATTTGCAGATGCAGGCAGCAATCATAACTTCAAAGCTATGTGAACAATAGATACCATACTGCCATGCAATCACAGATCACCATCAAGACACAAACACAGTGTCAGCCATTTTGACAAAGGACATTGTGTAAAAGGTAAGAAAGGTAAGAAAATACTTTGAATGGAAAAGTATGTTTGTTTTCTTTTAAATGGTAGTAGACCAAATGAGATGAATGTGAGAAATCCCCATTGAAAACAAGCAGGGCGTCCATTCTACAACAGATCCACCCTGGGAAAAGGACTGTCAAGCGATTACTACCCCGTCTTACATTCCCAATGATCAGAACATCTTCTGCCCACAGTCTAGTCAGAAACTACTTCGACCCGACGCTCCCACCTAAAAGCATCTCAATATCCAATTTCACAGCTTTCTAAACATGGATCACACCCCTATTTATTACTGCCATGATCTTTGTGTCAGTTTCTGTCAGTCAGCCCCCAGTCTGCTCTTGGTGTTTCATCTGCTCCAGAACAGGAAGATGGCAACCAGATCAACAGGGGAACAGTGTAATGAGTGTGGTTGGAACCACCGGCGATGCCTAGATCTGAGAGGGTTCCTCGTCAATTACAGACGACGCTGTTCGTCTCAGGAGTCAGCAGCTTCTCTGAGACCTTTGATCCATTCGCTGTGACTGGCTACTGGAGATAACAATTACAGCAGCCTATACAGTACACGACCTGGATGGGCTCGATGCAATTGATGAAACTGTTGTAGATGTAGGCCCACCTACATTGGACATTAAAGGGCCAATGTGTATTTATGAAAATGTGTGTTTTCATGTTTTACTTTCATTCTATTCCTCATGTTTAGTGGATGAAATATGATTGGTGTGTAATATTATATGGTACTGTACATATATATGTACAGTACCAGTCGAAAGTTTGGACACACCTACTCATTCAAGGGTTTTCTTTATTTTTTTACTATTTTCTACATTGTAGAATAATAGTGAAGACATCAAAACTGTGAAGCAACACATATGGAATCGTGTAGTAACCCAAAAAGTGCTCAACAAAACATTTAATATTTTAGATTCTTCAAAGTAGCCACCCTTTGCCTTGATGACAGCTTTGCACAATCTTGACATTCTCTCAACCAGCTTCACCTGGAATGGTTTTCCAACAGTCTTCAATGAGTTCCCACATATGCTGAGCACTTGTTGGCTGCTTTTCCTTCACTCTGTGGTTCAACTCATCCCAAACCATCTCAATTGAATTGAGGTCGGGTGAATGTGGAGGCCAGGTAATTTGATGCAGGACTTCATCACTCTCCTTCTTGGTCAAATAGCCCTTACACAGCTTGGAAGTGTGTTGGGTCATTGTCCTGAAGAAAAACAAATGATAGTCCCACTAAGCGCAAACTGCAGAATGCTGTGGTAGCCATGCTGGTTAAGTGTGCCTTGAATTCTAAATAAATCACTGACAGTGTCACCAGCAAAAGCACCCCCACACCATCACACCTCCTCATCCATGCTTCACGATGGGAACCATACATATTCACCTACTCTGCATCTCACAAAGACACAGTGGTTGGAAACAAAACATCTCAAATTTGGACTCATCAGACCAAAGGACAGATCTCCACCAGTCTAATGTCCATTGCTCGTGTTTCTTGGCCCAAACAAGTCTCTTCTTCTTATTGGTGTCCTTTAGTAGAGGTTTCTTTGCAGCAATTCGGCCATGAAGGCCTGATTCACATAGTCTCCACTGAACAGCTGATGTTGAGATGTGTCTGTTACTTGAACTCTGAAGCATTTATTTGGGCTGCAATTTCTGAGGCTGGTAACTGTAATGAACTCTGGGTCTTCCTTTCCTGTGACGGTACTCATGAGAGCAAGTTTCATCATAGCTCTTGATGGTTTTTGCGACTGCACATGAAACTTTCAAAGTTCTTGAAATTTTCCATATTGACTAATGATGGACTGTCGTTTCTCTTTTCGTTTTTAAGCTGTTCTTGCCATAATATGCACTTGGTCTTTCACCAAATAGGGCTATCTTCTGTATACCACCCCTACGTTGTCACAACACAACTGATTGGCTCAAACGCATTAAGAAGGAAAGAAATTCCACAAATGAACTTTTAACAAGGCACACCTGTTATTTGAAATGCATTCCAGGTGACTACGTCTTGAAGCTAGTTGTGAGAATGCAAAGAGTGTGCAAAGGTTGGCTACTTTGAAGAATCTCAAATATTACATTTATTTAGATTTGTTTAACAATTTTTTGGTTACTACATGATTCCATATGTGTTATTTCAAAGTTTTGATGTCTTCACTACAAAGTAGAAAATAGTAAAAATAAAGAAAACCCCTTTTTTTTGTGTGTCCAAACTTTTGACTGGTACTGTAAATGGAACCTGTTCAGGGAACAGAACAGAAAACCGGCAAAGAATGACATTTTTCAAGGAACAGAAATGGAACTTGGAACGAAATAGCCATACTGTTCCAGAACAGAACAGTTATTTTAAAGCATAGAAATCAGTTAATAATGCTATTTTATGTTCCAGACATTTTTTTTACATTCCCACAACAAAGCACCTATGCAAAGCCCTCACTCTGCCAATCAGAAACTTATTCCAGTGTCCCCTCTGAAGCATAGTTTAGTATAGCTACTGAAGTTACAAGCGTGATTGTGAGATTATGGAGAGAGATTTTTTTGTAAACTAGAGAAGAATGGATTAACATTTTTCAATGTTAGTTAAGGACACTATAGGCCTAGATACCACTTTTCACGTTGGATTTATTAACTACAAAAGGTAAGATGTGTTTTTAATTCTGGTGGCGCTCTGAACACACAAGCTTGCTAGCTAGCTAGCTCAAAGGACATTCAAAGTTCCTCAATAGAAGTGGCTTCTCCTAGGTTATAATTCTGTAGACCTAGTTCATATAATGCATGTCATAGCAAGATGCCCAGCACTTCAAGCCTCCTCCTCACGCAATTTTTTTTTTTTTTTTAAATCAGCAGACAGTGTCTTTAACTGTACCAACAGCTGTAATGGGCCTGCTGTTACAAAGGCTTTATTATCTCCCTGCTTTTCCCTGTAAAACCACTGTTGTTCCTCTGATTTACCCCTGAATGATTTATGCTCTCTGGTCTGGCCACTGATGGCCAGACCAGTGGCAGGAAAGATACCCTGGCAGGAAAGATACCCTGGCAGGAAAGATAGAAACACACTTAGGGGCTTTCTCACGGGTAAACACACCATATTAAAAGCACACTTGTTTTCGAAAGCCCAAACACATTTGCTACATGGGGGTGGCCCAATGTCATTTCACTTGTCAAATACTACAGTGTCAGAGCCAATCAGGCGACTCGGCTGGCAACACAAGCCATTTAACCTGAGCAAACATGGTGTGTCATAAAGCCCAAAGAGAACTTAGAGCCTCTGCAAACACCGGCGAGGTATAGCGAGGACCATCGGGCACGAATCAAGGCAGCCACGGTGAACACGAGTCACTCCCGTAATGGGTTTGTGATGACTCAAGAACCAAGGGCCATCTGCTTGCTCCAGTGGGGGAGGACAGAATGGACAGAATCACAGTTCAGAGACACACGAATCATCCCATATTAGCATGACTGGTAGTAAAGGGAAAAATGTAGCTACTGTCACACAATGCATAAGGTTTCAAAAAAAGAAAATCTTAAAGTGATAGTTCAGTGATTTGACATACTAAGATACGTGTTTTCTTTGAAAAGCAGTATATGGACAATGAAAGAAAAATGTAAAATGGCTGAACTATCCCTTTAAGCCATGTTCTATGTATTGTAACCAGATAACAGGATTAGCATGGCGATTTTCAGCTCCTATACATGAAGCCTAGAGGGCTTCACAAAATTAACTCCTTTCTCTGAAACCTGTTTATTTCTTGGTGAAATAAAATGTTATAGGATCTCTATAAGCTCTCTTGCTTAGTCCTCTTTTGTAGGGCATTCAATTTCCCTGATGACATGAATGCTCACCACGTATTTAAAACACAGAGGTTTGCATGGGATTTCAATGTGGAACTTTGAATAAACCACAGTCATTTGTGTCCGCTCTGGAACCGTGAAGTTCATTTCAACAGCCAAAGTCAACCACAGCCTCGGACACACACAACTGCGATGAGGCACCAAGACAAAAAGGCTTTTTTTCCGGAAGCACAAGTTTGACTGTACGGTCGTTCCACGAAAAGAGTGCATTTTATGTTCTTTTGATATTTTAAGTAGATATTGTGCATTAATATTTTAAATGCCTGCTATATTAAATGACATGCCCTTTAATATATACCATATAATCACATTTGTAATATGAACAGAGGCTTGCTAAAGTGAAAAAGGTCCATGTTTCGCCATCATTGCAAAGCCCTAGTTATTTTGTTGCTTTGATGAAGTCATTTCTGAAGACTATTATTTATTTCATGTGATTAGTGACTCTGTCCCTCATTTTAAGGTCAACCCTGTTACATGAACTGAACTCTCATTTTAATATGGTGAAACTACTCCTTTAAAACATATTAACCCAAATAAACACTGAACATCTAACAGTCAAGTCAGTGTCAAATCAGAAGAGCTGGTTTGACCATTTTTGGCCATTTACTGATGTTTGTGGTGGATAACTGAGGGGGTTGAGCATACCACGTTAACACTGCTATCCATAAATAGACAAGACTAGAAATATTTTTGCAATTAAATTGCCACATTAAAAGCTTGTTGCACACAAGCTTCCATTCCTCCTGTCATGAGGGGATGTATGGCTGATTTAAGATGAAATCTCCAACCCTGTTATGGTCAATCTATTTTTTTATGTATACTTAACAAAAATGTGTTTTTCTGTTTGTAATAAAGCCCTTTGTGGGGAAAAACTCCTTCTGATTGGCTGCGCCCCTGCCCAGTCATGTGAAATCCATAGATTAGGGCCTAATTTATTTATTTCAGTTGACTGATTTTCCTTATATGAACTGAAATTGTTGCATGTTGCATTTTGTTCAGTATAGTTGAACATGTGTCCTTTATGACAGAATGGTAAAATTAGGTCAACTCCTTTACCAAGTTACACTTCTCAAAGCACTGAATTGGTGGAACGACCCTGTAATCAAACATGTAATCCATCATATTAAAAGTTAGGTGTTAGTAAATGCTTCCAAAAAGCAATCAGATGGATAAAGTTAAAGGGGCAATACATTGCACTATAGGCAATCAATAAAAACATCTAAGAGTAGGACCTATAATAGGGTTTGCCTGTAACCTGGCCTGACAAATTAAGGCAAGCTGTGCTTTTTCATTACTTACACATCCGTTTTCATTTTTCCCCCAGTGAAACCAATTAAACAACGCTTCCTTAAATTAGTCATTGATTTTTTTTTGCGAGTGACACTTTACACAAGGCAATAATAACTTTAAGGCAGTGTTACTTTTTCATTACTGACACTCCAGCTTTTTAAGAGTAGGAATAAAAGACACCAACAATTGTCCAACATAAAAAAAATACTGCTTTAAATTAGACATTGATTTTTCTTTGTGTGCCACTTTTGGCTAAATGCTTTGCGGTAGAGAGTATCCCCACCAACCTGGAAATTGACGAGTTACTTTCTCCATTGCACTTCTCTACACCAACCCACACATGCTTGGTTGAACTGCTCTAATTGTGTTTATGCTTGTCAGTAAATCTACTGAGTAATGTGGTTTTGAAACCTTACAGAATATTTGTGTTTAAATGCAACATGAGGTTTTGTGGTAAAATTGGCTGTGGAAATTACGACAAAAATTATATTTTCTATTTCAATAGTTGCCATAGATAGCTCACCAAGATCCCATACTTCTATTACCTTTACAAATGTTTACTAGTTAAGACTTAAATAAATCAGAAAATATTGTATTCATGGTAAAAATATATATATATATATATATATATATTTTCATGGGTGACAATCACGTATATACCAGTTTTTCCAGCACTATTTATTACAGAATTATTGGCTATTGCTAATCCCATCCCAACCTGTTAACTTTTTACAGAACTTCATCGTGGTGACTTTTTTCATTTTTGAAGAATATAAAACAAAACATGTGAATAAACAAAACAATTAAACACAGAACGCAGAATTGCAGACGCCATTATTGTTAGACTATAAAATGACGGGCACGATTAGAAGCAGCAACCAATGTGCATTTACCTGATAACACATGGAAACCCTATTTCATATATAACATGGATCTTTATAATACTAGAAAATTCAAAATATTTCTGATACCTTTTTATTAAAATGCAACTCCTGTATGCAACATTTACATAATTTGTCTACAAACAACAACAAAAAAGGAAAAAGTTAGATATGATTTCATTTAGCATGTTTTTCTCTTTTTTGTACGGTATGCATTCCTCACATTACCTTTGATTTTAAAAAGGGGAAAGCAACATTGTGTAATGGGATTTAAAATGAACATTTGTTTTGTACATTTCCCACATTGTGGCCTTGAAATATCGGATAACTAGTGTTATGGCTGAACTGCTACACATCATTAACATAAAAACCATTTGCGTCATATAATGTAGGACAAATCAGAATGAAATGTTTCTTCTAAATATGTAATTCATTAAGTCGACTGCTGGTGTGATATACATTAAAATGCAGAGACTAAATAAAGGTACAGTCTCCGCTTCATTTGTCTTTTAAATACAGGTCATTTGCATTACATATAATAAAGTATGTTTAGGGTGAATTTGATTGCATCTGACGGGTTGGTGTCGAATTCCTACAGGTCTACACAGTCAATGTAGTTTTGAAAAGGAACCCAAAACTCAGTCATATCATGATGTACTGTTGGGCAGTCAGTATTGGCAAAGGGGCCCGTTTAAAACTGGCAGCAAGGCAGCATGTAGATGTCAACTAAGATTGGTATAATTACATTACTGTTTCAAGTATATAATTATGTCACTTCACCATAAAAGTATCTTAAAAGCATGTCATTACAATACATTGCATTATTCACTTAAATGAGTAAGAAAGTACACATGATGGAGATGAAAGGGCAATTGAACAAAAAGAGGACTGAGAGAAATAATTGAGGATGTTTCCTGTAACTGTCGAAAAGATCAGGATGATTTTTTTTTCTCCTTCAAGCTCTGAGGATTCACCTGCCTAGACTGCAGGAATATGTCCATATGTGACCTTTGGCCTTTGAGTCCTGTCTCATACGAATACGGCATGCTCGGGGGGGAATCCCTCCTTTAAAATCGACATAAACATCTGAAACAACCCAATTACATAGCTAGCCCCCCGCAGGTTCACACACTGTCAGTCAAGTCATAAAGTGCACTCTCTATCCTGCAGTACGGCTTGGAGGTCAACAAACATGTGAAGAAAAAAGGGTGGAGTTTGTGAGCGAGGGTGAGTCGGGGTCCTCTGAATGACAAAGTCTTTCCCCCCCCTGTTCGTAGTGACTGTGAAGTACATTGCAGTTCGGCGTCTTGGGGCGTTAATAAACGTAGCCCTCGCTGTACGGGTGTGGCGGGTTGCAGTAGGGCCCCGCCTCCTGCACGTAGGCCATGTTCTCGTCAAAGTGTGACAGCGGCACTGTGTCCTCCTCGTTGATCTGCCGCTCCATGTCCGTCTTCAGCACGGGCCGCTGATTGTCAGGGAAGGCCATGGAGAACAGAGCCTCGGGGTCGCACACAAATTTGTACACGTATCTCTCCCCTGCCACCTGGAGATAAGATAAGATTAGATAAGATAAAATGAGATTAACTTTATCGTCCCCAAAGGGACATTTGTCAGAGCACATGGTTGACTATGGAGAAGAAGGTATTACAGCTAATCACACGCAGAACCATCGTCATATGTCTCTTGTCAGGGTGCAGCCTTAGGCCTCTTTTACCTTCTGCATAATGCCTTTTTCGTAGTAATAGCGTAACGATCGGCTGAGTTTGTCGTAGTTCATAGCTGGTCGATTCTTCTGGATTCCCCATCGACGTGCAACCTTTGTTACACACATCCACGAACAGACAGACACACATAAACAAAGGGGAAATGGCCGCGGTGAAATGAATAGAACCAGAATGTCATAGAAAGATCACGTTCATTATGTTTGGTTGAGGATTAGTGGCTTCAGCCTTGTAACATATTCCTTGTGCATAATAAGAGGTGAGAACATAACACACCCCCTGTTACACAACTTCCCGGTAAGAATGGAATGACGTTGTCTAAATGTCAAAGCTTACTAATCCATATTTCCTAATAACAGCAATTAGAGTGGAACCAGACTCCACACCCCTTGACAGGGATGTGTTCATTAGGAACTTGTCACCCACCCAGTGGAGCAGGCAGCAGATGTTACAGCACCTGTCTACCAGACCACACAACCTCTCATCCTCCATTCTAAAACCCTACTCCCACTGTCTCTGTATACCACTCTCTCTCTCTCCCTGTCTCTCTCTCTCTCCCTGTCTCTCTCTCTCTAACCCTGTCTCTCTCTCTCTAACCCTGTCTCTCTCTCTCTAACCCTGTCTCTCTCTCTCTAACCCTGTCTCTCTCTCTCTAACCCTGTCTCTCTCTGACTCTCTCTCATCCCCTCTCTCGCTCTTTCTCTCTCTCTCTCTCTGCCTGGACCCAACACTAAAAACATTGCGCCCCCTTTCATGTCCTCATGCTCATTCATGTGTTACACCTGCCCGGGCCAAAGGCAAAATTTACGGCCACCCAAAGCCCAAAGTTAGCGCGTTTGGTCACCTGATGGTATGAATGGCCGCCCTGTTCGCTGCAGCTGGCTGGTCGCACTGAGTTGGGCCATGTGGGCCGATGCCAAGTTACACACCCCCCCAACACACACATACACACTCCACTAACCATTACCCAACCAACACACCGGACACTGACACTGACTGTGCCTCTCTGTCTGCGATGTGAGCCCAGACCTGTTCCATTTCAAAGGTCCGAACCGTCAACACCGTTTATATTTTTAGGAACAGGTTAATTGAAATATTTAGTAGGCCACTCTCCGGTTGACAGTGTGTTTGATTTGATCAGATTACATACTTTTAGCACGTGGTGAGGCAATAAAAAAAGAATGTCAGTACGGCACATTGCCTCGTTCAAAACGTTTCCTAACACATTATTCTGACCGTTTGAAGAGCAGATTTCACCTCAAACTCAAATCAATGATCAGAATAATCTGGTCACTGTTTCTTGAAGGGACTAAGATACTCTATGTGGAATATGATGAGACAGGCATGCTCTCACCTCCTCAGGCTCGATGAGTTTGAACTCCATGCCCCGGCCAGTCCAGGCGATAAAGTGAGAGTTGGACGGGTCGTCCAGGAGAGCCACCAGGAACTGCCAGAGCTGCAGTGAGCCTCGGCGCTGGTAGGTTGGACCTTCACGGTACAGACCTGACTCCTGCTTTATGTCACCTAGAGGGGGGATGGAGGAAGGAGGGGGATGGAGGGACGGTTGGGATGGTGGGAGGAGGTTGTCATTTCACATGTTTCAATGGCTTAAAATGTATTTGATTGAAATTACAAGTGAAAGCAGCAGTTTGTGTCTCAACTCTTGGACGTCTCACCTTCAACCTTTTCGGGGACCACGCAGGTGTCGTCGTAGAAATGTCTCGCGACTTTATCGAACATGCAACCTGAGAGACGAGACAGTGTTGAGAAATCGCATTAGGAAAACGGCAACTTGGACGGGATGAATAACCCAACCAACATGCATGTCTCCAAGTGTCATCCCTCACCTTCAGTCCTGCTGCTGTGAGCCAGATAGCCGTCTTGCCTCAGGTAGACAGAATGGCAGCTAGGCACTTCTGCTGGAGACAGGGGAGAATGGGTGTTAGAAGCCCTTAAGGGAGCATTAGGACAGTATCAGATATCTGAGAGCAGTCAGTTACTGCTCACTCACTGCCCCTGATAAAACAACATGTCTTCTAGCATCACACTGGAGCTCAGTCAACACCAAGCATACAATATGAAACTGGTACTGAACAGTGGTGTGTCTTAGTCTTGGCTAAGCTCAAGATAACCTATTAGCAGCGTTGGAGTAAATGAAGCATAACATGCCGGCCATGTTTTCTGCCTGTTCTGTTTCTTCAGCAGTGAAGCATGATGGCTGTGATGACTTTGTTTCACTGCCGACAATTTCACTGGTACTATTTACAACAGTATAATAGTGTATATGTCTGGCCCTCCTACCACATTACAGCTGCTGGGTACAATCAAAGGGCCGAAACAGTTACAAAGTGAATGGTCAATAAAATGACTAACCCCGTTCATTTGATTCATCAAAGTAATGGGCTTGTCGAGGAAATTACTGCTAATGAAATTACCAGGCTCCCCTCCCATCCTCTCGACAGACCTGGTCTAGTAACCAAGCTGCAGAATGACAGCTAATAAATTCACCAAAATGGTCAATCTGGGATACAAAACATGCTGGAAAAGGACCCCCCCCCCCTGTTCATCCATGCCGAAATGGAAACCTGTGTCAATGTTTGCAGGGTAATGTTCATTAGACACCAAACTGGAGACAACAGACTGAAATAAACCGTCCCGTGTGGCTCAGCTGGTAGAGCATGGCGCTTGCAACACCAGGGTTGTGGGTTCCATTCCATGGGGGAACAGTATGAAAATGTATGCACTTACTACTTACTGTAAGATGCTCTGGATAAGAGAGTCTGCTGAATAACTCAAATGTAAATAGTGAGGACTACCTGGATATAGAAACATTTGTTTTCTGTTGCAAATGTTTTCTGTTGCGCTCTCCTATGAACATGTCCCTGTTGAAAAGGGCTCATGTTACAGAGAGAAGGCCAACTCAAAGGGAGCTCAGTGCTGTTGATATTGAAATCTTTCTCTGCAGTGGATGCCACATTCCACCCTGACTGGGCACACTATTACACCACTCCACAGTAATCTCTCCTTGGCTCTATCTTATGAATGAAGCCAGCAGTCCAGTGCAGGTTCATTCATTCATGCCCCGGCGTGGCCTCAGGCCTCTGGGACCCGGGGGGGTTAGAACACTCCACCACCCCTTCTGCGGGGGCGGACTGTGACCAGGCACAAAGATTAGAGCACCACAGGAAATGGAGCCAGGCACAGACATCCAAACCAGAACCCCCTGCGCTAATAATGGGTTAATCCAATCAACAGGCCCATTCCTCAAATGGCAACTATCTGGTCTGATTAAAAAGAGGGTGGTTTGATGCTGTGGTGGGTCCAAATGCTCAAGTATTTGGTTATATTATTGAGTGAAAAGAGTGTCCTTTGGTTGAATTTCTCTAATGATGGACACTAAAATATATATATACAGTAGGATGCATTTTTCTATAGCTCTTACCCTAGTTATAGATTCAATGGTTGTAAAGATGGGGAGAGGTCCGGCCGTAATAAAGAGATGCTCTGCTTTTTTTGACACTCCACAAAGCGTATGTATTGATATGTAGGCTACGTGTGAAGTTTTTAAATGTGTGTAGTTCTGTCCTTGAGCGGTTCTTGTCTATTAACGTTCTCTATTATCTCATGTGTCATGTTCTGTGTGGACCCCAGGAAGAGGAGCCGCTGCTTTCGCAACAGCTAATGGGGATCTTAACAAAACACCAAATAAGATAATGACACCACAATATTAAATACAACATATTTTACTGTATCTCTATGACCACCCCCTCCTCCCCCCAAAAAATAAAGAGACACCCATCACGCCCACTCACCTGAGTCATAGGTGAAATCCCTGGGCTCCTGTTTGATCATCATGGAGGGGGGGTACGTGGGGGGAATGGGCGCCCCGACCATGGCAGGGTGCTCAAACAAGGGGTCGGGGTACTCCTGCTTGAAGCCTTGTGGGGGGAACAGGATGTTGGGCTCTGACATCTGTCTGTGGTACATGGGCCTTCCGTCCCGAGACATCGACGGTGGGGAGGGGAACGAGTGGCAGGGCTCCGACAGCTGACGTCGAAATCTGACAAAGGCAAAAATATTACATTTTCACACATTTTCATGATAACCGATTGAGACAGACGGACTGACATAAATACATGTTTATACCTAAAGCTTGACAATTTATACAACCCTTGTGTCTACTTAGAATGGTACATCTAGATTCTGGTAAAACTGTACTGAATGTACTAAAATGATCAAATAAACGTAAAATGTGCACTTGAAACTATGTCGATAATGTTTTGTTAGTGCCAGTTTAAAGATGATGTAGTGGTAGCCCACAGTATACAGTAGCTGTGTAGTACAGTACCTGTGGTCCATGGAGTAGGCGCTGTCCGGGAGGGGCTGGGAGGGCTGGAGGTGGGGGTACGTCCTGTCTGGTTTGGGGGTGGGGACTGTCGTGGGGGAGCCATGATGAAGGGGGGACACGGGGGTGCTGCAGGGGGGCGTCGCTGGGCTGGAGGGCTTCATGCCTGTTGGGTGTTTGTGCTGCTGGTAGGCACTGAGAGACACACGGGGTGGAGGGATCAGTCTGATGTTGTTTTTACATTATATCCAAGCATGCCATTTGACAGAAGTCATTGTAGTGTGGCCTAGTATTTGAACGCAATCCTTTTTCATATCCAATCGTCTTTTATGTTATAGTTATTGTCAAAATGACAGTTTTAAAACTATTTGGACAAAATTTTGAATTTGAAATTTTACACATTTTCCTTCTTTAAGAAAATATATATTTTAGCATATATGTTTATTGTTTCAAATACTTCTGTGTCGCCTCTTATAGAATACTTCTTCAAGATGACCCTTGACGTACATGGTACTGTAATATCGTAAGCATATATCACAATGCCATATATCACAAGTCAAATCAATTCAAGATTTAACGTAACTAGCCGACTCTTGTGCCATGGGTATATTGGTTCATTTGAAAAAGCAGTTCATTGAATTGAATTTGCACCTTAGGTAGGCAGTATAATATCCTAGATCTATTCCAAGTCAAGTGCATTCAACTTGAAACATTTAGCACAGCACCTGGCCTTTTGTTTCATAGGGAATGACTGCAATTAAGTAATGCAACATTGAAAACAGGGTGGGAAGCCAGAAGTACTGTAGTTTATCAAGCAATCATAATGAAGCAGTCATTATCCATCCAACAGTGTGGAGATATATTGGACAGCCTGTGGAGATGAAAAAAGACAGCACATAGTGTGTTTAATGTTTATCTTTAATCAAACCACATTTACCTGCAGAATCCTTGTGAGATGTCGCTACAGGTCAAATAAATACTACTTCAATATCCCACAGGATATTTTCCGAACCACCAGAACCTATGATGTTCATTTTTTGGGGTGTTAGTATATTTATTTGTATGCAATCTGGCTCTGTTGGTTCCAGATAGGGGAAAGTGACTGGTGCTGTGGCTTACCTACCTGATGTTGTACAGGCACTTCTCCCCATAGTGGAGCTTGAAGGGCCGCTCCTGGCCACAGGTGGAGCCCAGCTCGGAGCAGGGGCTGTGGGGCTCCTTCTTGATCTTCAGCTGCAGTCCGTGGAATGCCACTACGACATGTATGTGTGAGAGGGTTTGGGAATGGAGAGGAGACAGGTGGAAAGGTACATTAGATTGGTGATGTTGAAACATTTATTCAGTAACTAATTCATTATTTATCAGTACTCTATATGTCCAAATGTACAATAGTCATATCACCATGGAAAGTAAACCTATTTTGAAGGCCCTTCCACCACATATAAAATCCTTACTCAACACTTGGGTAATAGGTGTACATAAAAGCATATCCAGTACTTCATCCTACTCCACTGCTATCCCTAAGGACAGGGAATATCTATGCAGACTATTTCTAAGTCCAGAATTCCAGTCTTCATCACTCACTGTAACTCACTCTCTTCCTTCCTGAAATATGACAATCTCAAAGCAGGGCTAGACTCCACTAAATCCATATCACGTTTCAGCTAACTGCCAATACTGTCCAGACAACACTAACAAGGCCCATTGATCTGAGCCCACTCTCTGTACCTATGCCCAGTTTCCCACAGTGGCCTGTGCATTTAAGAAGCTGTTAAGAGCCAAATCAGTCCTGATCAACGTCCCATCATCTTGAGTCATGATCAACACTAATTAAATTGGCCACGCTGATGAAAACCCAGTCAGTCAGGATCAAGTCAGTCCTGGGTACCTGGAGAGCTACCGTGTCATCACTAATAAACACACAGGCTACGTACGTGCACGAACATGCACACGGGGTTGTACCAGGAACATCCACAACTACTGAGGAGAGTATACACCCAAAGTGCTTTACTTATGCAGAGAATAGGGCACAATCATTTCGTCGTTACAGTTGACAGGAAGAGGTTGGTCAATTTTCATGTTAAATTCCGCATCAGACACACTGCGACGTCAAAACAAAGTAGATAGCGATCATGAAGGGAAGTGAAAATCAATCAAACAAAAAAAAAAGACAAAAATTGCTTGTCTTTTCACCGGTTATTTAGAGCTACAACCATGCTCAAATGTCTACATGGGTGATTGCCAGCCCAGTGTATATTTTTCTTGAATGGGCCTTTTAAAACAAGTCCATTCCGGGGCTGATGACTGAGGAAGTAGTTTAGGGGTTGAGGAGCTGAGAGAAGCGGATGTTTTGAGTTTCTAACTGCTGACTGACAGCTTGGCCTGTGTGACAGTGTCACAGTCTCTCTGTGTGCAGGAGTCAATCTGTCAACACCCCATCTGACGCCTGGGTCCCAGGGGAATGATGCACGGGGCACGTTGTGGCAAAGCACAGGGGATGTTCACAGGTCTCGCTGGCCTCGGTGGGGCGCGACCTTTACGGGTCATCGATCGGAGGTCAAAGTGGTACTTCCTGAGGGGAGACCTTTGACGAGGTCGAACGGCGTCACAGGAGTCGCAGACCCAGAGGCTGCAGCCTTATCTGGCTAATTAAAGGCTTATGGCAAGAGGTACAATAAGTAACAGAGACTTATTGTTTACTGTTTTGTGATGTACATGTATTTATCAATGGACATACACTGAATAAAAATATAAACGCAGCATGTAAAGTGTTAGCCCCATGTTTCATGAGCTGAAATAAAAAATCCCAGAAATGTTCCATATGCACAAAAAGCTTATTTCTCTCAAATTCTGTTTACATCCCTGTTGGTGACAACTTCTCCTTTACCAAGATAATCCATCCACCTGGCAGGTGTGGCATATCAAGAAGCTGATTAAACAGCACGATTATTACATAAGTACACCTTGTGCTGGAGACAATAAAAGGCCACTTTAAAATGTGTAGTTTTGCCACACAACCAAATGCCTCAGATGTCTCAATTTTTGAGGGAGCATACAATTGGCATGCTGACTGCAGGAATGTCCACCAGAGCTGTTACCAGAGAATGTAATGTTCCTTTCTCTACCGTAAGCTGCTTCCAACGTCGTTTTAGAGAATTTGGCAGAAAGTCGAAACGGCCTCATAACCGCAGACCACATGTAACCACGCCAGCCCAGGACCTCCAAATCTGGCTTCTTCACCTGTGGGATCGTATGAGGGGGCTGGGGGTGCTGAGGAGTATTTATGTCTTTAATAAAGCCCTTTTGTGGGGAAAAACTCATTTTTATTGGCTGGGCCTGGCTCCTCAGTGGGTGGGCTTGGTTTCCAAGTGGGGCCTATGCCCTCCAAGGCTGACCCATGGCTGCACCCCTGCCCAGTTATGTGAAATCCATAGATTTAGGGTCTAATGAATTTATTTAAATTGACTGATTTCTTTATTCCTTTCCTGTTACTCAGTAAAATCTTTGAAATTGTTACATGTTGCGTTTATATTTTTGTTCACTATAATTATGGTTTATGAAATTATGTTTTTGTTATACAACAAAGTATGTTAATATGCAAATTAACTGAATGAACTACAATGTTAAGAACAGCTCATGCGCTCTAAGAGAGGCACCTAAAATAGAGATGGAAATGTCACAATAGATTTATCAGTAGGGTGCCAAATGTACACCAATCAATATGGAAGACATCACCTGTAACGAGAACAGATCAACCTTTTTAGAATGTCAGGTCCATAAATGTTAAATTGCTGTGATTATCTACAGATTGATTTGTCTAAATGACTGTGTTTCATAAGAACAAGCATTTACGACAGTTAATGACATCATTTTGAATGGATTTCATTTGAATTTCTCAAATATTCTGTCAACTTCTTTGGCTGGTTTTCTGTACAAAATGAACATGCGTTATGCTTGCCCACATTATTAGCATTTCAATATTTTGATAACAAATTACTATTGTTTGTTTGGCCCTATTCCCTATTTAGAAACCAAAGCATACATTTGGTTCAAAACAACATTTTGATCATTGATTTTTATAAATACAGATTTTAGATTATTTATCTTCTGTCTCTGACTTTAAACTTTGCAGTGCACAAAGTAAGTGCACACAATCTATTTCACTGATTATTTTGGTTCCCTTATTTAAATCATATTTGAAATACCTCCCAACCAGCTATGCCGTTCACAGTGAATTTTCTCAATACAGCCACTACATTAGCTGCAAGCTAATAAATGTAATTTTGGTGCCAATCATTCCAAATTACCACAAAACGCGTTGGGTTACAAACTGTGTATTTTGGCATTTACAGTGAAGTCTACTTTTGGCAGATATTTCTCCAGTCCATTCATAAAATAGCAACAGGGGGGGGGGGGGGGGGGGGAATCAATTTTCACAAACTAAGTGCTTGCCATTACTGTTAATGTTAGTAGCTTATCTGCTGATTATGTGGTCTCATTTTACACCACCTACAGTACTTCTTCATACCCTGCTAAGTTATGCTAATGAGAGCATGGAAACCACTAACATTGAAGGTATTAGACAAAGAAAATGTCTCCTCCATGTGCAAAGCCTTACGATTCAGTGTCTGGTAGTTTCCCTTTCAAATTTGATGTTAAGTATGGTTGATGGACATGCAAAAATTGTCCACAAGTGAGGTGATAAAGTGAGGACATGAATGCTTCTCTATGAAGCGCAAAAAGAAATGTAAAAAATATCAGCTTATATCAACAGTGTTCTCAAAGTCTATTGTCACGTTTCCACCTGTTCTCAATGTATATTTCTTCATACTGTAAGACTGAATGGACTGCACATGTCATACACCTCGTTTTACCTCTATTGACCTCTAAACAATCCCACCATCCTCTCTCACTCTCTCCTTGGTGAAACCCATATTGGAGTGCTGCAGGCTGGGATGGCTGCTCGAGAGCCCAACCACGGTGCCCTCGCCCTCCCTCCCACCATCTGTTTGTGCCTCTCCAGTCTGCTCCGGCATGCCAACAGGACGTTTCCTATGGTCGGCAGTCTCCTACTACAATGGACACGGTGGGCCCTGGATGGCTTTGAAGGACATGGGGACCTCAAGACCTTATGGATGTTACTGTGCAACCATTTTGGATCCTATAGTGGATATGTACCATAATGTACGTCTATGGAGCTCAGAGAAACTGGTAGGAGGTTCCTCAAAGCCAAACAGTTCCTTGAGACAAATGTAGAAATAAAAGTATTGAAATGAATAAAATATTCTGAGGTGAATATCAAACATGTGAGTGATAAAGGGGGGTAATGGTCATTACAGACACAGTTTCCTGCTTTCTCACTGTTGCACAGGCATTTTGGCTCATCTAAAAGACATGTGCTAGCACTGGATCCCACTGAGCTCCACTCACTCCACTTCTGTCTCCACGTTGGCTGACTTCCTTCATAACCCCACTGTGCCAACAACAGCCTCGTCTCCACTCACTTTAAATGCTCATTGTACTGTGCCACCAAGTGCATTATAATGTATAGCACATTTATGTCAAGATATATTGGATTTCTTCCAGTATAACCCCCACAACACATACTGACAGTTACAGAGGATAAAATCCTTGAGTTTGAGATGATTATATCATTTATATAAATAAAACACTATTTGATTATTACCACTCATTGCAAACGACTCAAAATATGTGGATGTTTTCCTACATAAATAAACCCCAGTGCTATAATATCATAGCTACCTATTCTACCCCCTCTCTTCTGCCCCTGTCTGCCAACCCGCAAGACTAGCTCTCTGGAGAGCACATGTGAGAGTGAAGGTGGGGATACTGAGAGACATGGAAAAATACACACACACAAGTGCAAACACACACACACACAATAACATTGTGGCATCATATACTCACAGTTTTCAGTCTGGAAGTCTGGGACAAACTGCTCGTCATTGTCGGGAACTTGAGCTAGAGAAAGAAGCAGAGAGAGGAGAGGAAAAGGTGATTTTCATGCCGCTGGACAACACCAGACTCATGATATCCAGTCTAACCATCGCAATCCTTTCCTTTGGCGAAAAGCCCCTAAAGACATAAAAAAAATCCCTTTATGGACAATTATCTATTCATGAACAAAGCAATGTAACCGCAGAATCCTCCCAATGTTTATCCAAGGTATAACGCACCGATGGACAAACAGAGAAGCTAAAAGTTCAAATAACGGTCTCTAGGGAGAAAGAATATTGTTTTTCCCCTCTTTCTCTTGATTACACATGTCCTGAGGTTGTCTAGTCCGTTTTTTGATGATGCTGTAGCTTCAGGAGTTTGCTATCTCCACGCTGATAGCAATAACACCCATTGTTAACAGTAGCTAATTGGGTTCTTCCTCACTGCTGAATCCACCTGTACCTGCCGAGTCAGCTCTGCTCCAATCCAGAGTGTTTCACCTATCATTCACACTCCTGTGCTTTGGGCTAATGCTAAGACCATGAAGGCTCGGCACAGGGTCCAATTAGGCATGTACATATTTATATCACACATATTTGTACTTTTTAGGTCCCTGAAGTTTGACGAGTTTGGAGAATTGTGGCAAACGGCAATATTAGAAATCTAAATGTGTCATTAGCACGTCTATTTTTACGCACAAAGAGGTGGATTCTCATTATCACTGAATCAGTATCATGTCGAGGCAGGTCTGTGTCACATGATCAAGTTGTTCTGTATTTTCCCTTTCAAAAGGATCTGTTCACTTTTCAAAACGAGAGAAAACAAACAATCCAAGAAAATAGAAAAAGTCCTATTTTGTCACAATATAAGTTCTGTAACAACAAGTGAAAAACTATTAGGTCAAGCCTTGTGTGAGCTAATGTTTCTCCGTAAAACAATTGTCAATAAAGTACACTGTTCTGATACACACATGGAAAGATGAATTGTATTGTATGGTGCAATACTGTATTGTATGGTGCAATACTGTATAGTGATAAAGATCAACAGAACAGCAACTGAAGTATAATTGTAAAACCCTGTGCACCTGCTGACTTCAACTCTTTGTGCCAGCCAAGCCCCCTCTTGTAGAGGGTGTGTGGTATGCACTGTGATTTCTGCATCAATATGGCCATTGTAAGAACGTGAACCGTTTCATACAAAGCACCTTTTAGTGCAAAATAATGTCACACCTTGCCACTATAAATAATTACAGACCAGAACTTTCTCTCAATTCAAAATACTGGCTCCGCCACAAGACCATGACTGGCAAACATTCACCCAGTGCAAGCCGGACCACTCAAAGAAAAAACAACAACGTCTCGACCACAACCGTGTACAACTTCTATCTGCCTCAAGTTTGCGAGCACTGTGTAACACACGCGCACTGCAGACATCACAAAGTCGCAAGGTTCAAAGCGAGAGGGGAAGAAGGATGGCAACGGACAGGCGGAAACGAAAGGAGAGCGGGACAAAGTGATGTTGCAGCCAGGAGCTGCAGCAGGATGTATGAGTCACTGGACCCAGTCTGTGAATGGGCCAGCTGATCCCTGCAACAATTCCTGGGGAGAGCACCAAAACTGGAACTCTGCCGCCATTCACAAAAAGAGAGAGAGAAAAGAAGAGAGAAAAGAAGAGAGAAAAGAAAAACAGCAAAGCCTCATACACAGGCCCTGAGCAGTAGTGGCACATCCATTGTCTTTTCCTCAACCCGTTCTTTTCATCTCAGCCCTGTTGTTGGCGCGATAGCTAGATTTGTTTGAAACCCAACACCATCATGGTCCCTGTACCTACAAGTGCTGTGTGTCTGATGGTGTTTGGTTTCAAACAAATCTAGCTAGCGCGCCAACAGGGCTGAGATGAAAAGAACGGGTTGAGGAAAAGATTTACCGTCTCCTTTTAAAACTTTCAATTCAATAGGCCAGACTACGTCAACTCTCCTTTTCATATTTGTGTCAACATTTTATTCTAAAAAAATTACAGTATCCTAAAATTGTGGCAACCTCAGCAAATAGATCTCAAAGTGAAATTGATACTTGAAGAACTCCCAAAAAGAGAGAGAAAAAAGCCTTGGCCAAAATGGCCAGGTTAAGAACCCTTCAACCTCTCGGTTTGTGATGACGGAAATTCAGTCTGTCTCCCATAATTCCTCCTCTTATTTCCAATTACCTGAATGAATAAATCTTTGAAATAGGTAGCTAGGTATTCCTTTTTATCTTAATGGACAGGAAGTAATTTATTAAATCTACTTCAATCTTGAAACGTACATCACATTGATCCATGACATGCAGAACTGTACTCCTTACAGTAATATCTATATCAGGAACCAAGGCCTTTTTCCCCCACTTAAATACTAAAATATTAAAACGACATCTTACTCTTTTACAAGCCCTGCGGTATATACTTCATAATCTAACTGGCAGAGAGTAGCTGGTAAAGTATTCCAATATCTATTTCAAAGCATACTTTTCATTTTTAAAACCCCTAAATTACACTGCAAGCATTTTTAAATGTATTAAAGAATAGATGAATCTCATCAATGATTAAGTTGCCTATCCACCTGTGCAAAGCGGGGAGAAATATGTTTCTACCTCCGTGGAAAATGTAATAAGATAACCGAGAAGAAAAAAAAAGACCAGAAAAACATTACAGTTGATTGAGTATAATAAAAATGTATATTATTGGTTAACGATCTGCTGTATACTTTAGACCTTAACATTACGACTAGAATCATCTGCCAGTAGAGACTAAGGCCTACTGGATCAAGGAACAGGTTGTCTTGTTCAATACTAATGTAACAGTAGAGCTGAAGATCTAAACAATTTACCAGAAGTATACATTTTTCTATTTGAATTTGAAATATCTGGTCTGAATATAAAACATCAAAAGTTCAATCTGTCATCAAACGTCGATTCCCCCTCAAAGCTTGAGAGACCAAAGGGCAAAAGTCCTGACACTGACATAGATTGAACCACAAAAGAATGATGGCATTATTTATACCAAATGTAGCCTAATTCTAATCCAAACAATATTTCTATGAAATAGTTAGCTGACAAGATGTTGTCATGTTTTTGTCTTCCATAATGCAGTCCACATAAATCAATGATGTGTAGTGCATTTAAGGAGACAAATAAATATGCAGTGCATTGAGAAGGATGTCCCACATACAGAGATCAACGCTGTTATACTATGTGTAGAAAGGGAACTCATGGTACATTTACAATACGAGTTAAGGTGATGGGACCAAATTATACAGCACACAATGTCGTGGGCTTGTTTTGGTCCCTAAGCAAGAGGCAAGTACAAACTTCACGCATGCATACCATCATATCGACAAGGGAAATGATAATGATTAAAAAGTAATGTAGAGGACTTTTATAGAAGCCACAAAGAACTCGCACGTTGAATCCACATCCTACTTCATATTTACACCACTATTTACTCAGAGTCTGAACCTTTCTGATTTCAAGTTTTAAAACCTAATGCCAATAACATAGATTGGACATACTGCATATTTTAATTTACAGGTAACTCTAAAGGTAATCAAAGCAATAGTAACATCCAAAATGTACCAACAAAAGTTCAAGAATAAAAGGCCATGTTTTTCTATTAACGCACACTGCAGCTTATTGGCAATCAATTGTAAGGAATAAACATTGCAAACTTTTCTTTGCATGTCCCATGCAAAGAAAAGCATTTTCAACATGTAAATGACATTCAAGAGAAGATCAAATGTAGATACAAGCAGCAGACTAACACGTTTACATACTAAGACATGCACAAACACAGGCATCTCACGAAAATGGTACAGGCACAATATGATCAATATTCTTTACTGACCAAAAATTCTGTGCTGCAAACAGGGTGGAAAGAAGACACCCGCGCTTAAATCCTGAAGCATCACGTCTGAGTTATACCACACAGAGCAAGTCTTGCCATTAGAAAAAAAAAATTAAATAAACAAAACAAAAAAATGAACTCTCAAACCCCAAAAAAATCTCAGTTGCTGATCACAGACCAACTGATTTTTCTAAGTCAAAAGTAAATCCGTTCTTTTTCTTCCAAAGAGAAAAAGAAAAACGGAAAAGACAGCCGATACTACAGCTATGGAGGATGATCTTTAGAGAGATGCGCCGAGAGGAAAAGAAAGGGATTGAGTGAGGGAGTGTGAGAGAGAGAGAGAGAGAGAGAGAGAGAGAGAGAGAGAGAGCGAGAGAGAGAGAGTGAGGAGATGGTAGACGACCGGTGGAGTTGGTGCCGGTGGTGGCGGCTCGTGTGCGTTTAGCTCTTGCCAAAAGCAGAAGAGACAGTGAGCAGCGGACAGCTTTCTCCTGGTAATTTGTGATGACACAGAGTAGAGCCTCCTCAGTCTCCCTCAAGACCACGCTCATCACAGTCTCTCATGTATGCATGACACACAAGGTGCCTCTTCCACACAAGCTTTAATTGGACTGCACGTTGGTAGGAATGGAACTTGGGGCCGATTTTTTTGTCTACATCTCTACCTTTCCCTTTCCTTCTCTCCAATTCTCTTACTCTGTCTTTTAAACCAAGTGAGCTTGTTGAGCTTCGACACTACAGTAAACGGGTAAACACTTACCTTCCGCCAGCCAGGTCTCTTGCAGTTGACTGAGGTCCTGGAAGAGTTCTATGAGAATAAAACAATGGAGGACAATCATGGAGGGGAAGAAAAAAACAGGACAAAAAAGCTTCAGAAACAATTCCCTCCACTATGACAGGCTGATAGGCTTAGAGTGCCATTGGAGGCTTGGCTAGATGATTCAGAGGCACGTGTGTAACTAATAACAACTCAGTTTGGGTCTGTAGCCACTGAAAGACGCTACTCGCAATCTTCACAGGTGAAAGTGTTGTAATTGAGATTTTACTTAAGAGTGCAGGTGGCCACAAACCAATTGAATTTTGTTAAATGTTAAGAAGCCGTGAAATTAACCTTTTCGTCCCCTCTGCTCTACCTACCTTCAGTGTCCAGGGCCAGGTCAGAGTTAATGAATTTTATTTTTCTGTCATTTGCTGGTCTCTCGCTGTAAGACGTCTTCCCTTGTGGCCTCTAAAAGGGAGGAAAGAAATCAATGTTTCCCACTGGAGTGATTCTGTTGTGTACTAGCACACTTACACAGATGACAGCTGAGAGGGCAATAGATGTCCATCAATCACACAGCTCACACACTTTTAAACTTGACCCTGTCCCTTTTCTTTACCTATAACTACAGAGGAAATGCAACACTTTAGTGATTACTAGTAATAACGTTATTACAATATTTCTTAGAATATATAACATCATGTATTACACAGTAATAGTTCAAATATTATGCTATCCTTACATACATCTTGCACATGGAGGTGGCTGAGCGACCAACTGAGTGACCAGCTTGCAGGTTTTACAGCAACTTAATAACACAATAATGAATAACAATGTCATGATATCTAAATGCTGTTTTATTTGTTATTTGGTCTTGGATTATACGTTAAAAAAAAATTAAAAAACTTGTCTCTCACTCACATTGGATTTAATATAAGGCACTTGTTGGTCTTGAATCCCATCCATTCTGCAACGCTAATGCTCTACTTTAATTGATAAGCAATTAGCCAGAATTGTCCGCAGATGTGCCGTCAGACCCTATATCAAGATGGATTGGGGGAAGAATAAAATGAATGGACCGTCTAAACCTACCGAGGTAGTCGACCTGAAACAGTTTCATTCATAAAGGTACAAACACCTCCGCAGTAAACTTGCACTACGATTATCCCACTACAAACGTAAATAATTGATATATTAGCTGCATAGCTCACAATGACTTGTGTTTACTCACCTTTGTAAAGAGGTAGGCTATGCATAAGGTTGTTGACAAACGGTCCACTTCTAGCTATAGGCTGTGCCAAGGTTGGCGATACATTTTGAGAACAACCACCTAACGTGACCAAAAGCTCTATATAATATTCCAAGGGAAAGGTAAACACAAAATAGAAAACAAAAGAACAGGGACACTTACCTAATTAACATGCGCCGCATTCATTCACGGGTTTCTGCCTGTATTTAGTAAGAAACAGAAGTCAGCGACGTGAAGCCCGCTGCTGAATCTGCCGGCTGAAGCTTGCGCACACTCTGCTCTAGTGTTGCTTTCGCGCGGCTTGGCTTCGCCTCCTGGGGCCTCCCGTGGAAAAAGAAGGCTCTCCGTTTCCTATTGGTTGTCAATGTCTTTCACTGGATCCGATTTCCACCCTTCAATCAGGCACAGTTTTAATCATGTGTGTTTAACTTCTAAAGAGAACAACTTGTGAAGAACAGCGTCAGAACTGTGCGCATGTCTCTCTCTCTCTCTGTGTGTGTGTGTGTGTGTGTTTGCGTGTGCATGTCATGTTGGTTTAAACTTTTATCACTTTGCACAATGTTTCTCAAAAATTGGGCTCTTAAAAAGCCACTTATTATACTTTTACTTTATGCTACATTTGAAAGAAGGAAATAGCTTACCTGTGTACAGAACCTGTTTTGTTTGAGAGCACGTTTCTCAGAGCACGTTCTTGATCAAACACACACAGTCACATACACGTACAGTCGCATACACACACGGTCACATACACCCCCAGTCACATACACACACACACCTTATGTTCTTCTATTTTCCCTAACTCTAAACCTAAACCTTACTCCTAACTCTAAACCTAAACCTTACTCCTAACTCTAAGCCTAAACCCTTGCCCTAACCCCAAACTTAAAATAGCCTTTGTCCTCATTTGGACATGGGAAATGTCCCCACAATTTTTTTTTTACTATCTTTGTGATTTTAGGTCCCCACGAGGATAGAATAACCGACACACACACCCACACCCTAAATCTAATTCTAACCTTAACCCTAAACCCCCTAGAAATAGCATTTGACCTTTTGGGGACTAACAAAATGTCCCCAGTTGGTCAAATTTTTGTCCCCACAAGTATAGTTAAACACACACAATCGCTCACACAAACACATGCTCCCTCTGTCCTTTCTCATTCAGAGGTAACACACACGGACGTGAGCACACACACTTTGTGACCATGGAAACAGCGTTTTGAAGTGGTTCCAGAGGGACTTGCTAAAGCTGCAGCTCTCCCCTAATGTAAGGGATACATTGTTGTGTGCCTCAGACCTGCAGAAGGCACTGACCTGTAAGCAAATCACAGGTCACCGGGCAACTGAGGACAGGTTTGCATCACAAACAATGGGACACTAACACACAGTGAGAGCAGTCTGGGGCTTTACAAAAGAAAGATATCACTAACACTCACACCTGACCCCCCTTACTAGCTCCGACTTAGCTGAAAGGTACTTTATTGAGGAAACGTACTTACAACATGTGGTTGTCCTACCTAGCTATAAATGCACTAAATTAATGCACTAACTCTAAGTTGCTCTGAATAAGCAGTCTGCTAACTGACTAAAATGTAAATATAAAAATCAAATGATTTGGGGGAAAATTCTAAAGTTATTCCTAATATTATACAAACTCCCCCTTTTTCCTCCAAACATAATGATGGTCATTATGGCCAAACAGTTCTATTTTTGTTTCATCAGACCAGAGGACATTTTTCCAAAAAGTACCATCTTTGTCCCCATGTGCAGTTGCAAACCATAGTCTGGCTTTTTCATGGCGGTGTTGAAGCAGTGGCTTCTTCCTTGCTGAGCGGTCTTTCAGGTCATGTCGATATAGGACTCGTTTTACTGTGGAATATATATTTTTGTACCTGTTTCCTCCAGCATCTTCACAAGGTCCTTTGTTGTTGTTCTGGGATTGATTTGAACTTTTCTCACCAAAGTGTGTTCATCTCCAGGAGACGGAACGTGTCTCCTTCCTAAGCGGTGTGACGGCTGCGTGATCCCATGGTGTTTATACTCGTGTACTATTGTTTGTACAGATGAACGTGGTACCTTCAGGCGTTTGGAAATTGCTCCCAAGAATGAACCAGACTTGTTAAGGTCTACAATTTTTTTTCTGAGGTCTTGGCTGATGTCTTTTGATTTTCCCATGATGTCAAGCAAAGAGGCACTGCGTTTGAAGGAAGGCCTTCAAATACATCCACAGGTACATTTTCTGGAATTTTCCAAGCTGTCCAAAGGCACAGTCAACTTAGTGTATGTAAACTTCTGACCCACTGGAATTGTGATACAGTGAATTATAAGTGAAATAATCTGTCTGTAAACAATTTTTGGAAAAATGACTTGTGTCATGCACAAAGTAGATGTCCTAACTGACTTGCCAAAACCATAGTTTGTTAACAAGACATTTGTGGAGTGGTTGAAAAACGAGTTTTAATGACTCCAACCTAAGTGTATGTAAACTTCTGACTTACACTGGATAGGTGCAGTGAAATGTGTTGTTTTACAGTGTCAGCCATAGAAGTTTGGCACCCCTGGAGCAAATTAGAGCTAAGAGCTTTGATCACAGGCACATCGGCAGATTTTTCACCTTGTTGGGTATTCAAACCAGCGACCTTTGGGTTACTTGCACAAAGCTCCAACTGCTAAGCTACCTGATGCCTAAGACATTGATGGGGATAGGAAGTGAATTATCTTGTCACTCCTGTGGAGCCCCCCCGGAGGCCTGAGAAACACAGGTCGAGCGTAGGTGTCCTGTCCATCTGACACCAAGCGAAGAGGTAAACACACTCATTTGCAACATCCCTAGAGAGTTAGGAAAACAAGCATTAGCTATGTGTTCCAGTTGATATTTTACATTTATTGAATTAGTAGCAACACCATGTAGTTACTTTGTGCAGAAGGCATTGGTTGTTTTATGTGTCACATAAGCCTACAGTAAAGATATAAATGAGATCATAATGAATGAGGAGTTATGAAAGAAATGATGTAATACAATCAAAATTCTTCTCATTATTTTAAAAGTAATATAGGCTAAAGGAAATTATTAGATTTGGTAAGGGGCATTTCTTTTAAGACTAATCATATATTGATTTAGTTGAATCAAGCAACAAGAAAAAAGCATGCTAAAGGGTCATTGAAGGGTCATCGCAGGATCAGGGTGTAAACAGTTTGACAGGCATCTCTCATGGGCTTGAGTGTATCCACTGTATAAATAGCAGGTGTTTAGAGCAGGTGTAAGAACACTAACAGGATAGTGAGTGTCCTGTCGGTGACAGTCAACCCGTCTCAGGTGACATTGTGCCATTGAGAGCCATTAGGTGTCAACAGGGTCAAAGGTAAAAACACGTGTAGATGAGCATGTCAAACGACAACAACATTTAATTGTTTTCGTGTTCTGTTCAGCTTTTGAACAGAACTACACATTGGCGTGGTTTACAGAGAAGAGCTATACTTTATGCAGAAAAATAACATTGTGTACAAAAATACAACTTCACTGTACAAAACAAACACTGCACTTACAAAGCAAAGTAATGGAAAAGTTAGCAGACCCAAATCTTCCATAGGCAGGATGGCACTTTGAACAGAGACAGAAATCCAATACAGTAATCTTCTATCCTTGAATTGTACTTAGAAAACATGCAGGAATGCATTTCAGTTGAAAACTTGCATCTATTCATGTACAGTTTGACTGTCATTCTTGTGTAACAGATTTGAAGAATTTCAAATAGTGTATGGATCTGATCTGAATATGTGATCTGAATATGGCCTTCCGTTCTGTTTATCTTTGGTAGTATATTATATTGAGGTATGGGGTCAGTGGTTTAGGTGAAAACTGGAGGAATGATGTCAATCTAATAAAAAGTCTATATAGATTTCTGAAATTCAAAATACTGTTCAGGTTAACAATATCAGGTCATTCTTATGGTTAGTCTTACTTATATGCATATCATGTGCAAGACCAAATAGACTCTGCAGATATCTAGAGGGAGAATACAGAACTTCTTCTCGTCTCTGAATAACCCAGTCATACAAATTGATTAGACTGATTCTCATGATTGATTCTTCAATTCCAGCTCAAGTATGTCAATAGTAATTTCACATTTGGAGTTGAGTTCTAATTGGTTAATGTATGCATGTATCAGTGATGTATTTGAATCATTCTCAAATGCAAACAGCTGAAAAAGACTGAACAAATCAATAACCTAAGGAGGTCAAAACCTGCTCTGGAGTCTTGACTGTGATGATTGTACAACATGGTGTACTCAATTCAATTTGTTGAAAGGTTTTTCTATAATAATAGTTAGTGTATAAACCTTTGGAGCAATATTATATCTTAAAAATACCTGAGTACCTGGCCTTGAAAAACAGGACTCCCTGAACACAAAAAGGTTGATTTCAGGTTGATATGATTTCATATATTGTGAGAGAAAGGCAGTAGTTGAACCCTGACAAAGTGTTCTACTTCCAAAATGACCAACACAGTACAATTCCACAGGTTCAAGAATACAGTAGATCTTGGTTATCCATGCAACTCAAGATGTGCAACTGCACAATTAGAAGAAATTGTCTGGATATCCCGTGCAATATAGAAAAAGTGTATGTCATGTGACGTGTGCATGCGTTTGTTACCAATTCATTTTCCTTAATTGGTCTATGATCCTTAATGGAAATAGATTCTATGATCCAGCTGCAAGACATTTGAGCATTAACCCGTCAAACATGTTTAGCGAGAAACCTAACAGAGCCTTTGAGATTCTTAAATCCATTCACGGATGAAGTCAACATTGAAGAGATAGTCAGTGCCCCGTTGAATTGTGAAGCAAATAACCTGAAACTTTACCTTAGACCAAAAGCTTATACCATATGTTGACTCAATATCATCACTGTCCTTATGCACCCTGAAAGATATGTTCACTTCATAAACAGTAATCCAAAGTCCATCATGCATTGGGGTGTTCAAATGCAAACACATTCAAAATATTGATGCAGATCAAATCACTACCTTACCATACAAATGACTTTCAATGATTGACAGAAATGTGTCGCTTCCTTCAAAGGACTTGATCCACATGGCACGTTGCACAAGACCACTATAAAAATGACATTTAGAAAAACATGCCATCGTAACAGTATAAAGTTATAATCTGGAAAGGTAAACAACTGCTCCAGAGGGACAATACCACTGTGTTGGCATTGTGGAGTGGCACTGCATCATGAACCAAAGCCTCTGTCCTTGTAGTTCCTCACTCTAAATAAGAAAGGGGAGCGCTGACATTTCCATGGCAGAAATAGCATGCACAGCTACAGTATGCTATTGAATGGAGCTAGGCTAACAAATTGGAATCCTAGCATCATAACCTAGTGAACCAAATGGAGCTAACAAATTAGCATTCTGGCATCAAACCTAGAGACTTCCATGGGTAAAATCGCTCGTTTCTCTGGAGAAGAGGCCCAAAGGCTAAGTCTCTCACTCAGTCTTTGCTCTCGCTGCATGTTCGGCGGATCACAGAGGAGAAGAAGCTGTTGCCTTGTGGGGGACCCATCAACATCGGTGCCTGGTTCTTATGCACTATTTCAATCTGGTGTGGACAGAGAGTGAAGGAAACAGGATAGAGTTACATGGTGATATGATAATGCTTTCACAACATGGAGCACATGGACCCACTGAACATACCTGTTCATTGTACAGCAAGGGAGGTCATGGCCTGTGTAATAATGTAATCATGCCATTCCAATAAGAGACCACAGAGAAAAGCTTGATGCTTGAAGTCTATGAGTATTAGACGCTAGTAGTATTTCAGAAGAAGAAAAAGTTAAATTACCACAGATCAATGAAATGGTAAATATCAACCCTCAAAGTATGCCCTGACCTGTACCTAGCTCATTATACTATAGCCCTCGTAGTACAAACAAGAATAATGAGCTAGGTAAATGGTATCATCAGCATTAAAGAAACCCTTTTTACTTCAAAGAGAAGCGTGCCGTTCATCGTTCATGAACTCTAACGCTGTAGTGGTCGCTATTGTGCGTGGGCTTGATGTCCAAATTATATTCAACATGATTGAACTTAATGTTACTGGAGTATCATTTAATTGACAAATTAACCTTTCCATGAGAAATGAGGTCAAAAAAAAGGTTCAGCACAAAATAAGGACTTGAAAGAGAAGCTGGCCATGTTTGAAAGCTTAAATGACTATAAAAGTTTGTATTTTATGATAAAGAAATGTATTTGATTTTTCAAATAGATTAATTAAAGGGGAAATCTGCACAGCACAACAAAGTGGCTACCCTAGCGCTGATTTGGTAAATAGCTGAGGGATGGGGCTAGAGAACGTAACCAAACAAAGCTATCAATACTGGGACTAACCATCCATTAGATCAAAATGATAGTTTTAACCATGTTTTAAACCTACACAGTCAGTGTTTGTTAACAATTGAATGGTATGCAAACAATGGAGTAAAACAAATATTATGGGGTTCTGATGGTGTACTGTCACACCCTGTCCTTGTGATTGTCTCCACCCCCCTCCAGGTGTAGCCCATCTCCCCATTATCCCCTGTGTATTTATACCTGTGTATTTATACCTGTGTATTTATACCTGTGTATTTATACCTGTGTATTTATACCTGTGTTCTCTGTTTGTCCGTTGCCATTTTGTCTGGTTTGTTCAAGTCAACCAGTGTTTTTGTTATCAGCTCCTGCTGTTCCCAGTCTCTCTTTTTCTCGCCCTCCTGGTTTTGACCCTTGCCTGTCCTGACTCTGAGCCTGCCTGCCTGCCCCTGACTCTGAGCCTGCCGACCTGTACCTTTACCCCACCTCTGGATTGTTGACCTCTGCCTACCCTGACCCTGAGCCTGCCGACCTGTACCTTTACCCCACCTCTGGATTGTTGACCTCTGCCTACCCTGACCCTGAGCCTGCCTACCGTCCGGTACCGTTGCCTCACCTCTGGTTTACTGACCCCTGCCTGCCTTGACCTGTCTATTGCCTGCCCCTGTTGGAATATTAAACCATTGTTCATTTGACGTGTCTGCATCTGGGTCTTACCTTGATTCCTGATAGGGTACAACAGTTAAACTAAGATAATTAAGGAATTTATAAGTTATAGTTGTCAATAATCAATGGTTATATATCATTTAAAAAAAATGCATGGCCCTTTAAAGGTTATGCCAGTGTACAATAGAGATGTAGTCATACATGATATAAGTGCAAATGAATGGGGCTAATTATCTTATGTATGCAAAACATGATTTGCATAACAGTTGTTGTTAATAATTAGTTGGATAACATCCCATTTTAATGAACATTTAACAGGTTGACTGATTCAAAATTCAGCATTGAGACATCTGACTCACCATGGAAATCACCCAACACACAATTATACACTGCTCAAAAAAATAAAGGGAACACTAAAATAACACATCCTAGATCTGAATGAATGAAATATTCTTATTAAATACTTTTTTCTTTACATAGTTTAATGTGCTGACAACAAAATCACACAAAAATTATCAATGGAAATCAAATTTATCAACCCATGGAGGTCTGGATTTGGAGTCACACTCAAAATTAAAGTGGAAAACCACACTACAGGCTGTTCCAACTTTGATGTAATGTCCTTAAAACAAGTCTAAATGAGGCTCAGTAGTGTGTGTGGCCTCCACGTGCCTGTATGACCTCCCTACAACGCCTGGGCATGCTCCTGATGAGGTGGCGGATGGTCTCCTGAGGGATCTCCTCCCAGACCTGAACTAAAGCATCCACCAACTCCTGGACAGTCTGTGGTGCAACGTGACGTTGGTGGATGGAGCGAGACATGATGTCCCAGATGTGCTCAATTGGATTCAGGTCTGGGGAACGGGCGGGCCAGTCCATAGCATCAATGCCTTCCTCTTGCAGGAAATGCTGACACACTCCAGCCACATGAGGTCTAGCGTTGTCTTGCATTAGGAGGAACCCAGGGCCAACAGCACCAGCATATGGTCTCACAAGGGGTCTGAGGATCTCATCTCGGTACCTAGTGGCAGTCAGGCTACCTTTGTCGAACACATGGAGGGCTGTGCGGCCCCCCAAAGAAATGCCACCCCACACCATGACTGACCCACCGTCAAACCGGTCATGCTGGAGGATGTTGCAGGCAGCAGAACGTTCTCCACGGCGTCTCCAGACTCTGTCACGTGCTCAGTGTGAACCTGCTTTCATCTGCGAAGAGCACAGGGCGCCAGTGGCGAATTTGCCAATCTTGGTGTTCTCTGGCAAATGCCAAACATCCTGCACGGTGTTGGACTGTAAGCACAACCCCCCACCTGTGGACGTCGGGCCCTCATACCACTCTCATGGAGTCTGTTTCTGACCGTTTGAGCAGACACATGCACATTTGTGGCCTGCTGGAGGTCATTTTGCAGGGCTCTGGCAGTGCTCCTCCTGCTCTTCCTTGCACAAAGGTGGAGGTAGCGGTCCTGCTGCTGGGTTGTTGCCCTCCTACGGCCTCCTCCACGTCTCCTGGTGTACTGGCCTGTCTCCTGGTAGCGCTTCCATGCTCTGGACACTACGCTGACAGACACAGCAAACCTTCTTGCCACAGCTCGCATTGATGTGCCATCCTGGATGAGCTGCACTACCTGAGCCACTTGTGTGGGTTGTAGACTCCGTCTCATGCTACCACTAGAGTGAAAGCACCGCCAGCATTCAAAAGTGACCAAAACATCAGCCAGGAAGCATAGGAACTGAGAAGTGGTCTGTGGTCCCCACCTGCAGAACCACTCCTTTATTGGGGGTGTCTTGCTAATTGACTATAATTTCCACCTGTTGTCTATTCCATTTGTACAACAGCATGTGAAATTTATTGTCAATCAGTGTTGCTTCCTAAGTGAACAGTTTGATTTCACAGAAGTGTGATTGACTTGGAGTTACATTGTGTTGTTTAAGTGTTCCCTTTATTTTTTTGAGCAGTGTATATTGTCAGAGCCTAACTTTGATTTGTGGAGTTTTGCCAACAGACACAAGTGCACTTATAAACTACTTGTTTTGTCATGCACTAGATTCTCCCATAACGACTGAAAGATCTGTATGTAAATTCTGGCTCCACTTCATCTGTGATGCTGCTGTTAGAGGAGTCACATTGTAATTAAAAGCAAACACTGGTTTAAATCAGCACAAGTTGAGCCATTTCATTTTGAAAAGCGAACAAAATGTAAAACAAAACAAACACTTGTACTTGTGCAGGGGAGTAGTTTGAGGGACCAGGTGAACACATTCAAATAAAGCTTTGTGTTATTACATATCAGTTAGGATAAATTACAAATATTTAAAACAGCGCAGCTTCACTCTCGAGAACTTCTGCCAGGGTACTTTAAAGCATTCATATCTTATGTGGGAGCATAGAGACACCTAGATGATGAACTTTCCATATGAACCACCTGTGTGTAGCACATTGTACGGTACAGTACATGCATTAATAATACCACAATGCACGGAACATTGACATGACTTACAGTACAGGGAGTCTGCATCCATGGCTCCCCATCAATCTGCATGGGGAGGGCTTTGGTGGTCCTGACAACCACAAACAAAAATCCCTCTTAAAACATGATTCTTGACTTCTGTTATGTCATCCATATAGATTGTTTCTATGTTGTTAGACGGTAAACAGTGTTCAAAAAGGTAGAATGTTGAATGGAAGAGTTAAAAGAAGGTGACTGTGGTCAGACAGTGATCAGTGGTTGTGGTCAAGGGGTACCGACCTGATGGTGACCGAGGAGCACTGGGCCAGGCGTCTTCCTGCACTCCTCAGGCCGATGTGGATCTGTCCCATCTCCATGGCTCCCTCCAGACCCACCACCTCCAACAGCTGGTCTGACGGGTCTACAGACACAGAGACATAAACACAGCCACACATAGAGCTCAGACCATCTCTCGACCATCCTGTTGAGCTGAGCAATAAGGTTTGAATGGATCCTAAATCAAGCCCTTGGTTAACTCGGGAATCCACGCACCTTGAGTAAGAAAAAGAAGAAGAAGAAGAAGGAGGAGAAGAAAGATGGCGAGAACATGAGGGATAAAAGAGGCGAAAAAGGTGTGCTTCATTTTCAAGGTGCACAGTTTGCCTTCCGTTCTCCAAAGCCTGAATATTCACTGTTGAAAGGAAAAAAAGAAGCAACAAGAACAACAACCAGCAGCCATAAACAAAACACCTATTAATTAGATTGCGCCGGCAATGCAAAGCAATCTTGTCTTCCTATAATTATTAATTTATTTTCTGTTTTGAAGTTATGAGCATTGATTTTGCCCCTGCTGGAAGCCCAGTGTCGCGCTGAGCCCATCTGTTTCAGCGGGCCTGTTACTCCTCCTACTCTGACTACTCGTCCCTCCGCAAATTAAGCCCTGTTGTGAGTGCAGAGAGACACTAATTGAAACTAAGACCCATTTTAGGGACTTGGTGGGTATGGTAGAACAAACTAGCATGCTGTCATTGATCGTGCTGCTGTATGGTGCTGTTGCTAATGCTAGGTTGCTGCTGCTAGGGCCAGGCTGATGTTCAGGGCTTCTAAGATGTTCGAGTGGTGCCTTAGACACAGTATATAAATCAACCATATTTGTATTTCTATGGATGTTACTGTTGAGGGGTAGTGTCCAGCTGTCATTATAGCAACAGGCTGGGTCGGCACCCTCTGTGTTAATGGAAAGCTTGCCTGAGCATGAGAGCTAAAAAGAGAGTTTGTGTGCTTGTATGTGAATACCTGTGTGTTCACACCTGTGCGTGTATGTGTGTGTTTATGCCTGTGTGTGTGTGTGTGTGTGTGTGTGTGTGTGTGTGTGTGTGTGCGTGTGTATGTATGTGTGTGTGTGTGTATGCATGTGTATGAGTCCGTGCCTGTGTGTGTGTGTACACAATGTGCTAGCCCCCTGACACTGGGCCCTCCCTCCCAACATGCCTTCTCACGTTAGCGCTGCTGGCTCACACAGCCCCTGGCTGACATGTATGATGGACAGCATTACCACGGCGACGGATAAACGTGTGGAGCTTCCTGGTTGCCCGGGGCTACACACAGGTCATATTGTATACCCCAGAGTGCTTACTGTGGGCAAGGCCAGGAGTGTGCTCTGCTCTCAGTAACCAAGGTCAGGGCAGGGAGATCATCAATGGACATAAGGCTTCATGAATTTGCCTATTTTTGAAAAGAACAAATGATTGGTATATGATTATCATAAACAGTGGTGGTTGTATTAGTGAGGCTACTTCAGTTGTTTAAGTATAAGTCGTTGGGGGAGGGGTGGGAGACTAAGCCAACGTTTGGAATTATTTTAAGATGGTCATACCATGGATTATTTAGCTATTTGATATAGAACTGTATCCCCAAAAAATAAAGTAAAATTATTTGAGAAAATATTGAATATGGCCTTTACTACTAAAGCCCATAGAAATGCATTGAATAACACATTCATGAATGTCAAAATAGACAGTCAAAAATATTTATCAATGTATTTTTTGGGACACAAAACTACCTCCATACCTCCATTTGTTTGTACTTCAGATGAGTCCTGTGACACTTGTGGGGTTCGTAGAGCAAAATGTAGAACATTACACTCGGGAGAGTTTCCCTTTTCCATAGTGGTGTAATATTCGTTTTGTAGGCCAAACTGTTCGGGACGCTACAAACGTTTTCTTGAGAAGACCGATTTCCGGCATGTCTCCTGGTCTGACAAACACTGCTGTAGCTCTGCCACCTTCCAAGGCCGACACATGCAAATGAGGCAGCCCATACAAAAAAAAAGGTTATCTCTATCTTAAACTGACCGATTTTGATGGGGATTTTTTGATTATGCTTCTTAGATTGAGGCACGGGTGAGTCAATAGACCCTTAAGGATGAATGAATGCGTGTCTAATACTAGCTGACTGTTTACAACCAGTGCAGTGCCCGTTTAACAATAGTGATGGATGCATAACCACAGCCTGGTCTGAAGTCTATAGTCATGGAAGAAAGAACAGACTCCTGTGTTCCCAGATTTGAAAAGAAAATCATGTGAGCTCAGAAGCACTGGTTACACTTGTCAGATGAGAGAGACCGATTAAAGATTTATAAAAACATTTTTTTTTAAAGAAGAACACTAGTGACCCCAGCACTTCCGGACAGGTTTCTCTAACTCAAAGCCATGTAAATATATGGCTGTGCTCTCACTTATCTACTACATTCTGCCTAAGTGTTATTGGTTGAGAGTTGGTCATAGCGGAGATGTTTTGTAACATATCATCAAGCGCTGTCCTCTGAGAGAAGACCCACATTCACTCATCAAGCAGTGTTTAAAAAGGGGTGAAAGGTGGAGGGTGAAGTAGAAACATAGATCTGGCAAAAAATAAAAACTTGTTAGTGTTGAGCGATTAGTGATTTTTATAGGTCGGTTTGGTTTTGGTTCGATTAGTAAAAAAGAATTGGTTTAGATTGCATTTATACATTCAAATGATTTTAGAGCTTTTTAATAGAAATTCCAAAGCCAAAAACAGTGATCATTCAATCGCCAAAATATGGAAAATGTTCCATTGTCTCGGTCAGGTCCACACTGGGTAGACATCAATAGAAACATAGAAATTTACTATGAAATAATACAATATTTCAGTTGTGTGTATTACATTTTCATTCCTTAAAGTCATCATCTCATCTCTGCTTTGGCAGTCGAAGCCATACTGTACTGTCTGTAGTCATCCTATTTAGCTAGGCTAGCCTGCCTAAGTATGCTGCGAAGCTGTCTGAAGAAACCATTTTACTAGTTCTTCAAGGTAGATAAGGCATACTTTCACAAACTGTCTCTATCTCTCTCACTCATAGTAGTGTTGTGTACATTCCTCTCTCATGTGGTCTATGCGGTCTCTGTGTATCTAACCTAATGTAGCAGGCATAAAGTGTATCCATCTCTGTCTGAGCCAGAAATAACAGGTGCAATAGATCATGGCCCTTGTAGTTAATTACCACGTTTCTGCACTGAACTAGGTTAAATATTTGCTTAATGAAAACTACAACTCCCTTCAGCCCAGCATAGCCACATAGTTCTTGACTTGATTTCTCTCATGAATAATTTGATTTTGCTCTAGGAAAACGGCACATTGGTCTCACAAAAAAACAGAACTAAATGGAATTCAAGTAATTGAACTGATTAGTTTAATAACTGGGGTGGAAAAAATACATTTTGGTTAATCACTCAGCACTACAACTTGTCTTTTTCATACATCAACACCCCTTATCGTAGGTAAATGGAAAATACATTTTGGTTAATCACTCAGCACTACAACTTGTCTTTTTCATACATCAACACCCCTTATCGTAGGTAAATGGAAAATTCAGTCATACAAATAATACAAATTTAGTTTTACACTCATAGTGTTCAAAACAATCAGTTTTAAAAGAGGGGACCAAATAAAGACCAAATCATTCCTGTTCGCACATCAACATCACTTATTTCAGATAGAAGACAAGACCGAGTCACAGAGATGTTACAGTGGCTTACGCACACAGCCAAGTCCTATATTAGGCAGCCCCCGCCTCATAATCGAGTTGTCACAGTGCAAGATTAGTCACAGCATCCTTGTCATTGTCAAATACCTGTCCATGGCAGTCTCTACTCCACTGACAATATGCAGGGTGACAGAGAGGGAGTGGGTGAACGACGTTGAGACCACCTTTAGAATCTTCATGGTACATGTCTCAGGGCATCAGTCCCCCCATCCCTCCCCCGTCCCCCCCCATCCCTCCCCCCGTCCCCGTTCTAAATAATTCACCCATAGCCATTCCCTTCCACCTGAGGGGCTTGTCTCCTGGCGTCAACAGCGGGACGACTTAACAGTTCCAGAAAGGTCAGTCGTTTTTTCCCAGTTTGATCTGCACTTCGCACTCCGTGCTCTGGGTACACGTACAGCCCCCAGCCCCCATTGCCCCCAGCCCCCCAGGCTAATGCACTCTGTGTTTACGGGCCCCTCTAATACGCCATTCTCTGATCTGACAAGTTGGGCCTCTCATCTTGAGCACACCTTCAGCAAGGGCAACCAGCACTCACTCACTGGCCACTAAGTGCCTTTTCAGGTTCAGGCTGAGGGTTAGGATAAAACAAAAAAAATCCGTTGCACCAAATCGAATGATTTTTGGGTGAATTAATGGAAGGGAGGGACTACTGTAGTGTATCAACAGTGTGTGAATTGATCATCTCCGACCACCACTACCATTTTAACCCCCCTTGCCAAAGCTGACATTTCTTGGGCTCTGTCCATTGCCTCTCTCCCAGTCTATAAGAGTAGAACTCAGTTAAATGGATGATGCCCTAGGTTATTAGAAAGAACATGCATGATCCAAATGGGTTCATCCATCAGTGCTTGACTCGTATTGACTGAAATTAAAGAGCAGGTGGAATCTCCTCGATACTCCACTGTGCGTAGCACACTGGCAGATAATGGGAGCACACTGGCAGATAATGGGGAGCACACTGGCAGATAATGGGGAGCACACTGGCAGATAATGGGGAGCACACTGGCAGATAATGGGGAGCACACTGGCAGATAATGGGGAGCACACTGGCAGATAATGGGGAGCACACTGGCAGATAATGGGGAGCACACTGGCAGATAATGGGAAGCACACTGGCAGATAATGGGAAGCACACTGGCAGATAATGGGAAGCACACTGGCAGATAATGGGGAGCACACTGGCAGATAATGGGGAGCACACTGGCAGATAATGGGGAGCACACTGGCAGATAATGGGGAGCACACTGGCAGATAATGGGAAGCACACTGGCAGATAATGGGAAGCACACTGGCAGATAATGGGAAGCACACTGGCAGATAATGGGAAGCACACTGGCAGATAATGGGAAGCACACTGTCAGATAATGGGAAGCACACTGTCAGATAATGGGAAGCACACTGTCAGATAATGGGAAGCACACTGTCAGATAATGGGAGCACACTGGCAGATGATGGGAAGCACACTGGCAGATGATGGGAAGCACACTGGCAGATGATGGGAAGCACACTGGCAGATGATGGGAAGCACACTGGCAGATGATGGGAAGCACACTGGCAGATAATGGATTTGGTATGTAGTCAATGGGTTGCCTATTATACAGTGCCGTGTACATCGCAGTGTTACTAATTCATGAAAACATCCTTGGTATGATTGTACATTTGACTGTGAGAAATTGTCACATGCCCAGTCATGTATGATTTGACTTTCACTATACACAGTATGAATCTGATTTGGTTGATCTATGATCTAATCAAGCCTGGACATAATACACCAGCAAAACACTACCACATACCACAGATGTAGAATCTTAATTTGATCACTCTTTTGTTGCTGAGAATCTTCCTGCGGTGCAGGGAAGGCAGATTAGTTTCGTGATTGACATAAATTCACTGAAAACCCGCACTAAAACACGGTTGTGTTAACAGTATTGCACTTTTCATGTGGCCTACTTTTGTCCAGCTAATAGCCTAACCACCAATCAAGCAACATTACGTACTAAACGTTTAAATCCTGTTGCTATTATTTTGCTACAACAATGCTGGTCAAATTAAGATCCTATATCTGTACAATGCCCTTGTAATAAAATACTGTACACCTTCTAATACAAACACCTTGATCACAGCTACAGTGTCAATGTGCAAAATGGTACGCGGCCTCATCTGGACATGTGTGCAACAAAAGTTTAACATTCACCATTTCTGTCAAGCGGTCTACGCATACAACTTGATGATATTGTTTGATAAATCCAAAGCATGCACCTCACAGAACTCACTGCAACTGCCTCTGCAATGGGATGCTGCAAAGCAAACGCAGTGTTCCGTTGAAGACAATTTACCAGTTTACCGGCTGACCTTAACTCCTCCTAAACAATCATCTGTGTTAATTCATAGATCCTCATTGATGAGCTCCCATCTGACATATTTCTGTGTTCAGGGCCCATAAAGGCGGCAGAATTGACACTGAGCTCCCTCAGTCTGCTCCTATTAAGCCGGGTTGTCCACTTCTGCCTACACAAGCCATTACCAGTCAAGTGACAGTGCGAAACAGTGACATTAAACCGCACCCCTTCATCCCAAACCAAATCTAAGCACTGTGATTCAACTTGTCATTGGTGAAATATTCATACCAGCGGCCAGGGAAAACTTTGTCCCAAAGTTTGTCTCTGATCTGTCTAATGTGAGCTTGGACAAGGTCTTGCCTCTTAGTGTCACAGGTTATTAGGAGAAAGGGTCTTCTATGCTAAAACATCTATACACAAAATGGCAGCCGATCAGCCATTGAGTTGTGGCATTTCAAGACTGGTGTTATCCTGTGTACGTTTGGTTGTAGTACTGATCTGTAAGAGGCATACTTGAATATGAGCAAGCCTTTGACATTTTAAAAGACCTTAAAGGACCTATGTAAAATAAATGTGGCAATGTTTCCTCAAAGTTGGAATTGCAATAAATACATTTCAAATTCACCAGTATCCATCATTACGATAGCTACCTTGGACAGCAAATTGAAGCTCTTTGGGGTCCAGCACTGTTGTCCTCTTATCCTGGGTCTTCTTCCCTCCCCGGCGGTTGCCCCGCCTTTTCCTGCTCTCACCCCACAGGTTGGAGCCGCCATGCATGCTGGGAATGTTTAAAATTGCGATGCCTTCCAAAGAGATGCTGTCTAGGTCCAGAGTGATGCCGTCGCACTTTACAAAGGACAAGGGTCAGGAAAGAAAGCGAGAGAGAGGGAGGGAGCAAGAGAGAGAGAGAGAGAGAGAGAGAGAGAGAGAGAGAGAGAGAGAGAGAGAGGGGGATTACATCAAATCAATAATCAAAATGTTCCTCTTGAAACATTTGTGTAGCAATTAAATAACATTAAGTAGATCATGCTAATTATGCATGAGCCAGAGCTTCTCAGTTAGGTGTTATCAAAACTTGCCAATGCTCATCTGGCAGCCTTCACTGCTGAGTGATAATTAACAGTTTATGTCGAAGCCATTTGATCTTTGACAAGCTGGAAATGTCCACCAGAAGGGGACCTGCCACCAGCCATGACTCCTAACAACCTTATACCAGTACGGCATCCATATTAGGAATTCCCTCAGTTGCCAGCTGTATAATAACAAGCCACTTCTCAGTCCTCTCTCAGTGGAGTTTAAATACATGGCCTGTAATTCCACACCGAACCTGCTCCCCTTCAGTACCATACTAAGTAGACATCCACGGCTAATTAATGAAGACCTCTACCACCGCTGATGGCTCTGAGGAGGGGAGATGGATCGGCTAGACACCACCTTCATTATCCCTCAATATCACACACAGCAGGACCGTGCCGGGATAATTACCTGTGTGTTGGGCTGAGGATCCGTTAGGGGAGTGGGAGGGGGAGAGGGGAGGCCTCCCTCCCTCCTCAACACTTCCAGACTGAAATTGGTACAAATGGAAGGCTATTTGTGGATCAGGAGGTGGCTGGTGCTCAGTGTCTTAAAATGGTGTGCACTAGATTAGAGGCATTATTCTTTCTCCCAGGGAGATTGTACCTAGGAGTTATACTTTTTGCTTCTTGTTTCCCAATGCATTGTGTCTGCTTTCAAAAGACTTCATTTTGCATGTTAACAGTAGGTGTTCTTGTTGCAGAGAACAGTACAAGTGAGAGTAGTTTATGTTGAATTATTGCTTATTCATTACACAGTAGTGCAATCAAATGGTGACAAGTCATAGCATTAAATAGCATAAAAAGACTTAGTCCCAATCTCCCAAAATTGAAAGCAGGCAGTTGTACTTACCTCAACCTCCAGAAAGTCGTGGAGCTTCTTGCATGTGGCCGAGAAGGTCTCAGAAGTGCCAAACTCAAAGTACCACAGCTTATTCTTTGTTCTGAAAAACAAGACAATAAGAAGTGTAAGGGGACTAGGAGGAAACAAAAATCTCTCTCTCCCCACATCAAAATCTCTCTCCCACAGTCAGCAATACAAAAAGGGGATGAAGCGATTTCCCTCTCTCTCGCAATCCTCTCTTTTAGTTAGTCTGGGGTTTGTGGAATAGCTCTCTATCTATAATAGCTTTAATTCATGTACAGTTTTTATTTAAATGTATTTATTTCAGACTTTTCAGAATTGACTTGGAAGTATTCTCCACCATTGTTTATCAACAAAAAAATCAATAATAATACAAGTTTTATTGTCACATACACCCAAGAGGTGCAGTGAAATGTGTTGTTTTACAGGGTCAGCCATAGTAGTACGGCACCCATGGAGCAAATTAGGGTTAAAGGCCTTGCTCAAGGGCACAGACAGATTTTTCACCTTGTTGGCTTGGGTATTCAAACCAGCAACCTTTCGGTTACTGGCCCAACACTAAAACCGCTAGGCTACCTGCTGCCCTATAACCCGCTACAGTGAATACCATCCACTATTGTCTGAGAATTTAAAATACATTTGATATTGGATTTAAAACATATTCACAAAATCCAATCTCCGAAAACATACGTCATTCATTAATCATAATGTCTCACACACGTAGAAGCCGAAAGACTAACGTAAAGCCGAATAACCACTAGAGTATGTGGGGTGGGTACTTAGCATTAAAACACAGCAAGGGGTGAGAGAGGGTAATCTAACTGGCCCTTCATTTAACTGAGGACTGGGGTGCTGCTCCCCTGGTTTCCTAGGGGCACATGATCCCAGAGCTAAGCCTGATGATCAATGACCCTGCTAGTTAGAGTCACCATCTGTTGTCATAACAGTGTGATACTCTGTATAGAGCCTTTATGCTTTTACTTTACTGAGCCGGATTGTATTTATTAAGCGTCTCAGAGCAGGAGTGCAGATTTAGGATCAGGTCCCCGCTGTCCATTCATTGCAATCTAAAAAGGTCAAACTGGTCCTAGACCAACACTTCTACCCCGAGATGCTTTCTGAATACTGTCCCAGGTGTTAATCTGAAGATTGGTGCAGAACGTAGGCTACACCTTAAGACAGAGCAAGCTTTGAAACAAAGCAAATGGAAACTCTGAAATACTCCACGTGGACCGATGAGTGAGAAGTAATAACTGTAGGCCTAATACCCAAAGGGAAACTATTATACAGAACAGAGAACAAAAATATCTATGAAGACAGGATTTCTTCTAGACTCTTTTGGTTTAAAAGGCCTACAAGGTGAATCAATATTACTAAACGCTCTGGTAGCCACAGTTTGGCCAGCAAAGATGACTTGTCTCAACCTATTGCACTCTGCCCATATAGTTGGTGAGCCTTGAAAGAGTCATAATAACTCAGAGCCCTTTGAGCATGAATTAAGTGGGAGAAAGAAGATATCTATCAACATGTGTTAAGAAAGATGTTCAAACATCTTTCGCTTGGCAAAAACAGATGGCAAACACATTCAGCAGTCTCTGAATGAAGAATATTAGCTACTCTTTGTAGATTATGTATTGTACATGTAGTACACATTGGAGTTCAGTTTAAGTGAATTTAATGAGGTATTAATCAACCTCAGGAGGCTGAAGAAATGTGTCTTGTCACCTAAAAACCTCACAAACTTTTACAGATACACAACTGAGAGCATCCTGTCAGGCTGTATCACCGCCTGGTACGGCAACTGTGCCACCCACAACCGCAGGGCTCTCCAGAGGGTGGTGCGGTCTGCACAACACATCCCCGAGGGCAAACTACCTGCCCTCCACCTACAGCACCCGATGTCACAGGAAGGACAAAAAGATAATCAAGGACAACAACCACCCGAGCCACTGCCTATTCCCCTGCTACCATCCAGAAGGCGAGGTCAGTACAGGTGCATCAAAGCTGGGACCGAGAGACTGAAAAGCAGCTTCTATCTCAAGGCCATCATACTGTTAAACAGCCATCACTACCGCAGAGAGGCTGCTGCCTACATACAGACTTGAAATCATTGGCCACTTTAATAAATGCAACACTAGTCACTTTAGTAATGTTTATACATCTTGTATTACTCATTTCATATGTATATACTGTATTCTATACTATATATTGCATCTTAGCCTATACAGCTCTGCCATTTCTCATCCATATATTTATATATTCTTATTCCATACCATTCCTTATTCCATTAGGTATTTGTTGTGGAATTGTTAGATATTACTGCACTGTCAGAACTAGAAGCACAAGCATTTAGATACACTCGCAATAACATCTGCTAAACATGTGCATATGACCAATAACATCCGCTAAACATGTGCATATAACCAATAACATCTGCTAAACATGTGCATATGACCAATAACATCTGCTAAACATGTGCATATGACCAATAACATCTGCTAAACATGTGCATATGACCAATAACATCTGCTAAACATGTGCATATGACCAATAACATTTGATTTGATGGCGGACTAAATGCTGCTCTAACATTCATAGCATCACATCACATCCGTATAGAGAAAATTTATGAGCACCAATGTCTATTTACAGCTAAATGCTTGACTTTCTTTAGAGATTTCTTTGAAAGCACACCACACAGCCAACAGAAGATTTATCATCATGGGGCTTTCGCGAGAGAGAAAAAAACAACCTTACCACAGTGCTGACATGCAGAACTGAAGACAATAAAAAATGGCCTTCTTTTCGCTGGAATCAAAGCCTTACAAGCGGGATGTATTAGTGTAAGCAGAGTAACAATCACTAAATTATTGATTTCCTCATTAGGAGTTTTGTCAGGGCCATTTAGCTGCTTTATAAATTAGCTTTCATTAGCCACTTGCAGGATAGCCCGGGCTCAATGTTGATTTATAATGTGCAAGATGGTCAATAGGTGCGGGAAGAGAGGAGTAAGGAGAGAGAGGGAGAGAGCGAGAGAGGGAAAGCGAGAGCAAAAGAGAGCGAGAGACAGTGGGGGAAGACATGGGGCGTGCTGAGAGGGCCTACTACACAATGACACATCTAGCATCTCTCAAACATGACTTCCAACAGCTGCCCTGGGCTCCATGTGCAACCCTCACCATAAATCTGTGTGCTTAGCAGACCTAACACAAGGCCGGCTACAGCAAATGCGCAATGTAGGCTATTTCAAATACTATTTGAACCCAGGTCTGGTTCCTTCTCACGAGAGACTTGTCTATGGCAGCCGAGAACGAAAACACACAAGCACTCCTGTCGCAGACAAAACACAAATGCAGACATGAGCATCATTTACAAAAAAACAAATGTGGTGGCCTATTCGCGAGTCTATTAAAAAACAAAGCAACTTGTGGTGTGACTGAAACTAAAATGATGTGCAGCCTTTACACCTGCAGTGAGCTGTTGGAGGAATAATTTGCAGCACTCGCTGAGGTGAAATTGTTTTGGTTTGTTTTTGTTATTTTCAAGAGGCTCTAGCACATCTGAAGCACTGCGACCTTTAAGTCACAGGGGAACTACCCAGGTTTCCAAGCAGCTGTATTATTTGGTTGCCAGGCGGAAAGTTCCTCTCTGTTTACATGAGAGGCAAACTCAAGAGGCTATTACTCTCCTCTGATGTACAGTACCTTTTGTACAGTGCACCACTTATCACCACAGTAATAGGCTTAATACAGCATGTCTAAAACACATAACATACAGTACACACAGCACATACAGTACACACAGCACATACAGTACAATATAACCAAAACCAAACACAGCACCTTCTAGACAGTCTCAAGTCGACTTTGTAGTAGTTAAAGATGGGAATAGATAGTTGACATCTGAATGTCCTGATTGTTCCCTCTACTTAATGTAGGATGTCTGAAACATGTGTAAAACATACAGTAGTTTATACAGCAAATTCACTCTTTCAGTACAATATCAAGGTTATATTTTACTGTAAACTAAACCAAAACACAGCACTTTCTCAAGTCGTTCTCAAGTCTACTTAACGTAGAAGGGAATAGACAGTCAAAATCAACACAATACTGCTACAGCATTGATTTCTTTCCAGTACAACATAACCAAAACGCAGCACTTTTTCGTCTACAACTTTGTGTAGTAGTTAAACATGGGAACAAGTAGAACTGATAGAGTCGACATCTGACTGTCCTGTCGATTCCCTCCACTTAACCTAACAAGAGAGCCATGGAAACAAATCACGGCCTTATCTCCCTGTTCATGAGATAATTAGGAGCATCCCATTGGCCCCATCGGATTCCCATCCTTTATGTGCTGATAGACTGGCGCTCAGCACCCTGATCTGAAACACAGCTGGAACAGGAGAGGCTCCAGTGAGATGGCCATTGAGGATCAATGGAGAATCAACTGAAAATGATGATCATCTGAACACATTGATACTTTTAATGTGGGTCAAGAGATTTGACTTTGCAATAAAAGTGAATATAAAAGGGGTTTCATTAACCAGAGTGTGTCCAAAATATCATAACTTATAGTATATTGCAAATGTAAGTTCATTTTGAAGATCAGATAAACAAAGAAAGGTACTTTTTTCCACCACTGAGTGCACGAGAGACAATATGTAGCTACAACTGCGATGTCAAAAGACAACACTGTCTCAGGTTTCACCAACCAGTGAAGCAAGCAGCTCCCTGAGCAGACTTAGCCCAGTATTATGCCCCTGTTCTCTCCTCATCAGTCAACTCATCTACTTTATAAACCCCTGTCTCGTCACTGTATTAAAAAGTGTCAAAGGCAAACGGGCTTCAGTGTAGCATGGCTAGGCTCTCCCCAGGCCACAGCACCTTGCAATACTCTTCAATGATCTTTCTACTGTCCACTGTTAGCATGAGGCACAGAGCCATTGATTTTTCCCTCTGACACTTAATCTAAGCCCCCATGATCTATGACCTTATTTTCACACTAATTTATTTTTGATCAGAGGTGATAAATATCACGTTGACATAACCAACTCTTTGTGCATTGCATCAATGCACTGTTTTGTTTAACATGACACCGCCCCGAGTGCTACAACTCTGACTGGCAGCTTGAAAAATGGCCTGTGTCGTGTTGTCTCCCCTTTCTTAAAGAGACATGCCAAATAAAACAGTACAATGAATGGGTTTGTTTGAACTCCAAGCAAAGGATCCCTGGGTGTATTTATAATATCAGTATCCTCCCAGCAAACCAAAAGTGTTTCTGTCAAATGTCCCAGAACATTTGTTATGTTGCAAATGTTCTCATAACACAAAAACTGTCCAGTCTTGCTAATTATTAGACAATGTTTGCATAAAACATTCGCCTGATGTTGCAAGATCGTTCCCAGGACACATTTAGTCTGTTCTTTAAAAGGTTCCCAGAATGTTTCATTAGATTGTGGGAACATTGTGGGGATATGACAAGGTTCCCAAAACACTAAAACTGCCCAGTGCTGACATTCAGATAATGCTTGTATCAGGGTGCACAAAACCTTCCTTTGATGTTGCAAGAACATTGACAGAACAGCGTTTCTAAGTTTTTAAAGGTTCCCAGAACATTTAATTAGGTTATGTGAACAGTGTGGGTACAATATATGCTCTGTTGTGATGACATTCCATGTTTAAGTTAGGTTGCTCTCGACATTCCCTTAATGTTTTAAGAATGTTGACAGAACACCTGGTCCAACATTTTTAAAGGTTCCCAGAACATTTAATTAAGTTATGGGAGTTGTCTGGATGTTGCAAGAATATTCTCATATTGTGGGCCTCCCGGGTGGCGCAGTGGTTAAGGGCACTGTACTGCAGCGCCAGCTGTGCCATCACAGACTCTGGGTTCGCGCCCAGCCGCGTAACCGGCCGCGACCGGGAGGTCCATGGGGCGACATTTGGCCTAGTTGGTCGGTAGGGATGTCCTTGTCTCATCGCGCACCAGCGACTCCTGTGGCGGGCCGGGCACAGATGCACAGTGTTTCCTCCGACACATTGGCTTCCGGGTTGGATGCGCGCTGTGTTGTATCGGAGGACGCATGACTTTCAACAGGAGTTGTAGTGATGAGACAAGATAATAGCTTCTACAACAATTGGACACCACGAAATTGGGGAGAAAAATGGGTAAAAAAGAAAGAATATATAAGGAGGGGCCTTTTTTGTGTTTTTTGTCCAATATTGAAGAATATATTGCACATACGTTCTGTTCCACATTTCCAAATGAGTCTGTTTTTATTACTTTTATTTGTTTTAGGTTTAGCATTCCACAATATATATTTTAATGTTTTTGGGATGTTATCATCATAATGTTAATAAAACCCTAACTAGAACTTAATGGGAATCTTAGCTAATGTTCTGGGAATGTTCCTGGTTTCCTGGGATAGCTCGAATCATTTTATTTGAGTTTATAAAAAATGTTCCTTGTCATTGGAACTTTTCTGTTACAAAGCTCAGCTCATACTATAAGGAGGGGCCTTTTTTGTGTTTTTTGTCCAATATTGAAATAATCCCAGATTCATCACAATAAATATACTGAATGGCTTGTAAGAGATATGGTCCTATCAATTGTTATAATATAGGGACTACAATAATCAGACACATAAAATCTAAAAACTATCTATCTAATGTATATTATTTGCTATCTGTTATCTCTCACCCTAGACGTGAACATACTGCTGGTGGGAAGGTGTGAGAAGGGAACTGTGTAGCCAGCTGGTGGCTCTGCAGGGGCTATGGGGGCTCGACAGAGGATGGGGGACACAACAGGGACTAGGAGACTTTTGGAGGAGTGGTGGGGAGTCAATATGTGGCTGGGGTCTTGGACAGTAAGAGCTGCTGCTACAATATGAGAAATCAGAGGGCATTGAGACTACTATAGGGCTTTCATCTACAATATTAGAAAAAAGGTATCCAAAAGGGTTCTTCAGCTGGTTTTAGGTAGAACCCTTTTTGGTTCCATGTATCACCCTCTCTGGAAACGGTTCCACATGGAAGCCCAAAGGGTGATATCTGGAACCCAAAAGGGTGATATCTGGAATCCAAAAGGGTTCTACACCTTTTGTTTCTAAGCCTGTATATAAGTGTCATATTAAATATTACATACCAACCAGTTAGAATTATAGTCTATGGGATTTACTGAACAAGACTGGTGGCTCACTTCTGAGGTCCAGACAAGTGTGAAACTATGTATATATACGATACGGCTGTATGTGTGTGTATCCATTCATTAGTGAGTGTGTGCGTTTGTTCATTTTTGCGTGTACAGTATATGTATGCGTATGTGTGTGACTGTGTGTACATTCACGCTGGGTTGGGGACAGGGCCACAGGTGAGGTCTCTCTAAATTACACTCACAAGTGGCCATTAATTATAGATGACATCCTGGTCAGACAAACGATTTCATCCTCAAATGAGGTCCGAGGGCGGCCCCTGCCCGGGTCCACAGGGGCCCTGTGGGGAAGCGGTTTGGGAGTGTGTGTGGCAGTGTGTGAGTGGATCCAGTGGGCCCTGCGCGCTTTGATGAACACACTCATTATGCTAAAGAGCGCTCCATGCCTGGGCTTCCCTGTGCCTCCAGGAAAGGTTAACGCCAGAGTGGTTCAACAGAACAGCCACAGGCTACATGAGGGAGAGTGGTAATATAACCAGTGCTTAAGACAGTAGTAGTAATAGTAAGACTGCCATACATCAAATACAATACCTCAGGCTTAGAACACAGACCTGTGTTGGTGGCCATTGAACTGTTGCTAACAGGTTATTGAAATTGGCTGAAAGTGTAACTGTTTTTTTAGGGTACAAAGGCAAAAACGATGAGAAAATCTCTACCTGGCTATAAATCACGTATTTTCTGTCTTTCCATCTCCCCCCTCCCTCCCTTACATTCTCTCTCTCTTTCTGAGGCAGAGATTAGTGTGTAATTACATGGGAGATCAGTAACAAAGAGAGAGAAAAAGGAGCAGTATATTTTAACTAGGCAGAGGGAGGTAGTGTGTGGCGTCGTCACGGGTCGACTGATTGTCTTACTTTTAATCCTCGACCTCATTATCACCTCTTGGTCAGGCTGCAGTCAGTAAATGAATCTATCTGCCGACGTGTCAAATCTTCACACATTCTTCCTCATAACCGCCCAGAGGTGCCAAAACAGAGAGGGAGTCACCCCCGGCCCGGCCCCAGTATTCATTACATTCATCAACCAAATCCCCTCGTTTCATAATTTAAAACACAATATGCCATTATTTTGTTGCTAATTAAACCTGATCAAATATGTATGTCTTCTTTAAGGTCAACCCGATGACAAATGGAATTGATATCCTCTGAAGAAAGAGAGAAAGTCTGCGAGAAAGAGAGAAAGAAAGTAGTGCAGTCTCTGTTGTGATTTCGATGGGGGAGGAAGGGAGGAATGGAGTGGGGGGATTCATTGTAATTTAGTAGTCTCTCATGCCAGGCCTGATGGCTGCTGAAAGACAGTAATACAGTAACTGAGAGATGGTGAATTTATCTGATTTGGAAGAGTCAGACATGTATATGCAGTTCAACTGTGACACGTGGGAATGTGTGTCAGGCTGTGTTTTTGAGTTGGGGCTGCTGTGAACTTTGAATGTGTCTTGGTGTTGGCTTTACACAGACAGTGTTCTCTGCCTTACACCCGCTATTGAACACTGTTCATACACTCGGAAGGAAATGGCTCCATGATAAGTTGCATTCTACTTGCAATGGACATGAGCCCCTTGGACAAATCCAACAAAATATATGCTACCTTGAAAAACTATAACCATGCATTATTCAATTGGCAAGGATAGTGTGTAATAGAGAGATCCTAAACCCATTCCCTCCTGTAAATTATTCATTGAATTCAAATAACAGATGGTATAATTTTCTTAAAATATCTCAATCATTTTTCACATGGGCTTAAAATGGTATAAAACAATATATTTGATGTCTTTGTATACATGTTTTGTGTACTGTGTATTAATATATATAGCCATATAGTGTTATTGATTGATATTAACAGTTTGGGAATTGAGATTTAACCCAATGATTTAAAATGATGCAGTGTGGCTAAACCTGTACCTTCAATGTATGGCTACACTAGCATTGGAATATGCCTAAAATACACACATTTGAGTACTCTCCCATATATAATTTTGCACTGCAGCAACCCTTTCAGATCACGTAGCCAAAACAAACCTTTGGATAATAGTTTGCTAAATGTTGAACTAAAGTCAGAGTAAATATGATAAATTAATACAAATGGGATTATTAGGAGACTGTGTGTCATCTCTCCGACAGATACACGATGTCAAACTACCCAAGCAAATTCAATTACCCACGCCATTACTCCCTACTGCTAGTGGAGACGTATTGGTCGTGTTAAATATTGATGGGAACATAGACGCCACATTTGTTCATCTCCAACGATATTTAAGATAATCACAGATGCTAAAATTTGAGGCATGTCCATTTACTGCATCAAGTGACTACTGGAAAAGAAAGAAGAAGAAAGAGTCTATATTGCAACAGGAGGGTTCCAGCCATGTTTTTAAAGGACCAAGGTTCAGTATTGTATAGAGCTTTCTGACTTGGTGAGTATTTCTGTTCACAGGTGTCACACTAACAGAGGTCTTGAATGCCACTTTTTTCCCATATTGCTAAATGAAGGATCCACTTCAGAACTATCCCTAGTGTGTTTGAACTGTATACTTTGACAGAACCTACTGTATACATTGACCAATCAAACAATCTAAAAGTCCCCCTGTAGCAATGCAAAATCCACCTGACTCCTAAAAAAATTCAGTAAGACATGGGCTAAAGTATGAGGAAAGAGAGAGAGGAAATACCAGAGTTAACCATATACCAGTAAGAAGTGGCAGCTTCACAGGTGCTGACAGTCAACAGGGGGGGAGGAGTTAACATGCAGTGTTGGTTAAAACCCAACAACACACATACCTGCTGTTAAAGCGTTCAGGGTGTCTCTCCCTCATCATGTGGAACCGATGTGCAATGGAAGCATCCTAAATATGGGAGAGAAAATAACATGGATTCAGCAATGACTTTGATTTGTATACTAATGTATGCAGTGGAAAAGGCCTATTAAACAATGACTGTATAAATAAGGGGTACATTACTAGTCAAAGGTTTGGACACACCTACTCATTACATTTTTTTGTAATTTATTTGTAAAAAAAAATGTTTTGGTTGCTACATGATTCCATATGTGTTACTTCATAGTTTTGATGTCTTCACTACTATTCATCAATGTAGAAAATAGTAAAACTAACTAAAAACCCTGGAATGAGTAGGTGTGTCCAAACTTTTGACTGGTACTGTATATTAGGGGTATAAAACTGTATACATATTTTCATTTTGTAATAAGCTACAAGACTAAAAGAGTTTACATTTACATGTGGGATATTGTTATTTAAATTAATTCATTTATGAGATACAAAGATGTCGCAAAATACAGGCAAGATGTTGGTACTAAAATCAATACGATGGCTTTTTAACACCAATTAAAGTCAACTTCTTCCCCTCTGGTGATAAGCATCTCAGCCAACTTTCTATTGCACCCAAAAAATGACACATATGCCCGATGCATATTGATATGCCTAAACAGAACCAGGGTGTTTTTGAATTCCTGGCCAACTGGAAGGCGGGTGGTGGTTGAGGTTTGAGCCAGGGATGAGGGTATTGACAGAGAGCTTGACGAACAGCACGCCGTCTTTCCACACAGGCTAATTAATTAAACACACATTGCTAGTAATCACAGCTCCCAACGTACAGGATGCTGCCGGCTCCCCTGGCAACCAACTTGTTCTCCCTCTCTCGCTCTCTCTCTCTGACCCGGGGCTAGAAGTGCACCACATTGGTAGACTCACTGGTAGTGTTGGGTGTGTGTGTGTGTGTGTTTGCATGCATGCAGGCATGTGTGATGATAATGACAGACTGAGATTGGCAGCTACTCTGTTAATCAAGAGAATCTAAGGAAAGAAAATCTGTGCCTGTTTGCTGAAAATTCGGTGTATTCTATGAAATGCTACCAAAAAAGTAGACTACCCTTGGGCCATTTGAAGATGAAACCTCACTAGAATTGACCATGGTCTTTGTGAGTCACGATGATTGCCAAGTAAAAACAACAACTGACGAATAGTCTTCAACCACAAAAAGGGGTGGAAAACTTCAGGAAACTTTTAGGGTTTGTTCCTATCCCCCCCACTTGAGCAATCTGTTTTGACCCGCTCCATGTTGAGTGGCTCTATTGAAACGCCAGCCACAGGGAGGACCCCCTGCTATCTCTCAGTACAACATGTAGGAGAAACCCAAAAAAATCAATGCCGTTTTCTTGATGTCTTTTCAAGACGCTGTTAAATAAAGACCAAAGAATTTCCAAGATCCCCGCAGACTCTATTTATCTTCAACATGAGCCAGAAGAGGTGAGATGATGGATATATCTGAAAGATTGGAACTTGATTTTCTTACAAACAGGACAATAACTGAAAACAAGAGAGTGAAAGGAAGGAGGAGTTGTTTCCCTTTTGGTTTGAAATCTGTGAAAATATACTGCAGCTCAGAAACCAGTGAGCAACCACTTCAAGTAACCTCCAAATTGAAGAAGGTACACTATAACCTCGTATACAATACGTCAAATCAAAGTTAATTTTATTGGTCGCGTACACATATTTTGCAGATGTTATCGCGGGTGTAGCGAAACGCTTATGTTCCTAGCTCCAACAGTGCAGTAATACCTAGAAATACTAAACAATACACGCTAATCCAAAAAATTCAAATAAAGGAATTAAGAAATATATAAATATTAGAAAGAGCAACGTCAGAGTTCGGTGTGCATAGACATTATGGACAGTATATGATTGGAAAATGTGTTTACAGTAGTAGTTATATAGGATGAACCTTGACTAGAATACAGTATATACATAAGAAGTGGGTAAAACAGTATGTAAACATTATTAAAGTGACCAGTGTTCAATGACTATGTACATATTGCAGCAGTCTTGAGTACCGGGTGTTAGCCGGCTAGTAACAGTGACTAAAGTTCAGGGCAGGGTAGTGGGCGGAGGCCAGCTAGTAGTGACTATTGAAAAGTCTGATGGCCTGGAGATAGTAGCTGTTTCTCTGTCCCAGCTTTGATACACTTGTACTGTCTCCGGCCTTCTAGATGGTAGCGGGGTGAACAGGCCGTGGCTCGGGTGACCAAGGTCATTGATGATCTTCTTGGCCTTCCTGTGACAGCAGGTGCTGTAGATGACCTGGAGGGCAGGCAGCGTGCCCCCGGTGTGGTGTGGGGCTGACCACAGCACCCGCTGGAAAGCCCTGCAGTCCCGGACGGTGCAGTTGCCATACCAGGCGGTGATACAGCCCGACAGAATGCTCTCAATGGTGCATCTGTAGAAGTTCCTGTCCTTCCTGTAGAAGTTCCCGTCAGTCTTTAACTGTAACTAGATGGACTGCTACTGCAACTACATTCCACTAAAGCTACTTTGTTCCTCAGGGCCAATTTAATGTAGCGCAAGTTCATATGTACAATAAGAGGACATTAACAGTAGATTATCTGAGCTGATGGTACAAACATCTTCAACCTCAATCCCCAAACAGCAGTAGGACAATGAAGTCTCACTCTCACACTCCCTCTCACTCATCTTGGGGACGCCTTCAAATAATTACCATTGTAAAACTCTGGCACCCAAATTAATACAGGACGTGTGTAATGTAATGTGCCCTCATAGCTCAAAGTTTAGTCCAATTATGAGTGGTGCTCAGGCAGCTGATGACTCTCCTTCACGGGGAGAGTAATGACTTTGACATGCGAGCCTGGGTCATTAGACTGCATCATCTTAGGACCTCCTCTGTGATTAGGTCTGTTCCTTCAGCACACTAAGCCCTGATTGAGATCATTACACTTCACGTCACTTTAACGTCCTCATAAAGGGATGGCGACATTAATTCCATTCAACTGGATGGAATGGCTGGATTGGAAGGATAGGAACAGGAGGTGTGCTACAATAGTTGACGATGTGGTCGGATGATGGTCTATTGGGAAGACTTTATGACTTGGCGTTTGGTGTAAATCTTGTAAAAAGGGAAGAGGAAGTTGTAGGTGATCCTGGTACTTTGTGAAGTTTGACAGGGATGGTGGGTTTAAAATATGTTTTGAAATATACTCTCCCCATCCAACACGGTTACCCGTTCATTCCCCAACCCCTGGGCTTGTGCAAGTTCAAACAGACGCCTTTCGGTTTGTGCAAAGCCCCAGCCACCTTCAACGCCTGATGCAATGGCAGGTTGATGCTTATTGTCATGAATCTGAAATTAGCGATTTCCGCTGGATGGGCCAGCTGCAAAGTAAAAATTGGCTATATTGTAAAAATTCAGGAAAACAAAAATTTGATTTTTGGTCTTAATTTAAGGTTAGATTTAAAATCAGATTTTATGACTTGGTGGCTGTGCCAGCTAGGAACCATTCTGTAGAGCTGCCTCCAGTGCAATAACAACAATGAATGCCAACCTGTGTTGCAATGCTTAGAATTTTTAAGACGAAAAAAAGATGTGTACTCTGCACATGAAATGTTTGAAATCCAATAATAAGATGCTTATGATTACACTTTTCTGTGGCTCGACATAGTGAACCCTTTTGGTTACTACTGATCCTCCGAGGTTGACTCGACAGAAATGTCATTACAGAAACAATCTTTCTTCATCTGCATAATCTCTGAGGTAATTATTAGCTTGACTTGTTTTGTAATCTTTATTGTATTCAGTGTTTCTTTCCAACGGAAAGCAAGATTTGATGTGAAATGTGACCAAATATATCACACTCAATTCCATCGAGAGCTCCGAATCTTCCTAATCCTGGGAAAACAACTTCATTTGTCAACACGTTCGTTAGATACTAATCCCACTGTTAGAAGGCCATGAAAATAGTGTTATAACAATGAAGTCTATTGGTTGCAATGGCTTAAAGTAATACTTCTGCTAAGGCTGCTACCCTTCTTTGGTTGAAGGTTATTGCAATATCTGTACATACATTCAGAATACATGTTTTGCCTCAAGCCACGACGAATATTGAGGAATTGATGAGAGAAATTATCTTTATTTATTCCAATGCTTACAACCCCGTCTGTTAAGTGGACCTACCTTCATCAACACGGGACAAAGCCAAGGTATTTACTTGACTAACATTTCTAAGGACATGCATCCCTCATTTCCACGTCATGTTCGAATGTCACAACACCAAGATGCCGCCGTCTCCCAACCTGCAAATGTCAATTACCGTATTTCCCCTGACATTTATCAGTAATGACCCACACGAGCTGGGTGTAATCAGTGTCATTATGTTGAAGATGGACAGAGATGGGCCCGACTCTTCTGTTGATGAGTTTAAAGGTGTGTAACACCACGCAGATGCACAACATACAACATATTCTTCAAACAGAGGTGGTTGAACCTTTAACACATCTCAATAAAGGCGTATTAACTAGCATTTGATCAAAATGAGTAAGATTACTCAGAAGAACATATGATTGTGTTGCTTCTTTAAATTCGGTATACAGTATCCCAATTTATCCAATTGAGGCCTTTATATAGATTATTCGATTGAAATGGATGATCCACGATAAGCATGAAGCTGTCAGTCGTGTTGTTTTAGGTGAGAGCCTTAGATCAAACATGGCCCTCTCCTATTGACTAGTCCAGTTTGTTGACCCACCGTTCTTGCTGAAAGGGATAGATCATTTTAGATATTTAGATATGCGTTTACTTATCTTGAAAGCAGTCTATGGACAAGGAGTGACTGCAATCCACACTTTTGTTTTGTTAAAATAGCCACTGCCAAGATTTGCTAATATTAGGAAACAAATATTTCAAATCGCTGAACTAGGCCTTTAATGTGACATATGCTCTGTATATTAGTGTAAGTAACTCACCACCCCAATAGAGAAATAGTTGTTGACGATGCTGTAAGGCACAGGGTCTCCCCTCTCTTCTTTGTCCGTGGGTGTGACGTTAATCTTCCAGCGGTCCAACATCACCTCAGAGCTGTTCTCTATGCCCCTCAAGATGTTCAGAATGCTCTCTCCCTCATAACCTAATACACAAACAACATAGGATAGCTTATGTTGTAGATAATACCCCAGAACATAAGCTAAAACCTGTTACAGTATAGGCCATAAGTATTTTATTATAACATTATTCTCTGTAACTATTTATGCCTACTGATTTATTCCTACATGAAAACATAGGTAACATTTACAGTCAAAGGAGAAAATGAATATAATGTTCAAATCTAAATTCAATCTCATGAATCATGTAATTGGACAAAAAAAATGAGGCCACACATTTGTGAAAAAATTGCACACTTTGTGTCAGTAAATTGCTATTAAACATACCTCCTCCCCATCGCAGACATCTTGCCAGGTCATTTCCTGTTCCAAGGGGAAGTACACACACAGGGGGGTTCCTGTCCAGATTGGCCTTATCTACACAAGAGGTACAACAAAAACATACTGTATTATTATTACTATGCCAATGAGCAGACGCTTTTATCCAGAGCAACTTACAGTCAAACAGGGCTTCCGAATGGCGCAGCGGTCTAAGGCACTCCATCTCAGTGCTAGAGTCGTCACTACAGACCCTGGTTCGATTCAAGGTTGTATCACAACCGTCCGTGATTGGGAGTCCCATGTAACCTTACTTGACCAGGCAAGTCAGTTAAGAACAAATTCTTATTTACAATGACGGCCTACACCGGCCAAACCCGGGACAACATCGGGCCAATCCCCCCTATGGGACTCCCAATCACAGCCGGTTGTGATACAGCCTGGATTCGAACCAGGGTGTCTGTAGTGACGCCTCAAGCACAGAGATGCAGTGCCTAAGACCGCTGCGCCCCATAGGGTGGCGCACAATTGGCCCAGCGACAGAGGACCTCACCCCCACATTCGGACCACAACAAAACTGAACACGGTTCCACTTTAATATACTGTATACATTTTTATTTAACTCTGATTTGCCCAGGTCTCTGAGTAAAAAAAAAATACAAATCCCATTCAGTGTAGCATGGTTATCTGACCATCACTCAAATCTAAACTCTGACATCTGTGCAACAACAAACGGCGACGTGAATGTCCAGTCTCACAGGCTCTTTCAGGAGTAGCATTCATTCTGTCCATGTTATTACTTCTCTTTGTTTCGATTGATAAAAAAATGGAGGCAATTTTTTAAAGGCCGAACCAGGAATAAGTCTTCAAGGAAAAATGGTCTTGAGGCCGTTTCTCAAATGACGACTAATATGGCGATTTTGAACTCACATAATCATCCTGTTTTACCTCCCTCGAACACGCCGGCTTGGACGTAATGAAAATGTTTATATACAAATCATAAAAGTATATTTGATGTTTTCTTGCAAAATAACAAGCGCACTGTTAATTTCACCAAAGTAATACAAAATAATAATAATTGAAACGCACAAAAAAATGTCACTGTACAGGTTTTGAAGAAAGCACAATGAAATGTTAAGGAAAGGGGGAAAATGTTATAATGCAAAAGTTATGTTATATTTAGAATTGAGAGGACCAAATTCATACTTAGGCCTAGTTCCATTCATCCCACTAGTATAATCTCTAGTATTTACCAGGATATGTTCACCAGTCTGTTCACCAATGTAGCACTGGTGTGGCAGTGGAAGTGCACACCCACCTATGAAATCCAGAATCCAACCGACTGTCCCATCCCCACCACAAGCTAGCACTCTGAAATCTGGAACCTCTCGGAAGAAATTCAACCTTGAACACAACAAAAAAATCATATACACAATATCCATCATAATGCAGGAAATAATCCCCTTTTAGAGAGAAACACATTATTTTCTTTATCTACTATAAATTCAATAAAAATCTTCAGACATTCTGCCCTGAGAAAATGCACTATTTTGTCCAACAGTAAATTGAACTCAAGGTTACCTTATTCAAAGGTACTGTAAGTGTTTTATCTCCATACTTATCCCTATTTTATCTCGCATCTACAGTATATTGTAACTCTGCTGCACTGGAGCGGCTCTGCAAAGGCCCCTATAATCTCACAAAATAACACATATCACATTGACAATTATTCCTTCAGCCAGCTAGTCTGTTCAGAGGCTAATCGGATCAAGATGGCCAATGTTCAGTCCAACTTCTTCCGTTCCTTCACAATAACAAAGCCCTAACTGAATGAGGGAGCCTCCAAACCTCATACGGCAGATAAATGATTCGCTCAATTACTCTCCAACTGGGACTGCAAACCGCATTAGGTGCAAAACAGACGGCCGCGAACATGAAAGGCAACTTTGGGGATATTTAAATACCAAGAAACAAACACTTCATTTGGGCTAATTGCATTAGCGCTAGTGCTAATTGACAGCAGTGTGTGCGGCTGCCTCAGCCTGCTAGTGACCACGGTGACCAGTCACCTTGCTAATGCCAACCGCATTACGTACACTTCACCAAATATTAACAAGGTTACAGCCGGGCAAGGTCATCTGGAATGTTCCCAACTAAAGACAGAGAGGGGTTTCTTCTGAGTGCAACACGTCTCTAAGAGCCTCGTCAATAAACATGGCCTTCCCAGCCAACAAAGCTCCAAACACAGAGAATCAATACTGAAGACACAATATGGCCGACAAGGTCAATTTCAAATCTTACGACTGTGTAAGATAAATATATGGCATAAAGCCATTATTTTGCCCCTCTGGGCCACTGTAATTATGAGCATAAACTTAACTGTCTACAAAAGTTTATATTGGACTTTTCCTCTTCGCAAACCATTTACATTCTGCTTTCAAAACCATAATCAAAGTCCAGCAACATCAGAGCACGGCAGTGACGTGTTCCTGCATTTCAGAATGCTCCGGAATTGGTGTGTCTAAAACAAAAGGGGCGGAACCTTGTGCATCGAGATGATCTGCTCATCTTCTTAATCATAGACACGCATAGTCCAACAACCCCAGACCCATGCCTGTGCAGCCTACAGCAGTATACGTGATCACACATCAGCATGCCTCGCCTCACTCACAATATATCACTATTCCCACACACTGTAACCAATACTAGACTCAAGCACAGTGTTGTTGTCTCACTGTTTGTGATCTCCGATCTCACCTTTCAATCACGTCTGCATATGAATCCGGATTGAGTGAGAGGCCCAAATTGAGAGACCTCCCCTGCATGAGATGTTGGATATTATGACTGGGCAACAGCGGAATACATTAGGGCTTTGTAAACAGTCGCTCATCCACCACTCTGATTCCACATGTAACTTGAGGATAATAATGATAGTTGAATCATGACTGTAGAGTGTTCTGTGCACTTTAGGTGATGTTGCTTAGTCTGTGTGAGATGATTAGAGCAGAACTTACCCAGGCATGGGTCCGTTCTTGGCCAGGTTGTATACCTGCCTAGGGTTTAAGAGGTACTGGAATTTTCTGTAGATCCTGGAGGAGAGGAGCGGAGGAGAGAAGAGAAGAGTAGAAAAGAGGAAAAAAAGAGGAGAAACAAGGAAAGAAAAGGATGAAATTGTGTCAACCAGCAATATAGTGTTGAGTTGACCCACAGAAACCTACTGAAACATCTCCCCCTTACAGCTACCACAGAACATCTGGATTGTGAAGAAATTGAAATGTGATCAACTGAACCCCTGTACATAGTCCGTATGCCGTTTTGCTACAGTATGATTGACAGCTCCAATGCCGAGGACGAAGTCATTAGAAAGACTAATTCATTTTCATTTCAATTTCATTATATCAACTGGCTCAAGTCATATTTTGATCTCATCATTTAAACAAATGAGGACTGTAGTAATAAGGAGTAGAATGAATGTGTTCAGTAATAACCCAATTAGGCCCTGGGTTAAAGAAGGTCTAAATCTATACACTGACAACCAGGGATGTGACAGTCAAAGACAGTGCCATCTAAGAACCTCTGCAAAATCAACCAGGAGTCTGTAGGTCAATGTTATTGTGTTTCTATTTGACTAACTAAGCCTTGAGCACTCTGTGTGCAGCCAGGCTTTGCAGCTCTTTGATTGAAGAGCAGTTCTGAGAATGGCTTTTTACAGAGAGGTGGAGCGTGGGGAGAGAGTGTGCTTACCTGTCTCCCTGCTTCCCTCCACTCTTTGGATTCACAAACACTAGCAGAGGATGAGTTCCCTCTATTGTTGTGATCTATGCAAAATATATCAAAACAGAAAGCGATTTCAGTCCAATTGCTTATAATGCAGTAGGCTGATCTGACGTTAGAGTATAGCGTAAAATCATTATTATAAACAGTGAATAAAAAAACATTCATATTTATTTTTAAAAATGCCTGGCTGCTTCACCCTGGCCTCTCTTGTTACTGTTAAGGTTCAAACATTTATCATGTGAACAACAGCCAATACCCAACAAAATCCCAGGAAATTGAACAAAGATACCCCTCCTTATTCAAGTTATAACCATCACCATCTCCTGATTGGGAGAAGCACTGAGTCTTGCGTGACATGGGGGCCATCCTTAGGGACAAGCCTCTTCATTGCTACCTCTGGTAGAGCAGTGGACAGAGAGAAGCAGCAGGCCTCTACCACGGAGGAGGCAGCCAGGGCTGGGGCGAGGCATAAACAAAACAAGCCCTAATCGCGGGCTGAAGCCTACGAGTTGGCCTTCCTGCCGTTCAGTGGCGGGCGGCGGTGACAGTGCACCCGTGCATCTCCTTGACACAGATGAAGCTCTTAACTCTCCCTGTCTGCTATCCCAGCAGGCCGAGCGGTGGATTAATGAGCTCCCTGTCCAGCCAGGAGTGATCCATTACTTCCTCTAATTATAAATAATAATCCTGATTATTACTCTGGTTAGCCGGAGAAGGCAGAGATGGATGTGGCGGGGAGATGATTCAGGTTGATTGTCACCGGTTGTCTGTCTGTTAGATATTAGGGAGGATTTGGATGGAGCTGATTCTTGTTTTGTTCACCAGTAGAAACTAATCTCATATTAATCCCACCAGTGTCATTTCATATTTTCCTGCGCCCAAAGGCTAAATTGTGGTTAGATTAGAAATGTCAATTTACAGTACACATTCTTCACAAATTTCTACCAAATTTTGAAGAAAAAGAAAAATGTTTGGATTGTCACCTGTAGTCCTTGGCCATCCACTGTGACTGAGTTGGCTCTCTGCATCTTCCCTCTGCCTCCTGATTGGCTGGATCTGGAATCTTTCCTCACCGTAGACTGTCTTTCCTGGGGGTCAAAGTGCAGACAGTAGAAATGGGCACCTTGAAAACAATCTAATAGACATTATCAAAAAGATATTGCCTCTATAAATATGCGAAACCGTGATCTATGTATGAGGAAATATACATACATTTTCATAAAGCTATCATATGGTGAATTTGTATATAAGCAGAATATGGCATCATTTTGAAAGTTAAACTCACCAGTACGACAGGACAGATTGTGTTGGGGGGCAGGATATGGTCCTTCAGTGGTCCACAGTCACACTCAGGTTTCACATGGGAGGCACACTTATTATGAAGCTGGATGAGGAGAAACACTCAATTACAACCATATTAGTATCAGGGTGACATTCAAGATCATAACATATTATTCAATGTTACCTTTCATTTGATTGTAATTCGATATTAGAGTTCAGTTCCTTTAAAATGTATGGGGGCCATAAAATATAACGTTCAGTTTGTATCAGCTATGTAGAATTGTTTTAAGCTAAACACCAAGTGCCGTTGAGTAAAAAGTAAGAGCACGTTGTGTGATTTACAAAAACACAACTCCTAACACTGGATTTGTTTTAAAAAAGAATGATATCAAAACACATTTTCAACGTGGTTTATTTTCTATTAGCAGAATACTGGAAATAACTGTTACTTGGTGTAAATTGGCAAAGTGATAGGACTCGGATAAAAGGTGCAAAAAAGAAATCATAAACAGCAAGAAACAGTGGAAAATAATGAGGAGGTGGCTGATTCTCCTCGGGGGGGGGGGGGGGGGGGGGGGGGGGGCGTACCGTGACTTGGCACCACACACAGTGAAGCCCAGTCAAACCTTGGTAACACTTAATGGTTTTGTGACACTTGTCACACTTGGTCGGGCAGTTTCCCTCCACCCAGAAATGGTGCATCACCTGTGGAGCGAGAAACAGAGAAACAGAGGAGAAAAGCAGAACAGAAAACAAGTGAGAAATCCACAATAGTAAGAAAGAAAGAAATCAAGAAAGAAAGTAACAAAAATGTAACACTACTGTCTGTGTATTGGGCATGTATTTAAACCAGACTAAATATTGTAATTAGCTATGCTTAGTATCAGAATGACTTGTTTAATTCCATTAGTGAGGAAGGAGCCCTGGATCTAAGCTCCGTGGAGCATCGCTGATCCGAGCGTGCCGATTAGTAAACACTCCAATTGGACACACCTCTGTGTTTTTCTTGCTCTTCACGTAGGTTTTGATGCACGACGGAGGAGCACGGGCCACACAGCGCTCATGGACAGTGTACTTGCAGACTGGGAGAGGTGGAATACACATTTTGACCCCTCAAAAAAAATCACAAAAACAACTAAGAATAGCAAACACTAAACTGAGGTTGGGGATACATTTCCGAGGGGCAATTTGGGTCACAAAAATGCCTTCTTAATGATGAAAAGATGAATGGAATAAACCGTTTGGGAATGGTAAAAACGAGAGTAGACATGAGGAAACAACTGTTGACGTTGCCATACTCACATGAGCAGCACAGCCCTTGCTTGCCCAGGCCTATAAGCATGTTCAGACACAGGTTACAGTAGGCCGGCTTGTTGAAGTGCTTCAGTCTCCACACGTGCTGCCCATCATCTTTCACATTCTAAAAGAAAGATGACTGATTGGTTTGATTGATTGATTGGTTAATTATTGACTGGTTGATGGTTGGGTGATTCGTTACATGACAGATATAAATAGGCCATGTAAAACAAACATGCCTCTCTGACACGCACAATAAGGAATCACACCGGCTCTTTTCGTGGCACTTTCATCTCCAGCGTTCGACAACGTTTGGCAACTGAATGTGGCCCATGTGAACGATTTTGATATTTGTTTTACTGTTCTCCAAAGCCATCATCTTTAGTGGGGAGGATTGCCTGGATTCTTCCCTTTAATCCTGTGTCATTAATCATGTCACCTATTACGTCAATCACAGCAAAATGACAGTCTGATGTCACTGTAAGAGACTGTCTCATTAGCCTGTGATAAGTGACGACTTGTTCATTGAATCATTGAAGACAAAGGCAGCAAAAAAACTGAAAAGATGACTCCATCTAGTGGACAAGGAGAGCTGGGACATCAGTGGTGACGTCTGACGAAGCTATTGACTAGTTAGGAAGTGGTGGGAATGTCCAGACCTTGTACCTGATTCACACAAAAGGGCCCACCCCAACCATACTGTGCTGGCTCAAATATAGTTTTCCCACATTGTCCTTTCCAGCACGGTTCCAGCAACTATGTTGGATGAGGAACCAGGCTGGCCTAATACAGCTCGCCTTGGCTCGGTTTGGCTTGGTAGTGTGAATCAGGCTATGGTGGGTTTAAAAGGCCCAGCGCGGTCAAAATTCTGTTTTGTCTGTGTTTTCTACCATATTATACAACAGCTGATGAAACTAACACTGCCTGATTGTTGTGTGCAACAGGCAGGTAGCAATTGAATGCATGTTTTACAAACAATTACATATCTAAACATTTCTATGTTTAGACGTGTTTAACATTTCTATTTCTATGTTCGACCCGCACAGTTTTCCACCCAAAAACACCAGAAAATGGCCAAAAAGAGTAGAACCAGCTCACCTGCTTTTGCACTATTATCTGACTATTAGATGTTCAACTTTTCTTTTGAAATACATATTTTTAAAGGGGTAGTACCGGCAAATTTAAACAAGAGTTCAATTCACACCTCACTGAACATGAGGGACATGCGTACATGAATCACTAATCACATGTGAAATCAATCACAATCTTCAGAGATGACTGTCAAAGCAAGAACAATAACTAGGGCTTTACAATGATGGTGTAACTTGGATACATTTTAGGATGAAGTAGATTGAAATCTTGGCACTTTAGCAAGCCTTTCTTCATATTAAAAACAAGATTCATTGAATTCTTCATGTGGTCTATATTAAAGTGCACTTCATTTAATATAACATGCTTTTAATATTCAATACCCAGTCCACCTGACTGTGCTGCTGCTCCAGTTTCAACTATTCTGCCTGTGATTATTATTGGACCATGCTGGTCATTTATGAACATTTGAACATCTTGGCCATGTTCTGTTATAATCTCCACCCGGCACAGCCAGAAGAGGACTGGCCACCCCACATAGCCTGGTTCCTCTCTAGGTTTCTTCCTAGGTTTTGGCCTTTCTAGGGAGTTTTTCCTAGCCACCGTGCTTCTACACCTGCATTGCTTGCTGTTTGGGGTTTTAGGCTGGGTTTCTGTACAGCACTTTGAGATATCAGCTGATGTACGAAGGGCTATATAAATAAATTTGATTTGATTTGATTTGAATATTGGTGCATAATTTCTACTTAAAATATCAAAGGGACGCAAAAGGCACCCATTTTGTGGAACAACCCAGTTGCTGGTTGAAAATACAATCTACACAGGACCTAATTAGCAGTTTTTGCATGGACGGAGTTAAAATAAGTCAACACTGTAATTTTTACATCCCTTTTTTTTACTGTGTGCCAAAAACAGCTAGTTTTCCCCTCAGACTGCTACCAGAAAGCCCTAGCAAAGTTCTAGCGTGAGAAATAGTTTTTGCTTAAAAGCTATTTTTGTTTATTTTTTACAGTAAGGTACTACATTGTTACCCAGATATGATTTGATATTGAAATAAAAATGGCTGCATTTGGCTTTTAACTGGGCTTGAACTAAATCCTGCACACACTATGGCTTTCCAGGACCAGAATTGAACACCTCAGAGCCATACATAGACCATCTCTATGGCTCTGGTCTAGAAAATCTGCCATTGAAAGTAACAGTGATGATGTTTAGGTAACACTTTCTTGACTACTCACCGTCTCTAGTCCCAGTAGTACAAGTAGGGGGATGGTGGTGCTGCCTCCCTGGATCCACTCCTCTAGAGACACAGTACCGTCATGGTCATAGTCAATCTCCTGCATCATCTCCTGCAGAATCTACTTACAACCAATCAGAGACAGTACAGTGGGATCTGTCAACACAGATGAAATATATGACACTCTCATTCAAGCTTTACAAAGTTACAGTATTTTCCTGTTATTGATATAACCGAAACTAGGGGGCCATAGATCTTTAGGTCTATGGATCTGCAGTGTATTAAATGTTTATGAAAAATATGTATTTTACCGGCTTCAATTCTGTCACGTCCCATTCCAAGTACTCAGCAACATGCATCATTTGAGAGACGATGTGCTCCAGTTCCTAGAAGTAGAAAACAAATCGTGTGTCAAAACACATCTATGGTACAATAGCCATTCTTCAGTTGACGACAAACAATGGTTTTAGACAGATGAACAGCATGTAATAGTCAGTTGGTTCAATCTTCCCTCTCCAAAGGAGAGTTGTACAATGCACAACAAAAGCAGCTTGAAAACTGATACAGGCTTGATGACTTAATTACAATGGTTGCCCTATGGGAGGGCAATTATCATCTAGTGGAGAGTCATCACATGCAGGCCAGAGCAATGAACATGAGACATTCACTCGCCTGCTCCTCCGCAACAAGCCAAAGCTTTTTTATTTTATTTAACCTTTATTTAACCAGGCAAGTCAGTTCAGAACAAATTCTTATTTACAATGACGGCCTACCCGACCAAACCCGGACGATGCTGGGCCAATTGTGTGCTGTCCTATGGGAATCCCAATCACGGCCGGATGTGATACAACCTGGATTCAAACCAGGGACTGTAGTGACGCCTTTTGCACTGACTTAGACCGCTGCACCACTCGGGCTTGTGTAATGTTACTTTAGATTATATTGTACAAAATATTCTACATTTCACTCAAATTAGTATGATATGTTAGGTATAGTTACATAATACAGGTTACTTAAGGCAAAAACGAAAGCAGGGTGGTTGGTTGGGGTGAATGGGTAGACTTATAACACGAACGTCTAGCAACCCAAAAGGCTGCGTGTTCGTATCTCATCACGGACAACTTTAGCATTTTAGCTAATCTGCAACTTTACAACTACTTACTACTTTTTAGCTACTTTGCAACTACAAGCATTTTAGCCAACCCTTCCCCTAGTCCTAACCTTAATAACCTAACTCTTAACCCTAACCGTAACCCCTAGCCTAGCTAATGGTAGCCACCTAGCTAACGTTAGCATTAGCCACCTAGCTAACGTTAGCCACAGCAAATTGGAATTCATAACATATCATACATATTGCAAATGTGTAAAGAATCATATGAAATGGATGACATACATCCACAAATGAATGCATGCCATACGAAATGTAACATATCGTTCTAATTGGAGTGTCACTAGGTTTATATTTAATATGTTAAGTCTACCCTTGAGCTCAGGTTGCAGCACCAAATCATTTTTCAGTACAGTAAACAACATGGCGTGTATAGGACAGAACCAAACATGGCACTGGTATAGGCTTTAGAAAATAACAAAGATGATGTTTCATGTAAGGCTGTGTTCAAATAATGTTTGGCATATTTTTTGAACATGTATGAAGAAGGAAAAATGATTACCGAACTATCCAGAGACCCATTCCCATCTGTATCATAGAGACGAAACATAACTGTAGAGAAAGAGATGAAACATTTATTAGTTTCAATTGTTGTTTGAGATGCAATACATGTCATTGAGACACATTTTTACTACCAATTTAGTTTCATGGATGCACTATACTATGTTGAAGCACAAAAACTTCCTTTAGTTTTTAAGGGTACAATCAGCTATTGAACTCCCATCAATTCAAAGCAATGTTTCCCCTCATAAAAGTGTTCTTAGCATCTCAGTATTGAAGTCTGATTGGTTCTTGCACTAGCCCCCAGCCACAATTTAACACCATCACCATGGAAACAGACAGCTCCCTCACCAGAACAGTGATTGGCTATCTAATACAAGAGTGACAGACACACACACACCAGTTCTATAGTAATATAATCGTGACAACACTCTCCTCTGCCCAAGTAATTTACATACTAATGTATATTCCCAATACATGGAAAAAGTGTTTTTAGCCCAGTCTCAGCGTGACGCTACCCACTCCCTCAATCTCAGTAGCGGTGCGGCTAGTGACAAACCCAGCTGGATTGAAGAGGGTGAGCTGGTGAGTTCACTAAGGACTCGAAGAGGGGGGTTGTTCATTTCATATGGGGTTGACGTCAAGCTGCTGTTTGTCAGACGCTAATTAGGAGCTAATTGACAGCTTCCTGCTGTGGTGCGGTCACGTCGGTCCACTGGGGCCGGAGGAAGGGGAAGTGAGGTAGATGCCTGGAGGAATGAGAACTCTGCTGGAGCTGGGAAGGTGTTTGTGGTGTAGAGAGATGAGCGGAATAGCATACAGTCGAGTCACTCAGAAAAGGCAGAGAGCTAAATTGTCTAACCCTATGAACCTAGATTATAAAGACTGTTATTTATCGTTGTCATCACCTCACCTCCTCTTCAAAGCTGAACTAGTACTAGTTGCAGTAACAATAACTGAATCCACTGTGGTGACGTAGGGTATATTTCCTCAACCATAAAGAACCAAGGGAATTTAGCTTGCTACTGATGATGATCAATACTCACTTTTTAGATGTTTCTCTTTTTGCCATGCATTCCCTGACTTTGCACAAGGTATGTAGACCCACAAATATAGCAGCTTAAATGAATGTACTGTACGTGTAAATTGAAACCTGTCATTCTTAGAAGAACCAGCAGAGGGCCCTATTTAGCTCCACAAGACATCATTGAGGCTGGACGGAAGGAGGGGTAGGGTGGGCAGAGTGGGATTCTCTCTACAAGGAGAGATACTGTAGCATCCAAGGCTAAACCAATGATGTGCTCCCTGGGCCAGACCAGCTAAATTATTAACACACTTAATGCTTAATGAACGGCTCTGTTCTTCAATTATTCAGCAGTTGGATGAGAATTATAAGAACACATAAAAAGTCTGATGTTCAATTATCTAATATAATCTCATAAATAAATAAGTACACATCTAAAGTTTAAGTAGAATAAAGAGATACCATGGCAACTCTAATAAGGGCTTTCAGTAAACATAATGATTCAAGTAGACTACAGTGAAAAGACTGCTACTCCTGCTTAGGTAATGGGAAATATCTAGCAGTGTATTGGGATGAAGCTCTATCTCGTTTGGCTATGAGTGTCTGTATTTACGGTACACAAATGTCATTATTCTCACGGGTAAACCACAAAATAACATTCTTGTTCTGGAAATCCTAATTCTGCATTATAGCCAAAGGAGCTCCAGTATACAGTGGGGCAAAAAAAAGTATTTAGTCAGCCACCAATTGTGCAAGTTCTCCCACTTAAAAAGATGAGAGAGGCCTGTAATCTTCATCATAGGTACACTTCAACTATGACAGACAAAATGAGAAAAAAAATCCAGAAAATCACATTGTAGGATTTTTAATGAATTTATTTGCAAATTATGGTGGAAAATAAGTATTTGGTCACCTACAAACAACCAAGATTTCTGGCTCTCACAGACCTGTAACTTCTTCTTCAAGAGGCGCCTCGGTCCTCCACTCGTTACCTGTATTAATGGCACCGGTTTGAACTTGTTATCAGTATAAAAGACACCTGTCCACAACCTCAAACAGTCACAGTCCAAACTCCACTATGGCCAAGACCAAAGAGCTGTCAAAGGACACCAGAAACAAAATTGTAGACCTGCACCAGGCTGGGAAGACTGAATCTGCAATAGGTAAGCAGCTTGGTTTGAAGAAATCAACTGTGGGAGCAATTATTAGGAAATGGAAGACATACAAGACCACTGATAATCTCCCTTGATCTGAGGCTCCACGCAAGATCTCACCCCATGGGGTCAAAATTATCACAAGAACGGTGAGCAAAAATCCCAGAACCACACGGGGGGACCTAGTGAATGACCTGCAGAAAGCTGGGACCAAAGTAACAAAGCCTACCATCAGTAACACACTACACCGCCAGGGACTCAAATCCTGCAGTGCCAGACGTGTCCCCCTGCTTAAGCCAGTACATGTCCAGGCCCGTCTGAAGTTTGCTAGAGAGCATTTGGATGATCCAGAAGAAGATTGGTAGAATGTCATATGGTCAGATGAAACCAAAATATAACTTTTTGGTAAAAACTCAACTCGTGGTGTTTGGAGGACAAAGAATGCTGAGTTGCATCCAAAGAACACCATACCTACTGTGAAGCATGGCGGTGGAAACATCATGCTTTGGGGCTGTTTTTCTGCAAAGGGACCAGGACGACTGATCCGTGTAAAGGAAATAATGAATGGGGCCATGTATCGTGAGATTTTGAGTGAAAACCTCCTTCCATCAGCAAGGGCATTGAAGATGAAACGTGGCTGGGTCTTTCAGCATGACAATGATCCCAAACACACCGCCCGGGCAACGAAGGAGTGGCTTCGTAAGAAGCATTTCAAGGTCCTGGAGTATCCTAGCCAGTCTCCAGATCTCAACCCCATAGAAAGTCTTTGGAGGGAGTTGAAAGTCAGTGTTGTCCAGCAACAGCCCCAAAACATCACTGCTCTAGAGGAGATCTGCATGGAGGAATGGGCCAAAATACCAGCAACAGTGTGTGAAAACCTTGTGAAGACTTACAGAAAACGTTTGACCTCTGTCATTGCCATCAAAGGGTATATAACAAAGTATTGAGATAAACTTTTGTTATTGACCAAATACTTATTTTCCACCATAATTTGCAAATAAATTCATAAAAAATCCTACAATGTGATTTTCTGGATTTTTTTCTCATTTTGTCTGTCATAGATGAAGTGTACCTATGATGAAAATTGCAGGCCTCTCTCATCTTTTTAAGTGGGAGAACTTGCACAATTGGTGGCTGACTAAATACTTTTTTGCCCCACTGTATTCCCCTTTTAGAGGAAAAACAATCATTAGTCCTCACACTCCAGTTTGTCCTCGGGTCGGCCACCCTCCAGCAGTGAGAGGTAGCAGACGATGTCCTTCAGTTGAACCATGCCTAGAGGTCTGGGCAGAGTCCTGGGTAGAGGGGGCACCTTCAGAGGGGTCGAGTTCCCTTTGATCAGCTTGAGGCCTGCAGAGAGAAGAAGGCCAGAGAAGAAGGTCAAAATGTAGACCGGTTAGGATCATTGCTGAGCTTTATGCCTCTAATGTCAACCTCAAACTGTCTTTCAAACTGTCTACCAATAAATCTAAATTCATGTTGTGAAATTGATTGCAGATGTTATATAGGTGTGGTCTTTGCCAATATTACGGTAGTAAATGTTGACTAGACAGCACAGTTTTAGTTTATGATGATTGTCGGTAGTACCTCAGGACACGTACAGTTTGGACATTTTATGAAAAAGTACAAGCTGTGGCTACATACACTGCACTCAATGACTTGCCTGTAAGCTACAGTCCACAACAACAAGGCAATCTGGGGGGGTCTGACGACAGAGTTAACCATTCTGAACCAATAACAACAGTACCTATCACCCAGTGAACATGCTCTTTGTGGTAGGAGTAAAAACTAAAGCAGACCTAAACAACTTTAGGCTTTTATTTGTCTGCTGCTGAGGTCATAGAGGTCATAGTTTCTATGCGTTCTTGATCTGTTCCTTTGCTTTTGTCTGAAGTGAAGGTACGGTGGTCCTAAGGGCAAAGTAGCTTTAAAGATTCAGTAAGAGCGCACGCAGACAACATAAAAGCTACTTTGCCCCTTAGGGACATCATCTGAAGGTTATAGCTGCAGTGCAGGGTCTTACCAGTAACTCTGGGCTTGTCTATTGAAGAGGGGCTGGGTTTTGGTCCCTTGTTACTGAATGATAAGAAGAGGTGTTGACAGAACTCCTCTGCCAGCTCGCTCTCCAGAAACGTATGCATGAAGACCTTGAAGCCTTCAAAGTCAATCTCCTGAAACAAGACACAGAACATGATCCTGGTTGGTATAATTCCCATGAAGGAAGCTTTGATTACCATATCATTACCAAATCATGTCTGGGAGAACAAGGAATGCATTACCTGATTGAGTATGTCTTTCTTCTATGCAGCATTGAATAAAGACATTGGGAATCTCAATAAATCAAACTTTTAAAAAAGTAAGTTACTCATATCCTGAAAAGCACACAAACAAACATGACATTTTCGGCATTTCCACTACAACCAAAGTAAGTAGTGCCTCTTACATTCAAATTCCAAAACTAAACCAAGATATATTGGTCTGAGGTGACTATAGACCGATACCAGTGTTGAATGTTGTTGACATCCAAAATGACCAAGACTTGGTAGCAAGTCTGAAGTGATGGTAGTTTTCTACATTATGAAGAAGTCTCAAAATAGTTCTACAATGGTTCAAGCAATGCTAATGTTGCCACATCACTACCAGAACAGTGTCTTATGGGAAGAAAGACTACCTCCTCTGGGTTATATTTCGCCAGCACTCCGTCTCCATGGAACTCCTGCAGCACATCTTTCAGCTTCTTGGTTGAGTCTAAAAGAAAAACACTCAACAGATGTTATAACCATAAAGGCTTCCCGTTAAATAGCAATTGATATTGTGTCCGCGAAGGGAGATCCCACTGCGGGATCTCATCCAATTATCTCTAAACTTGGAGTTAGAGTGCAAAAGATCCAGTCTACAGCTCAGGAGGAATTCGATTGGACACCCACCAGACCGCATCGAAATTACCGGAGGAATCACCAGACTCTGGAACCAGTAGGAGGTTAGACTCCTCTGCCTGGTCCGTTTGGTCTGGTTCCTGTCAAGGTCTCTTCCTGTATTTTCAAACTATGGGAGTGTAGCCCTAGGAGTGTCCTGGCAGGACTGGTCCATTTGGGCCCCTGGTGTAGACATTGTTTTATTATGTTATTCTAGCTGTTCCATTATGATATTTGTAGCTTCTGTAGCAACAAGACTAGATTTGGAAGGATGACCATGTGAGACCATGAAACGTGTGACTGGTTGCCTGCGTGATAAAACCCACCAAAAATAAGTTATAAAGTATTAACTATTAACTCATGCACTGTTTTTTTATCACTCCTCTACATGGTCAAAAAACGGTCACGTTTTCGTCCTAATGCTAACACTTTAAAGGAAATGACTTAGTGTAGGTTACTTTAGGCCAAAGTCACATCAGTGTTCTACTACACAGTACCTGGGAAAATACAAACCGCAATGTCACTGTGCAAAAAAAAAATCCATTCTACTAATCGTCTCTGATTGTGAAGTCAGACTGTAGAGTATTGGTGCTCGTGCGGTATCTGAAGTGAGGAAAGTGTGCAATATCGTTCACTTCACCTTTTTAATGAGAATAGGGTGTGTGGGGGGGAGGGGCTAAAGTAAGCTGGAGGGACTGAAAAGGAGGGAGGGAGAGGTGGAAACAGAGGAAGGTCCATTGTTGCAGCTCGGAGAATGGGATATTGTATAACCTGTCGCTGCACACGGAGCACAATGACTAGCTGTGAGCCCATTGATACACGGTTATCCAAATCTCTCTATCGCACACTGTCCCTCACTCTTTCTTTCCTTCTCATTTACCCTGGTCCCAAACCCCGTCTCTTCTCAGACTTTCAGACATTATAGCGGAGCTGGATTTGTTTTAGAGGGTAGATGAGCTTTAATATTGCAGATGTAAATTGTCTGCATCATTTCCAATCCCTCAATCCCCCCCACACACTTCTAGAACCAAAGCTGCGCCCCTGGTAAACCCTGCAGAAGAAGAAAAACGATCCCAGTCAGAGACGGTAAAGAGAGGCTGGAGAACTGCTTACAGTCGGCGGAACAATGTTGTCAAAACGCGTAGAGCAATTAACTCGTCATGGCCAAGTGAAACCCTTGGCCTGCAGAAGAGATCCCAAGCAAAAAAAAAAGCATTCCTTATTTAGATTTGGACTGAGGTCTGTGAATATGTAATAAAATAACCTCCAGTCAAGACACTATATAGATTTAGGGTCTTTATTGCTGCTGAAATGAGCTCTGTTGTTTTATTCTCCTCTACTATACTGGGATGAAGTTCTTATTGTTGTGGTCATGTGGGAAGTCTTTTGAGATTCCTTCCTTTTACGAAAACTATTTTAAAACCAAAATATAATAAATATTGAAAATAATGTTACTCCATCTAATTGTTACCCTGGAAACCACCAACGCAAGAAAGGCTTCAGTATATCTCACTATTCCCATTGAAAGGCAACAAAACCATCCATCTCAAAACTTGCACAGTCAAATCTTTCATTTCCAAAAACCTGAATACGTGCAGTATAACTTCAAGACGTTCATAACTCTCGTTGGCCCGCAGGGGAAGCTTTTGTGTTATGATTAATAATGGTTTAACATAAACAGCACCAGAGCACCAGACAGATTTAATGCTTGACCTGGTATGCTGCAAAATCAGACGGGTTGCCAAATAACAGATTACAGACATATGGATGATTCCAAGTCATCAGAGAAAGAGGGGGTTTTGTACTGTTTGAGCTTTACACCAAATCTAGTTGGATTAGGCTGGGTTTCAGAACGCAGTGACAGTGCATGGAGATATCCTCTGCTCTTATGCAGTCACCATTACAGTAACTGGGCTCTGTTATCCTGCCGTAGTCAAGCAGTAGGAAAATCTCTCTCTGTGTGAGATGGATTAGGACATACTGCTGGGATGGGCTCTACAGTAGTTTACTAATCCAGTGTCACATTTTATACCTGACTAGATTCCATTTTCAATGAAGTTTAAACTTGATTGTGAGAGCCTAAGCGACGGTGTACGCACGCACGCACGCACGCACACACACACACACACACACACACTGTCAGAGACACAGACTTACATTGAGCGTACTCCTGCAGAAGGGAGAATTCAGCTGGGGTCAGAGTGACCCACTTGTCCTGGTTGGTCATTGTGATGAGTCCTCTTCTCACTCACATCCCCAAACTATCATCCCACAGTCCACTCTCTGGAACAGAACGCAGAACAACATGTTAGGCCTCTTTCATCATAGTGGCGGACTGTTAACAGAAAGAGATTTGGTTTGGGTTCTGACATTCATTCCATCATCTCCGGTAATAAAATTGCATAGAATGACTGTATATTGATCCTCACATCATTACATTGCTATAGTATAGTACAGAGTAGTTTAGCAGAAACTATGAAACTAAAATGTCTATCTGTAACCAAAAAGTATATCAGTCTGTCAGTCAATTAGAGACTGAGGACTTTTTTTGATTCATAATACGTATTGAACCCCCTAATGAACGCATTTTTCATGCTATCATAAGTATTACATCAGACAAGTACATGACTTTTAGTATGACTGACAACCAAGCTAATGCTATCTTGTCCTATCCAGCACTATGTGCTATAGCTAGCTCGTAATTTGCTAAATGGCATGTCAATGTCCAACATGAACTCATCAACTCAATGCATTATTTGACGTCTGTCCTACTTACAGACGTAGGATCTTAATTTGATCACCCTTTTGCAGGAGAACTTTCCTGCAATGCAGGACATTTAAAACATGTAGTGTATTTGAGGTTTAAAAAGGCTGACATTTCAGGCTTCATTTTCCCTTACAAAAATGTACCAACCCATAGAAAAATGTCCATCAATTATAATCCACATAATAATTCACATTTCCTGTTGCCTTCTTTAGCAAACTGGCTCAAATTAAGACCCTACAACTGTACCTAGGACAACATTTAGTTTATGCGTAAAGAAGCATTTATGACAGACAGTATAAGGGACATGTAGGAGTTTAAGTCATGATTGTCCAGGACTGCTGACGCTGTTTGAAGACAACAGAATGATGGGCCAGCTGGCATCACTGATTATGGACAATGCCATGGGGACAGAATATTGGACAGTGTCAGAAAAGAGGGGATGTTATGCCACTTTTCCCTTGCCTTTCCTCCCCCCACAATAGGTTAGCACAATACAAGATATGCTTACTGTAATCTTAATCTGTTCTACATTGTAACTACTTTAACTACTGAGAAGGGTTTAAAAAGCATTACACATTCATGTAAAGAGAAATAAATTGTGTGTGTGTGTGTGTGTGTGTGTGTGTGTGTGTGTGTGTGTGAGAATTAGTGTTTTGGGGTTAGTCGGTTGCTACATTATATAGCCTGGGGTATTGTGCTCTGTGGGCTACTGAATCTAAATGTTCCACTCCCCCCTGCTCTCTTAATGCACCTGTGTTAGTCTCAGAGCCAGCTTCCTTCCTTTTTGACCCAATTATAAAACCTCACAGCAACAAATGCATGTAACAGTACTTTATCACCTCAGTTCACAACTTTTTCATACTGAAAGAGCTGGCATGAAGTCATCCGTGTGTGTGTGTGTACTAGTATGCGGGAATTTGTGTGCGTGTATGTGTGTGTCTGTGCATATATGTGTATCTGTGTACAGGCATAGTTTGTATGTGGATGTCCTGAACATACCCATAGTAATTGCACAGTTCTAAACTTAAGGAACCCTTGAGACACTTGAATATGCATGGACACGTACGGTGCGTTTGGAAAGTATTTCCAACCCTTCCCTTTTTCCACATTTTGTTACGTTACAGCCTTATTCTACAACAATTCAATTATATTTTTGTTCTAATCAATCTACACGCAATACCCCAGAGTGACAAAGCAAAAATATGTTTTTATAATAAATAAGGTATTATATATATTTTTTTAACCTTATTTACATAAGGATTCAGACCCTTTGCTAAGGCACTCAAAATTGAGCTCAGCTGCACCCTGTTTCCAAAGCTCATCCTCGAGGTGTTTCCACAACTTGATTGGAGTCCACCTGTGGTATCTTAAATTGACTGGACATGATTTGGAAAGGCACACACCTGTCTATATAAGGTCCCACAGTTGACATTGCATGTCAGAGCAAAAACCAAGCCATGAGGTTGAAGGAATTGTCAGTAGAGCTCCGAGACAGGATAGCAAACCAAAAAGAAGTTTGGAACCACCAAGACTCTTCCTAAAGCTGGCCGCCCGGCCAAACTGAGCAATCAAGGGAGAAGGGCCTTGGTCAGGGAGGTGACCAAGAACCCGATGGTTACTCTGACAGAGCTCGAGAGTTCCTCTGTGGAGATGAAAGAACCTTCCAGAAGGTCAACCATCTCTGCAGCATTCCACCAATCAGGCCTTTATGGTAGAGTGGCCAGATGGAAGCCACTCCTCAGTAAAAGGCACGACAGCCCGCTTGGAGTTTGCCAAAAGGCACCTAAAGGACTCTCATACCATGAGAAACAAGATTCTAGGGTCTGAGGAAACCAAGATGGAACTCTTTGGCCTGAATGCCAAGCGTCACGTCTGGAGGAAACCTGGCACCATCCCTATGGTGAAGCATGGTGGTGACAGCATCATGCTGTGGGGATGTTTTTCAGCGGCAGGGACTGGGAGACTAGTCAGCATCGAGGGAAAGATGGACGGAGAAAGATCCTTGATGAAAACCTGCTCATGAGCGTTCAGGATCTCAGACTGGGACAAGGGTTCACCTTCCAACAGGACAACGACCCTAAGTACACAGCCAAGACAACGCATGATTGGCTTCGAGATTACTCTGAATGTCATTGAGTGGCACAGCCAGAGCCCGGACTTGAACCCGATCAAACATCTCTGGAGAGACCTGTAAATAGCTGTGCAGCATCCAACCTGGCAGTGCTTGAGAGGATCTGCAGAGAAGAATGGGAGGAACTCCCGAAATACAGGTGTACCAAGCTTGTAGTGTCATACCCAATAAGACTTGAGGCTGTAATCGCTGCCAAAGGTGCTTCAACAAAGTACTGAGTAAAGGGTCTGAATACTTATGTAAATGTGACATTTAATTTACATTTCAAAAAAATATTTTAGCTTTGTCATTATGGGATATTGTGTGTAGCTTGATGAGGGAAAATAACAGTTTAATCAATTGTAGAATAAGGCTATAAAGTAGCAAAATGTGGAAAAAGTCAAGGGGCCAGAATATTTTCCGAATGCACTACATATAGTGCTATATATTATATATTATTGATGCAATTGTACAGTACTGACAGAAGACTTAAGAATAATATACTGTACATCTGAAATACATTCAGTATCTGTGGCTACAGGCATTGGCACTACCTCCCATAAACGTTGATCAATTGCTTGTGTGACAAATACATATCGCTACTCTGCAATCCCTCTCTAGGACTCGTACATACTTATCCCTATCATAAATACTAGTTGTTACATTTGTCTTGTAATTCACATTTACAATCCCTTCCCTACGAGTGTTAGATACACAGGAAAGCAAAATGATCAAAATGATTCTCATTCTCTATTGTTTATAATCCTTTTACATCAGTGGAGGTCGGTGAGAGGAGTTATAAGAGAACGGCCTCAATGTAATGGCTGGAATGGAATAAATGGAATGGTATCAAACACATAAAACATATGGAATCCACATTTGACTCCAGCCACGTTTGACTCCATTCCCTCTAGTCTGAGATGTGGACGTCGATTAAGGCATATTCAGTTGTACCCCCTTTCCCTCTTCCTTTCCATTCCATTCCATTACCATGAGCCTGTCCTCCTATAGCTCCTCCCACCAGCCTCCACTGGTATACATACAGTATGCACATAATTCTCATCATAATGTCCATAGAACTGCAACAGCAGCATCACAGCAGTACTTCAACCCTTTAGCAAATGTCTCAATGCTGCGAGTCTAAATCCACGAGTAGTGAACTGTATTTGTAGTAGCAGCACTGTGATACCGATGGGCTTGATTCACTTCCAGTGGTGCCACCGCAGGTTATCAAACACTGTTGCTGCATCTATCAATTAATTCATCGGCAATATGACACCCGGTAGAGGATTCTACTGCAAGAGACACCATCGATACGACTAGAGTAGCTGACACTACACATGAACAAATACACCCACTACATTAGACACCCACTAAATACACGCTCGCATACGGTCAATGAACGAACAAACAATAGACTGCAGTATCAACATGATACTCACCTGCTGGAGAGCCAAGGCAAACTGCCTGGAGCAGGGAGTAGTCTTCCAGACAGATGCTTACAGATGACGCTTACACACTCTCACACTCTCACATACAAAATACACACACTCACTCACATCATGTCCCTGCTGAATGTACTGGAGGAGAGCGTAGAGGGTTTGTCATCAGATGGTGTGTATGTGAGTGTGTGTGTATGTGAGTGTGTGTTAGACCCCCCCGTCTGCTGTGTGTGTAAGAGTATGCGTGTGTGGCTGTGTTTGTGAGTGTGTGTGTGTGTGTGTGTGTGTGTGTGTGTGTGTGTGTGTTAGACCCCACCGTCTGCTGTGTGTGTAAGAGTATGCGTGTGTGGCTGTGTTTGTGTGTGTAAGTGTGTGTTTGTTTAGAAGCAGTCAGTGCAAGAGGATAGAAACTCCAATAGAAAAGGGGGAGTGTGTGTGAGAGGGAGAGAGTGATAAAAAGCACAGAACGATCTTCGCTTGTCCGCAATGATAATCAGTTCCCATACTCACTGCTTACGTCACCCTTATCCCTCCTCTCCTCCTCTTTCTGCTCCCCCACTATTCCCTCGTGAGGATGATGTCCTGAGCTCCCGCTCTCTCTCTCTCTCTCTCTCTCTCTCTCTCCAGCTCTCTCTCGCTCTCTCTCCCTCTCTCCAGCTCTCTCTCCAGCTCTCTCTCGCTCTCTCCCGCTCACTCTCTCTTCCTCACTCTTTCTCTCACCTGCTCTCTCGCTCCCGCTTTCCCTATCCCTCACTTTCTCTCTTCTGTTCTCTCTCTCCCGTTGCCGTGGCGCTTGTCACCATTAGCATTCAGCAGGCAGGTGGTAACCGCGGCGACCTGTGGGAACACCTCTTGATTGAACTGATGGGATGTGAAAGGGGAAAGGGCCGGCGGTCTCGGGGAGGGGGTGTCGTGTTCAACAGACATGAATCAGGAGTAATATTCTCTCATCACTGTGGTGCTGCAGCTGTGGAGGGCTATTGGATAGCAGCCCAAGGCCAATTACATTCAGAATCAACAGGAAAAATGATAGGCAAGGGTCCTTGACATTTTAGATACTTAAAATACATTATGTGTTTTCTATGGCTGTGGCTGAAATACAAAGGGAAAAGACTGGAGGGATACAATATATTATAGTTTGACGCCATGTGTTCACCAAAGAAGCACACAACATATGAGTACAATAACAGCTATTGCTGAAAAGCAGTGACATTATTTCTACTCATACAGAATGTACAACTTGCTGCTGTTATGTACCAGCCTCACAAAAGAGAGAACATGTCAGACAAAAAATACTGCGCCGCCCAGCAGTCTACTCTGCTATTTGGACCAAAGCTAATACCCACCAATTCATTTAACAGCTCCGGATTATACATAGTCAGCTATCTATCGCCCCCACACCTTTCACATAACCTCCCAAATAATGGACACTAAGCTCTCATTGAATTGAATTGAATATCAGATGCCTGAAACAATGAGTGAAAAATAGAGGCCAAATCTGCCAATACTGTTTAAGTTTTCAGAAACACCTACAGGCTCTCTCTCAGTCTTTAGTCGACCGAGGCCAAGGGTATTTGTGTTGTTTGCCAGTGGGCCTGGCTCCAGTCTAGTTATTGACATTTTCTCCCATGTGACAGTCGGGGGGGGGGGGTGGGGGGGGGGGGGGTTGGGGGAATGCTCATCACATTGACGTAGAGAACATATCATTCCCTAGCAGTTGTTTATCACATTTTATGTACTTGTCATATTCCACTCCAGGTTTCAAATTCACTATGGATTTACTATACAGTGTATTTTAGTGCTAACCCATGACTGTGCAATTAGTGTACATAGTAGGGTAGTAGCGGCTGGCTTCTTTTTTGGGAGGGAGCATCCACGCACACGCATCACCTATCCATGCTATGGATGGGTCCAGTGACGCAGACCAAAACAATGGCGGCTGAACGACATGAAAGCACCACTACGTAAATGCTAATAGAATTGCGTTATGATCAACGTGCAGTAGCTAGGTGAGTCAGATTGTTTGTCTATTGTGCCGTGCTTACATCATCCCTACTATGAATGAAAACATTCAGTCGCTGTGGGGATGAATAGTCACTCAAACAAAGTATGAACCAGGGCACAGATGAGACCTACGTCATTCCACTTCCTGACACAATTGTTATTGATCTTAGCATCACTGTATAATTGACTGTTGTCTTCTGTAGATCATCTACCACACAGATGAGGCTTTAGCCTGTAGGCTTACTAATCAAATATTATTACTTACCAAATATATATGATGAAGCTATAAACTGTATATAAGCTGTATACTGTAGACACATTATATAAGCTATATACGAAAGATATAAGCTATATTTCAAATAACTGTCCAGTGTTTCCAGATTTCTAGGAAATATGACCTATAATTAATTACAATATGAGTGCAATCATTTTCCTTTATAATTATTTTTAATTAAATATGTTAAAAAGCATCTATTCTCTGTTGGAATGGTGTAGGAGTACTCCAACAAATAGAATGGTGTGTGTGTATACCGGTATTTCAAAATATTAATGTGGGTAGACTGCTGATTGGCCAGCTCGGCCAATGATCCAACATGATATCATGTTCTATGTCCACAAATGTGAGTATAGGACGAGTCAACAACATTATTTGGATGTGAGTTAACAGAATATTAACTTTTAAACTTTTTTCCCTGGACAGATACTTGTACGGTATCTGTATAGTAATCCTATAACCTAGTCTCACTAATGGAAGGCAAAGCATGTTGTCTCATAAATAGTACATATGGAAGGAAGTATGCTATTTCAACAAACACATATAATGACTACCCCACCTAAAGCTTCTTCCCTTTCTATGATACATATAGCCACAGTATAGTGGTTGGAGTCTAGTTGGGCTGGCTGGCTGGCTGGCTGTGTATAATAATAGGATATTACATAAGTGCCATCCCCAGTATACTACAGCAACTACAATATGGGTCCCTAGTCAAATCAAATCAAATACCATTTTATTGGTCACATACACATGGTCAGCAGATGTTAATGCGAGGGTAGCGAAATGCTTGTGCTTCTAGTTCCGACAATGCAGTAATCTCTAACAAGTAATCTAACAAATTCACAACAACTACCTTATACACACAAGTGTAAAGGAATTAATAAGAATATGTACATATAAATATATGGATTTTGCAGTAGATGGTATAGAACAGTATATACATATGAGATTAGTAATGTGAGATATGTAAACATTATTAAAGTGGTGTTATTTAAAAGTGACTATTGTGTACATTTATTAAAGTGGCCAGAGATTGAGTCTGTATGTTGGCAGCAGCCTCTCTATGTTAGTGATGGCTGTTTAACAGTCTGATGGCCTTGAGATAAACAGCTTCTATCAGTCTCTCGGTCCCAGCTTTGATGAACCTGTACTGACCTCACCTTCTGGATGATAGCGGGGTGAACAGGCAGTGGCTCGGCAGCTTGTTGTCCTTGATGATCTTTTTGGCCTTCCTGTGACATCTGTAGGTGTCCTGGAGGGCAGGTAGTTCACCCCCGGTGATGCGTTGTGCAGGCCGCACTATCCTCTGGAGAGCCTTGCAGTTGAGGGCGGTGCAATTGTCATACCAGGCGGTGATACAGCCCGACAGGATGCTCTCGATTGTGCATCTGTAAAAATTTGTGAGTGTTTTAGGTGACATGACAAATTTCTTCAGGAAACTGAGGTTGAAGAGGCGCCTTCTGCACCATGTTGTACAGTATGTGTGGGTGAACCATTTCAGTTTGTCCGTGATGTGTACGCCAAGGTACTTAAAACTTTCCACCTTCTCCACTACTGTCCCGTCGATGTGGATGGGGGGGTGCTCCCTCTGCTGTTTCCTGAAGTCCACGATCATCTCCTTTGTTTTGTTGATGATGTTTTGTTGACGTGAGGTTATTTTCCTGACACCACACTCCGAGGGCCCTCATCTCCTCCCTGTAGGTAATCTCGTCATTGTTGGTAATCAAGCCTACCACTGCAGTATCATCTGCAAATTTGATGATTGAGTTGGAACCGTGCATGGCCACGCAGTCATGGGTGAACAGGGAGTACAGGAGAGGGCTGAGAACGCACCCTTGTGGGGCCCCAGTATTGAGGATCAGCGGGGTGGAGATGTTGTTTCCTACCTTCACCACCTGGGGGCAGCCCTTCAGAAAGTCCAGGACCCAGTTGCACAGGGCGGGGTCGAGACCCAGGGTCTCGAGCTTAATGACCTATTGGACAGTTGGGCCTCTCATTGTGTATATGCCCCCAGAGAGGTGCATGGGAGCATGAACTTTGAAGGGATTCACAGTTGTTCTCCACAGACCTCCTCCACACTGCTCCTAGACATTTCCACTTCACAATAACAGCACTTACAGTTGACTGTGTCAGCTCTAGCAGGGCAATTATTAGACTTGTTAATCACTGAGCTCTTCAGTAAGGGTCATTCTACTGCCAATGTTTGTCTATGGAGATGACATGGCTGAGTGCTCGATTTTATACACCTGTCAGCAATGGGTGTGGCTGAAATAGCCACTAATTTGATGGGGTGTCCACATACTTTTGTATATAAAGTGTATATTACAATATACTCTGCCATCCTTGTCCATACTATAGGCGTTCACTCAGAATTCATCCTGGAGTATTTTTCAGTGGGGGACGTTTAAGACAAGAATAGAACAGAGATTGAATCAAGCGTTCCGACGAATAAGGATTCATTCTTGGAAGACATTATGACAGTAAATAGGCATTAGTGTCTACGCATTCTTATTGATGTCTGCCTGAGATCTTGTGTTGAAGGCTTGGTGTTCCCCGCGGGAGATTGCAGAGATGCTTTACTCACCCAATAACTCTGTCTGCAAGTGATACACGTGGGCCTGTAGAAGACATTAATTTGTCGGATGATATCATGGAACTGTTTGGATCGTTTTAGACTGAGATAGAGAGGAAACAAATGTTTTCTTTAGTCAGAGAAAAGGTTTTTTGTAAATTTCGATCATAAAAGCTATGTGTCATATTAGATGACAGATGTCATAAGAAGATATCAACGTGTGATAACTGACAAAATGACGCTGTCATAACACCAAACACTGTGACGTTGATATCACTTACAGGTATGCTGTCTCTCAGTGCAGCTATTGAAGAGGCCAAAACAAAACAATTCCGGTACAGTACAAATACTGTATAGTATCTCATACAGGAAATCTCACAAATATTGGTGTTGTGTACTAGGTTTGACACCTATGGGCATCCTTCATTTTTGATGTCACTACTTGATATTCTGGGACTAGGGGACGGAGGCACATGGTGTGCCATGCAGTGAAGTGGACATTCATGCAGTCTTATTGCATTCATTTATGATTTAGTACAGAAGTATTAAGACGGAGACAAAACGAGTGGAAGTGGAGGAAAACAGATACTGAGGCTTCATTATGTTTGTAGGGGAAAAGGACTGTTCCTAATGGCATTGCATTCCTTTTTCATTAGGGTAAACCCAGGGGGAGAATTCTCCCACACCCTGATTTATTTTTACTTTATTTAACTATGAACAAGAACAAATTCTTATTTTCATCAATGGCCTAGGAACAGTGGGTTAACTGCCTTGTTCAGGGGCAGAACAACAGATTTTTACCTTGTCAGCTTGGGGATTCGATCTTGCAAACGTTCACTTACTAGTCCAACGCTCTAACCACTAGGCTACCTGCCGCCACATTATTTCTAACCTTTATTTAACTAGGCAAGTCAGTTAAGAACAAATTCTTATTTTCAATGACGGCTACGCTGCCGCCCCTAACGGTAGGCAATTAAGGTCACAGTTATGAAGAGTGTAGAGATGCAACAAGCCCAATTCTACTACAGCTACCTACAGTTAGGATTCAATTTCAGATATAAACTCAGAAAAAAATACCCCTTTTTCAGGACCCTGTCTTTTTTTAAATTTATTTTTTATTTTTTATTTTACCCCTTTTTTTTTTCTCCCCAATTTCGTGGTATCCAATTGTTGTAGTAGCTACTATCTTGTCTCATTGCTACAACTCCCGTACGGGCTCGGGAGAGACGAAGGTTGAAAGTTGTGCGTCCTCCGATACACAACCAACCAAGCCGCTGGTTCTTTAACCACTGCGCCACCCGGGAGGCCTGGACCCTGTCTTTTAAAAAAATCCAAATAACTTCACAGATCCATTTATCTTCTTATGACAACTGTTAAGTATTTAATAAAGGGTTTAAACACTGTTTCCCATGCTTGTTCAATGAACCATAAACAATTAATGAACATGCACCTGTGGAACGGTTGTTAAGACGCAACAGCTTACAGACGGTAGGCAATTAAGGTCACAGTTATGAAAACTTAGAACACTAAAGAGGCCTTTCTACAGACTCTGAAAAACACCAGAAGAAAGATGCCCAGGGTCCCTGCTCATCTGTGTGAACGTGCCTCAGGCATGCTGCAAGGAGGCATGAGGACTGCAGATGTGGCCAGGGCAATGCATTGCAATGTCCGTACTGTGAGGCGCCTAAGACAGCCCTACAGGGAGACAGGACGGACAGCTGATCATCCTCGCAGTGGCAGACCACGTGTAACAACACCTGCACAGGAACGGTACATCCGAACATCACACCTGCGGGACAGGTAAGCTGAGAGAGGCTGGACTGAGGGCTTGTAGGCCTGTTGTAAGGCAGGTCCTCACCAGACATCACTGGCAACAACGTCGCCTATGAGCACAAACCCACCGTCGCTGGACCAGACAGGACTGGCAAAAAGTGCTCTTCACTGACGAGTCATAGTTTTGTCTCACCAGGGGTGACGGTCGGATTCGCGTTTATCGTTGAAGGAATGAGGGTTACACCGAGACCTGTACTCTGGAGCAGGATCGATTTTGGGGGTGGATGGTCCGTCATGGTCTGGAGTGGTGTGTCACAGCATCATCGGACTGAGCTTGTTGTCATTGAAGGCAATCTCAACACTGTGCGTTACAGGGAGACATCCTCCTCCCTCATATGGTACCCTTCCTGCAGGCTCATCCTGACATGACCCTCCAGCATGACAATACCACTAGCCATACAGCTCATTCTGTGCGTGATTTCCTGCAAGACAGGAATGTCAGTGTTCTGCCATGGCCAGCGAAGAGCCCGGATCTCAATCCCATTGAGCACGTTTGGGACCTGTTGGATCGGTGGGTGAGGGTTAGGGCCATTCCCCCCAGAAATGTCCAGAAACTTGCAGGTGCAAGTGCAAGTCACTCCACAGCTAACTTTTATATAGCTCAAACGGCTCGTACGTTGTCAAGCGGGCGGTCATGTGTGTTGGCGAGTTAGAGGGCCCTGGTTCAAGTTTAGTGAGGCAGCTCTACATGCTAAGCCAGCACACTGACACCGGTTATACTACATCTATTTTTGGACTCATAAATGAATTATGTACCAATTGATTCTTGAAGAATATAACTTAGAAATGCCTCATGAGTTTAGTTCAATAAGTGTACCCCATCAGAACCCAAAATATAACCTTCATTTACTCCAATGTTTAACCTTCATTTACTCAATCTGATTGGATGGGCCTTGCTCCCCAGTGGGTGGGCCCGGGTCCATTGTTGACTGCATTGATGTTTCAAGTACCTATATGCTGGGGGGGGTGGGGGTCTGACGCTGCTCAAATGCTCTGTCTAAACGTTGATACTTTCATATCGGCAATAAATAATTTTCAATGAACGAAATGTTAAATTATTACACACCTTTATATGGTTCGGGTCCCCACACGGCCATATGTCCATGCTACAGCTCTTGTTTACGAAAGCAGAGACGACCAGCTATTCTTATGAGATATCTAGAACCTCCGAACACCTGTGTGTAATGGAAAGACGTCAGAAAAGTTTTGTAACTGATAAATACTGTTAAAACAGAGTTAAACGTGTACAGTAACTGTTTATTTTGCATTTGTGAAATGAAAGTAAAGGGCTTTATGTTTCTAGAACCGTATCTCAATGAGAATCAATTCACATTTAGATGTAGTATTTGGCTGTTTTGGCTGCCAGAGCCAGTTTACCTCTGTCACATGACCTGGATCAGATGGTTCAGCACCATCCTATGACAATTGCTTACATCTTTTGTGTAATTATCATTTCTGGAAAAGGCTTAAAATCAAAGGTTAAAATCCAGGTCGAGTGACATGATCAACCAAAACACAGGGCCAACATTTGCATAACAAATAAAGTCCTCGGACGTACAGAGGAGGAGGCTCGCCCACACTCCATAACAGTGCATGTTGGGCGAAGCCTACCTTTACAGGTAAGAGGCAAAATCCTGTTAACTGTGTATCTCCAAGTAACAGTGCATGTGATATCCTTTCCTACACCAAAATAACCTGCAGTAAATACTACTGACTGAATGGAACACGTCTTTCGTGTAGCTCTATTTGGCATATGCTGTGTAACATACTGGCATTTTGGAAAGCGACAGTGCAATATCAAACAGTGCTGAGGGAATATGTGAGACAGAAGCCATCTGACTCTGCTGTTTGTTTTGAATCCTTCACAGTGTTTTCACACAACAACAACAGAACAAACAGTAGCATCAGAAGACCAGGGCTCAGCTAGTGACTCTGATACACTTCTCTACCAACCATGGTCATGTCTGCAGAGACATTGTTTCAAATTTGATTAGTCGTGTGTACAGGATACGAACACAACAACGCAACGATAAGAAATAATAAAGTATAAGAACACGTACATAAAGTAAATGGCTCAGTAGAATTGAATAAACATTTTAGCATAAGTATAATACAGGAAGGCACAATTTATAGTCCAATATTTACACGTGTTTCAGGGAAGGGGGGATTGGGGGGGGGGGGGTTTAAATTGTGCAGTATTTAGCAGTCCTAGTAAGAGTCTGGTAGTAGCAGTTGTGATGTGTGTATAGCATGAATGTATATGTGTGTGTCTTTGTGGACGTGTGTACACTGAGTATACCAAACATTAGGAACACCTTTGCAATATTTAATTTTCCCTCCCACCCATCCTCCACCCCAAAAGGTGTCAAAAGCATTCAACAGGGATGCGGAATCATGACGTCTTCAATGCTTCCCACAGTTCTGTCAAGTTGGCTGGACATCCTTTGGGTGGTGGACCATTCTTGATACATACGGGAAACTGTTGAGCGTGAAAAATGCCAGCAGCGTTGCAGTTCTTGGCACCTACTACCATACCCTGTTCAAAGGCACTTCTTGCCTATTCACCCTCTGAATGGCACACATACACAATCCAGGTCTCAATTGTCTCAAGGCTTAAAGATCTTTCTTGAACCTGTTTCCTCCCCTTCATCTACACTGATTGAAGTGGATTTAGTGACATCAATAAGGGATCATAGCTTTCACCTGGATTGACCTGGTCAGTCTATGCCATGGAAAGAGCAGGTGTTTTCTTAATGTTTCGTACACAAAAGTGTATGTCTGTGTGGGTGTACGTGTGCTAAGGTGAGGAGAATCAGAGCAGGTGGTCAGTCCAGTTCAAGTGTTCAGCAGTCTGATGGCTTGAAGATAGAAACTGTCTCTGAGCCTGTGGGTATCAGACCTCATACTCCGATACAGTCTGCCCGACGGTAAGTACGTGAACAGCTCATTGGACATTGAATAACAGGTACCAGAGATATGTTCTGTAGGCCTACGAGTCTACTCACGTTTCTGCAGTTCAACTAGGCTTCCCTTGGGTAGGCCACCTACACTGTTTTTGTTTGTTTTATTCTATGACCAGGCCAGCTGCCCACGGTCTGATGTACAGGTAACTACCAAAATAAAGGAAACACCAACATGAAGTGTCTTAATAGGACATTGGGCCACCACAAAGCCAGAACAGCTTCAATGCACCTTGGCATTTATTCTGGAACTCTGTTGGAGTGAGGCGAAACCATTCTTCCATGAGAAATTCCATAATTTGGTGTTTTGTTGATGATAGTGGAAAACTCTGTCTCTGGTGTCATCCCAGAACCGCTCCAGTGACCACTCTTGCCCTGTGGATGGGGGCATTGACATCCTATGGGGGCATAGCCATGGAAGCCAAAAATAATGGTCAGCCCAGCATGACCCTAAGCATGATGGGACGTTAATTGCTTAATTAACTAAGGAACCACACCTGTGTTGAAGCACCTGTTTTCAATATACTTTGAGTCCCTCGTTTACTCAAGTGTTTCTAATATTTTGTCAGTTACCTGTATTAGGCAACCCCAGGTACAGATCTTCCTTCTCCAATCCTTACCTTAACTAGAGTCGAGGGGCAACCTTATCTATAAAATGAATGCAGTCTTAAGGCAACAATAGTGCCACCTGGTGCAGAATCCTGAAACTATTTTCCAGCCCATGGTAGTGAAGTAGAGTAGTGTAGTGTTACTTATTCAGATACCATAATACAAATTAATCACAGTTTTAGTTATATAAAATACATGAATATCTAATACAGTGTTTATTTCTGAAATTGATGAGTGAAACTGGTAACAGAAAACTGTTTAGTCAAAAATGGAACTGAAAAATATAGAGTTAAGAAGTATTATATTTCATGAAAAAAGAGATCCTAGGAAAAGTTATCCTGCAGTTTTAGGAGGTATTTGTTGTACAGGTAAAGGTGTAGGTAAAGTTTTAAAAGTCATTCATAATATTCTCAATGGCTCACTAAACTGGAATGTATTGTATTGTAATCAATCAGTCAATCAATAGCAGCATATAACAGTATAATTTGAACAAAATCAGAAAAGCTGCCTTCCCATAAGATAAAGCATAGAAACACTATGAATGGCCGTAGGTATAGTGGCCTATGGCCGTTCATACATAATATGCTTGTCCGATTAAAAACACTAACAAATATTGTTATGAGGCAAGATATGCTCATTATATATCATCTTTGATTCATATAAGCTTGTAAGTTGGTTAATACATGGTAAAGTGTGGCTACCTAAAGTCATGGCTAAAGTCCTTCAAACATTTGGTGAAGCCAGGTACAGTAAGCCAATGGGACCTGACAATCTCATGTTGTCTTCTTCTTGACTGCAATCAATTGGCTGAATGTCTGCAGGCCCCAGTACAGCAGGGAGATGGAGACAAAGGCCTTACAGAGAGAGACAGAGAGAGACGGAGAGAGACGGAGAAAGAGACAGAGAGAGAGACAGAGAGAGAGACAGAGAGAAAGAGAGAGAGCGAGAGAGAGAGAGAGAGGAGTTAGGCCAATGTGCTCTTTACTTTATTAGGTGTCTGTGAGTACTGACTGACTCATTTTACACCTACATCTTGTTGTGACTGGATGCTGTTCTTGAGCACTTACCCCAAACAAACGTTACATTGTTTTTAGCTATGTTTCCAAAGTACTCTGGTTTGCTTCTAAGTAGATTTGATTTGCTTCATTCGCTTACCCTCATTTTTTTGGTGCACCATTGTATGTATTTATGTGCACTGGACATGATTGATGGTCAGATTGACAGAGCTAGATACATAGGATATTAAGGAAGGATATATATCATATCCATCCCACAATTGATAAAGGAAATAACACAGCATCAACTTTCACTTAATACCTGATTGAAAGAAAACACAGAAAGACTGCGACCCAGACATATTAGCACGGGATATATAAGGACTGGCAGGAGTACGGCAAAGTCATCTCCCATGATGCTCTCATGTTGGGGTCAAGAAGTCGGACGCCACGGGGGAATATGCCAGAGATTTCGGCCAAAAGCTGTCCTGTGGCGCCTGTCCCTCCTCCCCCGACCCCCTTTCCCTCTGTGTTCTGGCCCATAAACTGCATCCTACCTCGCAGCGCAAGCCAAACCAGGCCCCTGTCCATCACAGGCAACGGCCTGATGGGAAAAAAGGCAGCGTTTCCTCTGGACGCCACAGCTGTTTTCCTCCGAGAGGGGAGGGAGAGTGGGAGGGAGTGAGAGAGCACAACAGGGCCTGGAATGTCCCCCCGCTTTTCCGCCCCTCACTACCTGTCCTGGCAACAGGTTCCCCACTGAGGGAAGGAGAGGATGGAGGAGGGAGGGAGGGAGGGAAGGAAGGAAGGAGGAGGGGGGGGGGGCTGAAGAAAAGAAGGAGAGGGAGGCAACCTGGGCCTGAGACCAAAGTCACAACGTCTAGGTTGGACATACGTTTTTACACTGCAGCACTTTACAGAGACATGAGGTTGTGATGTGAGCTGTACCCATCCCTGAGATGGATTGTGATCGAAAGTGAAGCAAGGCCCCAGGAGTACCCCACAAATCACATAAAAGGCCGGGCTGTATGTTGGATCGACCGGGGGTACTGTATTTATTCTGCTCCCATCTCTCTGTTGGCCTTACTACGCTACATTTTAATAGACTTCTCTGGGAAAATAATGCACGTGGAATAGATTACATGCGGAAGCGGGGGTTTGATCGTCTGTAAATAGGCAATATGAGCAGAGAACACTGGTTCACCAAGTAGGAATCTCAACAAATCCACTCTCACTCACTTTGTTTTGATTTCAAGAGAGGGTAGTTCATTAGAGGACCAATATGAGTTAAACAAATGGGCTCAGAGCAGGACAAATAGAAATGCATGTGGTAGATCTTTATTTTTGAGTAGTTTCCGTTAACTTGTGTCCAAATCAAGACATAGAACATAATGTTCTACATTTCTGAGCAAGGAGGATACACTTCTACAGTACCGTTGAGACTGCATTGACTATAAATAAAGTGAGATATTGAATATCTGCCACAAGGTGAGAGGGTAGCCTTTCTTCTTATACCTTTGACTCCCCACCTCCCTACATTGGGGTACCTGTGGCTGTCCTGGGCAGTAGGGGGTTAACATGGTGGAGCCCTGAGTTCTCCCATGCAGCTGCACTCATGATTGAAATGAAAACAGCGCAGAATGGGTGCTGTCAGGAGTGTGATATATGACTTGTAATGGGATGTTTCCAGAGCTCCCCTCCCGTCCATATGGCTAGCCTGCCTACAGTCCACATTAGGAGAGAGAGATGCAATACTCAAACATCTGCATAACAGGGCTAAGAGATTCTTAGACACACACAAACACATACTCCCTCAATCGCAGGCAGGGATACACACATGAGCGCACACACGCATATGTGGGTATGTATGCATGCATGCATACAGTGCATTCGAAAAGTATTCAGGCCCCTTGACTTATCCCCCCCAAAATGACGTTACAGCCTTATTCTAAAATGGATTAAAATACATTTTTCCTGATCAATCTACACATAATACCCCATAATGACAAAGCAAACATGTATTAAATATAAAAAACAGAAATACTTTACTTACATAAGTATTTTGACCTTTTGCTATGAGACTCAAAATTCAGCTCAGGTGCATCCTGTTTCCATTGATCCTCCTTGGGAAGTTTCTACAACTTGATTGGAGTCCACTTGTGGTAAATTAAATTGATTGGACATGATTTGGAAAGGCACACACCTGTCTATATAAGGTCCCACAGTTGACAGTGCATGTCAGAGCAAAAACAAAACCATAAAGGTCAGAGGAACTGTCTGTAGAGCTCCGAGACAGGATTGGGTCGAGGCAGAGATCTGGGAAAGGGTACCAAAAAATTTCTACAGCATTGAAGGTCCCCAAGAGCACAGCGGCCTCCGTCATTCTTAAATGGAAAAAGTTTGGAACCACAAAGACTCTTCCTAGAGCTGGCCGCCCGGCTAAACTGAGCCATCGTGGGGAGAAGGGCCTTGGTCAGGGAGGTGACCAAACACCCGATGATCACTCTGATATAGCTCCAAAGTTTCTCTGTGAAGATGAAAGAACCTTCCAGAAGGACAACCGTCTCTGCAGCACTCCACCAATCAGGCCTTCATGGTAGAGTGGCCAGATGGAAGCCACTCTTGAGTAAAAGACACATGACAGCCCACTTGGAGTTTGCCAAAAGGCACCTAAGGACTCTCAGACAACGAGAAACAATATTCTCTGGTCTGATAAAACCAAGATTGAACTCTTTGTCCTGAATGCCAAGCGTCACGTATGGAGGAAACCTGGCACCAACCCTATGGTGAAGCATAGTGGTGGCAGCATCATGCTGTGGGGATGTTTTTCAGAAGCAGGGACTGGGAGACTAGTCAGGATCGAGGGAATGATGAACGGAGCAAAGTACAGAGAGATCAGGTTCTGGAGCAGGTTCTCAGATTGGTGCGAAGATTCACCTTCCAACAGGACAACGACCCTAAGCACACAGTCAAGACATCCAACCTGACAGAGCTTGAGAGGATCTGCAGAGAAGAATGGGAGAAACTCCCCAAATACAGATGTGCCAAGCTCGTAGTGTCATACCAAAGAAGACTCAAGGCTGTAATCACTGTCAAAGGTGCTTCAACAAAGTACTAGACTAAAATGGCGCTGACAGAGAGGGATGCCTCACTTCTAGTCCTTAGGAAACTTTGCAGTACTTTGTTTTTTTATTTATTATTTCTTACGTTGTTAACCCAGAATATCTTAGTGTTATTACTGTCACGCCCTGATCTGTTTCACCATTCTTTGTGCTTGTCTCCACTCTCTTCCAGGAGTCGTCCATCTTCCCCATTATCCCCAGTGTATTTATACCTGTGTTCTCTGTTTGTCTGTTGCCAGTTTGTTTTGTTTATCAAGCCTACCAGCGTTTTTCCCCTTACTCCTGTCTTTTTCTAGTTCCTGTTGTCTAGTTTTCCCAGTTTTGACCATTCTGCCTGCCCTGACCCTGAGCCAGCCTGCCGTTCTGTACCTTGTCACACCTGGGGCGGCAGGGTAGCCTAGTGGTTAGAGCATTCATTGGACTAGTAACCGGAAGGTTGCAAGTTCAAATCCTCGAGCTGACAAGGTACAAATCTCTCGTTCTGCCCCTGAACAGGCAGTTAACCCACTGTTCCTAGGCCGTCATTGAAAATAAGAATTTGTTCTTAACTGACTTGCCTAGTTATATAAAGGTAAAATATTTTTTTCAAACACCACCCTGGATTATTGGTCTCTGTCTGCCCTGACCCCGAGACTGCCTGCCGTTCTGTATCGTAGGGACTCTGATCTGGATTACTGACCTGTTGTTTTGCCTGCACCCTGTTCTAGTAATAAACTTTTGTTACTTCAACACTGTCTGCATCTTGGTCTTCTCTTGAAACATGATAATTACATACAGCCGGGAAGAACTATTGGATTTCAGAGCGGCATCAATTTAATTGCACTACGACAGGGAATACGACTTTCCCGAAGCAAATCCTTTGTCCGCAGCACCCAAGACATTTGAACTGATTCCAGAGGCCGACCCAAAACAACGCCGTGGGAGAAGAGGGAGAGGGAGTCGGAGCGGTCTTCTAGTCAGACTTCGAAGGCGTGCACACCAAGTCCTTTTGTTCACCTGATCTACAATTCCTCACAATCAAATGCCGACCGTATTATCTCCCAAGATAATTATCTTGGGTTGTCGTCACAGCCGTGTATATCCCCCCTCAAGCCAAAACCGCAAAGGCCCTCAAGGAACTTCATTGGACTTTATGCAAACTGGAAACCATATATCCTGATGCTGCATTTATTGTAGGTGGGGATTTTAACAAAGCAAATTTGAGGAAAAGGGTACCTAAATTCTATCAGCATATCGACTGTAGCACTCGCGCTGGAAAAACACTGGACCAATTTTACTTCTAACTTCCACGATGCATACAAGGCCCTCCCCGCCCTCCATTCGGCAAATCTGACCATGACTCCATTTTGCTCCTCCCTTCCATAGGCAGAAACTCAAACAGAAAGTTTCCGTGCTAAGGACTATTCAACGCTGGTCTGACCAATCGGAATCCACGCTTCAATATTGTTTTGATCACGCTGATATGTTCCGGGTAGCCTCAGAGAATAATATTGACGTATACGCTGATTCGGTGAGTGAGTTTATAAGGAAGTGTATAGGAGATGTTGTACCCACTGTGACTAATTAAACCTACCCTAACCAAAAACCGTGGCTAGATGGCTACATTCGCGCTAAACTGAAAGTGCGTACCACCGCATTTAACCATAGCAAGGCGAGTGGGAATATAGCAGAATACAAACAGAGTAGTCGTTCCCTCTGCAAGGCAATCAAACAAGCAAAATGTCAGTATAGAGTCAAAGTGGAGTCACAAGATGTATGTGGCAGGGTCTACAGACAATCACGGACTACAAAAGGAAAACCAGCCATAGTGGATACAGACGTCTTGCTTCCAGACAAACTAAACACCTTCTTTGCCTGCTTTGAGGATAATACAGTGCCACCGACGCAAGGCTGCCCCAGACGGCATCCCTAGCCATGTCTTCAGAGCATTTGCAGACCACCTGGCTTGTGTGTTTACGGACATATTCAATCTTTCCCTATCCCAGTCTGTTGTCCACACATGCTTAAAGATGGCCACAATTGTTCCTGTACCCAAGAATGCAAAGGTAACTGAACTAGATGACTATCGCACCATAGCACTCACTTCTGTCCTCATGCAGTGCTTTGAGAGACTAGTTAAGGATCATATCACATCCACCTTACCTGTCACTCTAGACCCACTTCAATTTGCTTACCTCTCCAATTGGTTCACAGACAATGCAATTGCCATCACACTGCACCCTGCCCTGTCCCATCTGGATAAGAGGAATACCTATGTAAGAATGCTGTTCATTGACTATAGCTCAGCATTAAACACCATAGTACTCTCCAAGCTCATCATTAAGCTTGAGGCCATGGGTCTCAAACCCGCGCTGTGCAATTGGGTCCTGGACTTGCTGACGGGCTGCTGCTGGGTGGTGATTCTGCTGGGCGCTGATTCTCAACACTGCGGGACCACAAGGGTGCGTGCTCAGTCCCCTCCTGTACTCCCTGTTCACCAATGACTGTGTGGCCAAGCACACCTCCAACTCAATCACCAAGTTTGCAGACAACACCACAGTAGTAGGCTTGATTACCAACAACGAAGAGACAGCCTACACCAGTCTCAGCGTCAACAGTGAAGAGGCAACTCCGGGATACTGTCCAGTCTCTGTGTTGTTATTTTGCTCATCTTAATCTTTTCTTTTTATTGGCCAGTCTGAGATATTGCTTTTTCTTTGCAACTCTGCCTAGAAAGCCAGCAACCCGGAGTCGCCTCTTCACTGTTGACGTTGAGACTGGTGTTTTGCGGGTACTATTTAATTAAGCTGCCAGTTGAGGACTTGTGAGGCACTCTAATGTACTTGTCCTCTTGCTCAGTTGTGCACCAGGGCCTCCCAATCCTCTTTCTATTCTGGTTAGCCTCTTGCGACGAGCAATCCCGGATCCGGGAGCGTAATCATAGCCTCAAACGAATTTGCATGACGCAGCGAACATAAATACTTTTCCTATTCATGAAAATCGCAAATGAAATGAAATAAATATATTCAAACACAAGCTTAGCCTTTTGTTAACAACACTGTCATCTCAGATTTTCAAAATATGCGTTACAGCCAACGCTAGACAAGCATTTGTGTAAGTTTATCATGGCATAATGCTATGCTAGCTCTGCTGGCAGCAGGCAACATTTTCACGAAAATAAGAAAAGCAACCAAATTAAATAATTTACCTTTGAAGAACTTCGGATGCTTTCACTCAGGAGACTCCCAGTTAGATAGCAAATGTTCATTTTTTCCCAAAATATTATTTTTGTAGGCGAAGTAGCTCCCGTTTGTTCATCATGCTTGGCTGAGAAATCGACCGGAAAATGCTACCATTACAACGCCAAACTTTTTTCCAAATTAATTCCATAATATCGACAGAAACACGGGAAACGTTGTTTAGGATCCATCCTCAAGGTGTTTTTAACATATATATTCGATAATATATTCGTCGAGGCAATTGGTTTCTTATAAGAAGCGATTGGAAAAATGGCTACCTTACCCTTACGGCTATTCTTCAATGGAAATGCGTAAAAAGACGTCACAATGCTGTAGACACCTTGGGGAATACGTGGAAAACGTAAGCTCATTCGTAGCTCATTCACAGCCATATAAGGAGTCATTGGCATGAGGCGGTTTCAAAAAATGCGGTACTTCCTGATGGGATTTTTATCTGGGTTTCGCCTGTAACATCAGTTCTGTGGCACTCACAGACAATATCTTTGCAGTTTTGGAAACGTCAGAGTGTCTTCTTTCCAAAGCTGTCAATGCATAGTCAAGCATCTTTTCGTGACAAAATATCTTGTTTAAAACGGGAATGTTTTTCATCCAAAAATGTAAATAGCGCTCCCTAAATCCAAGAGGTTAGAGCCCGTTTGCGCTGTTCTGTGAAGGGAGTTGTACACAGCATTGTACGAGATCTTCAGTTTCTTGGCAATTTCTCGCATGGAATAGCCTTCATTTCTCAGAACAAGAATAGACTGACAAGTTTCAGAAGAAAGCTCTTTGTTTCTGGCCATTTTGAACCTGTATTTGAACCCACAAATGCTGATGCTCCAGATATTCAACTAGTCTAACAATGGCCAGTTTTATTGCTTATTTAATTAGGACAACAGTTTTCAGCTGTGCTGACATAATGGCAAAATGGTTTTCTAATGATCAATTAGCCTTTTAAAATGATAAACCTGGATTAGCTAATACAACGTGCCATTGGAACACAGGAGAGATGGTTGCTGATACTGGGCCTCTGTACACCTATGTAGATATTCTATTAAAAAAGCCGTTTCCAGCTACAATAGTCATTTACAATATTAACAATGTCTACACTGTATTTCTGATCAATTTGATGTTAGTTTAATGGACAAAAAATTTGATTTTCTTTCAAAAACAAGGTCATTTCTAAGTGACCCCAAACTTTTGAACGATAGTGTATGTATGTAGTAAAAACACACACGTCTCTCCTCCTGCTGGGTCTAGTTCCTCCCTCTTCAATATAAGCAGACACACTTGACTCCTGTCTTTGAACCCAGTCAACAGAGAGATGCTGAGCAGGTTAATGTCTCTCCAGAGAGGCTACTCTGTCTGGGGCCTAACAACTGTATGAGAGCCATGGGAAACACTCTCCAACACACACATACAGACACACAGATAAACAGACACACACACATGCACGTACGCATGCATGTGCAGACACTCACATAACACACACAGCTTGTGCAGTAGTAATGTAGCAAAATTCTGCTATATTCCCAATCATGATTAAGTCACAAAGGGACTCCTTCAGTGTCTCAGTCTACTCTTTCAACTCTCATCAGCGCTATTTTCTCCAAGGATGTCAGAGGACAGATCCAAGGTCACAACAAACCTATCCTGTCCATGAGGCCTTTCACCTTTCTACTGTTCTGGGGTCAGCGAAAGTGAAAGACAATTCACCATCACCGACCTCCTGGCTGTGTGTGTTTACACACTATTACAATGTCATTACTGCAGAAGCCATGGGCTCGGCACATTCTAAAGCCTCAGCCATGAAAGTTTAGGGCCATGTCTTAAATGGCACACTTAAATGGCTCTGGTGAAAAGTAGCACACATTATAGTGAATAAGATGTCATTTGGAATGCACACTGTAAGCCTCAGCCATGAAAGTCTCGATCTTACTAATACCCATAATGCTCTGGGTGGCTCCAGCGGTGAGGCGGCCCACTCCGGAGAGAGAGAGCGCAGGCGGAAAGTTGGCAGCCGCGGCACGACGGGAGCGGGTCCAGAAACAAGGGATGAAAAAACAAAGGAGAGAGAGGGAGACTTCTGCCTTGCAAAATCAAGCCTGGTGTGCTTTGATGGAGCAATCAGGCCAAGCCAGAGCCCTAGAACTAGAGTCTCAGCGGACGTTCTGTAAATCAGTTCAATGGGATTCCACAGAGAAGGGCGAAGATGGATGGAACCCCAGGGGCTTGTAAGAGAGAGAGATAACTATCCTTCCCTCCCTCCTTCCCTTATTTCGCTCCACCTCCACCTCTGTCTTCTCCTCCCTCTCATCCTCTGTCAGCGTATTGTACTGTAGGAACCTGATCACATTCAAATAAGTGCATCGATGGCGTCGTCCCCACAGTGATTGTACGTACATACCCCAATCAGAAGCCATGGATTTGATGTGTTTATGTGTCGGGGGGCTAGGGTCAGTTTGTTATATCTGGAGTACTTCTCCTGTCTTATCCGGTGTCCTGTGTGAATTTAAGTATGCTCTCTCTAATTCTCTCTTTCTCTCTTTCTTTCTCTCTCTCGGAGGACCTGAGCCCTAGGACCATGCCTCAGGACTACCTGGCATGATGACTCCTTGCTGTCCCCAGTCCACCTGGCCGTGCTGCTGCTCCAGTTTCAACTGTTCTGCCTGCGACTATGGAACACTGACCTGTTCGCCGGACGTGCTACCTGTCCCAGACCTGCTGTTTTCAACTCTCTAGAGACAGCAGGAGTGGTAGAGATACTCTTAATGATCGGCTATGAAAAACCAACTGACAAATAGTCCTGAGATGCTGACTTGCTGCACCCTCGACAACTACTGTGATTATTATTATTTGACCATGCTGGTCATTTATGAACATTTGAACATCTTGGCCATGTTCTGTTATAATCTCCACCTGGCACAGCCAGAAGAGGACTGGCCACCCCTCATAGCCTGGTTCCTCTCTAGGTTTCTTCCTAGGTTTTGACCTTTCTAGGGAGTTTTTCCTAGCAACCGTGCTTCTACACCTGCATTGTTTGCTGTTTGGGGTTTTAGGCTGGGTTTCTGTACAGCACTTTGAGATATCAGCTGATGTAAGAAGGGCTATATAAATAAATTTGATTTGATTACCGCCAACATTCCCACTGAGCTAAAGGGTAGAGCTGCCTCTTTCAAAGAGCGGGACTCTAACCCGGACGCTTATAAGAAATCTTGCGAGGCCCTCAGACGAACCATCAAACAGGCAAAGCTTCAATACAGGACTAAGATTGAATCGGACTACACTGGCTCCGATGCTTGTCGGATGTGGCAGGGCTTGCAAACTATTCAAAACTACAAAGGGAAGCACAGCCGCGAGCTGCCTAGTTACAAGAGTCTACCAGACGGGCTAAATTACACACTGACACATGCATGAGAGCATCAGCTGTTCTGGCTGACTGACTGGCTGTGAGATCCTGCTCTTCGTAGCCGATGTGAGTAAGACCTTTAAACAGATCAACATTCACAAGGCAGCCGGGCCAGACAGATTACCAGGACGTGTACTCTGAGCATGCGCTGACCAACTGGCAAGTGTCTTCACTTACATTTTCAGTGATAAGGGTAGCTAACAACACATCTGCCACGCTGATCCTCAACACAGGGGCCCCTCAGGGGTTTGTGCTCAGTCCCCTCCTGTACTCCCTGTTCACTCATAACTCCATGGCCAGACACGACTCCAACACCATCATTAAGTTTGCCGACAACACAACAGTGGTAGGGCTGATCACCGACAACGAAGAGACAGCCTATAGGGAGGAGGTCAGAGACCTGGCCGTGTGGTGCCAGGACAACAACCTCTCCCTCAATGTGATCAAGACAAAGGAGATGATTGTTGACTACAGGAAAAGGAGGACAGAGCATGCCCTCATTCTCATCAACGGGGCTGTAGTGGAGCAGGTTCCTTGGTGTCCACATCCCCAACAAACTATCATGGTCCAAACGCACCAAGACAGTCGTGAAGAGGGCACGACAGAGCCTATTCCCCCTCAGGAGACTGAAAAGATTTGGCATGGGCCATCAGATCCTCAAAAAGTTATACAGTCGCACCATCGAGAGCATCCTGACTCGTTGTATCACTGCCTGGTATGGCAACTGCTCGGCCTCCGACCGCAAGGCACTACAGAAGGTAGTGCGTACGGCCCAGTACATCACTGGGGCCAAGCTTCCTGCCATCCAGGACCTCTATACCAGGCGGTGTCAGAGGAAGGCCCTAAAAAGACTCCAGCAACCCTAGTCATAGACTGCACGGCAAGTGGTACCAGAGCACCAAATCTAGTTCCAAAAGGCTTTTTAACAGCTTCTACCCCCAAGCCAGAAAAGTCCTAAACAGCTAATTAAATGGCTACCTAGACTATTGCATAGCCTCGCTACTGTTATTTTACTGCCGCTTATATTAATTATTAATTCATATTTATTTATTACTTATCTATTTTTTACTAACACTTCATTTTCTTTAATCAGCATTGTTGGTTAAGGGCTTGTAAGTAAGCATTTCACTGTTGTATTCGGGCGCATGTGACAAATAACATTTGATTTGATTTAGTACTGGGGTTGGAATAGCATGACAGATTAGCGTAGGGGTTTGTGGTCCTCCTTCACTACTTGACATCATATTTTTTCCTCATCTACCTCCTCCTCCTCAATTCCTAAGTACTAGAGTAGAGAGCCAAAATAATGTAAAAAATTGTCACTGACCCAATATTTTTGGAGATCACTGTATATGTTATTACATTGATTAGATTAGAAAGTGAGTATGTGTGATGGTGGGTGTGCGTGTGTTTGCATGTGTGCAAGTCTGTGTTTCTGTTTCTTTTTTAGGGGGGGGGGGGTAAGCTCCCCTGCAACAAAGATAGCCTTGCATTATATTATTCACTTAGAAAAAATGGTTCCAAAATGGCTTTGGCTATCCCCATAGGAGAACCCTTTTTGGTTTCAGGTAGAACTATTTTGGGTTCCATGTAAAAACCCTCTGGGGAAAGAGTACTACCTGGAACCCAATAGGGTTCTACCTGGAAACCAAAGGGTTCTTCCTGAAACCAAAAAGGGTTATTTAAAGGGCTCTCCTATGGGGACAGCCGAAGAAACCTTTTAGGTTCTAGATAGCACCTTTTTTTCTAAGAGTGTAGGCCTTAGAAATAAACACTTCTATCCCCAGTGTGTCTGTATCTATGGCTTCAGTTTGTTATAATGTGACTAATACATACAGAACTTGTTTTGAGAGCGTTGCTGTTGCGGCATGAAATCTGATCACATGGAATTTGGACCAGTGAGACAACAGCTGGATTTCAAGGAGAAATGGCGTATGAGTTTACCATCTAGTAATGTTGTATATTGTTGGTAATGTTTTTGTATTTCATTGATGAATAATTTACGATTAAGGGACAATTAATTATTTAAACTCCTAAAACAACCATTATGGTGTGCTTTGGCTTTTGAGGATATCAAGTCAGAGCCATTATTCATAATGTCACGATCGTCGTAATGATGAGACCAAGGCGCAGCGTGAGTAGAGTTCCACATAATTTTAATAAACCGAAACTCACTGAACAAAAACAACAAACAACCAAACGAAACGTGAAGCTACTGTTGTGCACTCAGGCAACTAAATGTAGACAAGATCCCACAACAGAAAGTCCAAAGGTGCGGACTCCCGGCCGCAAACCTGAACCTATAGGGGAGGGTCTGGGTGGGCATCTACCCTCGGTGGCGGCTCCGGTTTGAGGCGTTGTCCCCGCTCCCTACACTGATCCCTCCGCTTCTATAGAACCGGACCGTGGATCATCGCCGGAGGCTCAGAACTGGGAACCACCGCTGGAGGCTCTGGACTGCAGCTCGTCGCTGGGGACCGTCGCTGGAGGCGCCGGACCGGGGACCGTCGCTGGAGGTGCCGGACCGGGGACCGTCGCTGGAGGTTCCGGACTGTGGACCGTCTTTGGAGGTTCCGGACTGTGGAACGTCGCCGGAAGCTCTGGACTGGGAACTGTCGCCGGAAACTCTGGACTGTGGAGGCGCACTGGAGGCCTGATGCGTGGGACCGGTACAGGTGGCATCGGGCTGATGACACACACCTCAGGGCGAGTGCGGGGAAGAGGCACAGGACGTACTGGACTGTGGAGGCGCACTGGAGGCCTGATGCGTGGTGCCGGCACTGGTGGTACCGGGCTGATGACACGCACCTCAGGGCGAGTGCGAGGAGCAGGCACAGGACGTACTGGACCGTGATGGCCCAATGGAGGTCTGGAGCGTAGAGCTGGAACAACGCGTCCTGGCTGGATGCTCACTTTAGCTCGACAAGTGCGGGGCGCTGGAACAGGACGCACTGGGCTGTGAAGGCGTACTGGCGATACAGTACGTAGAGCCGGCGCAGGATATCCTGGTCCAAAGAGGTGTACTGGAGACCAGGAGCGCTGAGCCGGCACAACCCGTCCTGGCTGGATTCCCACTTTAGCGCAGCAAATGCGGGGAGCTGGAACAGAGTGCACCGGGCTGTGAATGCGCACTGGAGACACCATGCGCATCACTTTTTTGGGGCTGCCTCTCGTGCTTGCCTTGTTGGTATAACTCCTCGTAATGTTGTCGTTCCGCTTTCTCTGCCTCTATCTCCTCCTTAGGACGGCGATACTCCCCGGCCTGCGTCCAGGATCCTTTTCCATCCAGGAAAAGTATGATTCCCAATCAGAGACAACGATAGACAGCTGCCTCTGATTGGGAACCACACTCGGCCACAAACAAAGAAATAGACAACATAGAATGTACACAAAATAGAATGCACAAAACAAACCCTAGTCACACCCTGACCTAACCAAAATATATAGAAAACAGGGATATCTAAGGTCAGGGTGTGACACATAAGGTGTCTTCAAGTAGGAGTGTTGATCATAATTCATAATATTATATGGACGGGGCACCTGATCCTAGATCAGCACTCCTACTCTGAGATGGCTTTCAGGAATTACCACAAAAAAAAAAAAAAAATCTATTTCGATTTCCATGGCATGAGCCTTGACAACACATAAACAGTTCTTACTGTTGAGTGACGTGTACCCCAGCACATTGACTGATACTATTTCACACAAGCAGTAGTTTGGGCTGTTTACTTGGAGAAAACACTATTACCCCACACTTCAAATCCCTCCATTTTTGCCAAAGAGGAGATTTGCTTTCCATCCCTGGGAGCATTCAGATGATGTCATTCTCTCAGACTTTCCATAGCCCCAAATGATCCCTTAACCTCAGGCATTTCAGTGTGTTTCTGCTACTAGGCATTCTCTCTCAAAGGGCGTTAACGCTAACCTCTCGCACCTGAAAATGAGCTAGTGGAAACAGATCTCTCAGATAACAGTGTATATTCACTGATTGCTGTCTTATCTTTTCATTCAGGGTTGGTGGTGTGTCAACAATGGGTGGAACTATGGGTTTATGGGAGATGTTGTTCTTGTAGATGGGTCAGGTGTTGGGCTAGATAAGAGCTGCCATGAGCTGAGGTGAGCTTTGGTGTTGACGTGAACTTGATAATATTGTTCTGACTCAATGGAATATTTTTTCCCCCTCAAAAAGTTAGAGAAAATCAAAATAAGTGTTACACAAAATAGAGGAAGTGATCAAAAATGATGAATTAATAAGTTATGACGATTTCTGGCATACTTGTGGATTCAGTTATCTGGTGTTATATGAGCCCTGCTCACAGCAAAAAGTGCCAACTGCAAACAGACCCTCATTGGTAAAGTAGCCTCCTCATGATACTGAATCTGACTACAGACAACTCTTTTCTCATTGGTTGTGCAGTGAGCGACTCATTTTGAATACAAAGTGATTCATCATTCTCACAGCAGGGCTGAGAAGAGCCGCTCAGAGGTTCCTTTTCCAATACACCGGTCCACAGGAGGACAGGTGTATTTTTATTATGTCTCTTAAATTGCTATGACTTCACTAGTCAGGGGGTTAACCTGTTGGGAGAGTAGCTCCTTAATGACTGTGAGACAGAGTCCAACCGGGATCTACAGCACGTTCCCTTATGCCTTCAGGCCTTCAGGCAGACAGACCATGGGCCTAAAAACCATATGTTACATCATTACAGGCCAGTCCTCCCAAGTCTCAACGCCCAGCCCCTAATCATAACCACACACAGACACATGCACGCACAAACATTCAGTGTAAATGCACTGGCACACACACGCACATATACGCAAGCATGCAGGCACACAGACACACACACACACGTACATACACACACAAATATATATTCTCTCTCTCTCTCACACACGCACACACACACATATTCTCTCTCACACACACACACACACACACACACTTTACGCCCGCCCACACACCACCATTCTACCTAATACAGCCTGGCTCCATGTGTGCCACTCAGACATTGGGTGTGGGTGGGGAAGGGAGGGTGAGAGGTACCCCAGCCTTGGTTTACAGGTCAAGCCTGCAGCTTTACAAGGGAAATATCCAGAGCCACTATAAATACCACAGTGAGCTTTAAGGGTGCTGTATATCATGCCAGTGGGCTTTGAGTGCTTAAACTCAACCTATTTTTTGTAGTTCTTTTTTAATAGTGGAATCGAATGAGTGACTACAATGAAATGTGAACTTCCCTCCACTTTGAGTCCCCGGCATGAATTGATCGGCGCGACTTCAAAACGCCTAGCCGCCAGCAGCAAAGAGTTGGCCGTTCACCTCACACGTCAGGACAATATATCATTACCGTACCTCGGTTTCTTTGTTGCCTCACTTCTAGCAATGGGGAACAAGGTACAAAGTCAGGAAACGTTTCATGAAAATCACAACGCTTTTCAATGGGCACCACTTGCTTAGGTGACATTTATTACGCTCCAACTGAAATACTGAGACAACGAATAGGGCCTAATGACTCATTCACAGACAGAGTATATAAAACAAAGATGTCATGGAGAAAATACTGCCATGTAGCATGTAGTGAATAAATCACGATGAACACGTTTTTCAAGTTGAAGTTGAATGCATTTGTAATGAATTCACAACATTTATTAGTTTTTATCATCTTGAAAAAAAAGGGGCTGGGAAAAAACTCCAGTCTCCTTTTTGAACACCTGAGTGTGCAGATGTGCAGTCACACAATAAAAGTAGCGATTCAGCCGCAGCGCTCACGTGTGAATCTCATCAGCCAGCTTTGGTTAGCGGCAGACTAGACTAATTGGTTCCAGACGTGTTGCAGGTCGCACTGCCTGAGATGGCAGGGAACAAGGGAGTAAAGGAGGGAGGGAGAGAGGGAGAGAGGGAGAGAGAAGGGCAAATAATGAGAGGTCAGCCACGAGCTAGATCTCCACCGCAAGTGCCAGAAACGCACAGCAATTTTATGGTCAATTGAGCCGTACATCTGGAGTCATACATCACAGGTAAATGTGGGGCCGGAGCCAGTGATGGTTCACACACACACATGCACACATACACACGCTAACGCACACGCACAAACACAATGAGGCACGATGGACAGATACAGGGACACACACACGCTACAGTAATGGCCTATCTGTCACACCTAAACACAGTGCATCTTTATCCACAGAGCATGGCTGGCTACAGGAAGGGCCGATGCTCTAACTAGGCCTAATGGCCCCTAAAGACTGGCTGTCGACTCCGCTCATCATCAGAGACAAACTCACACACTCTACTCCCCACACACCACGCCCCACCCATCCTACCATCGCCCGGAGGGCATACTGCTAAGTGCACTATTTCCTGACACTCTTTCACACGTTCATCGTCAAAAACAACATTCTTATTGATTGGTTAATATGGTTGTATTACACTAAACGTTACCTCTGAAAGTATGTTTCTGTCTCATTGTCACGTACAGTATGTCTGTATTTCCTAGTAATATGTTTGGGACAATGAAATGGCGTGGATAAATGCCTACTTTTATCTCTGGCTTCACATTACAGTAGGATACCAAGTTATCACACCTCTTGAAGAATTTGTGTTGTAAATGTTAGAGTAGCATATGGTATCATTCTCCAAAAGGGGGTTCTAAAATGTTTTGTCGGAGCAGCACGGTCAGTCTCCTACCTCAATGGGCACAACCAGTGGTGCTGGTGCCGTCATGTAGCCGTATCGCAGCAGCATCACCGTCAGAACACAGCGCAGCAACTCCAACATGGATGCCGTTGACCTGCCTAGGGAAAGAACGTAACAACCGCCAATAAGGAACTCAATTGATTCAAGTCAATTCAGTCATGGCATTGAAATCCAACAGATATGAGAGAACCTATTGATCAGTCATCATTGCAGTTCTTTCCATGTCAATCTTCTAAATTGTTTGACTTAAATTGGGTTGGACCACATAACCTTGAAGAGGGCCATTCTGTGTGTACTAATTCCAAGCAATTTACAGTGATGGATAACAGTACAGTAACAGTGAAATGTGACAGTACAGTTTTGGTCAATGATGAAGCCAATGGAGGTCAGACTGAGTAGAATGTAGCCAGTCATCATCAGAACAGTCAGCTGGGATAGCATCTATAACATAGACACACAAATAATGCTTATCTTGAGAAAAAGTTATGGGAAAAATACATAAACATCAAGTACAGATGCAGGATATTAATTTGAAACCCCTGTTGCAGGATAACTTTCATGCAACGCAGGAAATGTCAAACTTGCAGTGTATTTCAGATTTAAAATGGCTTCTGATGTTGGTCTTTCCTCGTTGAAATTTCAGACTTGATTTTCCCTTACGAAAAATGTATCAACCCTTACAAAAATGTCCATCAATTATAATCAACATAATAATTCACATTTCCTCTTGCTGTAGGATTCTTTTCCCATTGAAACAAGCTGGATCAAATTAAGATCTTGCATCTGTATGGTGAATTATGGGCACAGGAGATTTGACTACGAGTGAAGTCATGAACCATGTCCCTTTTAATAGCCCAGACTACACATCTATACACAGTAAGCTATTATATTACATCTAGCTCCCCAACACAATATAGTGTAGAGTTTTGCCAGTAACCGTGACTCACACAATTAAGGCAGCCCCAGCACCTCTCTGATTCACAAGGGTTGGGTTGAATGAGGAAGACACATTTCGATTGAAGGCATTCAGTTGTGCAACTGACTAGGTATCCCCTTTCCCTTTCTCATGCTCAATATAATAGGGATATTACTTCTGACCATGTCTGTTTTGTCCCGCTAAGGGACGTTGCGGTACATAGCTCTCAGTACCACTATACACTATAGGGAACACTAGTTCTATACTGTACACATTGACATTGACCTTGGTGAGCTGCTTGTGTTTTGTTCGCACACAACCCCAACCTGTGGATGGATACATGAGTGGTGAAAATCCATGGCCTTAAGTTCCTAACCTAAAATACAGCTGTAAGACTAGCTTCTCCTAAGGGACTAGATTGGTCTGCCAGAGCAGGGGTTGGATCTTCAACACTCCACTCAGAGGCCCTGACATGCAAACGTCACTGGTCTCCTTCCATGCAGTGCATACACAACAATGCACATTCCCTGCAGGCCATATATGGCATCAACATATCAACAGGAAGCAATAAAGTAGTATTTCTTAATGTTTATATGGTACAGGCACTATAATCGTTAAACCCTATATTCCCCTAACCCACATGTGGGAAAGTATAGGCGGGGCGCTACTGTATGTATTCAATTGGGGCAAATAAGAGGTAATGAATCAACGTTTCCATTACATGGATTCCAAAGACACACAGTAAACTTATCCATCACTACAGTCAGTAACGTTTAAGGTCTAAATTGACAGTAATACAGTAACTACAGTTATTGTAAGCTAATTACAAATCTATTCAGCAATGTATTATTTGGCAATTGTATTTTATTTATTTATTACATTTTATTAGGTTATTATACTGTCTTGCACCCACTGGTACTGTTACCCAGGAGTCAAAGCAGGTCAGTTAGTTTACATGATCTTTACTTTGACTATCTCTACCCTGGGGGAATGGACGCTAGACACAACTGAAATGATTGGATTTTCAGGCCTGCTTAGTGCGAAAAAAATGATTTTGTCCCATATCATATTTCAACAATAACAGTGAGTGAAAATAAAACTCCCAGATGAAATTCACCATCTGCTGGTGCTTCAGTGACTCCAGCAACCGACTGATTATGTTATTGTTTCTATATCCCCAGAGACCTGGAGATGAACGTGTTATTATCATGGTTATCATCACGACCGTTATTATTTTCAGGACAAGAGATTGGTTGGATTCTGAGTTGAGGAGTTGGCGTTTCGACTTGGTCAATTTACCTGTCTGTCCTTATCGTAAAATTAGCCAACCTGAAAGAAACTGTAGCTACACGAGGCTATACCCATGATGTAATTAAAGGCTAACTTCATTTGTTTGAAACGTTTTAATGTCTTTAAATTAAGGCTAAGACCATAAATTGCGCTACACCGTATCATCAATAGTCATCGTAAATACGTGCCTAGTGAATATGGAGGTATGCATACATACATGCACATGATTTATTGTCAGGCCAAGGTCCCAACTTTGTTATTTTCCCTGGAAATCCTGATTACAGCATCCTGAAGGCTATTTAGGTTGGGAAATGGTTGGGAAGTGGTTGACTTGGCAATTAAGGTGTTATTGTTCACTGTTAGACCACCAGCTGCTGTGCTGGTGGCCAATAAGAGGGGGGAACTCTTTGACTGTGGGCCTATGTGGAGGGAGGACCACAACTAAGGGAACACCATGGAGGTAGGAATCACATGAAGACAGGCCATTTTGTCTCAGCTTGAAGTGTTGGGTGGGACATCACATTTTGGCTAACTGAAACTATGCCTGGGGAAAAAAGCAGTCCAAAGATAACTGCTGAGGAAACCTGACTTGGGTTTTTTGAAAGTGGGGGGAGGGGGCTTTTGGCTCTGAGAGTGGAAAATAATAGACAAAGGTTATTTTAAAGAGGACTGACAGTGAGTCATTCTGACTTAATGGTAGCAGAGTCACTATGTTCTGTGTAAATACTGTATAAAAACAACCACATGAAGCATGTCATCAGATAAAATAAACAGAATGTTTGTGACTTCGTTCCTTTGAACAGAATTAAAAAGACATTATTTCAAATGGCTAAAATAAGATAAGAGCCCATGTGCTTTCAATCCCAGTTGATTATCTATGACTGGTAACTCTTGGGATTGACAATACATAACAGATCCCGGTAAACACACAACAACATTAGACCATGTACGCAGACATAGACTTGCAAAGGCAGAGGCCAACTGGGATTGTATGGCAGCTCTTCTCCAGTAACCTGTCAATGACATAAACTAGAAATATTAAAACAGAAATATAATACAGCTAAGCAAAAAGATAAGACAACATAACATAATTCCTGAATGCTGCAATTCTTTTTAAACTGGCCATATTGTCATGGCTTGTCTATATGCAGATCATAAGATACTTTCAAACAATTCACTATAGAACATCTACACTGTATGTACCTTAAACTTTGTTTAAAACACAACATTGTAGAGAACTAGATGTTGAATTGGTACAGGATTCTTGCAGGGGTTTTCCAGGGGTCTTGGGTGAGTTAGCCACATGTGGGTTTCCTTGTAGGTGTTCCAGCCCACAGCTCTGCTTAGCCTCAAAAGACAACACATTCGACTCTGACTCTCTCTCTCTCTCTCACTCTCCCTCTCTCTCTCTCTCTCCTTAGAAAATACCCGTCTAGGCCTACAATGGCAAGCCTTTCAAGATATTTCAGTCAAATTCCAGCACCCTCCACATGTTTAGAATCACCATGCAAGCGTTTAGGGACAATTTAATCATAAAGTCGAGGGGTGGAGTTTTGTTTTAAGTGTGAAAGGTCTAAATATGTGCCACCATCAGCGCTTTTTCAAAGCCAACCGCCGGGGCTCCTGATGGGCACTATAGTAGCATACACACACACACACCCTTTTGATCCCTAGCAGGGCACCCACAGACTTGCTATTTAAAGTGAAAATGAGCTTATTGTGTTCCCCCTACAAAGGCCTCAATGATTTATTTGGTGTGGTGTTTCCATGTAAAGGCTGTATAAAATGTGAATCTTTCAAGTGAGAACACCGTGAGTCATTTGAACAGTAAATATAGTGTTTTTCTTTGCATCATAATGATAGGTAATGAAGTATGAAAGTGTCAAATGTGCCCCTTTTGGGAATGCAGACACACCTAAAATGCAAGAACACTATCTTCAACTCCCCCTTCCTACTCTCTTTCACTCCATGATTCCCCACGGCTTTACACACCCTCTCTAACTATCGCTCTCTCGTTTTCTCTCCACCTCTAATGACAAAACGTGTCTTCCTTTTGAATGTGGCAGTACCGCGGGCACCTCTGCGTGATCCCCCAGCTTTGGGTTTGCCAATGTGGTCCTTTCCAGAGGACGCCTAATTTAATGAAGACTTTCTTGTATCTGTTGTACCTCCTCCACAAGTATTTATAGGACTTGAACTAAAGCAAAAATATAAAAGATATACCGTCACATTACAGTCACATTATATTACATAAGCAGTTTTACTATAAAAGCCCTGGTATTACTACATACTCATTGTTGTCAATGCTAATCTGTGCGTTAATTAATACTGTGTGGAGAATGTTCCTCCATTTGGGAGGCATTGCTCATGCGGTAGGTTGCCAGCGGTAAGGGCAGTGAAAATAATCAAACACAACGTCTAGTATTTCATTTGATTGGATTCTTTCACCTCTGCTGGGAGGTTTGTTTAAGGTTGCGTAATAATGTTATGGTTACAGCATGGCTGTTCCAGGCGTAACATTTACTCCTACAAAGTGATTGAGAGTAACTGCTCTACAAATGGTTTGATTCCACTGATGTAATACGGGGACAATCAGACAGTTTGCATGCAGTGTCAGCTCAGTCTGAACACTGTGACAATTTGCTCTTCGATAGCTTGTATATACATTTATAGTCTAGCAGTTTATATCTTACATTGTACAAAATAAAACACAGCAAATAAGAAAATAATCTTGCATTTTGTATTTTCTCTTGGGACTAACCTGAATATGGAGGACTTCAAATGTGTTTATTTTGTGTACGAGACCGTAGACAACTTTATCGCCGTCTGGAGCAAAGGTACCTGATAAATCAAAGTAAGAGAATGTAGTTATACCGACAATGCCATATTACAACAAGCAATCACCCTGTGAACCTTCCCCTGTAATTTTTATCAATGCAATATTAATTTCGCCCTGCCAATGAAATGCAACACATCATTTTCCTTTTTCGCCAATACTGCACTGATCAGCTCATGTCAAGTACGGCAAGAATATGTGTGTTTGAGAAGAGAAGAAGAGGCTTTCTTTCTTACTGTGGTGAACTCTGTGGTGACTGGGGGTGTTTAGGACCCACTCCAGAGGTCCCATATCTCTGATCACCTGAAAGACAGAGAATGTACATACATGAAACAATTTTTTAATAACAAAATAAAAAATGTAATAGCCTAGCTGCTACAATTTGGGCTGGTTTCCGTATAAATAAATTAAACATAGATTAAACCTAGTCCTGTACTAAAAAAAATATGGTAATAGAGATTCTCGCCAATTTGTGTTATAACTGGTAGTGCAACCTGGGATCTTTTTTGGCAATTTGGTTAACAACTAAATGTATCTGTCTTGAAACCTTATTTATAAGACTAAAGCATTTTCTTATTTGATGAGTTAGGTCTAAGCTTTAAGAATGATGGAAATCATGAGGTGGCCAAATTCCCAGATGGAAAGAACAATATTTATCAGATTTGAAGTGAAAGCAACACTAGGATGGCGAACGGTGCCAAGACTATAAAGCAGTTGACACTGTTGATAATGCTCTTACATACAGTACACTTGAACACACACTGTACACACACGTATACATACAAGCATGCTTGTAATAGTAGCTAATATGAACACACACACTTCCTTCCAGAAATACAAATGAATGCATGCACAAGCATTCCAAAACAATATCTCAGTCATTCATAATCAAACACGTATGGCTGTTCAATCACTCTATTAAGCAGACAGACACACACACACACACACACACACAAACACACCCACACCACACACAAACAATCATTACAGATCATACCATAAGGCACATATTTCAGAAGAATCAGATTTTTCTTTGGGTGTGACTTTTACAGACATTTTGATGTTAAAGTCTACCAGTGATCGTAGAGTCAGTCTGGGAAATGATTTTTAAATCATTATTTCCATGTAATGAGTGGTCTGGCAACAGCCAGAGTTTTATCTTGAATGAAAAAGGTTTTGCCGCTTCACTTCACTTTTTTCCCCCCAGATCAGGTCTGGGAATCGCTTGCCAATAAATTACTCAACATCAAAAAAGTCTATAAAGAAATCATAAATTATATCCCACAGAATATTGTGATTTTATGACTGTTTTCACTAATAGTGTAGTAAAAGATGGAAGTGATTCCAACTCCCTTCATTCCTCTAACGATTGGGGATTGTAAAAATGATACTACCAGTCACTTTAAAGGAGAACGATTGGTCTTGCTTCTGTTTGGAATATTTCATAAAATCTCATTATTTTTTATTAAAGGCAGGTTTGACTTGAGCTCCCCTTAACAGCAGATAGTATAGGGACTAGAGTGAGAGAACTTTCAGCCAAAGTAGCTTTATCTCTGAATTATTTTACAGTTTAAGCTATTACAGTAATTGGGAAATATACATAATGAATCTTGTAGAATATTGACTACATGAATAATCATAATTAAACAGGGTCGCATTAAATAGGCATAAAAAAAGAAGCAAATGGGCCAAAACGGGGAGAGACTACCTAAGCTTATCCAATAAGAAGTGCTTATTTTTGTTCTCCATTTCAAAACGTTTGGCTACGGTGTGCACTAATGAATAGGACCCAGGTTGGCCCTAAGGTCTTGCGGATGGTAACCTGAGACTGGGTGGTACTGTGGGTTGTATCTACCTCAGTGTGGATCCAGAACTGGTAGACCAGGTTGAATTGGATGTGAACAGCAAACACAGAGGGTGGTACTGCCAACGCCATGGGGAGATAGAACACCTGAGGACAGACACAATGAATACGGTTACATACACACAATAAGACGATAATTGTGGATAGTCAGATCAATATAATAGTTCAATTTAAATCGTTTACATGCTTTGCAAGAACAACTATTTCCCTAATAATCCTGTTTACATGGACACATCTGAAACCACCAATCAAAATAAACATACTACCACAGTGACAATGTTGTTTCTGGGAAGCCTATTTGATTCTGAGTTGGGACATATAAAGTTTGTATGTGAAACTACTTCTAAGATGCATACTTTCAGTTGTTCTGAATACACTTCACTCGCGCTAAAGAGGGAGGCACGCTTGGCTGGTGCTAGCACATGCGCATATCAAATACACCACTGAAACTGCGATTTAAGGTGTTTACATGTCCTAATCATTCGAAAGATTGCAACAACAACAACAACAAAAATGGGTGTTTTAATCAGCGTATACTTGTGACAGTACGCCGATTAAGACAAGCAGAGTAAGGTTTTTACATGACTAATGTCATACTCAGCCTACTGCCATGATCAGTTAATCAGTTTAAAATAAAATTATTAGTGTACATGTAAACGTACTCGATGACTATGGCTATAGAACAGTATAGCATACATTGTGCATAACAGTATATGTTGTGGTGAAGGAGCAAATGTTGGACTTATCTGCATTTCTAATGCAACCTGCTTTTAATCTGTCAATGACCACGAGGGGCAATTGCAAAGTGCAAAGAGTACGTTACTTCCTATACTGTACAGGTTTAAAGGTGCACTATGTAGAAATCGCTCCCCCATTTCTTGGTTGCTAAAACTAATAGTTTGCCTAATTTCAGTTTATGTGACAAAATAAGATATTATTTATTTTTATTTACTTCACCTTTATTTAACCAGGTAGGCAAGTTGAGAACAAGTTCTCATTTACAATTGCGACCTGGCCAAGATAAAGCAAAGCAGTTCGACAGATACAACAACACAGAGTTACACATGGAGTAAAACAAACATACAGTCAATAATACAGTATAAACAAGTCTATATACGATGTGAGCAAATGAGGTGAGAAGGGAGGTAAAGGCAAAAAAAGGCCATGGTGGCAAAGTAAATACAATATAGCAAGTAAAACACTGGAATGGTACATTTGCAACGGAAGAAAGTGCAAAGTAAAAATACAAATAATGGGGTGCAAAGAAGCAAAATAAATAAATAAATTAAATACAGTAGGGAAAGAGGTAGTTGTTTGGGCTAAATTATAGGTGGGCTATGTACAGGTGCAGTAATCTGTGAGCTGCTCTGACAGTTGGTGCTTAAAGCTAGTGAGGGAGATAAGTGTTTCCAGTTTCAGAGATTTTTGTAGTTCGTTCCAGTCATTGGCAGCAGAGAACTGGAAGGAGAGGCGGCCAAAGAAAGAATTGGTTTTGGGGGTGACTAGAGAGATATACCTGCTGGAACGTGTGCTACAGGTGGGAGATGCTATGGTGACCAGCGAGCTGAGATAAGGGGGGACTTTACCTAGCAGGGTCTTGTAGATGACATGGAGCCAGTGGGTTTGGCGACGAGTATGAAGCGAGGGCCAGCCAACGAGAGCGTACAGGTCGCAATGGTGGGTAGTATATGGGGCTTTGGTGACAAAACGGATTGCACTGTGATAGACTGCATCCAATTTGTTGAGTAGGGTATTGGAGGCTATTTTGTAAATGACATCGCCAAAGTCGAGGATTGGTAGGATGGTCAGTTTTACAAGGGTATGTTTGGCAGCATGAGTGAAGGATGCTTTGTTGCGAAATAGGAAGCCAATTCTAGATTTAACTTTGGATTGGAGATGTTTGATATGGGTCTGGAAGGAGAGTTTACAGTCTAACCAGACACCTAGTATAGTGTAGGGGATCATTGAACCGTCTAAACCGCTGTGAAATATATTATCCACAACCCAAAATATTGTTTTTTCAGCTGTTGGAAGCTGGTGTACAAAACCGAAAGTAAAAGACACAAAAACAAAACACGGAAATATCTACCTCTTCTTTGACTTGCTTTCAAGTAGAATGATATATCTATAACTCATGTTTCTATGTGAATTTGGTCTGGGTCGCCCATATTGGGTCGCTCATAGTGCCACTTCACAGCCTGGGCGTTTTGCACAAATAGCTACTGTACATGCATGTCATCACTTGCACTCCGCTTGCACACACTTTGAATTCATTGAATAAAAAAAATGAAGAAATTGAATGAATGAATGGAATTAATTGCATAATTGAATATAATTTTTTTTTAAGTATTAGCAACCTTCATTTTTAAAACGACTGACAACACTCATTGCCAGTCTTTAGAAAAGATAGCAAACCAAGAATCAAGCAAACCATAGGGGGACATTACGATATTATGACAACGAGGATATGAAAGCATTAGTCTAGATCTGTTGACCATCCAGCCATGTCCCTGTGCTGCAGTTTACATTCCTCTGCTGTGTTGTGATACTTGCTACATTAATATTACGATTACACTTCATTTTAACATCCAAAGAAACACGCTTGTTAAGTTTCACTGGATCTCCGAGCTGTTTCCGGACCACCCATTTCTCTGTGCTCTTTGGCAGTGGCACCCCTCAAACGCTTTGGCTTCATCTACATGGGAGTAGAGGAACCATTGCTAAGTCTGGACCACAAAGCCCCCATACAGGCTATCTATAGTAACATATACATTTCATTAAAAGCAGTGAAAGTTACTCAATACCCATTAAAAACCCATGTGGTAGCCCTGATGTGCAATTGTGCTATGATTACACGATAAATTATAACACAAACGACTAATTCAACTCTAATTAAAGTTGATAACAAAGTTGGGTTTTGAAAATGGAGAGAGGCACATTTTTGCCTGCTAAATATAGTCATGCGTACGATGAGCGGATTCTCACTGGGCTAGCTCTCCATTCGTTCTATTTCGAGAGTTCATTCTAACTTGACATCTTGAAGGTAGTGTATGGCTCTTTCAGTGTTTAATAAACTTGTGAATTCTATCAAAACAGAGAGCCATTAAACCCAATGGGTCGAGAGACGCCACCTGAACAAACACACCGTGTAGAAAGTGTGTGTGAAGGTGTGTACAGTATGTGTCTGTGAAGAGAATGCCATGATCGGTCCTCAAACACCTCAAATGAAACGTCCACGAAGCTGCGGCCTAACCATCAAAATCAGCAAGCCTTGCCTTGAGGAACTCCCAAAGCCTAGGAGACAGGGTGAACCCTCTCACCTCTTAAAAAAAACTGCCTGCCAATACTCGACACCTCTGTAACGTCAACAAGCTATCAACTAGTGTGAGAGGACAGATGGTTCAAACTAGTGAGAGTACAATTTTGGTTTTAAAGCTCAATGAGGATATTACTGGACTGGATTTCAAACTTAATTTCCCAACTCTCCGGAACAGAATTCAATCGGTGGTTCCACCATAAACCGAACAGGAGGGTAAGAGGAATGAGAAAGAGAGAAAAAGAGTAATGGACGTTGTGTGTAATAACTCCAGTCGTTAACGTGTGCTTTTACACTTCTTCCTGTCAGAGCCCATGGAGGAACTAGATCAACTGTTAAAGAAACACACAGAAGAAGTTATAATCTAGCCATTGTTTGATTTTTTGCTAGCACCCTTTTTTTTGGTTTGAGGGGCTGTAGCGGGTTAAGATTGATGCTGGGTGTCACTAGTAGGAAGTATGAACTGCTAGGCTTCGTTGCAAGCCATGTCCTCATCCTGCGACTCAGCAGGACATCACATAGTTTGGCAGGCCCTATTCAGGAGGGAACTCCTTTAATGATGAGAACAAATGCCACAGAGAACCTTTCCCACCAAGTGCAGAAACGCTGAGGCCTGCACATCCACAGGTCTCAAATAGGGCTTTGCATATTTTTTGAATATCAAGTGATAAGTAGATAATGGCACACTAATATGCAAAACGGAACAGAGACAGTCAATGGAAATAATAATAATAATATGGTCAGGTCTGTATTTTTCAGGGAAGAATCTCTGTAGGTTTGGTTTGAATGGTAGTGGGTTAAGATCAGACATTACACTGTAGTCAAATGAACACGTGTTAATAATGTGTTGCAATGTGCATCATATGACTTCAGGTCAAACGGGTGTGTGGACTGAGGTGAGAGTAGAGTTGGGACAATAAACCGAAAATTATTGCCACCGACCATACCAATCACTTATTGCAGGCAATTTGCTGATATAGTTCATTACGATAAGTAGCTTATACTAGAGAAATGTGAAATGAAATAAGTTTGCTAATATGAGTGACTGTTAATGGGACAAGTGATGCCACAACCATCAGACTAAGGATAAGAAAACAAAATGTGTTGAACATTAATGTTATAAACTTCTATCTATTTATCGTTAATTCATCAATTCAGGCAATATGGATTTTTGTCCATATCCCCCAGCTCTAGGTGAGTGTGAGTTGATTTAACCCAGTAAAACAAACTTGGTGTACTTCCAGAAAGATAACGCAACATCAGGTGATTACTAAGCAGTGTATAAATAATAGCGTTGGGCCAGTAAATGAAAAATCGCTGGTTCGAATACCTGAGCCGACAAAGAGGGGAAATCTGCCATTGTGCCCTTGAGCAAGGCACTTAACCCTAATTTGCTCCAGGGGCGCAGTGCTACTATGGCTCACCTTGGAAACAACCCATTTCACTGCACCTACCCAGTATACAGTAGGTGACAATAAAACATATTTATTTTCATTTGTATCAACCTTCAGCAAGATAATAAGGTCACCAACAACTATAGTGTGACATCGGTTATAGCCTATAGTCCCAAATCAATAGAACGCAGACTATTTGAAAGTAATAAATAATCAACTGCTTGAATTGCCCCCCTCCGTGACCAGACCTTGGCATAACGTTTCGTCTTTGATCGGCAGGCCTCCGAGTGGTTGGATTCCATGTCAATCACATTTGTAATGGCCTATGAAGGGCCTTCAGTGTTTGGATTGGAGATCCTTACATGAAGTGCCAAATATAACACAATAACCCCTACCCTGGGACATCCAACTAGCTCCCCCCTGTCACTGCAATACTTCATGCTGTCCTCATCCTCCAGTCTCATGCACACACACACACACACACGCACACACACTAAGTCAGGCCTACTTAAAGAGAACTCTGAATTTGGAGGAATTCTTACTTCATTTTCTCCCAATCAACAGTGAATTGTGAGGGACTCCATGTCAAGCACATACGATTCATGACTTGTGATTCATGTCTTAGTGCCACTGCAGCAGAAGTCTACTCATCTAAATCCAAACGAATCTTGTGAAAGAAACAACATATTCATGAAAATGTTTAATGTATACGTAATGCAGTACATTATTTCCACCTGATCAAATCTAATTTGATTTGTCACATGCGCCGAATACAACAGGTGTAGAACTTACAGTGAAATGCCTACTTACAAGCCCTTAACCAACAATGCAGTTAAGAAAAAACAAGTGTTATGTAAAAAATTAAATATAACAGTAACAAATAATTAAACAGCAGCAGTAAAATAACAGTAGCGAGGCTATATACAGGGTACCGGTACAGAGTCAATGTGCGGGTGCACTGGTTAGTGAGGTAATTGAGGTAATAAGTACATGTAGGTAGAGTTAAAGTGACAAAACATTGATAATAAACAGAGAGTAGCAGCAGCACAAACGAGGGGGGAGGGGGGGCAATGCAAATAGTATGGTTAGCCATTTGATTAGAAGTTCAGGAGTCTTATGGCTAGGGGGTAGAAGCTGTTAAGAAGTCTTTTGGACATAGACTTCACACTCCAGTAGCGCTTGCCATGCGGTAGCAGAGAAAGCAGTCTATGACTAGGGTGGCTGGAGTCTTTGACAATTTTTAGGGCCTTCCTCTGACACTGCCTGGTATAGAGGTCCTGGGTGGCAGGAAGCTTGGCCCCAGTGATGTACTGGGCCGTAGGCAGTGATGCAATCAGGCAGGCAGGATGCTCTCGATTGTGCAGCTGTCGAACCTTTTGAGGATCTAAGAACCCATGCCAAATCTTTCCAGGCTCGTGAGGGGGAATAGGCTCTGTCGTGCCCTCTTCACAACTGTCTTGGTGTGTTTGGACCATGATAGTTTGTTGGTGATGTGGACACCAAGGAATTTGAAGCTCTCAACCTGCTCCACTACAGCCCAGTTGATGAAAATGGGTCGTGCTGGGTCCTCCTTTTCCTGTAGTTCACAATCATCTCCTTTGTCTTGATCACGTTGAGGGAGAGGTTGTTGTCAAGGCACCACACAGCCAGGTCTCTGACCTCATCCCTATAGGCTGTCTCATCGTTGTCGGTGATCAGGCCTAGCACTATTGTGTCACTGGCAAACTTAATGATGGTGTTGGAGTCGTGCCTGGCCATGCAGTCATGAGTGAACAGGGAGTACAGGAGGGGACTGAGCACACCCCTGAGGGTCCCCGTGTTGAGGATCAGCGTGGCGCATGTTTTATTACCTACCCTTACCACCTGGGGGTGGCCCATCAGGAAGTCCAAGAACCTGTTGCAGATGAAGGTGTTTAGTCCCAAGGTCCTTAGCTTAGTGATGAGCTTTGAAGGCATTATGGTGTTGAACGCTAAGCTGTAGACAATGAATAGCATTCTCAAATAGGTGTTCCTTTTGTCCCGGTGGGAAAGAGCAGTGTGGAGTGCATTAGAGATTGCATAATCTGTGGATCTGTTGGGGCAGTATGCAAATTGGAGTGGGTCTAGGGTTTCAGGGATAATGGTGTCGATGTGAGCCATGACCAGCCTTTCAAAGCACTTCATATCTACAAACGTGAGTGGCATGGTGACATAGTCACTAGTCATTTAGGCAGGTTACCTTAGTGTTCTTGGGCACAGGAACTATGGTGGTTTGCTTGAAACATGTTTGTATTACAGACTCAGTCAGGTACAGGTTGAAAATGTCAGTGAAGACACTTGCGTGTTGGTCAGCGCATGCTCGCAGTACACGTCCTGGTAATCCGTCTGGCCCTGCTGCCTTGTGAATGTTGACCTGTTTAAAGGTCTTACTGACATCAGCTACGGAGTGATCACACAGTCATCCATAACAGCGGATGCTCTCATGCATGTTTCAGTGTTACTTGCCTCGAAGTGAGCATACAAGTAATTTAGCTTGTCTGGTAGGCTTGTGTCACTGGGCAGCTCGCGGCTGTGCTTCAATTTGTAGTTTTTAATAGTTTGCAAGCCCTGCCACATCCGACGAGCATTAGAGCTCGAGTAGTACGATTCAATTTTAGTCCTGTATTGATGCGTTGCCTGTTTGATGGTTCGTCGGAGGGCATAGCAGGATTTCTTGTGAGCTTCTGGGTTAGAGTCCCGCTCCTTGAAAGAGGCAGCTCTACCCTTTAGCTTGGTGCAGATGTTTCCTATAAATCATGGCTTCTGGTTGGGGTATGTACATACAGTCACTGTGGGGACGACGTCATCGATGCACTTATTGATGAAGCAAGTGACTGATGTGGTGTACTCCTCAATACCATCGGAAGAATCCAGGAATATATTCCAATGTGTGCTAGAAAAACAGTCATGTAGCTTAACATTTGCTTCATCTGAGCACTTTTTTATTGACCGAGTTACTGGTGCTTCCTGCTTTAGTTTTTGCTTGTAAGCAGGAGTCAGGAGGATAGAATTATGGTCAGATTTGCCAAATCGAGGGCGACAGAGAGCTTTGTACGCATCTCTGTATGTGGAGAGTTTTTTTTTAACCTCTGGTTGCACATTTAACATGCTGGTAGAAATGAGGTAAAACTGATTTAAGTTAAGTTCCCTGCATTAAAGTCCCCAGCCACTAGGAGCGCCGCCTCTGGATGAGCGTCTTCCTGTTTGCGTATACAGCTCATTGAGTGCGGTCTTAGTGCCAGCATCGGTTTGTGATGGTAAATAAACACCTACGAAGAATATAGATGAAACCTGTCTTGGTAAATAGTGTAGTCTACAGCTTATCATGAGATACTCCACCTCAGGCAAGCAAAACCTTGAGACTTCCTTAGATTTTGTGCACCAGCTGTTGTTTACAAATATACATAGACCGCCACCCCTTGTCTTACCAGAGGCTGCTGTTCTATCCCGCCGACAAATTGTAAAACCCCCCAGCTGTATGTTATTCATGTCTTCGTTCAGCCACGACTTGGTGAAACATAAGATATTACAGTTTTTAATGTCCCGTTGGTAGGATATACATGTTCGTAGTTTGTCTATTTTACTATCCAGTGATTGTACATTGGCTAATAGGATCGAAGGTAAAGGCAGATTACCCACTCGCCATCGGATCCTTACAAGGCACCCAGACTTACGTCCCCGATATCTCCGTCTCTTTCTCCTGCGAATGATGGGGATAAGGGCCTTGTCAGTCATCTGGAGTAAATCCTTTGTATCTGACTCGTTAAAGAAAAAAGGATTCTTCCAGTACGGGGTGAGTAATCGCTGTCCTGATATCTAGAAGCTCTTTTCGGTCATTATGTACAAAATAAGTTACAAATAATTTGAAAAAGCACACACAATAGCACAATTGATTAGGGGACAGTAAAACAGCAGCCATCTCCTCCGGTGCCATTACCAAATGTGTTCAAGCTCCGTTTTGATTGGTATCCCACTCCACCATGATTCACCTTTCCTGTCAACATCATTAGTGACACTTGCCTGTCCTACATAAACCAAAGTGACAGGGGACAGCCACAATTGACCAAACATGAGAGCAATAGACCCCTGGGCCGCAGAGTGCTTCGCTCAGCTCAGTCACTTAGCTAATCAGGAATACTTTTTTTCCTTACTCAGCCCAGTCTAGCCCCTCTATGCACACATACTGTACAAACAAATACCCCCAAACACACACACACGCACAGCTTTGTGGCCTGCTACCCACTGCTACCCATTGTTGATAATATCCCTGGGTCCCAGAGGTGCTAGCAGCCCGGGTCTCTTGTAGCACGGTGAGCGCCCACATCCTGACCAACCGGGTTTGGTTCTTTTGTACGCCCTCCAACCCTTTAACCTGCTCCAGCCCAGAAACTTCCAGTTACAAAGAATAGTTATGAAGCCCTGGCCACCAGGAGGTTAACCCCTGCCCCGCCGTACGGCCAAAAAAAAGTTAATTTTAAAACAATAACATTCAGATCAGTAGAGCCTCCTCAGGGACTCCCCAGCAACCCCAGCGACTACCAATTCTGTTTGTCTTGACAACTGCTGCTGTCCGTAGGGCTAGGCTATGGTACTGTACAGAGAGGACGGCACGGCCAGGCACACACACTCGCACACCACAGGATGCTATGGAGAGTGAAAAGCAGGCACCCGGGTTCTACACACTGGGAAACATTATCTCAAGTGAAGGCTGTCATCAGTACAGCGTATGTAACAGTGTAACTTTACACCGTCCCCTCGCCCATACCCGGGCGCGAACCAGGGACCCTCTGCACACATCAACAACAGTCACCCACGAAGCATCATTACCCATCACTCCACAAAAGCAGCGGCTCTTGCAGAGCAAGGGGAACCACTACTTCAAGGTCTCAGAGCAAGTGAAGTCACCGATTGAAACGCTATTTAGCGCGCACCACCGCTAACTAAGCTAGCCGTTTCACATCCATTACACGTAGTCTATGAATCATGGCTTTTCTTGATGAGAAAGAAATGTCCAAATATTGTGGGGGAAGATTTTTTTATATTTACAGTAATATTGGCAGAAATATATATTATCCCCTCCTTATCCCCCCCCCATATTTTATCCCCCCTGTCAACTGAAAACTAGAATGGCGACAATTGTCACAGGTAAATAGGAATTAAACTGCATGAGTCCATGCTTTTGAGCTGTGTATCCAGTTGTGTATCCAGTGCCACCTTCAATCAGTGTGCTAAGATTAACCAAATACCTTCATGGATTATAAGAAGTTAGTCTTCATGCTGCATTTTTTTTACAGCATACTTAGAGTACTGTACCAACTGTCCCTGTACAGTAACATGAGTATGTATTAATACTACTGTAGCTACTACTGTGTGAGAACAGAGCAAGCAGTTCTTCCAAAGGGGACATATTTTCAAATGCTCATATGAATTAAGCTGGTGAAATACGCTGGTGTGGTGAAACTCCTCTAGATCCATGATCTCACGTAGAACCAATCTGAGGGAGACCTGTGGTTCTGATCTGTGGTTTAGGAAAGCTGGCTGGATATAAATGTGTTCTGGGATGATTCTAGCTATTAGTGTGACGTATACAGATGTAGGATCTTAATTTGACCTGTATTGTCACAGTAAAATAATCCCACAGCAACAGGATTTGAATGTTTAGTCCATAATGTTTCTTGATGGTTAGGCTATTAGTTAGGCCAAAATTAGGCTATGTGAAAAGAGCAATACTGTTAAAATAACCATGTGTTAGTGTGGGTTTTCAGTAAATGTATGTACAATTCTCAGCAACAAATAGTGATCAAACTAAGATCCTATATCTGTAGGTTAGAGGAGAATAAACAGAATCATCAGGACTGTCAACAACTACCACCAAAATGCATATTGCCTTCTGAACATAACTGCCTCTGGACTGTATCATTTCTCGGGTTGAAAGAAGACTGTGAAAGACAATCAATAATAAGCAAATTACATGACTTTGGAAGAGGTAAAATTAAAAACAATGGTACAGTACATGATTCCCTATGCAGCTTATCTTAGAAGATATTTCTAGAAGTGAGTTAGCATACAAAGGATGCAAGCATCCGTAAATAATATATTTTCAATGGTCTGCCAGTCTAGTGATGAGGAGAGAGGCTTTGCTGTTGGAACAAGGTTAGAGTAATAACAGATCGCACTGGCAGGACTACTGGCAGAGCTACATGCCAGCATAGACTTACTGAGAAAACAGAGGTGGTGACTGGAAAATGACGGAGTAAGAAATGCAGAACTACCTAACAGAAAGGCAGAGCACAGTGAGGAAATAGTGGTGAGACTGGGACTGGGAGTACTATGAATGGTTCTAAGGTTATATATGTGGATTATTCAATGCCGAGAACACTTGAGAAAGTGTCTTGCTCTCTGCAAAAACAACTGTATGCTTTTAAAAGCTAAAAATCAACTGTTTTCGCGACTCCCCAGTGCAGCACCCCTGGGACAGTGCCTCTCATTGAACCTTTATCAAGCATCGACTTGGTGATTGAATAAAATATATCACATGTAAATTGCACTTTACTTAACCATTCACTTTACTTTGTATTAACTCTGTGATAAAGAATGTCTACAGTTATGAGGGCCTCTAACCCTAAATACCTAGGCCCTCATTCATCAAGGCTGCAGTGAGATAATTTCTAAGCAAAGTGTGGGATTTATCCATTTGTACTTAAGCTTGAGAATGTGCGTAAATGTAAGCCAACCTCGGACCATGCGTACGCACAGCACCTTGTGGGTGAAAAGTCAAACTGATAATGAAATACCATCCACCAAATGGAAAAAGGATTGACATACTGGACCAAATCAGAAACTATGAAGAAAAAAGATAATAGATGAATAGTTAATGTATTTCTGTTATAGACACTTACGCTATTAATAGTTCTCCTAATTTAAGCCTAATTGAATAATAAAGTCCATTAGAAAGAGAGTGGAATGCAAGGTAGGAGGCAATTTAGTTAAACCAGAGGCATTGTGACATGTCCAAAATGGCAAATCGTGCATTGCTGGAGGATCTGCAAAAAGCTGCAATAACGCAGGGAGCATTGGTTTTCAATGAGCGTGCAGATTGTTTTTGCTGAGAGCGACACTTGGCTTTAGTAGATTTAGTTTTCCCAGGAATATTTGATTGTATCTCTGCAACCAACTCTCTCCAGTATTAGAAATGGAGACGAAACACCCCAATGCCATCCCAGTACAAACCCAAGTCTTCTCCACCCTGGGATTTTTGGCCACTGGAACATTCCAACGGGGTATTGCGGATCGGTCTGGCATTTCACAACCAACCATGAGCCGAATATTGCCTGCAGTCCTTCATGGCATTATTTAATTGACCCCACAATACAGAAGGTTTCCGTCCACTGTTGTGCAACAGGACAGAGTGAAAAGGGATTTCCATACCATAGATGGATTTACCAATGTCATTGGAGCAATTGACTGCACCCACATTGCAATAAAATCACCATCATTGAGCGAATTCAACTTCGTCAACAGGAAAGGTTTCCATTCTGTCAATGTGCAGGTCATCTATGATTCACATTTGGCTTCGTTGAATGTAGTGGTCAAATGGGACACGAGTCATTCATTGTGCAGAACAGTTCAGTCAGCCTTAACCTCCAGGAATTAGTTGTTGATCATTATACAATTTATTTTTAATGGGGCTACCCATTAAAAACATGGCTGACTTCCCTCATAAACCCCTCAAACCAACAAGAGGCAAGGTACAACCAAGCTCACGCACAAGAACAGTGGAGCGCACCATAGGCCTGCTGAAAGAGAGTTGGCTGTGCTTGTCTGGGACAGGAGGCACACTGCAATACCAGCCTAGCAAGGTTTGCCTCTGAAATGGCGTGCCTTCAAATGCCATTACATGAATGTAATACAATGTGCAAATTCCTTTTTAGGTTTGCTACATTGTCAAGGCTGGCAGTGTGCTCCACAACATTGCAATCAAAAGTGGCATTCCACCGAATGATCCACCCAGACCCGATGAGCCCATGCCAGACAGGGAGTGATTCCCACCACCCATAGCCCTGGCACTGAGGACAAGAGTCAATATTATACAACGGTTTTAGGCATCTATTCTTCCAAATATTGTAATCAAATCGATAAGGAAAACACATTTACATTGCACCAGAATTTATCGTCTCCCATGGTTGACACAAACAAGTTCTTTCAATGATTGATTTCTCAGGCCGTTGCATACATCCTCCAGCTGCTGTTTGAGTCCAAGAATTGATGTGTTGATCTCTTCTTGTTGTTTCAGGACTGCACCAGTCAAAACACGCGGCGCAGCTGAAGCGCTCACCAAAGAGGACACCCTTCTTGTAGGCCTGGGGCTGAGGGGTCAGGCAATTCACCCACATCTGTCAAGATTTCATGTTATTTTCGTAGGTCATTTTGTTACACATATTGTTATACTGTATTTTTGTTATATTTGTCAAGAAAAAATATTTACATGTTGTCCATGTCTGATTATGGTTGCAAAAATCAAGTTTGACTTACCATAAGTTGGTGTCTGGTATTCCTTCAGGGTCTGGGAGAGGATCCTCAATAGCACCGTCACATATGATGCCAGAAACTGAGGTCTCCCCAATTATGCTACCAATGAGCTGGTCCATAGCAGACAGTGAAGAGTCACTCTGCCCTCCTCCTGTTGCACTTATATACCTTTTGTGGATCATAATTTTTTTTTGGGGGGGGCATATGTTTTCAAATCCAACCATTTCTTTTTAATTTCATTAACTGAATTTACCAAAGCTCTTACCTGCTCCCAAGCAATATATGTTATCTTATTTGTCAAGCCATTGCTGAGGGCTCCAAAAAGTATAGCTTGTTTTTCTTCCACATCGATGATCAAAAGTTCAATTTCTGCATCCCAAAAGTGTTTTTTCTTATTTGATTTCTCCATGTTTGCAGCCCAAAATTTGTGACATTTCTTGCAGCTTTAAAGGGTAGGTTTGTGACCATAAATGGTCATTTAGGGGCGGTTATTTATGTAAATGAGACTTCACGTGCACTAGCACAGTGTTTCAGAACGTGTCTGATTCATCAAGGCAAAAATACTTACAGGTGTGTGTAAATCAAGCGTACGAGCAATTGATAAATACCAACTTTTTTGTACTTGCGAACATTCTAAATTCTCTTTGTACGAGTTAATTTAGAAGCTTTTCTACACAACATTGATAAATGAGAACCCTGGAGACTATGGCCATTTCGTTCTCTGGTCCCTATCCCCAAGAGCTAACTGGCTGCCCAGAGCAAGGGCAAGTAATGTCTTCTCAATAAAGACGGCATCAGCGAAGAGAGGCCGACTTTTTACTTTCAAAGCTCTTTCCATTCAATTATAATGAGACTGTCCTTTCAAGTGACATGAGGAGAAACTATGAAATGGCCATAAAACTCTTCAAATCCACATTCGTATTTTACAATTCTTCTAATTAGGATTCACATTTCCCGATGGAGGATGTCACCCTGCCCTCTTCACAGCTTTCTATTGTATTTTCACTTTTAACACAGTATTGAGATTTATAGGTCATATGTTTTGACAGAATAGAATTGTAGATACATTTTCACATGCTCAATTGATGCAGACATTTACTATTTAAACTGTTTTGATGTAAGTGTTATACCAGAACATTATAAAAATAGAGGAAAGTCCTGAAATATGACATTACATTTAAATACACATTGTTAGCTTTCATACTTGAGTAATTACAAGAGCTAAATTATCCTTGTCTCTTCATGACTATTGCAACTAAATACAGGTACATGTCTACTGCCTTAAGCATATACTGTAGATGTTCACTTACTCAGACAACAACCAATACGGAAATGAGAACTGTGCATTGGTCAAACTCTACTCTGGCATAGGCCAGGAGGTCAACAACTGGTTAACCAAGATGACCTCACTGGGCCAGAGTGAAGAGTGAATGAAGACAGGGTCTGGCCCAATCCTGCGGTGAGGGAGGAAGCGCCCTGTAGTAGCTAAGGGGAAAAGCTTCTATCCTTCTATTCTGACCGAGTGCAGTGGTCGGGCACCAGAGAATTAACTGTGACCCCACAACGTTCCAAAATAAGTCAAAGCTGGAGTGGAGGAAATGAAAGTAAGTGGAAAGTTTCGGGACATAAAAATCATACCACACTTCCAAAATAAAAATCTGACCAAATAAACCAGAGATATATAATATTGTACGAATCATTTTTTAAACAATGGAGAGAATGAGAGAATGACATACACAAGCACTTCATTACAATATACTGTACAAATTTTAACTCAGGACTAGTGAAATGCTATTGAGATCAATCGCCATGGTGACTCTACAAATAAGAGAAAATAGGCAGAATTGCGGCTGATATTTATTTAACCTATCTCTACAATCCACTTAGCCTGAGAAGAGTGTCATCGACCTTCATATGCCACAATAAAAACCTGCTTAGCTAAGGTTAACGACCTTCCATTGAGGATAATAAACTTCCGTGGGAGGTTTGTTTACGTGTTTTATAGACAGGCAGGCCCCTCAATCAGATGCAATGGGGCAAAAAAGTATTTAGTCAGCCACCAATTGTGCAAGTTCTCCCACTTCAAAAGATGAGAGAGGCCTGTAATTGTCCATCATAGGTACACTTCAACTATGACAGATAAAACTAGAAAAAAAAAATCCGTTTTGGGGGGGGGCGGGGGGGGGGATTTTACCCCTTTTTTTATCCAATTGTTGTAGTAGCTACTATCTTGTCTCATCGCTACAACTCCAGTACGGGCTCGGTTGAAACGAAGGTTGAAAGTCATGCGTCCTCCGATACACAACCCAACCAAGCCGCACTGCTTCTTAACACAGCGCGCATCCAACCCGGAAGCCAGCCGCACCAATGTGTCGGAGGAAACACCGTGTACCTGGCCACCTTGGTTAGCGCGCACTGCGCCCGGCCCGCCACAGGAGTCGCGGGTGCGCGATGAGACAAGGACACCCCTTCCGACCAAGCCCTCCCTAACCCGGACGACGCTAGGCCAATTGTGCGTCGCCCCACGGACCTCCCGGTCGCGGCCGGGTACGACAGAGCCTGGGCGGTGCAGGGACTGTGATGGCACAGCTGGCGCTGCAGTACAGCGCCCTTAACCACTGCGCCACCCGGGAGGCCCATTGTAGGATTTTTTATGAATTTATTTGCAAATTATGGTGGAAAATAAGTATTTGGTCAATAACAAAGTTTATCTCAATACTTTGTTATATACCCTTTGTTGGCAATGACAGAGGTCAAAGTTTTCTGTAAGTCTTCACAAGGTTTTCACACACTGTTGCTGGTATTTTGGCCCATTCCTCCATGCAGATCTCCTCTAGAGCAGTGATGTTTTGGGACTGTTGCTGGGCAACACGGACTTTCAACACCCTCCAAAGATTTTCTATGGGGTTGAGATCTGGAGACTGGCTAGGCAACTCCAGGACCTTGAAATGCTTCTTACGAAGCCACTCCTTCGTTGCCCGGGCGGTGTGTTTGGGATCATTGTCATGCTGAAAGACCCAGCCACGTTTCATCTTCAATGCCCTTAATGATGGAAGGAGGTTTTCACTCAAAATCTCACGATACACGGCCCCATTCATTCTTTCCTTTACACGGACGTCCTGGTCCCTTATCAGAAAAACAGCCCCAAAGCATGATGTTTCCACCCCCATGCTTCACAATAGGTATGGTGTTCTTTGGATGCAACTCAGCATTCTTTGTCCTCCAAACACGACGAGTCGAGATTTTACCAAAAAGTTCTATTTTGGCTTCATCTGACCATATGACATTCTCCCAATCTTCTTCTGGATCATCCAAATGCTCTCTAGCAAACTTCAGACGGGCCTGGACATGTACTGGCTTAAGCAGGCGGACACGTATGGCACTGCAGGATGAGTCCCTGGCGGCGTAGTGTGTTACTGATGGTAGGCTTTGTTACTTTGGTCCTAGCTCTCTGCAGGTCATTCACTAGGTCCCCCCGTGTGGTTCTGGGATTTTTGCTCACCGTTCTTGTGATCATTTTGACCCCACGGGGTGAGATCTTGCGTGGAGCCCCAGATCGAGGGAGATTATCAGTGGTCTTGTATGTCTTCCACTTCCTAATAATTGCTCCCACAGTTGATTTCTTCAAACCAAGCTGCTTACCTATTGCAGATTCAGTCTTCCCAGCCTGGTGCAGGTCTACAATTTTGTTTATGGTGTCCTTTGACAGCTCTTTGGTCTTGGCCATAGTAGGGTTTGGAGTGTGACTTTTTGAGGTTGTGGACAGGTGTCTTTTATACTGATAACAAGTTCAAACAGGTGCCATTAATACAGGTAACGAGTGGAGGACAGAGGAGCCTCTTAAATAAGAAGTTACAGGTCTGTGAGAGCCAGAAATCTTGCTTGTTTGTAGGTGACAAAATACTTATTTTCCACCATAATTTGCAAATAAATTCATTAAAAATCCTACAATGTGATTTTCTGGATTTCTTTTTCTCATTTTGTCTGTCATAGTTGAAGTGTACCTATGGTGAATATTACAGGCCTCTCTCATCTTTTTAAATAGGAGAACTTGCACAATTGGTGGCTGACTAAATACTTTTTTGCCCCACTGTAGGTTGGCACTGGCAGAGGTCATTTTCTATCATCCAATACAATTGGTAGGTGTCTGACCCAACGTTAAAAACACATTTTAAATTTACCCATGACTCAAATGTCAACACAGGGACAGTCTGGACTTTAAGCCAGACATATTTGGATTAGAGAGAGATCTGGAGCAGAGTTGGATGTGCCACTGACATAAATAGAGCTCGAATTTAGCAAGGGCCCTGTTTTGACACACAAACACAATGTTGCTGCTGCTAAGCAAGTTGTGTATCAGAAAAACGTTATTTCTGCATTGCCATTCAACACTGGGCGCACACTGGTTGAATCAACGTTGTTTCGAATGTGGAACAGAAGTTGAATTGACATCTGTTTCCAGTGGGACAGGAGATTTTGTTCTGGGTGCTAAGTTATTATTGTCCAGTACAAACCGCAGTTTAAGTGATAAGGGCTGAGATCCCAGGATATTACAGACAGCCCTGCATGGGGAGAAGAATTAGAGGGCATCTTTGGTGCAGCTCCAGAACCGTTCTGCTATTGAGCCATCACTATTTACAGCTTTCTCCCTATGAAGCGCCAGGTAAGACAACATGTCTCAAGAGATCACAGCCTCTCACATCTGGTCAGTTCAAAAACATCTGGACATAACTCACAAATAATTGCTTCCTCTCAAAAAGAAAAAAAGATGTGTGCATTATAGAATCATTCATCACCGGATATAGCTCACGCTGAATCCATAGAGAAATCATTAAAGACAAAACATTTTGTTATGAATAATTCAATCCTCATGGACATGTAGAATTGAAATACATGCAAGACAATTTGCTATTTCATTTGCATCAATATGAGATTTCATATTTGATCAAACCTTCCATACCATATAATGATTACCCAAAAATACAAGTACAACTACTTCCCAATACTTTTAAATACTTGAGGTGCGGTTTATTTCACTTGACCAGCTGGAATGTCTTACATATAACCCTCTTCGAGTTGAGTGTCGAACCTTGCTTCTCATTGGTTCCATTGTACCTGGCAAGCTAAATCAAGTGCACCTCAAGTATTTGACATACTGTATGTATTTCACCCAGGTCAGAAGCTAACCCAGACTGATGGCCATACCGTGAGCAAAGCGATGGACCCAGTAGTAGGCGAAGTCCACCACTAGGAAAGCCAGCCACCATGCCCAGGCAGAGTCCCAGGGTAGCTCCAGTAGATAGAAGTTGTTCCACATGTAGATGTAAGTGGTTATTTCAAACCGCTTGCAAATAGCCAGGAAGAAAATAACAAATGTATTTAGTTCAGTCACAACTGAATATTACTAAAAAATACCTTAAGTAGGGCCTCCCGAGTGGCACAGTGGTCTAAGGCACTGGATTGCAGTTGCTAGCTCTGCCACTAGAGATCCTGGTTTGAGTCCAGGCTCTGTCGCAGCCGGCTGCAACCGGGAGACACATGGGGCGGCGTACAATTGGCCCAGCGTCGTCCGGGTTAGGGTAGGGTTTGGCTAGCAGAGATGTCCTTGTCCCATTGCGCTCTAGTGACTCCTGTGGCGGGCAGGGTGCATGCACGCTGACACGGTTGCCAGGTGTACCGTGTTTCCTCCGACACATTGGTGTGGTTGGCTTCTGGGTTAAGCAGGCATTGTGTCATGAAGCAGTACGGCTTGGTCCAGGGTTGTGTTTCGGAGTACGCATGGCTCTCGACCTTCGCCTCTCCCGAGTCTGTACGGGAGTTGCAGCGATGAGACAAGACTGTAACTACCAATTGGATACCATGAAATTGGGGAGAAAAAGGGGTAAAAGTAAAAACAAATATTACAACAACAACAAAAATAATCCCTTAAGTAGCTAGACTGCAAATAGATAAGCACACAGATTCTCCACAATACATTTCAGGTGCACAGTTAGATCATCTTACAGTATACAATTTTTTTAATATTTTTTTTTACCTATACAGCCATACATTATCATTAGAGATGCACTTCTGTAATTACTTTTCTATAGAACTCAATGGGCCAGTTTCCTGGACACAAATTAAGCCTAGTCCTGGACTAAAAAGCCATTTCTATGGAGATTCTCCATTGATCAGTATTTTTAGTTTAGGAAGAGGCTTAGGCTTCCCTATAGGAATTCTAGAAACCTACAAGAAAGTTAGAGTTTACCCGCGTGGGCATTCTAGAAATGATACCAGCTGACACTGTGACGACGTCACTGACGCAGGCCAGTGGGGTTCCATCCTTCAGCAGGCTCACCACCAGTTCTACAACCATCAAGCCCATAAAGAACGGGGTGGCCTGTAGTCACAACAGAGGAGAACAAATTCGAATCAACAGTCCAAGCACAATGAAAACTCCACCACTTCTCGGTCTTGTGTTTCCTTGAACGCTTACAGTAACCTCACATGTTTGTCTTGGAAAATGAACAATAAAAAGGGCTTTCATGTCTTGTGATGCATGATGTTTCCCTGATGGCTCTATGGTGAAGCAACACAGGGATAGTCACATATCATCTCTCCCTGAGGATCTATTTCAGCTTCCAGTGGAGAAGAAAACACTTGAACAACTCATACAAATAATATTTGGAGGAACCTTTCATTTCAATAGGTCTCGTTACATCACATGACCAGACGACTACACGTGCACGTTTCGCAAACATGTATGATTGATAATAGTTCAGACTGAAGACATGAATACCTGATGCGTCTGAATATTATCCATCCATATATAATAAGCAATATAAAAAAGTGCACCATGTCTGTAAAATGTATATACTATGTTCATGTAACAAAGGGGGGGAAAAAAGAAGAAAGAAAAAGATGCAGTAAAAACACAGTTATTATTTTGTCCTCCGATTAGGGCAATTTTTGGATAGGCCAACAAACAAAACAAAAACATTTATGTCTTCATATGGCTAAAGTTATTCTATTATTTAGTATTCCATTCTATAAGTATGCTACATACAGTATCTGCTGCATTAGGTTTTACGTAGGTGTGGAGTATGCAAGAACAGAATGGGAGGTACTTACTAGGAAATTACTAGAGGTTACCAAAAATGGTTTCCATCATGTCATAATTGTGACATCAACAGTGTGTTGGACCTGTTGGCTAGTCTTAGGAAATGACCATGTCACTCGTGATTGACCTGACCTGGTCACCTAAACCTTCATCTGGTCATGTGACTGCACCCAAGGGGTGTGTGTGGAACGTGGATCGCTAGGTGTAGACCTGGAGGTGGAATAGGATGTGTGTGTGTGTGTGTGTGTGTGTGTTAGGGCGATCTAGAGGACCACGAGGGACCGACGATCACACGCTACACTCCAACATCTGGCAGAGGACTGACGGACTGCATCTAACAAATGGGCTCAGAGCGCAAGCACTCTCTCTCCAAACCCACTGAGTGAGAGAGAGATTATCATTTTGGATTCTGGCTTGAACGTTCCCTCTTTTTCTCATATCTAGAGTATTGTTTTACCTCGTCAGAGCTGTGTTCTTGACAGCTTTCCACTTTATTTGGGAAGGAATTCAGGTTCTCATGCCATGCGAAAAAGGGGATGCCGAGGGAATGGGTTGTTTTGGACTTTAAAAAAATAATAATTCTTAATGTGTTTGTTTGACCTTCACAATCACTGTGTTTACTCTGTGTGGCATTTTCCTCCAAACAACAGGACAAACGAAAACAAGTCTTATGAAGGCTGTAACATGCTTTGGGCTTGTGAAAATTGTCAAGGGAGTCTTTAATAGTTTTATATAAATCTCTGTTTTTGGTCTTAGATCTTGCAAAGCGAATGACATTGTGGAACAGATGTTGGTATTATCCCATATAGGGCCATTTTTACCAGGATGTAGATGAGTGACGTTAGCCGCGGGTTTGTGATGGGGAAGACACAAACCCTGTACATTCTCTTATGAGAGTATGTCTACTTTGTCCTAAAGTAACAGGTATAATGTATCTTGTTGTAACTGGATAATCAATTAAACTATGGCAGGAATTAAATCAGACAAGCAATGTTTATTGCAGTGTTTTTATTTAAAAACAACTTATTTACATACTGAGCTATGATGATAATCCCGCTATACAGAGGTTCAACTGACCAGTGGCTTTGTAAGGGGACAAGTAATGATGCTTTGTGGGTGAAAGTTTTTGATGTGATCAGAGGGTCCCGGGTTTGAGCCCAGATTGAGACAAGGAATGGGACGGAAGCAAAAATGTTACAGGTGAGCTAGTTTGCTCCTGCAGAAACAGGAAATGTAGATTCTAATTCAGTGACATTTTTGTAGGTGTTGATACATTTTTCGTAAGGGAAAATCAAGCATGACATTTCAAAGTAGAAATTACAAATTTCAGTAGCCTTTTTTAACCTCATATACACTGCCAGTTCTACATTTCCTGCAATGCATGAAAGTTATCCTGCAACAGGGTGATCAAATTAAGATCCTGCACCTGTACATAGTCAACCAAATGTTTTTGACACTTACATGTAGGCTATCCTACACAGACTAGTGCACAGAGTGATGACTACATCACAAACAACACTCAGCACCGAAACAAGCGTGACACACCCATGCAAACATCACATGCAACTCTGTAACAATACTGAAGTAAATGAGGTTGTTTCATTACAGTTTGTTTGGAGCAGGATTAAAACACTGAGGAGTCCTGCTGTTTGGGTAATTGTTTTTTCTCGATTCACATGGCTTTATAGAAGCCTGTTAAAACGTGAGCTTTATCCCTCAAACAATAAACATGTTGATTTTAGGATTTCGCTAAACCTTTATCATCCAGATGTCACAATAAAAAGTATTGGTGTGTTCTGTTCATTTGCACTGGGTGCTCAAGTCAAAAGTGGTCCTAAAATACAACAATATTTAACCCCCCTGTTGTGTTCGTTTCATGTTAATTAATTCTGCCACATTATAGCTGATTACAAATCCATAATAACACATATATTATCACCTAATGTTGTGTTAGATCTTTATCAACTTAAGTTATTGTGAACATTACACGTTTTGAACTTCTATTTGCAATACAACTCATTTTGAGTAAAGAAAAGCATAATGTATGGATTATTTTGACAATAATAAATACTCAGATGAAACATATTGTGCTATCTATCACAGACTACTTTGTATCAAAGTTTAACAAGGACTCTCTCCTCCTCACCAGTGTCATGATCAAAGATATGATCAAGAGCCTCATATACAGTATATTGTTTGGTCATTGTGCTGCCACAGAATGAATTGTGAGCAAGGCCTCAAAAAAGCTTTATATACCAGAGCTGTGAGAAAAGTTCTATATATTATTGAAACAATGTTGCGATTATTTGTGAGAATGTCAACAGGTGTGGTTCCTGTGGGGGAAAGATTCTATTGGGGAAAGGTTCCCGTGGGGGTTGCCATGGAAGGGGAGTGAGGTTTGTGTGTGTATGTGTGTGTGTGCGCGCGCTTGCGTGCGTGTCACTACTTCCACCGAAGTCGGCTCCTCTCCTTGTTCGGGCGGCGTTCAGCGATCGACGTCACCGGCTTTCTAGCCATAGCCGCTCTATTTCTCATATATCCATTTGTTTTGTCTTGTTCCATTACACACCTGGTTTTCATTCCATAATTACTGCATGTATTTAGTCCTCTGTTCCCCACCATGTCTTTGTGTGTAATTGTTTATTGTTATGTGGATTTTGTCAGGCGCTATACTTTTGCTATGTTCCGTGTTTCTGGCACATTACTGTTCTTATGCGCTGTCATTTTTGGACCGGAATTAAAGTGCGCCTGTTTATTACACTCTGCTCTCCTGCAGCTGACTTCGCATGCCGTACACACCCCTGACAGTGCGTGCGTGCGTGTGCTCGAACACACATGCATATGGGGGTCTGGGAGAGGAAGAGTGTCCATCTGATGAATGATGAACTAATTGTAGTCTCACCCATTAATTTCTAATGACCGGTCATGACCGGGAACACCATAGGTGTACAAAAGTTATATAAACACCCAAAATATTGATGAAAATCATCAAAATGTATTTTGTCTGTTCAGATGCCCTGTGTGGACAAAGTCATTGAACTTTAAGACAATCAGATTAAATTAACTACATTTTTCAGAGAGAAAGGTTCAATTCAGGCGGGTTAACAGACATCCCCCCCCATTGGACTGAACAGGGCACACCTCCCCATGCTCATGATCAAATACATATTGTTTGTCTAAAACTAAGGATTTGAGAGAGAATATGAAAATAAATGTACTAATATCATATCATTTGAAAATATGAACCATACAGCCAACATTCAAGCCCATATATGACAAACAATAACAGCAGCTACACTGTTTGTATCGTTTATACAACGTCATGCAATAGCTATATGAAGAGTTTACGGTCTTAACTAGGCTACTGCAGAAACCAGTGTAGTGATATAGTCACTCTATAGCACCACTTCCCTGACAGTTCCTACAGGTTTGTGACCATCTTTGTGAATATTTATGAATATACAGTAGCATATATGATATCATTCAAACTAAGTGTGCAGACTTTCCTTCGCTATGTTTATACATTTCAAGCGTGTCACTCCTAGCATGAGCGCCACAATATAGATTGTTAAAAAAAAAAACACAAAACCCATCAAACCACTCCAGCGTTTTTTAACAGCGAACTCACCTGCTGAACGTACGGGACATCCTCCACATTTTCAAATGACGATTTGTTTGGTGTGACAATGTAAAACATGAACCTAATACCCTTGGTCAATGAGACTAGGTCCATGAATTGTGCCATTGTATGCGCCTTCAATCCCTCTACGCAAGGTGATGCTAAACCAATCGTCTGGGGAATTTTAAATTACTTTAACACGCATAGTCATCAAATGTCCTTTGAACTGAGAGATAACTGTGTCGTTCTATTGGCACTCTTCAGAGGCAGGATACAGTAAATGGATCATAGGTCAGGTGTGGATCATAGGTTGGTTGTTTTGTCTCAGGACTGACAATGCCTTCAGCTGCCATTAAATCTTACCATAGTATCAATTCCAGAAATGAAAAGATAACAAATGTGTGGTGGTCTTTCATGTATATTATGAAGAAACCAGCTATGACATTGTCCGACCATTCTGTCTGTGGTCTGTCTTTACACTTACATTCCATTGATTTGCAGGTCATGGATCATTGTTAGGTATCGAATAGTGAAGCCCTATTAATTCACATGACATGTAATTAGCCTATTAATTGATGTTAAATATGTAAACTTTCAAAGTGAACTTTTTTCTTGCTGGAGAGGAGAGACTATTTTGAAAAAGGAGAATGTTGCATCACCTGACATGAAAAGAAGGCAGAGAGCATTAAATAATCAACTGCGCATAAAGAAGATAATGGAGAGATGGGTGACATTTGGTGTACAAACTGGGAACAGTTATCAATTTTAGAAATCCTCATTGTAAAAAAAGACTTGCAATAGGTGATTGCGCATTTAATTTAAAGGCCCAATGCAGCCGTTTTTATCAAAATAGCTGTTGTTGGGAAAGGTGTGTGATGCTCTTTGCTATTGGTCTATTAACCAACGTACTAACCAAAACTCCCGCCCATGTAAACCTGCTGATTAGAACAGGGGTTCTTAAACTTTTTCAGCAAATTCTGTGTTTTCCTGGGACCCAAGCTTAGGAAAATATGCAACTATACATAAATATTGGTACATTTCATTGCCCTTATGCCTAAAACAAATGCAATATAGACAAAAATATAACAATTAAATTAAATATCCATATAAATATATATTAATGTTTATTTTCCCCCATTAAAAACACTCTTACATATCTGTCTAAGTTGGAAATGTTGTCGTTAAAATACAATAAATCATTTTCATTCTGAACTGGAATAAACTGATTGATCACATCGCACAGACGAACAAGAGAACACACACAGGCGTTTTGATAGTGCAACCCTAAGTATCAGTACAGATGAAAAATGATCAGGCCTATCTTGCTGTAGAAATGATTGTTGAAAGAACGTTTAGGTTGGAACTGTTGCTGTTAAAATACAATACATATATTTTTATTTTTAACTGGAATAAACTGATTGATCACATCACACAGATGTAGACCAGAAAACACACCACACACACACACACACACACAGTCCTATTGAGAGCATGTCTATTCTGGGCTCCGTTCCTGACAGTACAACAATGAGGTCATGCTCAGCCTTGAAACTCTTTTCTGTACTTGTTTTTAAAGTATGTCAGAATTGAGAACCCTGACTCGCATAGGAATGTGGTGCCAAACTGGACCAGAACATCTACTGCTTTCTCAGGTGTAACGGCTGTTGGTGGGAGAAGGTGAGGACGAAAACGCAGCATGTGTTCATGTTTGTTTATTGACACTGAAAACTAAATACAAACATAACAAAAGGGAATAACCAAAACAGTCCTGAAAGGTGAAAAACACTAAACAGAAATCAACTACCCACAAAACCCATGTGGGAAAAAGATACCTAAGAATGGTTCTCAATCAGAGACAACGATAGACAGCTGCCTCTGATTGAGAACCACAAACAACAAATGAAATACAAAACATAGAAAATGAACATAGAATGCCCACCCTAGTCACACCCTGGCCTAACCAAAATAGAGAATAAAAGCCTATATGGCTGTTGATGAGCAACCCAGAACTGTGTTTGGCTCAAAAAGCATCTTGCTTCAATCAGTTTATTCCAGTTAAGAATACAAATTATGATTGTATTTTAACAGCAACAGTTCCAAACTAGACCAGTTTTCAGCAATAATTTCTACAGTAAGATGTACAGTAGGCCTGATCATTTTTCATCTTCATTTGTACTGTTACTAGGGTTGCACTACCAGTAGCTAGTTTACTTTGGCGAATAATAGCTATTAGCTGTGTACAAGGCCAGGGGGTTGTTTGAAAGAGAAGCTCACATCTACTACTATGAGAGTTAGTTAGTACTCCCTTATTTCTGTTATAAAATGACAACAATGCCTTGCTAGCTGACTTACTTTTCCACTGTCAAAGCAGTTTCTTGAAGCATGCTGCCCTGTTCTGAAAGAACTCGTTGGGTTTACCATCATGCAGTGGATGTTTGGTCAGGATGTGTCGTTTCATTACTTAGCACTTCCCCGCACAAAACACATTGTGGGCGCTCCTCATTATAAATTTCTATGAAAGAGAAACTCATCGCTGTTTATGCGTTTCATGACAATTGAGCTCAGTCAAAACTTGTGGCTAGCATTTTTCCATTTGATGAAAGCGGCGAGTGTGAATGACAAATCAGTGGCAGACAGCGCATCATCTGCTTCATCGCGTGTGTCGCGGATTAATCTTGCAGAAAAAAGATCAGGTAAACCGTGAAACACACAGGCATCCAGTGATGCCAATTTAGCAATTTTGTTGCTAGATTTAGCAACTTTTCAGAGTACCCTGGCAACTTTTTTTTCAAACAGCACCTAGCAACAAATTTAGCTACTTTTAAAAATGTATTTGGAACTTTTAGCAACTTTTGAAAACTGAGTCAAACGCTAAAATGCACGCATTTTCCCTCTAAATGAGACAAAAACGATTTTCTCTGTCACACACTCAGTCGTAACACACGTACCTGGCTGCAAAAGTGCATTGTGAGTGACGTCAGCAGGCGCTCAGCTCGCGCACAGGCAGCAGCAGGCCAGCAGCAATTTCAGCAAATGTTGGCTGACTGCAGCAGCAGTAGTATGCGTTCGACGAGACAAACCCAATGAATATAGTTGGTCACAAGTGTTTGATCTTGAACCGAACTTACAACATCAATCAACATGTCTCAATCAAAATTGTACAGCCAGAAGTACAGAAAAGAGTGGGAGTCTGTACCTGAATTTAAAGGGTGTCTGAAGCCAATAATTGGGGATGATTGTCGGGCTGTGCGTACTGACATCAAAAAACATAGTGCTACAGCAAAGCATATAAATAAATCAAAACCATACAAGGCAGTCTACATTACCACAGTTGGTTAATAAAAAAGTGGATAACTGCAAATTGTTCAGAATGTGTAAGTTTACTAGTTGAAAATAAAATAAAATGTAATTGTTCAATAATTCAATGTGTTGTATTTAAAAATAAATATGTGATCATATAAAATGTGTTGTGTTTATATTACTTTTACAAATACAAATATAATAAACAAACAAATCTAAACAAAAAAATGTCAAATCATATTTTTCGCTGAGATGGCCAGTCAATTTGAGTAACGTTATTGTGTATTCTACGTACTGACGTCATCGCACAATGACATCACAACGTCATTTAGCAACTTTTAGCAACAAATCGACCTGCCTCTAGCAACTTCCCCTGAAAATGAGTTGGCAATACTGCAGGCATCTCCCTCTCACACTAACGCAGCTGCCAAACTGAGCAGAGACCGCTTCTAAGCAGAGAGCACACTTGGCCAAATCAATTCCAGAAATGAATTAAATAATTATACATTTACTCTGACACATCGCAACACACAACTAACAGTGGGTCGCAACCCATACGTTAAGAAAGGCTGGATTGGAAGGTCTGTATAGATTGTATTTTCAACCAGCAACTATCAGGAAATAACACTGACCAAATTTCATGACACTTTTACACTGTTAGTTTCATCAGCTGCTTCACAATATGATACAAAACAAAGTAAAAACAGAATTTTGACTGCACTGTGCCTTTAATAGGTACAGTATGATTGTAATTGATTCATACTGTTTCATCATGTTTACCACACAGTTAGCTTTTGGTCAAAACTACACTTTATTGCTAGCTTGCACTAAAAAGTTCCGTCTCCAAAATACTGTTCTAGCTCCAAATTAGATGAGAAAGAGGAGATCAAACCTTGAAATTATTCAATGATATTGTAATAGAATATGATCCTTTCGCAGGTTCTCCTGTGGGGCTTTGGCAGAAGTCCCTACCCTTTCCTGAGGAAAAGGTGAATTAGGCATGCACCCCATCAACAGTTCTCTACACGTTGGCTAATGTTTAATTCATGTCATCTCAGTTCACAGCATAGTCATACATTACCCTGGATTCATGTGGATGGAAGGCATCATGATGTTATTCAACCCAACGTGAATTCCATTTACCTCTGGTTTAATTTATTTGATCTGAGAAGCATTTCAGTTATCACGACTTCCTCCGAAGTTGGTCCCTCTCTTTGTTCGGGCAACGTTTGGCGGTCGACGTCACCGGTCTTCTAGCCATCGCCGAGCCACCTTTCATTTTCCATTTGTTATGTCTTGTCTTCCCACACACCTGGTTTCAATTCCATCAATTACATGTTGTGTATTTAACCCTCTGTTCCCCCGATGTCCTTGTCCGGTATTGTTTATTGTAAGTGCCTGTGTACGTTATGTCTGGTGTGCGTCGGGTTTTGTAACCATTTATTGATTGTTCTGTTTTCCGGTGGGTTTTATTATTAAACTGCGCCGTTGGAAACACCGTTTTTTCTCTCCTGCGTCTGACTTCTCTGCCGCCAGTACGCACCCCTTACAGAATACCGGACCAAACTTATGGAGTCAGCAGGAGCAGGTACCCCGGGTATAGGGGTGGAGGAGCGCGTCCGGGAGCACGCAGCAATGCTCCACCATCTTGGCACCGCCATGGACCGCGTTGTCCAGACAATGGACCGCTGGGAGAGACAGAGAGTTCTCCCAGCACCTCCACCAGCACAGCCGGGGTCTCCACTACGTGGTCCCAGTGGGATTCGTCTCTCCCTTCCCCAGGAATACAATGGGACGGCTGCGAACTGCCAGGGGTTCCTCTTGCAGCTGGATTTATACCTGGCAACCATCCACCTGGCTCCTTCGGGCTGAGAGAGGGTGTGCGCCCTCGTCTCGTGCCTCACCGGGAAAGCCCTGGAGTGGGTGAATGCCGTGCAGTTTGAGGAGTTCATCCGCCAATTCCAGGCAGTTTTTGACCACCCGCCCGAGGGTAGAGCGGCGGGTGAACGCCTATTCCATCTGAGGCAGGGGACGAGGAGTGCCCAGGAGTTCGCCCTGGAGTTTCGAACCCTGGCTGCCAGCGCGGGATGGAACGACAGGGCCCTGATCGACCATTATCGCTGCAGTCTGCGCGAGGACATCCGTCAGGACTTGGTCTGCAGAGACACCACCCTCACGTTCGACCAGCTGGTGGACCTGTCCATCCGGCTGGATAACCTGCTGGCTGCCTGCGGACGTTCAGATCGTGATCTGTTGGTTCCATCCCCCCGCACCCCCTCTCCGATACCCATGGAGCTGGAAGGGGCGGTGCGCAGGGAGACCAGAGGGGATTCCAGCTTGTGCACCATCTGTTGTCGCAGAGGTCACACTGCCGGTCCGCGCCGGGTTGGTTCCTCTGGATATCGAGTTTTCCCCGCATTCCCAGCATAAGGCGCTCGTCGATTCAGGCGCGGCTGGGAATTTTATAGATAGTTCATTCGCCCATAGTTCAGGGATCCCCATTGTTCCCATGGCTGTGCCTTTCCCCGTTCACGCCTTAGTTAGTCAACCATTAGGGTCAGGGTTGATGCAGGGGGGTCACAAGGAGAGAATTAGTCTCTTCCTTATTGAATCTCCTGCATGTCTCGGGGTGCTAGGCCTACCCAAGTTAGTTTGTCATGACCCCACTGTTTCTTGGCCACAGAGGGCTCTCACGGGGTGGTCGCGAGAGTGCTCAGGGAGGTGTTTTAGCCGAGTTGACACAATTACCACCTCTGCGTTTCCCGTGGTCGACGGGGCGATTGCGCAATAAATCTCCTGGTAGACGCTGCACTTCCCAGGAGTCACGTGTAATCCCCTCTCACATTCGGAGACGGGGGCTATCGAAACATATGTCTCTGAATCCCTGCGTCAGGGGTACATTCGGTCATCCACTTCACCCGCCTCCTCAAGTTTCTTTTTTGTGAAGAAAGAGGGAGGTCTGCGCCCGTGTATTGACTATCGGGGTCTGAACCAGATCACAGTGAGGTATAGTTACCCGCTACCGCTCATAGCCACAGCGAATGAGTCAATGCACGGGGCGCTTTTCTTCACCAAACTAGATCTCAGGAGAGCTTACAACCTGGTGCGTATCCAGGAGGGAGACGAGTGGAAGACGGCTTTCAGTCCCCCCTCAGGGCACTATGAGTACCTTGTCATGCCGTACGGGTTGATGAATGCGCCATCAGTCTTCCAGGCCTTTGTAGACAAGATTTTCAGGGACCTGCACGGGCAGGGTGTAGTGGTGTATATTGATGACATTCTGATATAGTCCGCTACACGCGCCGAGCATGTGTCCCTGGTGCGCAGGGTGCTTGGTCGCCTATTGGAGCATGACCTGTACATCAAGGCTGAGAAGTGCCTGTTCTTCCAGCAGTCTGTCTCCTTCCTAGGGTACCGCATTTCCACCTCAGGGGTGAAGATGGAGAGTGACCGCATTTCCGCCGTGTGTAATTGGCCGACTCCCACCACGGTAAAGGAGGTGCAGCGGTTCTTAGGGTTTGCCAACTACTACCGGACGTTCATCTGGAGTTTTGGTCCGGTAGCGGCTCCCATTACCTCTCTGTTGAAGGGGGACCCGTTCATGAAGGCAGACGCATTGTCCCGGCTGTATGACACAGAGGAGCGGCCCATGGATCCCACTCCCATTCTCCCCGCCTCCTGCCTGGTGGCGCCGGGATTGTGGGAGCTGAACGCGGACATTGAGCAGGCGTTACGTGCAGAGCACGCTCCCGACCAGTGTCCTGCTGGGCGTCTGTACGTCCCGTCTGCTGTTCATGACCGGTTGATCTATTGGGCCCACACGTCACCCTCCTCTGGTCATCCTGGGATCGGTCGGACAGTGCGCTGTTTGAGCGGGAGTTACTGGTGGACTACCTTGGCTAAGGACGTGAGTGTTTATGTTTCCTCCTGCTCGGTGTGTGCCCAGTGTAAGGCTCCTAGGCACCTGCCCAGAGGGAAGTTACACCCCTTACCCGTTCCACAACGGCCTTGGTTGCACCTGTCGGTGGAATTTCTAACCGGTCTACCCCCCTCACAGGGTAAAACCACGATCCTGGTCGTTGTGGATCGGTTCTCGAAGTCCTGTCGTCTCCTCCCTCTGCCCGGTCTCCCTACGGCCCTACAAACTGCGGAGGCCTTGTTAACGCACGTCTTCCGGCACTACGGGGTGCCTGAGGATATAGTGTCTGATCGAGGTCACCAATTCACGTCTAGGGTCTGGAAGGCGTTCATAGAATGCCTGGGGATCTCGATCAGCCTTACTTCAGGGTTTCACCCCGAGAGTAATGGGCAGGTGGAGAGAGTAAACCAGGATGCGTTCGTGCCCTGGGCCGAGATGGCACAGAACTGGCTTCGCCACTCCTCCACTAACCTCTCTCCCTTCCAATGCGTACTAGGGTACCAGCCGGTACTGGCACCTTGGCATCAGAGTCAGACCGAGGCTCCTGCAGTGGACGACTGGTTCAGGCGCGTCCGTGTTCACCTCCAGCGGGCCGTGCTGCGCCAAAAGCAGAACGCAGACCGCCACCATAGTGAGGCCCCGGTGTTCACACCGGGGGACCGGGTTTGGCTCTCGACCTGAAACCTGCTCCTCGACCTGCCATGAAGGAAGCTGGATCCGCGGTTTGTGGGGCCATTTAAAGTCCTGAGGAGAGTGAACAAGGTTTGTTATAGGTTAAAGCTTCCACCCGATTACCGTATTAACCCCTCGTTCCATGTGTCTCTCCTCAGGCCGGTGGTGGCTGGTCCGCTCCAGGAGTCTGAGGTGCGGGAGGTCCCTCCGCCCCCTCTGGACATCGAGGGGGCCCCGGCGTACTCCGTTCGTTCCATACTGGATTCGAGGCGTCGGGCGAGGGGCCTTCAGTATCTCGTGGAGTGGGAGGGGTACTGTCCGGATGAGAAGTGCTGGGTTCCGGTCGAGGACGTGTTGGACCCTTTAATGATGAAGGAGTTCCACCGTTTTCGTCCGGATCGCCCTTCGCCGATCCACCTTTCATTTTCCATTTGTTTTGTCTTGTCTTCCCACACACCTAGTTTCAATTCCATCAATTACATGTTGTGTATTTAACCCTCTGTTCCCCCCATGTCCTTGTCCGATATTGTTTATTGTAAGTGCTTGTGCACGTTATGTCTGGTGTGCGTCGGGTTTTGTACCCATTTATTGATTGTTCTGTTTTCCGGTGGGTTTTATTATTAAACTGCGCCGTTGGAAACAGTTTTTTCTCTCCTGCGTCTGACTTCTCTGCCACCAGTACGCACCCCTTACATCAGCAGAACCTCTGTTCATGCAATATTCAGATTGTTTACAAATATCAGTCAGGGTAGAAGAAAATGGCCACTAAGGAACATCAGAAATGTTTATTACTGTGTGAGTGGTATAGTGTGTATTAGAAATGATTGCTATAGCGAAGGTAAGAAAAATACAGATAATAAAGTTCAGAGTATATTGTAAATTAGCTGAAATTTGATTCTCCTGCACACTTGATTTAATCAATAATTCGATTACATCGCAATTTCTATGACATACAGTAGAAACCAATTGAGGCAAGTGTTCAACAGTGCAAATCAAAAGCATGAACTTGCCACTTTTTCAATGCAAGACACACAACATGGAATGTTCATAACAATTCGGCCAATTCTGAATCTGTCCTAATATTCTAAGAATATGTTCTGCTTCCAAAAGCAGAGCGTTGAGTGGAGGCACGTTCGTAACATATGCTTAATGTGCATTGACCTTTTGCAATATCTCATATTCCTGCGTTGGGTTCGCAGTTCTTGAAACGTATTGGTGATCTTAGTTTGGTTTAAGCAACGTCCTCACATGCATCTTCTTAGATCAAGTAACACACGTCATTTCTTTGTACATTTGTACACATTTATTTAGCATCGTTGAACTTTGCTAACGATGACCAGACACCATGTCCTTTTAAGGACGTTCCTGAGATGTTAGGCTGAGCCCACTTTGAGTAGGCGTGGCCTGCTGCTGTGCATCATAAGTGAGCATGCTCGGAACTCTGGTCGCTGTCGTGACTGTTCTCATTGGCCAGGGAGTCTGTGGAGTGATGAAGAGCCGCTATGCCGGAGAATTCGGATGGCAGCAATGTCCCCTTTTTCACGTTCACCAGTTCTTTTTCCCTTGCTACAGCCCCCTGTTGACCTCCTTTTACTCGTTTCCACTTCATCCTCCTGTTCTGAAACCACACCTTTACCTGTGGAACAACCACAAAAGACAAGTTGAGTTATTCTGAAAAGAACAGCAAAATGGCGTTTGGCATTGGGGGATCATTTTGCATAGCTGGAGACTGTTACGCATACTGAGTAGAGTCTTATTAAAATATCTGGATATTGATCAAATGGTAAGCCAGAAACCTGATACAGGAGCTGCTGTAAAGGTTTGGCAGCTATTTCTATACTGTAGCAGTGATTATGTGCTGATGTACTGTCACATTCCCTGTCATCAAGACGCTGCTTCCTCTTTTCCCTGACTCGACAACTCCTTCAGTATTTACGTCTCCCAGAATGATGATTAGGCTGTTGCTTACGTAGAAGATTGGGTCCGAGTAGACGTGAGAGTCAACACTGACTGGGTTCTGGATGAGTCTCTCTTTCTCTCCTTTGGTTTATTTTGGGGAGTGTCATGCTGTGAGGCCTAGCTGGGTCACATGGGCAGGAAGTCACTTGATTTTACACACAACGTTTGTCCTAAACCTTCAGCTATACATGCCATGCTGATGATCACATCAGTTGTGGTTATTGATAATTCTTTGGTCCATATGATAGCACGTCAGGAGAGCCGATGTGAACTGAAGCCTTTGTCACCTAAATACAGCCTATAGCTCAATGGGGATGGATGAATTTTGTTGCTATTTGTTGCTATGTTATCTAATATACATGTTTGTGATATATCACTCAAAGGTATTTTTAGTTCAGAGAACAATTTCCCATTTGTCAATATGTCATTGAATCCAGTCCCATTGAGTTTCGTAGTTAGAAAATCACTATCAGGTTGACGGGCAGGGTTCCAAACATGGCCACCCAGATTTTCTACTGTCATTAGTGTAAATGGATCGTCCTTAAAATACATCTGCAAGCTTGCACTTTTCTCTCCTGTTATTGATAGTGCAGTAAGGCAAGGCGTAGGTTACCGAGTTTGTTGTCACATGGCTGCTGTATAGTACATGCTATTTCTACTAATGCTATCATCAGTGGGCTAATGACTCAATTACTTATAATGTTATTATGACTGGTTTGTATGGGCTGTTTTGCAGTCATATTTGTACCTAGATATGAGTTTCCATGTTACTGAAGGTAAGAGACAGGCCTGTCTGAGTCATGTAATGCCTAAGGGATCATGTTGCCTCTGGAATAACAGGTAGGTTCTCTAAGAGTTGGTTATGAATTTGATTTTGGTATAAGAAAAATATTGGATGTTCTAAGTGCAATATAAGTGCTCCAAAACTGTAAGTAATTACTAGGCTGTTATGGGGTAATTACATAAATACTTAATGCAATAAGTGATATGATATTCAATGATATTCACTGTGTTAAGGGTAATGTAAAGTGTGGCAATTATTTATTGTTACATTAACGTTTAGATGGTAGGCATAATATTTTTTATCTTAGTTTATGGTTATATTTGGGCATTTGAAATTACTTTTAGAAGTATTACATTGAAGCACTTTTTCGAAAAAAAAATTGAAAACTCAAGGTTGAGGTTTTGAGTCTCCGATGTTACGTAAGAAACATATACTGTCTGTTCTATCCTTTTAATATCTACTGTATATACGGCCAGATGCATGCCACATGTGACATATCGCTTCTCTCTGACACCCCAAATAGGTGTTACAGAACACTGTACGATGTTTCCTTCCCCGCAATTTCTCTTCTCTTATTTATTTCATGTGACTGTGTTTACAGCGGCCCCTCTGCCTACGCTCGGAGACTAATTTGTCCTAGCTGGGGGAAACAGGAAGTGACTTGCTAGACAGCACCTCCTGCCTTTGTGCCTGTCTCCATTACTTGACTGTAGGCTGACTGAAAGAATATACCCAAATATCTGGAATATGATAGTCCCTCTTCACAGTCACAGCTGGAGCACAACAGCAGGCAAACCGGAAGTTCTAAAGTTAGGAAAACAAGGTATCTCCGAAAGCCTCTGAATGGTCTGAGTGAGGTAGACTTTTCCCACCACCAGGCATTCATGCGTTATGGGGTCAATATGTTGTAACCCAAAGGAACAAGTGGGAGAATGAGGTTAGAGTGGTGACATTACATACTTGTCTCTCTGTGAGATCGAGGTTGACTGCTATCTCGTAGCGCCTCAGTCTCGTCAGATAGTTGTGATGGGCAAACTCGGCCTCCAGCTCACGGATCTGCTCCTTGGTGAACGCCGTCCGCTCCTTCCTGGGTTTGCTGCTCACATCTGACTTGTAATTCCCGTCTTGGGACTCTGAAATCAAACACGGCACACATTTTTTCTTTCCAGTCGGGGAGATTTATACTCAAAGAAAATAATGATAAAATGAGTATTATATGGCAGGTGCAAGCCAGAGACACAAATACAGGCAGAGGAGGGAAGGAGTCAGGTATGGGAAACAATGGGAGATGCCAATCACCTTTTATTGTAGCGGCATTGTTTACGCACACTGTAAGTGGCTGGGAGGACCCAGAAGCGTCTACACATGTGCCTGTTTCTGGCAGCTGTGCTCTCACACACACAATGAGTTGGCTCCTACTCTTTCCAAATATGGAGTTCATTTGTCTCACTGTTAATGGAATCGGCTGCTACCCTCGTAGTTTTAACATGCAACGAAACAGCTCTGCAGGATGTGTGAAAATATGTTTCCTCAGTTTATTTACCTCCCTTTTATAAGCGTCTCCTCTTTATGACTAACAAGCTGCCAACTCACAACAATTTGAAAAGGAGTATTTGTCCGATCTCTCGTTTAGATTGGTGTTGTTTGATTTTGAACAATATCGTCAAACTTTTGAACTTACTAAGAGTGGCTAGACTATGAGATGGACTACAGGGAGAGTAGCATGTATGTCAGTCTGGTTTTGATCTATGATTATGATTATGACATCATGCACATAAGGACAAACTGTTACGATTCCCCAGATGAACATGAAGCAATGCAGATCCTTTTCCCCCAAATATATGCAAGTCTACCACCTGATGATTCACTGGAGTGACAGGAGGAAATTGTTTTATTGAGATTTAAAGGATTTATTTATCCAACCAATGTGGATTAAAAACCTACTTGTCATTCCCATTTTGTTTCAACCTCAGGAGAAGATATTGTTACTTTTAAAAAAAAATGTTGGACTGTTTCTCAGAAGGAACATGTTTTGTTAATTTGGTTCCCAAACGTTCCTATTGTGACCAGACTTTGTGGTTGGGCCGTTTGGATATGCTTCAGTTGCACATTGCACTTCAAGGCAACAGCGATTGCATGCTAATTAATCTGCGGTTCTGTTCTGCAGTCTGTGTTAATCCCAACAGGCGGTCCCAAATCCAAACTGTAAATAGGCTGGGAGTTTACAGGCCAGGACCAGGCCAGATACACCACCAGTCATGGGAGTCACTCACTCCGCCACGTCACAGGAGACACTCTGAGACACTTCTTGAAGTTCTTACTGAAAAAGTGTCTCTTTCAAAATATTTTCTCACAGAAAAAATATTTTCTTTCTCTTTTTCTCACTCTTCTTTAAAGAAATCCATTGCCCATCTCTTTTTGTGTCATAGAAAATATAGAAGAATGGAAAGTTACACAACTTGTGTTTGCAAAAAGCCATTCATCATTGATATTGTGGGGGGGGGGGAAAGGAAAGGAAAATTCCAAGCACATGGTGATATGTCATACTGCGTAACTGGCATCCAAGACAGGAATACACTGCAAATACATTGTCTAGTTATTCCCACATAAATGATAAGACTTTTCTTACAGTGTGGTAAAGTAGCTGAAATTCTGTGTGTCATTGTATGGTGAATAGCAAATGTCCTATAGCTGGTAACCTTCCATCTCCACATGTCTGTAATTTCACCAGGGTAATTTCACTGTCGGTGTGCCAGAGAGCGGGCCTCATTCAAACATACCTCTTAGATGTATTTACTCTCTGGTAAACACAGACATTGTGTAAGAATAAAGAATAACATGGCCAGCTGCTGGAGACCAGCGCAAAGCCGATTTAAAAAGAGTCCCAAGGTTTTACGACACAGCCACTACACCACAGCAATTAGGTCCTTGCTGGAACCTTCATCTCTCCACACAAAAGGGAATAATGGGAGGAAAATACAGAGCCCAGACACTGGGTAGTTTTAGGGCTCCCAAATGGTCTGAAGCCAGATCAGGGAACCCTTTAAAAAATAATGTTAGTGTCCCTGCCAACGTTTCTGACAGAGAGACTGCAAAATGAAATGATGATGCTTTTCATTCCTTTCAGTGTTACATTTTCAGTTCATTGGCCAGTCATTTTGTAGATTTGGTTGAGGAATCTCATCTACGGCAAACACAATTCCATTGTGACGTAGAATATTGTAATGCTAGATCTACCAAAATAGCCTCAGCGGTAATACCGAGAATCGCAAAGCCATGCCTGAGTTAGTCCCTGAGCATCACTTGCTACAGCAGCACTCAAAAATACACTCCACAATAACAAAATAGGATACAAGCATTTACTATTACTGCATGTTTAAAATCTTAACACTTTCGTAAGAAGTTTTGGTTACACTTTACTTAAAGCCGACATGTATACTGCCTTATAATTCAGTTATAATACACAGTAGGAGACTTGACATGAGACTTTCTGTTTGAACTTTCTGTGTAACTTTCCATTCTTCTGTATGATGACCCGCTACCAATGTCATATAATTATATAATGATCCTGACTAAAAACCAGCAGTTGTTGAGTCAGTAAAAATGTTGAGACATTGTGACACATAACATTATAGGACTTATTGTAAGACAGTATGTACATGTGCATGACATAATGTATAAAGCACTATACCTGCAGGCTAAAGTGTTCCCAAACTTTCAAATCTGCCAGGTTGACCCCTCGCTCCCTCAGAGCTCCAGTATACCCGATCGGCCAGCCCAGGTTACACCAAACGGCACGGCCATATTCCCTCCAGCTGGAACCCTTAGAATTAGCAGGTTTCACAGAAACCAGACACCCAAATACCAGCTGGACCACTCGTCACATGACAGTGTATACCCTGCAGTCCACCTTTAGGAAAAAAATCACACAAAATGATTTGTGTTTCTTGACCAGGAGAGTGTTCTGCATGGAAATCTGGGTTCAAGTGTTTTATTATTGTTTTCATATCCAATGTAAAGTTTCACAGGCGGATTTTACTCAGGTTTCAATCCAGATGGTGAAACCAAATCAGGGCTTTCTCATCGAATTGGCAACACAGTGTTATTTGGACAGCTGATTGGATAAGCTAACTACGCTCAATAATCAGCATGATTGGTGTTAGCGTGAAGAGAATGTAAGGCCCACGTAATGAGGCTGCAATAACCATTGGAAGTAGGGAATTGAAACGGAGCTTGAGGGCCAAGTGTTAGTTTCCAAATGATTTGACCAAGGAGAACAGGAAATAGAGGATGGAGTTCTAAATGTATGAATATAGGAGAGGTTAGTATGGTCAAAACAAGAGCAGTGTTATAAATAGTAGTGACTGCCTTCGAAGTTGCGCTCTCTTAGCTTAGTAACTGTGTGTCGTTTTTCTGGCAATTCCAGCGTGGTGCTGCTACTTGTACAAGGATTTGTATAATAATACAAAATAACATTCCCAACATCTGAACGATTCTATAAGTCAGGTGTGTTAATAATTTCTATGCATCTTTTTGATATTCCTCTACATCCAAATACCATGAGTTCTTATTTTGGTAACTATTTTTTAAAATAGGGTTGTAATAAACCTCTATTTTATATGCCCTCTGTCTCTATACTGTCCATTAATTTCAAACAGAAAGAATACACATTTAATTGCACACTTAACTAGTAAGTCCCTGTGATTTTGTGAAAATGTTCCATCATCTGTTAGAATGAGTCATGTGTCAGAAGGGATCCATGACTGAAGTGGCCAACAGTATCCTGTGTGAGTCAAGCGAAACAGGGCACTAACCACATAGGGAAAATATCAACCAAGTGTTCAAGTGGTGTGTACAGAACCACAGCCAGGTGACCCACACTGAGGGTGTTTAAACAGACAGAGGTCTAGGCCCAGTTCTGCAGGATGACATTTCAGGTAGGACGGCAGATACACTTTCCATGGAAAACTCATCAGTTCCTACTAATACGTTGACAACAAAATCTTCCCTTTAAAAAAACGCTTTAACACCTACAAAGTGCTTCATATCGATTAAAAGGTTGAATAGTAAAAAGTTGATATATTAAAGAGATATTGGTATATTCAGAGTTATAAAGACACTGCTAGGCTATGTAATAATGTAGAAATGTATGTTCCAGTTAACTTAACGTAATAAATGACCATATTTGTATTGTTTATATTTTGTCGATATTTCTATACTTTCTGTGTATAAAGTTCATGGTCCTTTTCACAAACGCAGAAAATCTCAATGACGATGAAATCCAAGGTCACAAGTCACGCCTGTACAGTATCTACTTGAGGTAAGTAAGTCATTATTCCAAACCTTATCAATGCAAAATGCATATTTTCAATTAGACCATAAATTACTCTACACGTGTGTTCTTGAAATTCTGGCAAAACCTTTTTTTTATGTTGCATATTAATAACTGCTCCACAGTGATTGACAATGTGATCTTAATTTTATTGACAGAAAAATAGGTGGAGTAAATGTTTTTTTTAGTGAAGCACGAAAACATTAGCAGTAAAAATGTTCATGGTTGGTTGTACACTTCATACATTTTTTTAGGACCATTGAACAAACTTGTAGGAAATAGAGAGTAGGTTTCTTTGGACGTTTGAAAGGTATGTTTTTTTTTAAATAAAATGTTTTGTTTAAAGACTATTAACATTACAACAAATCTACTAAACTGTAAATCTACTAAACTACTAAACTGTTTAACATAATGCTACTGTAACTCACATTTTTTAATTGAATATATTTATTGATTCAACTTCTCAGTCTCTTTTATTAAAATGACTGTATCAACAATAATCCTGGAACTAAGCGCACTCCACAGTAAGAGAAGCCTAAATCCTCTCGGGTGTTTAGTGTCATTCGAAGCACTGGTGTAGTCTTTTACAATCCATGACATTCATATTTTCCAGTCAGCCTTATTTTCTGCCACCTAAAATGCGTTGAAATGAAACAGATGGGATTTAGACCAAAACATGGCACAAGTCTAATGCCCACACAGTTATCGTCTGGACTTTGATCTCCCCGTTAGTCAACATACTGTAATTGCCGATGTTCATGTCAGCCAACATTCACAAAACTCTTTTCAAACAATATTATACCACATTTTCTGTCAGTGAAGCATAAAACTCCACCACTCCGTCTCCACGGAAAGCCTTAGAAGTATGAGTGATGATGTCGTTCTTGAAACCACACCAAAATTAAACTCTTAATCTCTTTTCAAAACATTACGTTAAGGTACAGTTAAATTATACCCGTGTTGAATAAATGCACTGCAAGTGTATTTTTTGTATTTCAACTGTATGACAATTTATTAATAAGATAAAGATGTGTAGCTTTAGTTTCCCACTTACTTTGTGTAACATTATACTCAACCCATTTCTACATGCAGCCCAAAGAAGAAGGAAGAAGACAGATAAAAATAAATGTCAACCCAAAAGTCGATCTTTCCACTCATCTTACCTGAGCTGTCACTTTTCCTCTTGCCATTTCTCTTCTCTGCCTCAGCAGGTGACAGTGTCTGTCTTCCAAAGTCTGCAGGCACACAGTTGGCCCCCGTGGGGGTGCTGCTGCCCAGGTTGGGGGTGCTGGTACAGAGACTGTTCCTGCCAGGGGTGCCTAGGTCTGGGGGTGCGAGGGCACTATCCTGGGTCAAGTGAGAGTGGGGGTGGGGATGGCAGAGGTTGTGGCGGGAGTTCGCACTGCCAGGAGAGGGCATCTGTGGAATGTGCCAGCCGGCCTGGTGCTGAGGCGGGTGATGCTGCTGTTGCTGTGCCGGGTGATGCCCGCGGTGGTGATGGTGATGCCCACCGAACAGGCCCTCGTCACCGGGATAGCCAGAGATGATGCAGGCCGAAGGAGAGGAGGTGGCAGTGGAAGAGGCCAGGTCAGGGTAGGAGACGTGGTCCGTGCGTCCGTGGAGAGTCAGCGGAGACTGGGTGAAGGCAGGGTGCAGGGCCTGCACAGTGGCATGGGGGCTGCGGAGGCAGCCAAAGAGTGTGTGATCCATTGCATGCAAACACACAGCCCTACAGAAAGATAAGGACGGGAGGGAGAGGGGGACAAAAAATGAAAGGTAACAAAAAAGTAAGCCAACTAAGTTTAAAAAAAGGGGTCAAACAAAAGACAGAATATCCAAAATCCACTACTTGTGCTCTTTCCTTAGCTTACCCCAAATTTGTCTCCTTGATAAGAGTTCGATAAAAAAAAGTTGTGTGTGTGTTGAAAGGGTGCTCCAGTAATAATCCTGGGCATGCGGACAGTTGCCAGGCTGCGCAGGATAAACAGTGAACCCTAGATAAGCTGCCGGAGAGATTCTCAGATGACAGGAGAGGAGACTGGAGACCTGTGGAGTGGAGAGAAAGGTGGTTCCAAGGAACTGCAGTAAGAGAGGAGCTGGCTGAGGGAACGTTATAAATAGGCTGTAACGTGAGAGGGAGGCTGGGTCACAGACTGCGTACTACTGACCACATGCATATGATCGCCCTCCCAAAAACATGGCACAATAAATCAGCACTATTAAAATGGCTGGTGTCTCAGGAAAGAAGGCCATTTATTTTTCGACTTTGGCTATCTTAACTTCTAGTGGCCCCTTTTCTTATTAGAAAATAGTCCATAATGTTTGAGATGATGATGGTGTTATGTGTCAGGGTTGAACCATTTGCACCTCAACAGACATGAGATAGGGGGTTGGTGTCAAGGGATAGCTCGTCATGTATTGTCTTACCTTTGTTGATATCGTTGTGAGGTTAGTTATGTTGAAGCACGTGTTGCTTTGCTTCCTTTCCAATGCTATCTCATACTAGTATACTGTACCTCTGTATGGGTAGTTTGTAAACACCAAAAAAATGCCTTACCATATATATATACAGTACCAGTCAAAAGTTTGGACACACCTACTCATCATTCAAGGATTTTTCTTTATTTTTACTATTTTCTACATTGTAGAAGAATACTGAAGACATCAAAACTATGAAATTACACATATAGAATCAAGTAGTAACCAAAAAAGTGTTAAACAAATCAAAATATACATTATCTTTGACTTGATGACAGCTTTGGGCACTCTTGGCATTTTCTCAACCAGCTTCATGAGGTAGTCACTTTAACAGGTGTGCCTTGTTAAAAGTACATTTGTGGAATTTCTTTCCTTCTTATTGTGTTTGAGCGAATCAGTTGTGACAATCGGTGTTGTGAAAAGGTAGGGGTGGTAGACAGAAGATAGCACTATTTTCTAAAAGTCCAAGTCCATATTATGGCAAGAACAGCTCAAATAAACAAAGAGAAAGGACAGTCTATCATCACTTTAAGACATGAAGGTCAGTCAATCTGGACAATTTCAAGAACTTTGAACGTTTTTTCAAGTGCAGTCGCAAAAACCATCAAGCGCTATGATGAAACTGGCTCTCATGAGGACCGCCACAGGAAAGGAAGACCCAGAGTTACCTCTGCTGTAAAGGATAAGTCCATTAGAGTTACCAGTCTCAGAAATTGCAGACCAAATAAATGCTTCACAGAGTTCAAGTAACAGACACATCTCAACATCAACTGTTCAGAGGAGACTGTGTGAATCAGGCCATCATGGTCGAATTGCTAAAAAAAAAAAACACTACTAAAGGACACCAATAAGAAGAAGGGACTTGCTTGGGCCAAGAAACACGAGCAATGGACATTAGACCGGTGGAAATCTGTCCTTTGGTCTGATGAGTCAATTTCTGGTTCCAACCGTCGTGTCTTTATGAGATGCAAAGTAGGTTAACAGATGATCTCCGCATGTGTGGTTCCCACCGTGAAGCATGGAGGAGGAGGTGTGATGATGTGGGGGTGCTTTGCTGGTGACACTGTCAGTGATTTATTTAGAATTCAAGGCACACTTAACCAGCATGGCTACCACAGAATTCTGCAGCGATACGCCATCCGATCTGGTTTGCGCTTAGTGGGACTATCATTTATTTTTCAACAGGACAATGACCCAAAACACACCTCCAGGCTGTGTAAGGGCTATTTGACCAAAAAGGAGAGTGATGGACTGCTGCATCAGATGGCCTGGCATCCATAATCAACCGACCTCCATAATCAACCAAATTGAGATGGTTTCGTAAGAGTTGGACCGCAGAGTGAAGGAAAAGCAGCCAACTACTGCTCAGCATATGTGGGAACTCTTTCAAGAATGTTGGAAAAGTATTCCAGGTGAGGTTATATCCTTCCTGTTTGGCCCTGTCCGGCGGTATCATCGGATGGGGCCACAGTGTCTCCTGACCGCTCCCGTCTCAGCCTCCAGTATTTATGCTGCAGTAGTTCATGAGTCGGGGGGCTAGGGTCAGTTTGTTATATTTGGAGTACTTCTCCTGTCCTATCCGGTGTCCTGTGTGAATTTAAGTATGCTCTCTCGAATTCTCTCTTTCTTTCTCTCTCTCGGAGGACCTGAGCCCTAGGACCATGCCTCAGGACTACCTGGCATGATGACTCCTTGCTGTCCCCAGTCCACCTGGCTGTGCTGCTGCTCCAGTTTCAACTGTTCTGCCTGTGATTATTATTATTTGACCATGCTGGTCATTTATGAACATTTGAACATCTTGGCTATGTTCTGTTATAATCTCCACCTGGCACAGCCAGAAGAGGACTGGCCACCCCACATAGCCTGGTTCCTCTCTAGGTTTCTTCCTAGGTTTTGGCCTTTCCAGGGAGTTTTTCCTAGCCACTGTGCTTCTATACCTGCATTGCTTGCTGTTTGGGGTTTTAGGCTGGGTTTCTGTACAGCACTTTGAGATATCAGCTGATGTACGAAAGGCTATATAAATACATTTGATTTGACTACCTCATGAAGCTGGCTGAGAGAATGCACAGATTGTGCAAAGCTGTCATCAAGGCAAAGGATGGTTACTTTGAAGAATCTCAAATATAAAATATATTTTGATTTGTTGAACACTTTTTTGGTTACTACATGATTCCGTATGTGCTATTTAATAGTTTTGAGGTCTTCACTATTATTCTACAATGTAGAAAATAGTAAAAATAAAGAAAAACCCTTGAATGAGTATGTGTGTTCAAACTTTTGACTGGTACTATATATATATATATATATACATATATATATAAAGTTTATATATATATATATATATACAAAGTTTATATATATATATATATATATATATATATATATATATATATATATATAAAGTGTGTATATATATATATATATATATATATAAAGTGTGTATATACATATATATAAACAAACTTTTCTATAATAGCTAAATATAAAGATACTATACTATCTTTACAGAGAGGGGTGGCAGGGTAGCCTAGTAGTTAGAGCGTTGGGCTAGTAAACGGAAGGTTGCAAGTTTAAATCCCAGAGCTGACAAGGTACAAATCTGTCGTTCTACCCCTGAACAGGCAGTTAACCCACTGTTCCTAGGCCATCATTGAAAATAAGAATTTGTTCTTAACTGACTTGCCAGAGTAAAATAAAAAAAATAAAAGGATGATACTACTACATACTAAAGAGTGCAATGTAACCAGTAGGAGTTAATGTAGCATGAAAATAACTAGAGGAGAAGGTTTTTATCTTATCTTATTTCCTATTTCAGTGAGACAGATTGAAATAATTAAAAATATCAAGTTTGTCATAATCAGATATATACATAACTTGTTTAGCTCTACAATAGTTGGTTGTATCTAACATATGCACATCTAAATAGATTAAATTGTATAGGATGAAACCTGAATCCAATCATTGATGATTTACATTTAGTAGCAGGAAGGGGTGATAAAACACATGTAAGCCTACAATCAGATTTAAGTCTGATTTTGATATTGTAAACAAATTGCTGTTCAACTTCTGAATTTCTGTGTGCAAAATTGGAAACAATTCTTTGCGTACACACAAAACATTATACCGTTATATTCAACATACAGATACGTTTATTTAAATCGTACAGCTAGAATTAGAAATTATAAGTGGCTAATGAATTTACAAATTACACATTTACAGACCAAATGGCATTAGACAATTAAATTAGCAAAATAAAACAATCCAACCTTTTTCGATCAAACAAGATATTCCAATAACTGCATGTGTTCACCTGATGTACAGCTAATGCTTATTGCTTCGGCATCATGGTCAGTACTACACACACCAGGGCTTCAGAGACTATGCTACTACAGCCAGCTGCGCCACATGTATGCAGGCCTGCCTGAGAAAGGAAATTAATTACACTTTGAAAGAAAATGACTTTAGCAGATAGCGAGGAGGCAGTAACTTGGGCGCTATCGTTCTTCCCATTCCTACCGTGCCTTTCGAAGTGAGCAGCACCGTGTCTACAAACTCCTTAGGTGAGCTTGAACCTTCTACTGTTTACCTTTCAAATTAAGGCTATTAGCAGGATAGGAAAGCTAGATGTTTATTCAGCTTTTCTTCTGGTATTAATACACATGTGGTTTCACTCTCTGGACATTCTGTTCGCAGCATTAGTACCCTGTGGTGAGAGTGTCTCAGTGAATCCTACTCCTGTTGCCCCTCGTGTGGTGTGTTGCTCGAGCCGCCGTGATATGAGTCAAAACCCCCTACAGGTGGGGATGGTAGAGGGGCGATGGGGCAATCCCCAGATTTTCTGCTGTGACTAGGAGCCCCGGGTCAGTGATACAGTTTAAGCTGGGGGAATGGCTCCAATTTGGAACGTGTTTGATGAGGCTTTAGCCGTGACGGGCAGATAGAGCAAGACCAGGATGGCACAGTGCTGTAGACATTAGATAGAGACCTGCTGCTACTCATCCAACCTGTCCCTGTCAGTCAGTCAGACAGGCCCAATACTTCAGACCAATGTGGCTATAGACATAGAGGATGATGTGTAACAAACAAAAAAACACTGCGAAATTATAGTATAGTGCTTTCAGTCTGTGTGTATTAATTGTGCAGTTATTGGTGTTGTATGTATTGTCTGGTGCCATCTGTCACGTCGTGACCTTAATTACTTTTTTATGTCTCTATTTTAGTTTGGTCAGGGCGTGAGTTGGGGTGGGCATTCTATGTTTTCTGTCTCTGTGTCTGCACCAGACAGAACTGTTTCGTTTTTGCTCGTTCTCTTGTTATTTTATTTAGTGTTCAGTTTAAATAAATATTAACATGGACACGTACCACGCTGCATATTGATCCGATCCTTCATACTCCTCTTCAGAAGAGGAGGAAAACTGTTACACAATCAATTTTGAGGGGGGGGGGGGGGGGGGGGGGGGGTTAACAAAGTACATTCTTATCTTTAGCAGAAAAATAAAATGAAGTCCTTGGTCTGACTGTAGATCTGATGGGTCCCCAAAATCTAATCAGTAGAAGAAATGTAAAAAAAAAAAAAAAAAAAAAAGCTTTTGTCGAGTTATTTTGCAGTTTTTTTGGTGTCTGTTTTGTCTTACATACTACAAATTGATGTGGCAATTTAGTGCTTGGGTATAACTGACCATACTAACTGAATATTTCTAATGAAATGTACTTGATTGAAGGAAGAGTTATGCGTTTGGTGCTTAACATTACAAATCTAATGTGTAACTGAGGCCTGGCTATCACCATGAGCTCTTTCTTTTCACTTGATTACCTGCCTGAGTTTTAATGTTATGCTTTAGTCAGAAAGCCTTGAAGTATATCTCCACAAGAATATAATATAGTATGCACTTTAAGAAGTGTCCATGATCACTGTCAAAAGGGCCTGAGTATTTCTGAAAGACAACGAGTTTTTGATAATACAGTCTAAAGACTTTCAATCAGGATGCATAAATATACACATATGTAATCTGGTTTAAACCTTGGAATATGAAGCATTAAGCACAAGCAGGCTCACACTTGCATGTTTGTTAATACAACAAACAGTAATCCAATACATCCCAAATGAATACATGAATATAAATATAGGGAGAGAACTATAAAGGGTGTATACTGATAGTTGTTTTCTCATTGGTGGCAAGTTGGATACGTTTTAATGTGAAAATCACTTATTATGATTTTTCAAACCTGATTTGTCATCCCTATTTAAGAACTGATTAGGAGGGACTGCAATTTATACACAGCCATAATTATTATATGGATATAATTATAATTATGATGATTCTTTAATGTCCATAGGCTAATTGAATATTAACGAGGTTGTTAATTAATTAATTAAATAAAATTATTCGACAGCTATAAAAGACAACAATATTTGGTTGGTAAAATTGTTTGAATCCAACTTAATATAATTTTAATCTCAATGATGCATCTTGTTTTTCACGTGGTCTCTGCTGTAGTATTTATACACCAAGCTTTTTCATATCCTACTTCACAAAACAACTGTTAGTCAAATATTTAAGCTATATAATTAACATAATTAAGCTATACTATACATATGTTTTATATAGATTGTTTCTAAAAACCCAAAGACAAGATAATTGAAAGTACAAATGAAATGCATGCATTTCTTGACTGTAAAAAAAAATCCTCACAATAAAGTTAGCCATTTAAAGGCTAGTCCTGTTTAAATGTTTAAATGATTGTGTGTGGACAGTCCCGGTGACTGTGGCATGGAAATGTTAATCGCTGCTTGTTTTACTTTGAATTTCAGCTTAGATTTATGACCGTTGTCAGTAAAATACATGTGGACGTGAAAACGATGTACTTGATATATGGGGCTGTGAGGCACTAACTGTTGTCTTTTTACACTCAGCATTTGAGTGGAGATCTATAAAAGTAAAAAGAGGTCTCAGTTAATTCAAACCCAACCAAGTCAAAAACCTATCTTGTCATCTATGCCTTATAAATATAGAGTTAGACTTTTTTTACATGATTATTTATGAACTTATTTATGCAGTATTTTCAGCTGCGGTTGTTTTCAAGCGTACATTGAGTGTACAAAACATTAGTAACACTTTCCAAAATATTGATTTGCATCCCCTTTTTTCCCTCAGAACAGCCTCAATTCGTCGAGGCCTGGACTCTACAAGGTGTCGAAAGCGTTCCACAGGGATGCTGGCCCATGTTGACTCCAATGCTTCCCACAGTTATGTAAAGTTATCTGGGTGTCCTTTGGATGGTGGACCATTCTTGACACCACGGGGAAATGTTGAGCGTTGAAAAACCCAGCAGCGTTGCAGTTCTAATGTTTTGTACACTCGGTGTAAGTTGTTATGTTGAGTAGGATTGCAATGGTCTTGTTTCATTTTGTGGGATGTTGGTTGCACTTGAATATGCTGTATATTTTCTCTTTTGAGTAAGTACTGTACAATAAAGCTAATGTTTATTACTGAATGACCTTGCATAGTAAAGGTAATATCTCGCATACTGTAAATATGAATGAATACTGAATGAAGGTCGCTCCGGATAAAATATAATGAAATGTAACATAGCTTTGTTTTTATTACTTTTGATTACATTGTGTAAATACATTTCATCTCATATCCTGTTAGAAACTGAATGATAACTATGATGACTATGATTTTTTAAACCTGCCACCAAGATAACGATCGCTTAATAAAAATCCAACAAATCTTCTAATGTTTTTTGGTTTTTATACAAATTCATTGCAGCTTAACCTCTCTCTCTGCTAGAGATCCTGGTTATAGTTGAATTAATCTAGTTTTTCAGAGGCTATAATTAACATCTAAAATCAAAATCCAGCTAACAAATTCAGATTCATGCCTATATCCCCGTACTACAGAGAAATGAAGGCAATAATAGTGAGGTGGCCATTTTTCTATCGATTTAACAATTATAGACAGCAGGGGTGACATCACCATCTATGGTGCTGCTTGGAGCTGTGGATAGCGTGAGGGTCCTGCTAGGTTCTCAGAGCAGGGCGACAGAGCCCGGCTGGCTGCACGGCTGCAGACTCGTGTGACACTGAGCAGAGCCTAGCACCAGGCAGACCACACCTCAAACAGCTCAGGGTCACCCACTAAAACTCCATTGAGATCTGGACCTGGTGCAACCAGCAAAACCCAAAGTCCCAGGTTGGCGGGTTCCATATGCATTACTACAGCGCTAAGCCTCTTTCCTCTTAGCTACATTTGTAAATGCCCTCCACCATGTGTGTGTCCCCCCCCCCCCCCCCCCCCCCCCCACACACACACACACACACACTTAGTGAGTCCTAGAAGGCTTCATACTTCAGATGTGAATGGGTGCCAGAAGGCATTGAGTTGATCCAGACTCCAATCTGTGAATGATGCCTTCGGTGCCATTAGGCCTTAGTGTTTTTGTGATTGCCTCACCCTTGGCTTGTTTCACAATTTGTTCCTGACCCCCACAAATCTCATTCACTCCAGCAGCTTGAAAACAGCATTCAGCATCGCTCTGATCGCCCAGTGCAACATGCTGTTCCAACAAAACAAATAATTCAGAAGAGTGAAGTCAACGTTTTGTGATTTAACTGCTTCATTCTCTCTTTAGGTTCCTGGGGGTCTCTGGCATATTCCCAGAGTGCTAGATTCTCCCGCTAGTCACAGACTCAAAGCTCTGACTAACACACAACGTGTCAAAGTGTTTGTAGAACTTCATTAGCAAGACCTAGCACCTTATTCTAGCTCTCCAGTCTCCACCATTGATCTGTTCTCAGTCCATTGCCATGCCATACCACCCTGTCAGTGGCAGGTCCAATCAAACTATCAAATCTATTGAATTGTTGGTGATCGGTGATGTTTCCAAGTGGTTTAAACAACACAATGACCTAGAACTCTCAACCCTCTCATGGTGGAGAGGTATGCGATGCTATGTGAACGCTGACCTCTACTGGTAAGTGTTGAAGCGAGGGAAGGTGTGAGAGGGGGGAGGAATATAGCTACAGTCACGCTTCAAGTGATCCCAACTAGCCTATAGCTATGAGTAATGCTAACGCATACTTGACCTCTGGAGCCGATGGGGTTATGCTGATCTCACTTCCATTACACAAGCATCTGGAGAGGAATACGATACTAATAGCAATCAGAAATGGTAATCACAATCATCATTATAGTTTTATTTATGGTAATTATCATATACTGTACAATGTACCAGATGGGAAAGTATCAACGTTTTTTTTTTACCCATCCCTAATCAGATTCCAAAACATTTGAAAAGAATGGCTACAACTACAGGTTGTCATTAGAAATATGTCAGAATGTTGACATACTGTATTAACCATAGTATGTCACCTGTGACGCTGAAAGTGACATAATTACAATGGTTAAATGTCCATATTTTGACATATTCAGATTTTGCCAAGTAAATTTTTTTTGAAGGTCAGACATATTTTTTTTGACATTTTATTCATCTATTATTAGCGTGTGCAGAGCAGATCTGAAGTCAAGGGTTATTGCTGCCCGGTGTCAGTCAGATTTAGCAGCGGCCCAATAGGAACTCTGTGGCCTCTGCATATTTTGCACTCAGTGAGGTCATTGGCTGGTCCCCGGGGAGCCATTATCTTCTCTGTCTCCTCTCACGCTGGGAAGTGGAGTTCCCAAGCATTTCCCTTCTTCCCTCCAGAACAATCCCATGTCTTCCCAATCAGGAGCATCTAGTAGCTGGTTTCACCCGTTTACTGAGTCCACATGGTGTGGAGATGACGAAGACCAGCCGTCTGGGACAATAGGAGGATATTGAGACATACTGTAAGGGTGTCTGAAATGAAATCGCTCCTAACTCTGATAGTGAGGGCTTAGAGCAGTGGTTCTCAAACCTCTTCTCGGGGACCTCCGACCGGGTACCCCCCAGCTAGCACACCTGACTCAACTTGTCAACAAACATGAATCTCTTGAATAGGTGAATCAAGTGAGCTAATTCAGAGTTGCAACAAAATTGCGATACGTCAGGGGGGTCCCCAAGCAGAGGCTTGAGGACCACTGGCTTAGACAGTATAGGTCAGAACTGACCAAACCTCTTCCTGGAGATCTACCGTCCTGTGGGTTTTACAGTCTAACCCTCTTCCTGGAGATCTACCGTCCTGTGGGTTTTACAGTCTAACCCTCTTCCTGGAGATCTACCGTCCTGTGGGTTTTCAGTCCATCCCTAATTTAACACACCTGATTCTACTAATTACCTGCTCAACCAGACTTTAACTAGCTGAATCAGATATGCTAAATTAGGGTTGGACTGAAAACCTACAGGCCAGTATATCTCCAGGAAGAAGGTTGGGCAGCCCTTGTGTAGGTGGTGTTATGAAGGCTTGTTTGGAAATCGTCCAAAACAGTCTCAGATTGTAAAAGTCTCTGATGTTTTATTGTTTTGTGATTTGGTATGAGAAAATACATTATTGTCCTGCGTCTATCTGAGAAATTTAGATCATTCAGTAGCTTAAATAACCCTGGAAATAAAACATGTTTTACTCTTTATGTATTAGTTGAACATTAAATACAAATTCCTACATATCCTTCAACATGTAAAATCAAATGACATCTGTTGAAGAGAAACGTATAGTAAGATATGGCCCTATATTCTATAATCTCTTGTTTCTGGTCGTCGGGTGACAGTGCAGTGTGCAGGAGCTGGGAGGGAGGTTGGGGGTTTAATCGGGCTAGCTCGTTGGGACTGAAGAGTGAAGGGGAGGAGGGGGTCAGTACAGGAAGGAGAACTGCATCAGTTCCAGGGCTTTCCAGACCTCCCTAGGGCTTCATTATAAGACAGAGGAGGAGGGGGGAGGGACTTCCTGTGACCAATAATCCATCTGCCCAAACAGAAGCACTGAGGGAGACCTGCAAAGGAACAAATGTCACAGCAACACTGTGATGGAAAATTGAGAGCGAGAGCGAGAGCGAGAGAGAGAGAGAGAGAGAGAGAGAGAGAAAAACAAAAGTAAAGAGAGATGGGAAGTGCAGGATGTATGAAGCTGGAACAGAAAGAAAGGGTGTGCAGATTTAAAGAAGATGAGTGGGGGAGTTTTACAGACTCAAGAAGGAATTGAAAACTCCCTGTGGCGTGAAAGTTACAGCTATTAGTCATCCAATAGGGAACAATAGGGATGTTGTCAATCTGGGAGAGAGGACAGAACAACTTCACTCAGGAAGAAGCGTGGGATGGGACAGTATAGGATTTGATACTATTCTTTTAAAAGTGTGTTTCTTCTCTCCAAAATGTAAAAACATTGTAGCCTACATAGTTTTGTTTTATCTATGAATTAATATCCACATTAGTTCTCCTATAATTGTTTGTATGGGGCTATTAGAAAACAATGGTCAATCAATCATTCATACTGTAAGCAATGAATTAAAACACTTAGTTCATAAATGTGAAAATGTTTAATGTTTTTTAAACTTTTTGGGTTAGTATTTCCCAGACCAGGGTTGGCTCTAGCCTTTTGGGGGCCCTAAGTGAGAAATCCCCCCACCAAGCGGGCAATATTGTTTTTGCTGCCCCCTTCTTGACTGAGGCGAGATAACATTTAGTTTTCAAGTTCATTTCCAGCAATTCTACACATTTTGCCGGGGAGGCAGTGAGACATTTTTGCCATTTTAAAGCAAGTTTTCTGCAGTTCTACACATTTTGCCATGACTTGCGTATGCCATGTTAATGATATCTGAGTGAGAGTAGGGTCCCCTGGAGATCAGTGGCCCTGGACACGTGCCCTGCATGCCCGGGCGGTATTCGGCTATGATTGCAACAAGTTTAGATAACTGGCTAGAGCTAGACTAACTGGCTAGACTAACTTACCAAACTAAAAATTGTTTGCTAACATGGCTAATTGAGTGACTGCCAGTGACGGACTAACGTAACGTAGCAGGGGTAAAATAAATGCCTGAAACTAGATCCCCTACATTATGTATGGTCTTGACGAGAATTCTTTTAACTGTCGGGAAGGTTCTCTTCTGCACTGTTCAACCAATCCAGTAAATGCGGAGGAGGAGTTAAGATGGAGTCACGCCTTTTTAATGTGAAAAAACGTTATAGTAATCATGGCCGAATACGACCGGGCACGTGCCAAGGGGCCCTGACCTCCAGGGGGGCCCCCGTTGATTTTGTTAGTCACTCTCACTCAGGCCCTCTCTTCCATTTCCCCTGAGAACTGGAACATTAGGTTATTGACGTCCCCGCTGAGACTAATGACTGAAAAAAACTGAAGAAAAACCGCTGATGCACAAGCAAATTTTGAACTTGCACTTCGTGTGTTCTACGATTCTGTACCCTGATGAAGACAGCTTGTCTGTCAAAACATTGGTTATTGCATCTGAGTTCCTAGAGTGTGTGGCTCTCCTTTTCTTTTTCAAGCGTTCTTCCCCGCTAGCCAGCACCTCGTCTAAATAGGTGTGCGTTTCTTTCGCCACTACAATTCTAGCTGTCAGTTGAGTCAGGGGCCCTGTAACGGCCGGGGTCCCTAGGCGACGGCATATGTTGCTTATGCCTAGAGCCGGCCCTGTCGCTGACTGTTCCTGAATCACACATTGTCTTAACAAATTCCTCACACCTCTTTGAAGAAATAAACTCCTCTCCTTCGACTAGTTTTGACTCAGTGCTTCCTCAGTGTCTCCCCCAGCTCTTTAAGTTTACGAATGATAGTTGTTGACACTGAATGACCCACACTGATGCACCAAAGCACCATGCATTGCCAGAGAAGTCACAGATCAAGTGTGATAAAATCCCCCCTATTCAGTCATCACTGTTGGCCAGCATAACGATGGACTGTGGGTTGTAATGTTTATATCTGTCCCCCTACACTTGTTAGCTCCTTTAGGCCTATACGGCTTTTATACATACTGTCTCAATGTCACTTATAGTAAGTAACTGCTTTAACTTCAACTTCAGCATAATTTGAATATATTTGTTTATACAACGTATACATTGTATATTTATGGAATTTTTAAAAAAGCTTTGAAATCCTCGAAACACGTTTGACAGACATGGAACTACTTTTCCCACAGGTACAATATACCCCAGCGCAGTTATTGAGGTAACACACATCTCTCAATTCAAGATGAAAGAACACCAAACATTTACAGGAACATTCTCACACATCACTCATGTTCAATCACATCAGTCTTGTTGTTCAGCAATCAACACATCATTTCCCTTTCTCCTCGATAAATAAACCCTATTAAAAGATGGCCTGGCATTAGAATGCCTAACACTGAGCGACACTGCCATAGTTGTGGTAAGCCGTGTAAATAACTATGTTCTGCTGAGGGCCTGCTGATCAAACACTGCACCAAGCACCATTTTCTTTCTTAATCGACTGTATCATACAACCCCCTTCTGTTTACCTTAAACCAGATTGACCTTTTATAGAGCTGATTACTACGTGCTAATTACACTACACAGAAGGCTGGAGTTAGAACACACAGCAGGCAAACAGGCTGGAATATACACACAGACTCGCACATGCAAACACACAGACTTTCACACACACACACACACACACACACACACACACACACACACACACACACACACACACACACACACACAAACTCTGGTTTTCACACAGAGACTGGTACACACACACAACCCCCCCCCACACACAGGCGTTTACACACACACCCTGATCCAGCGTGTATGTGGCGTGTTTACATGTGGGCTCCCATTTTGTGGTGGCGCGTGATAATCAACATGATCAGAAATCTGACTAACAAATGCTCCAGCAGCGCTGGTAGAGTAAACAGGTAATACATCTCGATCACATCAGCGTAGCATTCCACTGTAAACACTTTGTTCAAAATTCGTACTTGTGGCATCTCGTGCTGAAGGGAGATGCCGGCTGACATTCTTGGCGCTCTCCACAAGAAAGAGCTGTTGGAGAAATAGAGCTGTGAGTTTATGGGTTTGGTCATTTACGAGTTTCGCCAGAGCATCTGGTGGCTTTAATCACATGGGGGGAAATTAGTCAGAAATGTAGGAATGGTGAGGAGGAGGCGAGGTTTGGGTCAACTGGAGAGGGAGTCTCACAGGCCACCCTCTGTGTGTACTGAAAGGCTTTGTTGATACCTTACTTCACAAATGAGTCATTTTCAATGGACATTTACGCTTATTTATGCAGGGATGGGGTCCATTCCATTTCTAATTCAGTCAGTTCACCTCTTGAATTGAAATTCAATGTACACATAGAAAACAACAGGCACTTTTCAATTGATGAAATGTGCCCTTGTAAAGTGGTTCCTGGTCTGAACCCGTGCGTTCGCAGCAGCTATCAAAGGTCACAGTTCACGGTCATTTTAACAGTCAACACCAGGTTCACTAAGAGGAGAGGGGAGGAAGCTGCCGTTTCTAGCAGTGACTGAAACTGATCTCTCTCCCTTGTAAAAGGTGCACACCAGACACGTGCAAGTGGAATCGCCTCAGTGAAATTGATCTCGGCGTGAACTGAATGAGTGAAGTGTATCATAGCCCTTTGCCACCTGGAAGTCCCTGTGTGTGCATGCAGACCTGCATGCAAGTGTGTGTGTGTCTTAGCATGTGTGCACACGTGCATGTGAACATGCGTGCGTGCGTGCATGTGTGAGTGGCGACTGACATCTAACCCGTGGGCTAAAGTAATCTGATGGCAAAGAGGGGCGTGAGGCGATACCTTCTATAACTTCTACCCCTCAAATTAGTAGCACTTTTAACAAGCCTGCCCACACACGGTTAACAAAGTGCTCACGACGGCAGGCCTAATAATTAACTGTGGAGCTCCCCAGATGAGCTCCAGGAGAGAAAGGAGCCCCATATATCATCCAACTATAGAGTAAGTCCTCCCCCCACCCCTCAGAATGGAAACAATATCATAAAAGGCCTGTAGTGACATAAAACAAAACCATTAGCTTTGACGTCGAGGGAGGAGAAGTTAGCTCATTTGGGGTTTAAAAAAGGAAAGCGTCTGGGCTGATCCTGTTCTTTATGGCCTGCCTGTCTGTGTAAGTCCCCAGATTTATCTCGGTGTCTGCACAGCAGGGCATAAATCATCTCTGGTCCCTCTGCCTCTCTTTCTGCCCTTCTTTTTCTCTCTCCCTCTTTCACTCTCTCTCTCTCCCTCTGTCTCTCTTCCATCTCTCTCTCTCTCTCTCTCTTTCCCTCTCTCTCTCGCTCCCTCTCTGATGTCAGAGCTTGGGATGTGGCCGTCAGCGTCTGCAGCAGGAAAGGGTCCTTTTTTTCTCTTCTCCGGAAGAGTTAGGCCTTGAGACATTACCACATTGTATTTTGCGGTGCAGTTTGGGGGAACACTCCTGGCGCTGGCCAGGCCTGTGTGCCTCTGGGGCCTCTTTCCCTCTCTCTCCCTTTAATTAGATTATAACCGGGTCCCCATTTTGCCATTCTGCTGCCTGGGCTCCATCTCTCAATCCGCCAACCCGCTACAGTACCTTTGCCGGCCGCGGCACCATAATATCTGGACTTAAGGGTAGGAAATGACTTAAATGTCGGTTAGACAGGATTCTGTTACACCCAATGGTGTGCTGACAAAACAGCCAGGGTAATGGAGATGTTAAAAGTGCGAGAGCAATTGAGATTTACGGCCCAGGTTCTATGAAAAGTGCACACCCGACCAGAAGCACCACAGGCTGCGCTGCTGTGGCCAGGAAGACATTTGGGCCGCAGCTGAGAGAACCATCACCACCCGGGTCAACTCCAAAACAGCCAATTAGAAGCGCAGGGACTGTTGCAGATCAATAAATGTCACCCGAGCATGGCGCTGCTACTCAAGAGGCCCAGACTTCATTTGTAAAGAATAAGGGAAAGAGGAGGAATGAGGCTGTCGGCCTGGATGCGAGTCTCTGAAGTACAGCCACTGGAACTCTCGTCTTGCGCCAAGTTATGGAATTATCTGAAGTTGTCTACTCAGCAAGGAAAACAACATGGTGGCATTATGGAATGATACATTGTATATAACAGTGGCCAAGCTCCTAGAACAAGCATGAGAAGTCATGGCTCTACAATATATAAAAACAATTGCTCAAATACATTATCCAAAAGCTAAATAGAAAATATAATAAATACCAATGGCTCATCAACTGCTTGAAGTTGATTCATTAGTAAACTATTGTGGGTTTAAACGATACAAAACATTCACGCAGTGAGATACATGAAACCAACAAGGCATACATTCAATCCCACCCCAGAGCTGTCTATCTAAATGGGACGTCTGGAGACTTCCCTCGGAGGAAGTGAACAGGAAGTGAACAGTATGACTGACTCAGAGTCGTAAATCATTTCGGGGAGACGCTGGGAGCTGCCAAAGGGAGAGCGTTTTCCATGTAGACCACTGAGAGAGGAGCTCTCCAAAGACGTCCCGCTGCACAGCGGGGTGGCTGGATGGATGGCTGAAACTGTGTGTTATTAGTCATTTCTTCCCAAAACATAATGCAAGTCACGATGCTATGATATGATAACAAAGTGTGTCGCTTTAGGCTTGGGGGTTTCGTCTGGGAAATGGTTACAGAGGTTACAATTTCACAGCACTGCAATCGGGAATATGCTCAGGCCCTGGAGGCACATTCTTCTCTAATGTTCTCAGTTCTGTACCAATGGGAATTAAAAGTGTGACTGGGAGTTTGCATAGGTGTGTGTGTGTGTGTGTGTGTGTTAACTCGACTCTCACTGAAGGTGTCCTTGGTTGAGAGGCATCCAAGGAGTTGAGGAGGAAAGAAACAAAGATGACTGCTTCCTTAAAGGAGGAGGGAAGATTCCCTGAAATATGTTGATATTCCATCCTCTATATTGCATACAGATTTGCAACATGGCCGTCAGAGCGATGGAGCTCCTGCCGTGAAAGAAAGCTCACAGGTAAAACCAGTGCCAGGTGCACAGCTGCTTCCAACTAACAGCTCTCCCTTTCTCTCTCTCTCCGTCCCCGCTCTCCCTTTCTCTCTCTCTCCATCCCTGCTCTCTCTTTCTGTCTCCCCCCCCCACACACACACACAAATCATTGCACAGATCAGACCGCACATCAAAATGGGATTCAGTAAAAAATGTAATTGTTTCTAAGTGATGTACTTTACCAGACATTCAGTCCATTTAGACCCTCCTACTACCCCATATATACGAATAGCAGTTACAGCAAGACCATTTGTAACTGAGTGGTTTAGTCTGGAGTCCATGACACACAGCACACATGAGTGAGTTAACTGTAGAGCTCCATCCTAATCCCAGTCTAACTCCTAGACCTCTTCCCTCTGTTTGGTTTCTCAGCTGTTTAGTTTACATAAGAGGGACATCCCCATTTGTAAAGTTCATCACCACATCCCCCTCCACACACGACTCACACTCTCCACCTACGACAGAGCACTTCTACCCTTCCAAATACAAATAATCAGCCATGATGAGCGATAGGGCCGGCCTGCAGAGGTAATCGTAATGACGGATAATCACCGAGCCCAATTTAGACCACTTCGTTCTACTTAACCAAGCCCACCCTAGGATCTCGGCATGGGGCTGCTATGTCGGCTGGATTTGGACCTCGTTACTGCTGATGGAGTCTTTTGGATGTGCTTGGATCAGGTTTGTTTCCAAAACCTCTCCTCGAGTACTGTACACCAAGCTGGTTCCACATGTTTGATGTAGTCCAGCAATAGCACACCTGATTCAGCTAATGATGGGCTTGATGGTTAGTTGACTATTTGAATCGGGTGTGCTTTTGCTGGAATAAATGCCTCTGGGTACTCAAGGAGAAGTCTGGGAAACACTGGTTTAGGCTGTAACTGGGGCCCAGAATCTTTCCTTGTCAGTTCACACCTGGCTTTACACACATGGCCATGTGAATTGAACACAGTGAGAGATGGGACATGCAGGCCAGGCACAGGAGGTTGGTGGCACGTGGTAATGGCTGGAGCCGAGTAGGTGTAATGGTATCAAATACATCAAACAAATGGTTTCCATGTGTTTGATGCTATTCCATTCACTCCATTCCAGCCATTATTTTGAGCTGTCCTCCCTTCAGCAGCCTCCACTGAGGCCAGGCTATAACTAGGGCCAAGAATATTTCCTGGTCATGTCATGTGGTCAGGTGAAACTCCTGGACCTACCCAAGGCCATGTGTGTTGAGCACAGTGGGGAATGGGACAGGCCAGGAATGGGGCTGATGTCAGACAGTACTTTAACACCATCTGCCTGAGTCTCTGTTTCCTCCAGTTTCATAGGAACCCATCAGAGAGATGATACCCTGCTGATTCTCATCTATAAAGCTCACTGCATGTGTGGACCAGTGACAGCTCTGCGAGAGAGAATGTGGAACAAATTTATGTGGTGAAAAGCAGAGACCATATAGGACATAAGGGAGAGTGAGGGATGGAGGGAAGGAGGGAGTGAGGGAAGGAGGGAGTGAGTGAGGGATTGGAGGGAGTGAGTGAGGGAGAGAGTGAGTCAGGGAGTGTAGGATGGAGGGAGTGAGAGATGGAGGGAGGGAGTGAGGGATGGGGGGAGTGAGGGATGGAGGGAGTGAGGGCTGGAAGGAGTGAAGGAAGGAAGGAAAGAAAGAAAAGACAATGCTTTAAAAGGGACAGAAAAATCCCTGAAGAAAAATATTATTCAACATTTATTTAGAGAGCAACAGAGAGAGGGGTGAGACAAAGGAGTGTTACCAACAGAATTTGGAGACGTGAGAAGTGGAAAGGAGCGTTTTGAGGAGGTATTGGAGGAAGGTGCAATATTTGTAAATGTGTGTGTAGCTGTAAAACACATGGCTGTTTGAGTAAAAGGTAATGGTCCATAGGGTGTGAATGTCTACACAGTGTCTCCCTCACGGCGAGATTCTCTGTATCTCTTCTTACATCTATGTTCAATATATTCTCTCTAGGTGCAAATGAGCATAAGACAAAAGTGGAGCATTTTACCCACTGTAAGTTATGTTACTCTGTCTGCTCTTTGTGTTAACCATTTACATCATCAGTACTCAGTTTATAGTCCTTCCCCACACTCATTTCACTTTCATCTCACCTCAATCATTTTCTCCTTTATCTGGTTGATTTTGATGAATGTGTTGTATACTGGCAAATGTAACCCTCCGCGTCAGTCTTGTATACCCCAATATAGTTGATCCCATAACTGTGGTCATTGTGTGTATAAAACCGACCCTGAGACAACCATGCACTGGTGCTGAATGAAGACAGATACTGTTTGGATTGGTTGGCCCAAGCGCTGGTGATTGCTCTAATTATAACAAGTTCGGATAAACTACCTCAATCTCCTCGATTATAATTCACACTTCACTCCACTAGATGGCAGTATTGACGTATGCAAAAATGCTGAACCTTGGTGTATTCTTAACCTTGGTGTATTCTTGACAGTGCTCCCGATGGTTAAATTGGTCCGCTAATACAGACCTAGTACATTTTCTTAATATATATTTTCAATTCAGATTGTTCAGCAAAGCTATGCTTTGTGCCTCTCATAATAGCTTGAGTGAGGATCTAGAATTGTAATGACATCACAAGAGGCACTCAACAGAACTGACCTGTGTTCAGCTCACTAAATACCTCACCTCAGGACTGTCAATAACACTGTTGTACTTAGCACTATATCTCCTACACACCCTGACCTGGGTTCAGTTTGCTAAATACCTCCCCTCCTGACTGTAAATAACACTGTTGTACTTGGCACCATATCTCCTCCACGCCCTGACCTGTGCATCCCGTCTGTATACGGTATCCTCTTCGCTTTGACTGCCTTTTTGACCCTTGATATATTTGTTTTTCAGTATCCAGGAAGAACGGTTTTCTAGTCTGTGGGTGTATTCTCTGCTGCTTTGTGTTCTAAGGGACCCTTTGGCCCAGAGTTCCTAAACTAAGTGATCCAAGTAGTGATCCAAGTTTAGAGGAAACACTAACACGCACACACTCTTTCTCACACGCACACACGCGCGAGCACACGCCTCGGGGCCTCCTGGGAAGCACCAAGGCCATAATCAAACCTGTCTGGTGAGGGTGATGACTGACTGTCTGGGCCTGGCAGATCTACAGACCCCCATTTAGTTGGAACTGTGTTTGCTCGCCTATTCAGCTCTGTAAAACAGTGAATAACAGTGAAAAATCAGCCTAGCTCTGCGATGTGGTGGCATGGTCTCCATATCTGTCTAGAGTTAAACTAGGTCTGCTCAGACATAACAAATGTCTATGACAGTGATTTCAGTCAGACGCACTCTGGTAGACCATGAGCAGGGTTGCGTAGGTTACTTTCTAAACGTAATCCGTTACAGCTCCAAGTTACTTGTCCAAAATTGTAATCAGTAACGTAACTTTTGGATTACCCTAACTCAGTAGCATAATCTGATTACATTCTGTTACTTTTACTTTCCCTTAAGAGGCATTAGAAGAAGGCAAAAATGTATGTTACCAATTGAAAGACATCTATTGCAGGATAAATCAATGTTAAAGTACATAGCTGGCCATATGTGGATGTTACATTTTACTCTATGGGTTGGTTATGTAGGCTTCTTCTAACCCATCGCTTTCTACTACATATAATAATACCATTAAATTATATCTTTACATTAAAAACCAAAGTCTATCAGAATTCCAGTCATTCCAATAAATGTTATACCCCTGATCTACAAGAATAGGACTTGGAAATAAGTATATAGATTAGCCTAATTGTTTTACCTGAGCATGACCCCAAAAGTAAGGACTTATTAGCCAGCCCTACTCTGTTGTTTATGATTTTGTTGTCATGGAGGACTGATTGGGCTCATTGATTCGAGTTGAAAAATAAATGCTGCGCCCATTGAATGGCATGCTTTGCCAAGTGTGCAAAGCTTTCAGTAGGGCAAAGGGTGGCTACCTTGAAGAATCTAAAATATAACACTGTTTAACACTTTTTTGGTTACTACATGATTCCTTGTGTGTTATTTCATAGTTTTGATGTCTTCACTATTATTCTACAATGTAGAAAACAGTAAAAAAAATAAAAACCCTTGAATGAGTAGCTGTGTCCAAACTTTTGACTGGTACTGTATATATAATTTATAAGTCCAAAAATAGATGTAGCAACTACATATTGCCTCTTTAAGTCTATCAAAAGTGTACAGGTATGAACATGTGTCCATTAGGCCTATGGATTTCATTAGGCCTAATCCGTTACTCCCCAACCCTGGCCACGAGGCTGGAACCATGAGGCTAAAGGAGGAGAGGGTAAGCCAAGGTGTCTAGATCAGAAACACTGGTTACCAAATAACCTTTTTTTTAACAAACAAGAGATAAAGATCAGTGATCACACTTTTATAAAATAAAAATATGTTTATTGCCTGAACAACTGTTTTTACGCTAAATGTATTGTGACTCTGCATATCATGGTGTGCTACCAACCCTGTTCCTCCAGTACCCCCAACAGTACACTTCTTATTATTTCATTTTAATCCCCTTTTTCTCCCCACTTTTGTGATTACGAGCTTGTATCGTCAATGCAACTCCCCAATGGGCTCAGAAGAGGCGAATGTCGAGTCATGCGTCTCCCGAAACATGACCCACCAAGACGCGCTTCTTAACACCTGTTCGCTTAACCCGGAAGCCAGCTGCACCAATGTGTCGGATGAAACACTGTTCAACTGACAACCGAAGTCAGGCTGCAGGCGCCCGTCTCACCACAAGGAGGCACTAGAGCGCGATGAGAGCAGTACACATTTTTATTGTAATCCTGGACAAGCACACCTGATTCAACTTGTCAACTAATCATCAAGCCTCAATGAGTTGAATGAGGTGCGTTTGTCCAGGGCTACAATGAAAATGTGTACTGTTGGGGGTATTCAAGGACCAGGGTTGGGAAACGCTGTGATACAGCAAATACCACCATGGAAGTGAGCTCAATGAGAGTCCCTTGTGGAGAATGAATAAACTACAACTCTAAAGAGCTCCTGCTGTACCATGATTATCCACCAGGTGTCCCTATATTGTCAGAGATGAACGATAATGTAAATGCGAGTACACTCTGATTTTCTGATCTGTGCCTAGTCCTCAGACAATCAACTGATGAACTGAAAGATGTGCAAATCACATGCAGAAAATGTTTGAACACCAAAACATGTCATCTCATATTATGATAAAACCTTCCCTCTGAAAACTGAAACAAGGTAAACAAATGTTTTAAGACATTCCCTCTCATGTCTGGAAGCATGCAGTGGAGTGATCCTGACTCTCCCTGAGGCAGCTTCCTTCAACAGTGGGAATTCCACTACATTTTGGAGGATGTAAAATGTTGGATATCGGATCCGCTCTGGAAGTGTACACGACGTATACAAAGAAACAACAAAACCAATCGCTCTCCACCTCGGTACGGTCTGCTGTGGAATGTTAAGGGATCAAGAGCAAAAAGTCCATTGATGTTGAGACTTTCTTCCACTCCTGTGAGAAAAACACTAACCTGAGGGAATCCTTGTTCTCTCTCTTGGATTCTCTCTCTTTCACAAACACACATGTAATCACAAGCACACTTACAACACACACACTTTCACAAGCACACACCTAATGTAGCCTACACGTTTGTACACTTCCACACACACGCGCACACACACACAGGTGTGAGTGATGGCTGACAGAGGAGGGATAAACAATGTTACACTACTAACCTGGGTTCTGTATACCTTTGTACTATGCCTCACTTAAAGACTTACAGTAGGATGATAGACTATTGCCTTGGGCTCCCTCTTACTGTGTATGATTAGTCCATGCAGCTCCAGGGAATTACTGTGAGGAAGCTGGAGCTTCAATTGGACTAAGCTGCTTCATTATGAGCTCAACTGATGTGTGGGGTCTCAGACAAAGCAATTACACTCGTCCCTTTCATGTTCTGTATATTTATCAGAAAGACTGATGTAAGGTCTGTGCTACTGTGTCCATTTGAATGGAATATATAACCGTAGGGGTTGTGTCATTATAATGCCATAGGGAAGATTCTCTACAAAATGGTCAATGCAGTAATGAAACCAAAGAGAGAGTGAGATGTCCGAGGTGGTCTGCGAACCCTCAATGGTGTGGACATTGTTTTGATTATACGAAGACAATTTATGTGATGGCTAAAATGAAAAGAAAAGTCATTTTAATGAAAGCAAACATTTTATACCTCCACTCAAACATGGCAGTACAAAAATCACACATGTATACAGTAGATGTCAACTCCTCTCCTCCATTCAGCAGCACCTTTATCCAGTGATCTAGAGACCATCCCACATTTTAAAAAACTATAGTATGCTATGGTATATATACTATAGTATTAAGTGTAGTGTTTTTGCAGACTGTGTTTACTATAGTAACCTGTAGCATTTACAGTTAACTATAGTATAAAGACCGTCATAAAAGAAAAAGTGTAGTATATACTATAGTAATTAATGCAAGTGTTTTTGAAGATTGTAGTATTTACTGTAGTGTTTTTGCAGACTGTACTTTACAATAGTATTTACTGTAGTGTTTTTGCAGACATTACTGTAGTATTTACTATAGTATTCTTGTTTTATTATCTTTAACATAGAAGTGGAGGCTTTTTTCCTTTATCTATTGGGGAAACACTAAGAGAGCTAATTTTCCATAGCCTGTAGGTAGGTAGGACTGGGGTCTGAACGGATAGTTCAGAGCTTCTGCTCTTTTCTATAACCTGTAGGGACACACAATTATAGGTGGCACAAATTGGGATATGGGGGAGGGTAATGGTCACGGTATATGCCAATTAAATATTGTAGTATTTAATATAGTGTTTTTGCTGACATTACTGTAGTATTTACTATAGTATTCTACTGCATACTACAGCATTCTATAGTAAGGACTACACATGATCGAAGGATACTACAGTGTGTAGTATATTATAGAGTTTACTACACAATTATATAGTAAGTACTGTAGTATTCTATAGTAAACTGTAGTATTTATTCATGTGAATGAAACACAGTACTGTTTGAAGTCTCAGACCATAGGGCTATAGACAGTCACACACACTTGCATAGCGAACTGTCTCCATACACACCCCTGTCTCATGTTAAACTCTTCCCTATCCATCACACTGTTCCTTTTTCTAGTGCAGTTCACGACATACAGAGTTTGAAGGCTTGGAGTGTTTCTCAAACACACACCCTGTGGCCAATCCGTAGGTGGGTAGTGATAAAGGTGGTCTGAGGCGAGGCTGTACAAAGTGATCTGCTCTTCCGGGTTGGCTCACGCCTGGAGCAGCTGTCCTGTAAGGGCAGGGCTTCTGTCCCGGATCAGAGCACATGACATCTGGGCCACCTTCTCCACTGACCGCCCCCAAAGTGTAGCTTCCTGCAGCATCCACATACAGACAGAGAGACACTGTGAGGATCCTGAGTGCAAAGACACAAAGAGATGATGTTTGGATCGTCTGCATAATCTGATCCACAGACAGACAGAATGTGCTGCTGCATATCCTGATCTATCAAACCAATCACAGTGTGGAGGATCTCCTCCACAAGTTTGACTGTTCAAATACAATACACAGCTCTTTGAGCTCCTTTAGAACAGACAAAAACAGTACAATCCACCAAGTATACCCATGGGTGTTCAGACACACACAACCTGCTGGGATCACACCAGAAGCCTTGTGATTGACAGATACCACGACTTACACAGGACGTCCCATGTCGAGTCCATTGTCTCTTAGGAGGATTCCTCCCTGGAAAAGCACATTCTCCGGTGTTGTAATGCCTACCGCATGTCCATAACATTGGCCAAACAAACATTTGAATTCTCCTAAATCAAATTTTGTTAAGAATTCCCATTTGCAGGGTGGGTGGGGAAATGATTGTTGCCCACATGTGATTCGATAGCGAGTTCAATCAACAGACGGAAGCAATTTGAAAAGAGAGCACTTCAAAATTAAACCTCTATGACTTTTTTGTTTTTCAAAAGTGCTTTTCTGAATTACAGGTCCCGTTGCACTCGTAAGCCCAGGCGAGGGCATTCTTTACAGTTTACAGTGCATGATATTGGACAGATCTGCAGCAAACCACACGCTCAACTACAGACAGAATGTGTGTGTCTGATCTAACCGACTAGGGTCCCACTGCTTTTAAAAAGGCAGACTCTCTAATGTTGTGGTCATTTGCTTTCGTGATTCCTCTGTGCCTTGTGTTTTTTTCAGGCTGCCTGCGAATGCCTTTCGTAATCGTCTTTCACTCCCTTCTCCATTCCGGACATCAGTGAGTGACTCCCGGTTGGGGTTAGTAGTTGCTTGATGAGGCCTCAACGTTGGGATAAGTCTAGTTTCTGTCTTTCAGACCCAGCAGTGTTTTAGAGAACTATGGCGCTGCCGTCCTGTTCCACCACTGATCTGAGATCTGAGGGGGATCTCTTGGCATGTACTCTACTCTATTCAGCCTGGTCAATTTCACATTGGACCTCGTGGGTTTGAATATCATCCTAGTCACAAAGCATTGGAAACTGTGATGAAATGAGATTTCATTAAAATACTTACTACTTCACGTTTGAATTTCACGTTTGAATTTATTTGAATGATTGTTAGTGACTACTCGTTTGTGAACCTATAGTGCTTAATCTATTGCTACGGTGTCCATATTAGGACAGACTCAGAGTCACAAGGAGTTAGATTCTGCACTCCTCTCCCAGTGGAATGATGTGTAATTGGAATGTTGTTTGATTTCATAGGTGTAAAATTGTAATAAGAAACATTTCTAATTCAGCCCTTCCTGGGTATTATTCAGATGAAACGTTATCAGTGACCAGACCTAAAAGACGTGTAGGGGTGCAGGCGAATGTACGTGGTGAGGTATGAGAGTGCTCAGAGCGGTGAATCAGGCCTGGCCGTGGTTAATGTGACTGAGCACTGGGATCCAGAACTCCTGGAATAACTCCCTAATCAGAACCAGTGTTGGGGAGTCAGATGACAAGCATTTTCCACACCAAAAGGGGTTCCGAGGCTACAACTGCTGCTAGACGGATCAGCAATGATCTATTGATTAAAGCATAATGGAGTCAAAATATGGTAGGTTTGAGCAGGTTCCAGGAGTATTTCATTTCAGCTTTTCCTGTGTTCGCCTAATATGTTTTTCTGTTTACATTTGGCCATGGTTTTAAGAAATCAGAAAAGCGCAGGGAATGAAAAAAAATGAGGCTCTCCTGCTTTTCTTTAAGATGTACCAAAGTCATTGCTATTTTATTTAAAGGAATACTTTGGGATTTTGGCAATTAAGCACTTTATCTACTTCCCCAGAGTCAGATTTTTACCTTTATTTAACTAGGCAAGTCAGTTAAGAACAAATTCTTATTTACAATGACGGCCTAGGAACAGTGGGTTAACTGCCTTGTTCAGGGGCAGAACAACAGATTGTTGGTGGATGTACTCATGGACACCATTTTTATGTCTCTGCATTCAGTATGAAGGAAGTTGGAGACAATTTCGCGAGAGAAAGCTAACTACCGTTAGCGCAATGACTGGAGGTCTATGGTATCTATTAGCTTGCTAGCAGTTTGCATCAAACTGCACACAGATATAAAAATGGTATCCATGAGTTCATCTGACTCTGGGGAAGTATATAAAGGGCTTCATTGCCAAAATCCTGATGTATCCCTTTAATTACTTGTACTTGGCAATGCAGCCTGGTTTCAAAGACTAGACGTAACATAGTAAACGTAATTCCGTTGGACTCAATTAGTAAGATATGTTTGGTTTGGTATGGCTACATAAGACAGATGGTTACTTAATTAAGGTCAAAACTAAAGTAGGGTGGTTGGTCTGGGAGGATGGGGGTGATATAACGCGAACGTCTAGCAACCCAATGGTCACGAGTTCGAATCTCGTCACGGACAATTTTAGCTACTTAGCAACTAATTAGCATGTTAGCTAACCCTTCCCCTAATAATTTTAGCAAATTCTTCCCCTAACCTTAACTCCTTTAACCCTTCCCCTAACCCTTTAACCTAACTCCTAAACTTAACCCTAACCCATCTAAAGTTAGCCAGCTAGCTACAGTAGCCACCTAGTTAGAATTCGTAACATATCATACATTTTGCAAATTCGTAACCTATTGTACGTTTAGCAAACACGTAATATATATAATACGAATTGTAATTCATAACATACGAAATGGATGATGGACATCCACCAATTAATACATACGAAACATAACATACTAAATGGAGTGTCTTAGATTTACATACAGAATAAGAAGAAATGCTCTGAGACCAGGTTGGGCAATGAGGATGGGGGCCAATACATCTGTGAGCAGTCAACAGAGTATGGCAGCAAATGTACTTTTTTACCCCAACGTTGACTGGATATTCCACCATAAGAGAAATACACGTTAGTTTGTCAGCGATTGGGAGCCAAAGCTTTGCAAGAAATCAAAGCATTCTAGGAAACCTGATTGCAACTCTTCCCCTTTATTTGCACCATAAGTAAATCACTAATACATTATTTTCTCTCTCTCTCGGTCTTCAATCTAATTCAGAAAAATAGCTTACTGATAAAGGCCATGGCTATCAGTTCATCACACAGAATCGATTCCAGAATGTTCCATGTGTTTGAGGCATTAGTGGACTATGAGTATGATAAATGCTAATTAGTCCATTATTTACCACCCAAGTGCATTGTCTAAGGGAAAGTCCGGGAAAGCATTAAGCGTATAGTGTCATGGGCTCATTTGCGACAGCTACAATCCCAGCCCTAACCACCAAGCTAATGATCACTCCCCTTAACAAGGTCTGTTTGGTTATAGGCGCAGCATGACAAGTCTAACTGCTGGAAAATAAAAAAAGAAAGGAATACAAAAAAGAGAGGAATCAAGAGAAAGCAACTGGAGATCACCAAGGAGGATTAACATTTAAAGCCCTGTCTAAACCTTTGTGTTCAATTTTTCCACTTGGGAAATACTTCATAACAACGCATTATTAAATCAACTAGTCGCTCTCTAGTACATGAGCAAGAATTGAGTCCCTTTGAAGTCACTACAGCTTTGAGCAGACAACTGTCGCTGGCTGTTACCAACTTGAGCAATTGGGGGAGAAAGGCCTGGTCAGGGTGGTGACTAAGTACCCGATGGTCACTCTGACAGAGATCCTCTGTGGAGATGGGAGAACCTTCCAGAAGGACAATCATCTCTGCAGCACTCCACCAGTCAGGCCTATGGTAGAGTGGCCAGACGAAAGCCACTCCTCAGTAAAAGGCACAACAGCCCGCTTGGAGATTGCCAAAAGGCACCTAACGGACTCTCAAATCATGGGAAAAAAAGATTCTCTGGTCTGATGAAACCAAGATTGAACTCTTTGGCCTGAATGCCAAGCGTCACGTCTGGAGGAAACCTGGCACCATCTCTACGGTGAAGCATGGTGGTGGCAGCATCATGCTGTGGGGATGTTTTTCAGCAGTAGGGACTGGAAGACTAGTCAGGAACGAGTGAAAGAGTAGACAGAGATCCTTGATGCAAACCTGCTCCAGAGGACTCAGGACCTCAGACTGGGGTGAAGGTTCACCTTCCAACATGACAACAACCCTAAGCACACAGCCAAGACAATGCGTGAGCGGCTTCGGGACAAGTTTCTGAATGTCCTTGAGCGGCCAAGCAAGAGCCTGGACTTGAACCCGATCGAACATCTCTGAAGAGACCGGAAAATAGCTGTGCAGCGACGCTCCCCATCCAACCTGACAGAGCTTGAGAGGATCTATGGAGAAGAATGGGAGAAACTCCCCAAATACAGGTGTGTCAAGCTTCTAGCAACATACCCAAGACTCAAGGTTGAAATCACTGCCAAAAGTGCTTCAACAGAGTAAAGGGTCTGAATACCTATTTAAATGTGATCAGTTTTTTATTTGTAATACAATTTTATTTTTAACTGTTTTTGCTTTGTCCTTGTGGGGTATTCTGTGTAGATTGATAAGGGGAAAAAAACAGTTTAATCCATTTTAGAATAAGGCTGTAACGTTACAAAATGTGGAAAAAGTGAAGTGGTCTAAATACTTTCTGAATGCACTGTATAACTGGTTTCAGATTGAAATGTAGGCCTATCCGATGACAGAAAGAGGAAACCGAGTCATAAATAATGGCAGCTCACTCAAATTACTCTGGATGGGCTTGACAGACATGGCGGGTACCTCTCCTGACCCTAGCTCACCCACTAAACTTTCCTGTCATTGGCAGAGTGTCTGTCTGTTCAGTGCTCCCCTCTTCGCTTCTTTCCACTGCTGGCACTCCAGGATGCATAAACTCCTCTCACTAATGAGGCCCTATCTGGCCCATTGTTACAAACACATGCACCCAAGTCACACACGCACACTCAACAGGTCCCTGTATATAGTCATGTTATTTTCCACTCCCTGTATATAGCCATGTTATTTTTACTCGTAATTGTTATTCACTGTGTATTTATTCCTCGTGTCACTATAGGGCCTGTAAGTAAGCATTTTACTGTTAGTCTACACCTATTGTTTACGAAGCATGTGACAAATAACATTTGATTTGATTCACTTGCTGAGAGAGAGGGAATCTGAAACAGGGGGGGGGGGGGGGGGGGGGGGGGGTCATTTCTCCATGTCTCTAGCACCATCTAGTCAGACCCAATAAAATGTCCTCCAGGGCCGAGGTGGTTTTCCATTGGCTCTCAGTCTCACCATGTCTTCCAGAGGTTTAATATGGATGGGGAAAACAGTTGGTTGGGGTGCAACACCACACACAAATGGGCCTCCAGTATCTCTGAGGCATAGAGAAGTGCTGAGACATGTGGAATAGAAAGACACCTGACTTGGAGAAGAAGTAAGTATTATAAAACAGGTACTTTGGATTCTGGATGCTGATTGGCTGAAACAGTATACAAGTAATGATTGCACTGTAATCGATGCTTCTCAAATGCCTGATCTAAATATGTGTACCAATAAATACGTATACACACTAGGTATAGTGCCCACCTGTGTTGTGGGATACAATGAAAAGTCCCAACACATGTATCTGAGACCTAGTGCTCTCACAACAAGGGTAGGTCCATTTTTTGGGACATTTCATATTAACCTAGGGAATACGAAATTAACCCAAATGAGCTTGACATATGCAGCATTAGAATAAAACCACAGAGCACTTTGATAACGGAATATAAATAGAATATATTTCACCGATATTACACATGGGGTAACCTCACTTTCCACTTTATCATGACAGTCTGCCATGGACTTTCACATAGAAAATCTCCCTGACAAAAGTCCATCATTTGTACATATTAGTAGGAAGTGTCACAAGTTAAACATGCCATATGTAACCCAAGAGCAGAGCATACATTTACACTCATATAAAAGTTACTCCTCTACAGCAAATCATCCACACCTCATATTTTAATACCTAATACCTGTTCCTTCTACATGGACATGTTCACTTAAAAGGGCATCGACAAATTTACTTAGAATAGGTATCAAAAGTTAGTGACATATTGGATAAACACAAATGCTCTCTCGTGAGCACGGACACACACACACACACACTAGCCTTGTTATTCCAAACTGAAACCACACGTTTACAGAATGGAACTACAAATCATTACGGAATCTATTTTTACGTACTGTTTAAGAGGAGGATTTTGACAGGAGTAAGACTATGCCTCTTTGAAAGAGGAGAAAACATCAGCAGACCACACAATAAGCAATCCTTTGAGTACTAGCTAACTTCACTTTTAAAAATGCCACAGATGGGATCAACCTTTCCATCATGGAAGCAGAGCTGTGTATAGCAGTCCACCGCCACACATGAAGAGGCTCTTTGAAGCTTTGGGTTTTAGCAATTAGGAGTTTTAACAGTGACAATTTGCACGCCTCTGTCATTTTGAGATCTCAAGCCCCGGGGACTAGCTACCGAGGGCTCCCACTTCAGTTCCCTTCATGGATTGCCAATGGAGCTGGAGTCCTCAGTAAAAACAGCTCATGGAAACGCTTTCAGTAGCGCCGGGCCAAGTGTCCTGGAAAGAGTTGTTAGAATCACACTACCCTACGAAGAAATCGTCCAGAACGGCCTGTTGAGACATACTGCATGACAAAATGTTTGGGGCGCATTGTAATGTTCTTCTTTGCTTGTTGTACCGTTAGCCACGAGGGCAGTATCAGTTTCTGTGGGCTGTTTCAAACTCTTCCATGAGCAGATCCGCCTTGCTAAAAACGCTGAAACATTTGCTTCTTGTTTATTATCGTCTAAAATAGTAGGCTAAAATAAGAAAAAGTTGTATAAGAAGCTCTCCCCAAATGACCTATGAGGTGAGTCCCGTTGGTACAATATGACTGGGGACGCGCACACACACACACACACACACATACCCCCCCCCCCCCTTTGGTTTAAAAGGATTGTGTTTCATCCTTCTGACAGCATGTCCTTTTCTTGGTATTGAGGACCCACAACCCCCCTCCCCTCTAATTCTATGGGGAGGCGATAGCTAGGGGCTAAACAGACAGAGGGGGATAGCAGGTCTGGTTAATGTCTGGTTCAGAGACTTGATATGAGCCCAAACCTAACACCCAAGATTTGGAGTAATTTCATCCAAAGTACAGCCTACTGTTTGGGCCATGCTAAATTAGGAGGATCCAACTCAACAGTTAAACCATTGACTTGGGATTAGTGATTCAGGCCAAAGGGTCTGGAGGTCAAGAAATGTGACAGCCCGCTGGTCAATGATTTTAGGGTGAGGCGTTGAATGTGTCAAGGTGCCAGAACGTCTGCTGCACTTCATTTGAAAACGACACGCACTGTATGAGAATTCTTAAGTGCGTCGATGTTTATCCTCCACCACTTGTGGACCTTTTGCGAGTCTCCTCAGACTTTCCAGACAAGGAAAACTGCACTTGCATTGATACATAGCTGCTTCTTAGACCCCACTGACACAACAATTGCTGTTGCACAAGCTGCTCACAGTACAGCGAGAAAACTCACTTTGAAAAGGGGTTTCCAAAATATTCTGACAACCACGGTATGTATAGACTTCCCTTTGACTAACCAAACAACAAACCCAGTCAAAATGGGACACAGAGCATTTCAGCAAAGAAAATAAAAAGGAAGTCTGTGTTTCCATAGGGTCTTTTCAGAATGAATGCTGTGTTATTTCAACAAGCTCGAGTGAGTGAGTGATGACTTGAATTTGGCCCACCGGCAGACATACCTCTAAACAGTAACCAGGACAATGACTCTTCAGTTATAGAGGCATGAAGACATGGGGAGGATGTATGCACTGGGACATACCAACCTCCACCCACACAAACACCCACCCACCCACCCACATACATACACAGACACACACACCTCATTTGGTTATGATAGTAGAAAGTCCCCATATTACAGATAAACATGACACGGTCTGTATCGTAGGACATCTTAGGTCAAATACAGGTACTGGTATTTTGCTCACTGACACCCCAGACATCCCAGACATGACACACCCTGGACTTAAACCCAGTACATCCTGGTCACGGCTTAGCGTCCTCACTTCCACTCCAAACACGGAGGTAGAATGTAATCGCAGACATATCTCCCATAAGCCAGGCATACAAACACCGGTGCAACAATGTGTTTCTATATTTCTGTCAAAACAACGGCATCTCACAGACTAAACAACGAGGGGATGTGCAGGCCGTGCGGCCTACCAGATGATGAGTGTGAGACTGAGTGGGCAGGCAATGGGCCGTGAAATTGATATCAAAACACTTCACAAAAAAAAAAAACAATAGGTGTTTGAGACAGACGCATCACTGATTTCAATCAAATCTAAACGTTTGGAATTGGACTCCATTCTCATCACCTTCAAAGATACAGTATCTGTAGGTAAGATGTTCTAACATTGTAATCACATTCAAGGATTACTGTGAGGATTTTCCACAGCCCAAAACACACAATACCATATCACAGTGAGGTCTTGCCCCCAATGAAGACACAAGCACACATCTGAAAGGTGAACACTTCTCAAAGAAGCCTTAAAAAGGAACATGCAAAGCAAAAGTGTAATCCTTCCAGTGCCATCTCTCTCACACAACATTATAAAGACGTGTTAACTCTATCCGCCAATACTGTGGGTGGTCAATACTGTGGGTGGTCACAGCGCACAAAGCTAGTGGTAAAGTAAATTCACATATGAATACACTTTGACGTTCTTTGCCTGAGTATATGTTTACAAACTAATTTAGAGAGACCTGGAATGTATTAATCCACTATAAAAGAACATATCCTTTTGTTTGTAATAGTTCCCGTAGTTGGAATGCCGTTTCCCCGATTGGGACATCTAAGTCAAGTCCTATCACTGAGAAAACCCATTGCTGGTCTATTTAAAAATCGCCCAAATCAAAGCTGAGTAAACAGTGCTTTTGGTATGTCTAAGTCCTCCCTAGCCAAACTCCTGCGGTTGAGTTTCACACATACCAACACACATCTGGCGCACTCTGGGCACAAAAGATCAAGCTTGATATTCTGCAAGTCTCCTGGGTCCACATCTTCCCAAGGCCCTATGGGCACTGGTGCACTATATAGAGGAAAGAGTGCCATTTGGAGACTCACCCAGGGGGGTTCTTATCTTGGTTTCCCCAGGAATCCACAATAACAGTTACAGACATCATTATGAGAAAACAAAAGAGAACAAATTAGGCTTATGACAGGGGAAAATACTGTGTGAATGAGTGGCTGCATATTGGAACATAAATCTGATGCTAACCATTAGAAGATCTACAGAAGATTGGCCAAATCTGTCAGCGCTGTCGGATATGTTATTGGAGTGACGCAAAACAGTTTTCACATTGGGGTTGAGTTTTTGCAAGCACTTGATTCACTTTATCTATGGTTCATTCAGCCGTGCACTTTTCCTATGCAGTGCCTCAAATTATACAGTACACTTTTTCCAAACCCTGGTACAAGACAGATTTCAAATCAACAGAGCGAACTAACTATATGTATTTGAATTACTGTTTTAAATTACAGTTTACCTCATTCCTTGCATTCTCACTGTGTCAGTGTAGGTCCTTCTCTAACAAAGATAAAATAGTGCTTACATTTGTCCTGTTTCATTGTATGTACAAGTAGGTAACCTGTACCAGTGTGAGGTTTGAAATGGAAATGTGTTTTTTGCATATCCCAACTCCTCCTTAGACACCCTCGTAGACTGGGGTCACGGCCAGGGTTCATCCATTATTCATGACGACCCTGGAGCAATTAGGGTATTAAGCAATTAAGTGCCTTGCTCATGGACAGATCGACAGATTTTTCACCTTATCGGATCGAGGACTCAAACAAGCAACCTTTTGGTTACTAGCCCAATTCTCCAACCGCTAGGCTACCTGCCACCCATATGAAAGTACTCTTGAAGGGTGCTACTCAAGATCTATAACCCATCTCAGTTACCACAAATACACGTGGCATCTTAGCCCAGGAGAATTGTTGAGCTGTGGTTGAGGGTGATTGGGAGCGTGCCCGAAACCACAGTGGCGGTGGTCGTCCCATGATCCCCTGTGACATCGGTGAGGGTGCACGTCCAGGTATGATTATGAGAAGGGTGTACAGTTTCGCCTGCCTGCCATGTGGACGGTGGACCTAAACAGGGAAGAGAATAGACCTATAAAGCCTTTCCTTTTTTCTTTCTCTCGCTTTTCTCTTTATTTTTCTCTTCTTTTCCAGGGGCTAATCTCTTCTCAGGTTTAAGGTAATCCTGGTCTGGGATCTTTGAGAAGGAAACGCGGGGCGGGTAAACATCAGGGCTCTCACTGCGGGGATTAGAGCGCCCATATATCACTGTGACAACCCTCTTTTCATGCGGTGACAGTTTTCCTAGACCCTGCGCTGGGGGGGATCCGGTGACACTTCCTATCGCCGCGGCAGCCATTGATAGGGGATACGATCAGTTTTCACACCGTCAGATCGGTTTACTGCACTAGAGCGTCTCCCAACTCTCACCACGACAACTTCAGCCAACGGCTTAAATGGTCTGAGTGTTCAGTGTTCACACATCATGGCACACATGTCAGGTGTGCATCTTTGGTCAGGTAGAATAACACCATCGCAACAGGTCTGTGGAGGGGCTTTGATCACAGATCTTTCCACAAAGGCGGCAGTTCATTGTCCGTGACTCCATTTGTTCAGCTTGGGAGAAATCTTTACCTTAGGTAAACATAGGAATGGTTCAGCCACGCTGCGTTCCAGCTGTGGGTGTTGCCTTGAATAACATGAAACCACAGTCATGGCTCCTTTAAGTAGATCAACTTTGGGTCCAAAATACATTTTCTGAATGCCAATGAGTTGGGGATGAAGAAATTCATAATTTTTATACACTTAAAATGGCACACATTTATTCATCTTTAAAGCTAAAATACTACTAAAATTGCCATTAATATGTGCAAAAGTGTACTGTGGCAATCCATTCTACTGTAGATAAATATAACTCAACCCCAGACATTCAGTTCTCCATTATCCTGTACTGACTTCAGGGTGTGTCTTGTATTCCCCCAGTATGATACATAACAGAAGCATTTCAATTATCTCCATTATTGTTCTTCTCTATCCCTACTTACTGTGGTTGAGAACAACCATTCATTTAACACCAAGTGTGAAAACACTTAGGGGGAAACAAGAGCTGTATGCTGTTAAGCAGGTAATTTTGGGGTCACATTACCTCAGACGTAGACTACATTATATTTCTCCTTCTCCTCCTCTCTAAGGACAAAGTCAATACTGAGCAAAAACAGAGAAACAACAAGAACATTTAGTTTTGGGGGGATATGAAGAAGCGCAAGGGGTCAACAATAGATCCCTGCGGGACCCCGCATGTAATATCAAAGACATAGTCTCCTAATGCAACAAAACATTGTCTCCCAATAAGATATCAGTTAAAACACTCCATTACCGGTCCTGATAAATATACTACATGGCATTCAGGTTGCAGAGTATACAATGAAGCAATAGTGAAAATGTACTCCACTATCACCAGACACCATCAGGTAATTTCACTTGCAACTTTCTCTTGCTGCAGTAGGGGATCTACACTACCGGTCAAAAGTTTTAGAACACCTACTCATTTAAGGATTTTTCTTAATTTTTGTACTATTTTATACATTGTTGAATAATAGTGAAAGCATCAAAACTGTGAAATAACACATATGGAATCATGCAGTAAACAAATCAAAATATATTTCATATTTGAGATTCTTCTTTGCCTTGGTGACAGCTGTGCACACTCTTGGCATTCTCTTAACCAGCTTCATGAGTAGTCACCTGGAATGCATTTCAATTAACAGGTGTGCCTTCTTAAAAGTTAATTTGTGGAATTTCTTTCCTTCTTAATGCATTTCAGCCAATCAATTGTGTTCTGACAAGGTGGGGGGGGGGGGGGGGGGGTATACAGAAGATAGCCCTATTTGGTAAAATACCAATTCCAGCGCAAATAAGCAAAGAGAAACGACAGTCCATCACTTTAAGATATGAAGGTCAGTCAAAACTGAAAATTTCAAGAACTTTGAAAGTTTCTTCAAGTCGCAAAAACCATCAAGCGCTATGATGAAAATGGCTCTCATGAGGACCGTCACAGGAAAGAAAGACTCAAGAGTTACCTCTTCTGCAGAGAATAAGTTCATTAGAGTTACCAGCCTCAGAAATTGCAGCCCAAATAAATGCTTCACAGAGTTCAAGTAACAGACACATCAACTGTTCAGAGGAGACTGTGAATCAGGCCTTCGTGGCCGATTGCTGCAAAGAAACCATTAATAAAGGACACTAATAATAAGAAGAGACTTGCTTGGGCCACGAAGTACGAGCAATGGACATTTGATCGGTGGAAATTTGTTCTTTGGTCTGGAGTCCAAATTTGAGATTTTTGGTTCCAACCGCGTGTCTTTGCGAGACACTGTGTGGGTGAACGGATGATCTCCGCATGTGTATTTCAAACCATAAAGCATGGAGGAGGAGGTGAGATGGTGTGGGGGTGCTTTGCTGGTGACACCGTCTGATTTATTTAGAATTAAAAGGCACACTTAACCAGCATGGCTACCACAGCATTTTGCAGCGATACACCATCCCATCTTGTTAGGGCATAGTGGGACTATCATCTGTTTTTCAAAAGGACAATGACGCAACACACCTCCAGACTGTGTAAGGGCTATTTTACCAAGGAGAGTGATGGAGATGACCTGGCCTCCACTAATTCCCGACCTCAACAAAATTGGGATGGTTTGGGATGAGTCGGACCGCAGAGTGAAGGAAAAGCAGCCAACAAGTGCTCAGCATATGTGGGAACTCCTTGAAGACTGTTGGAAAAGTATTCCAGGTGAAGCTTGTTGAGAGAATGCCAAGAGTCTGCAAAGCTGTCATCAAGGCTAAGGGTGGTTATTTGAAGAATCTGTTTAAAACTTATTTGGTTACTACATGATTCCATGTGTTATTTCATAGTTTTAATGTCTTCACTATTATTCTACCATGTAGAAAATATTAAAAATAAAAACCTTTGAATGAGTAGGTGTTCTAAAACTTTTGACCAATAGTGTATATTATAAGCAAGATAATGTGTTTCATTCCAGTCAGTGAAGGTTTAAAATAACAAATCTCATCACATTCGATTAGATTCTTGGGTGACATTTCACCCCGCGTTCTCCACAGTGGAATTATTGCAGCAGTCCCATAGAATGGCCAAATGTCTTGGCATACGAGGAAATTAAACATGACAAAATCTATACTTACAAATGTCAAAGGGGAAATCAGGCGAGTCTCCAACCATAAGAACGACTGTTTTCAATATGATATTTGAGACTGGCAAATACAGAGAGTAGGTTTACTGATCCTTATCGGGTTCTTACAACAAGAATCCCTCTACATGACTAACTAAAGAATTCCATCTCTAAACAGGGGAATTCAAGAACACCAAAAACAACATTGCTATTTAACATTTCGTTTAGAGAGAAAAACACACAACAAAACAATCACTGACTTTCAATTTTTGTTATAATTACAGTGTGAATGTGTCAGTGAGTGCTTGGCTAACAGTCATACATCAATACATGTCAATTTGTTTTCACACAATGGTAACCTAAGTTTTGCTCTATGTAATGTACAGTATAGGAACTCTACATGCAATCTTGGTTAGGTTTCCCAGTCACGGAGTTACAATGTCTGATTGAACAGGGCCTTAAGTACATTTGGGATATTGTATTAAATTACAATTCATTAAATACTGTCCAGCCCTTTGGGTGATATGAAAATGAAATAACACAGAAGCAATGAGTTTAAGTTGGAGATGTGCATTAACATAGATATATTTGTACATATCTGGAGGCCAGGTGGACTGAAATAGGGAGTATTGGCAACCCTTTTTGACAAGTATGAATAAGCCCATCTGGGAAGAATTATCCTCAATATAACAGAAAACATATCACAGTGATTTATGCAAGGTCTTAGTCGGTGTTCCACTATCTGATAACGATAAGCATTTTCTCATAAAACTGGAACAGGAATGACTAATTAAGAGCATCACTCTCCATAGGTCAGTGGAAGACTCTGGCATGCTGGGAATCGCAGACCAAAGACAGAAACAACTGATAGCGCAATCAAACTCGCATGTGAAGTAGGTGCATCACACGCTTCCCCGTAAAGAATGCAAAGCACCTTGTTTTAATAAGATGACACGTTGACGTCAAAGACCGACCGCCGCATGTTGTCGACACTCCAAAAAAAATGGAAATCCATCTTCACTCCATTACTCAGGTTGAATCCCTCCTAGCTAATGCTGACACGGCTAAAATCAAAAGAGATGGCTGAAACCTCTCTCGATCTGCCCTGAACAGTGAGGTACTGCCATTGGTTTGCGATGTGTTATTGCTGCCAGGAAATTGAAGCTGTCATTTGTCCAAATAGCTCAATCTATAACAAACACGAAGCTCACTGGCATGTATATAAATTGTTGCACAAACAAGATTGCAACTATTATATAATTATTTGTATTGTTGTTGGTTTTTTTGGAGGGGGGGGGGGCTTTTCTATTGTGAGAACATCTGGCTTTTCTGTATCCTTTCCAGCTGTTGCGACGTACTGTTGTGGGTGAGCGCAACGTAGCCACAAGCCAGCAGTAATCCAATCGCTTCAGTAACACATATCCCGCCATCTCTAATCCCATGTTAGGAGTGTTTCACGTTCATATAATCATGTAAATTCCGACAGAAACACATTTCAGGTCAACCACATCAACCCTGACAACTCCAGTGAACTTTTGACAGGCCAATGGGGAACCTCAAACACCATCCAGAGCAGAGCCTTCCCATGAGACACAGCTGAGGTATGTATGCAGTAGGGAAAACACTTGAACCAATGTGTGTGTAAGTGTAGCATGGCTTTTTCACACTTGGAGGACATCTTTATCCCTTGCATGTTTCTTTTATTAAAAACAAAACAGAATATCTGTCTGGATGGAAAGGTTAAAAGGTTATATTCCACACAAGTAAGCACAAGAACAAACACACACATCCAACATCTAACACAGACAGAATAATTAGCCTCAAGTCCAAATGCACGAGGAGGCAAGACTCTGGAACAAGGACCTACACAGTTCTCATTGTGTTATGTTAGGCTTTTTTGAAACAAGCATTCCAGGGGGGGCTCTAAATCCATTTGAGCAGGATGTAAGACCAGGAAAATTGAAAAACAATAACAAAACAAGGGGGCATACCTTTGAGTGATGAAGCTGGATGCCATAGACTAAAATATTTCCGAGCTTGGCTCCTGTGGCGAGCTCCATCATGGCCGCCGGCTCTCCTCCCATCGGCTCGCTGGCGGACAAACCGTCCTCCGACACGTTCAAATAAACCTATCAAAAGAAGCCACGCCACACCCAGTCAGACATGCATCTCCTGCCAATAACGACACTCTCTTACAGAGACTTAGAGAATGATTAAACCTTTGGATCAATTAAAGCACATTGTTCAAAACACTCCTAAGAAAGACGTGCTGCGAATGAACAAGCATGTTTATTTAAGGTCCTAGTTTGGGAGGGATGTTGGAGGAGTGTGTTGTGGTATTCGGGGTAAACGCACGTCGGATAGGGCTCTGGGAGGTAGTAATGCCTCTGGTTCAGGTGGAAAGGCCTCACGGTGTTAATGTAGATAGATGGGCCCATCTTAAGACAGCATTAACCAGCACAGATGAGTCACTTAGTGTGTCATGCATGGGATGTGAAAGCATCTACACTGCTGCTTCAAAACTTAAGATTTCTAATTGGGCTGTTGACTGACGGCTCGACAGGGTGAATTCACTCCATTTATGTCTTCATATACAGGATGTGTGTTGAAAGCTCAATGTCAAATGTGTTAATGCATCTGTTATAAACCTTCTATTATACATCATCATATGACTAAGTCAAGTATTTCTTGAATAAGTAAAGTAAGTCACTTGTCATCTATCAACATCTGTTCCAATTCAAATAAGTGATATTATTGATTTGTTTTGCTGCAGAAGGTGCCAGTTTGGCTTAAGTCTAGACGAGATCATTACCAGGCACATACTAAATCAATTGCCGTGCACTCTGTGAAACTCGATTATCTCGCACTCTGATTGCCAGGTCATTGTTTAATGCTACAGACTAAGCCAAGGTTCCCTAAACCTCGGTCCTCAGGGCCCCAAGAGGTGCACGTTTTGTTTTTTTGCCCTAGCACTACACAGCTATTTCAAATAATTAACTAATCATCAACTTTTGATCATTTGAAATCAGATTTTTATTGTTAGGGTATAAACAAAATATGCACCCCTTGGGATCTCGAGAACCGAGTTTGGGAAACGCTGGACTAAGCCCTCAAGAAAGAACAACATGTGCCATCGAACGCCACTCAGATATCCCTCACTGTTGATTTTGCGTCCTCGCTTAAGACGGGGAAATTCTGAGATTGCTCGGTGAGCCAACTCTTGTTTTGAATTCAGCCTCCCACCTCACTAACTCTGTTTGGAATTAAGCCTTCCCATGATGCTGATGTTTAATGTAGGACATCCTTAAACTGCCATGAAATCAACTTAGGCCGGGAGTAAATGTATTTTTAATAAAGTGCTGGATGTGGGGGGGTCCTAGGGTTCTCTACCTGTGAAAAGGGCATCTGGTCCACAGTAAGAGCTGTGGGGAAAGCTCAGACACAGATGCATTTACTCTGGTGTGGTGGAGAGTGTTGCTCCCACCCTAATGCAGCCTGGAACCTAGCTCCACACCACTGTATTGGAGCTGTGTGTGTGTGTGTGTGTGTGTACACTTGCGTGCACAGAGTTTCACTGAAGACCTAACAAGGCCTTGCAACACAAATCAAGGCAGGCGGTTTAATCAAGTTATCCTGTATGACATTTGCAATGATTAAAACCGAGTTGTTTTGAAGACGTAAAAACTTGCTTAGAGAAAATTCCATAATGCAACTTCCCCAAGCCCAGTGCACCTTTTTCTCCTCACTTTGTTTTGGCAGTTGTGCTGTTGCCGGGGTGAAAAGGTAAAAATCACAAAAAGTAAACAGGACCTTCATAACGTAAATGTTTATTTTGGGTTCCAATTAGATCAATTTGCAGGGGGAGGGGGGGGGGGTTCTACTTGGGCTGTCAAGAGTTAATGTTGCTCTGTGGTTGATATTGACATCTGAAACGAGCCAAACGGTAAGTGAAAGGAGTGAAGTGCTCTCAGGGGGGGAGGGGGGGGGGGGTATAGGGTTTCTAAACAGCAACATAGTTTTGTCAGAGGGACCAGAGGTAGACTGCAAAGTGAACCTTTTTACAAGCGGAAAAGGGTTGCCTGGCCATGTAGTACATGTACCTTGAGGAAACTAGAGCCTGCCTGGACCAGACGTGTGCTTTAGAAAACACCCAGCGAAAGTTCATTCACAGTGTGGGAAACCTGAATGAGACATGATAAACGTCCACTAAGTCCACTAAGCACAGACAACACCCATATACACAATGTTCTCTGTTAACACTGCTAACTCACCTTGTTCTGAATGTGTGCGATTGCTACTGGGATATTCAAACATCAGAGCGTTTCTTGGCCTTCGCAAGCGTACAGTCCATCCTTAAAGCAACATGGCCAACTCACCATAAAGCAAAGTGATCAGTAAGGGGTAAAGAGCCCCAAGCATAGAGGACTGAAGACAGTCTAATTTCCAGTACCAGAACGAGTGTTGGTAAGGCAACTCAATTCATATGAGGCTCTATTTACACATACATCCCCATGTGAACTCACCCAAATAATGACCACTGGATGCAGGAGTGCTCGGTCTGCCTCCTCCAATGCACTCAGCATTTTTCCAACTTCAGAAAAGCAAGAACTGTTGACCTATGGATAAAAAATGAAAAGCAAGTGTCAGAAAAGAGCGGAAAATTGTTGAGTTGGCTATCTGAACAGAAATTGTTTTTACGTGCATAACCTTCCATTTCCAACGTGGTAATAACAAACATAACAGGAATAACAAACGATATCCATCATTTTGAAACAGGCTTAGTTATATTATGTTTTCGTAAACTCCTGAAGTGTGAACTTACAGAAACTCGAATAAAGTTCCACTCTTTTGACAGAGATTTGGCATCGTCTCCCATCAAGTCTGAGATCACATCCACCTCCTTGAAGAAAGACACAAAGAAACATTTTACAGAAATACTACATTAAAAAGTGAAATAAACCCAAATAATGATGTTAGTTAATGCTGTTAAATTCCATTGGAATGTAGGGGAGCTCAACTACAGTCCCGGAGGGATTTCCATGCTGGTATTAATTTCTCCCTGGCACTTAATCAATTAATTTCAGCCAGAAAGTCTCAGTCCACACACCTGGTTACCCAATAATACATGAGTCCCTGATTAGAAAGCAAGGACAAAACCAGCATGCATTACGTAGCTCCAGGACTAGAGTTGAACACCATTGATCTTAAGCTAAATTCTCTCCAAGGCTGGATGGCTCATTAGAACAAATGAAAGAGACAGGGAACCACTGCTGGGATCTCGTTGTCTCTCTGAGCTGGCAGAATGATAAAGGGTACAAAGAAGCCTGGAGAGAGAATTGTGGACGAGCCAAGTTCAATTTCATTACACTGTAAATCAAATCAAAATTCAGTGCAGTACAAAATAATAAAAGCATTTTTTGTTCACTGCAATTGTAACCACATTTTAGCTGAGTATATTTCAATAAATTTAGCCCTTGAATACAAATAGAATGAAGCTGTGTGTCCATTTCATGTCTATCTCTTCTGTCTTCCCAGTAATTCTTCCCTGGTCCTGTCTAACATTTCATACACAAGTGGAAATAAACACAGAAACAAACATCCACGCTCTGTGTTTGTCACTGACTGGGACTTGTACAATTTGAACCGTTTAGAATAACAATGACAGTTGGAAATCTAAATGGTTACGGGAAACATGTGGAGGGTTATTTGGTCCAGAAAGATAAGTCGCCTGTGGGTTCGGAGGGAAAACCATCAGTCAGAAATGTAGATTTGCAAGATTACATTTTCTGACATGATTTAAACAAGGTTAGTTGGGCATGAAATTCTGGAATGGGATGTTTGTTCAAGAGACAGGAGGTCAAGGACCAACTACAGGACACACCAGAGAGTCCGTGACCGAGGCAGAAATCAAGTTCCAGGCTGCCAGTTTCAATTCAGAAAGTGGTAAGATGTTACCACATTGTTTCCTAGTAAAACCATATAAATAGCAAGTCCTATAAGGCTATAAAATAAAGTGTTACCTATTACTTTTTCAAACTATGAGCTGCTTGTTTGAAATGCTGAGAAACTCAGACAAAGAGAAAGGATAGACAAGATTTGAATATAGTGCTGAAAGTGTAGTTCAGTGAGCTTTGTCCCGGTCCAGCCCAAGCTGTTCCTCTATCTGGCTGTGTCCATGACTAAATATCTACTAGGTCAAGGTTCATATTTTGGAAAAAGGAGTGATATAATTCATGTTCTCCAAGATTGTATTTAATCTTGAGTGAATATGAAATACTATCATATACTAAGCTCAAAATGTTAGAGATAAGGAGGTGATGGAGGTGTTCTCCCTTCATCAGATCCTCCCTTCCTATCATGACATTAATGTCTATTAGATTGGGCTCCGACACAAATTGACTCCGAGCCTAAATTTAAAAAAAAAAAAATTAAAAAAAAAGAGGCAGATGTTTCAGTTGCAGCTCTAATGCATTGTCAGAATTATGTTTTAGTGGTTAAATTCCAATTCCTTAGTCTCAGGAGACTGAAATAAATGTGACACTAATAGGTTTACTTATTAATCAAAAGAATAATGAACTTAATAAAAGCTTTTTGCTTGAATAACGTCTGGGAATGTCTTTTAAAGGACAAGTGATCTGGGGTTATTGAGGAAAATACTTTTATAAACCTAAAAAAAAAAACATTTTATTTGACCAACATGTACAGAACAAGAATTAAAAGTGCTAACGAGAACATTGTTTATAATATATTACATATTAAAACAATTTAATGTATATTTTGTATCTTCCACTACGATTATGGGATCACATCCATATTCATCATGCTAGGAGAATCCCCTAATCATATTCTACCCACAATAACACACACGCTGCAAAATCCTCCACCTGCACACACACACTGTCTGCTCGCCTCCAAGCTCCAGGACAGTTCAGGCTCTACCTCCCTTATCCCCTGTATTAGATTCATTAACGGCATTGATCACAAAGCTAATTCTGCCTCCTCCATTTTCTCTCCTTTCATCTCCCTCGAACCCCTGGGAAGGATGTATCTGGTCCCAGACACGCGTGCACCACAACACAACCCTACCGGCCACCCGAGTGCAGGGAACGATGGTTCCAATCAAAGCCAAAGTCTTCGGTTCCTAGGATCCCATACAGTACATCTCAGGGGTCTGCCATGCACCACGACAGCTAGATCCGCTGCCTGTTTGACACGTACTGCCTGATGAAGAGCTTGGCACTGCTTCACAGGAGGATGAGCTGTCTGTGCTTTCCCTGTATCACCAAAACATTTCACCTGCCATGCATTTCCCCCCTCTGTTATCAACTACTGAGGGAGGATGTATACACACTTTCCGATATACGTAGGAAGGAAGAGACTCTCGGTGGCAATGTGAGGACGGTACGGTGGGAGGCCGGGGGTGTCTGTTTTAAAACGTATGAGAATGGAGAAGTGCAATGTGATTTGTGGGGACGATATGGCAACCTGTGACCCCTTCACCATGACTGAGAATGAATGGGAGACATGTCTTACAGGGACAGTATGGGGAAATAGGGAGCCAGTCAACATGACGGGCGAAGGGCAGTAGTGAAGAGTCATCGCTGAGCACTCAATTAATCTGATAATTCTCATGGCATGAACTACATGACTACCATCTGCTTTCCGTTGCGCCGGGAGGTGGAGAGGCAGAGGGGGGATGGAGGGAGGAGGGTGTGGAAGCCTTCAGACAAGCTCCAATATACGTCTAACAGCAGATGGCAAGTCTAACCAGGGCCCACCCAAGCGGAGCTCACATGGTCTGGGAGAGGGGGGTTGTCGGAAGGGTGGAAGAAACATCAATGTGATGATCGAATGTAAAAATCTCACAAACATTGTAATTGTAATCATAATCATCATCATCATCATCATAATCATCACCATACCATGTCCAAAGCGCTCATGCTCCTCTGCAGAGCGTTGGCCAGCTCTGTAGCCTGTGCAGAGCCACCTGTGACAACACAGGCCGACTGGGAGAGAGTCTCTGAAAAAGAAAGTGTACTTTGACCACTTTTGCTCCAAATCTACGTTACTTAGCAATGATAATAATCTTTAAACATTGTGATAATTCATTTAAATCGTCACCACTCGGGATCCAACTTGATTTACGTGGGGAAGTGATGTGCCAAAGACATACACACACGAAGATGTATTCTTGCATACGCTCCCAACACACACTAACAATGAATTCATTCACACACAAAGCTCTCTTGGTATAATTACTATGCTCAATATGTCATAATCCAGTTGGTCGTCCCAGGTGCATACAGAGGTAAAGAGTAGGACTGATGACTTTATGAATGTTTCCCTGACTGTGTAGAGACCACGATGGCTCTACCGTGCCCTGACTTGTATGGATGCCGTTCACATCACAGGCTGCAAACACCCTCCCTTACTTTCTGACAAACCTAAACAAGACTTCATAGAATATCTTCCTGGGAGAACAATAAAAGACTATTCTATTTCTCGTCGACATCACTCAATTCCATTCTAAACTGGCATTGTCTAACACAGGACAAAAAAAAACTGTTGTACAGAAAATAGTGCTAACGTACATTAGGTCTATAAAGTATGTGGTTTTTCTGTCGGAAGTAAACGACGATCATGTAAATATTGCACTTAACAGTAGAAGTTGTGTATGAAAATATATACAGATACAGTCACATACCTTTGACAACGGACTCTGCTGCAGCCAGATCTCGTTTGTAGGTCACCTACAGGACAAATACAACTTAGTTTAACAACATTTTAGCATCACACCTGCTCTAAAAAGCTATGTTCATTTTTGTGAAAATATATTTAGGTTCATAGGCCTTACCCCATTACTGGCTTAGTTAAATGCTATCAAAACCATAAAAACCCTTTACTTTCAGTCATCATATCAAATAATATTACATACAATACACAATGTATGAATTCAAATCTGTACTTGTCCCTGTATAACAAACTAGTAATAAGAATACAAGCAGAGCTAAGACAACGGCCTAATTTAGACTTAAAGGCATTGTCCCAAACTGAGTTAGTGTCCCAGGCTGGCTCACCTTCCACAGGGTTGGCGGGCCCTCGATGAGCTTGGCATTGGTGCCACAGTACTGCAGAGCCAGATGAAGGCACTCGGTGCCAAACTCAAAGTCCGACTCACTGCACTATGAGGACAGGACACAAGAAACGTGGGATTGTTGACGATGCATAACAAACTGAGTTAGTTCCCCATTTCATAAACAGAGTTGAGCAAGTCTTCTGGGGACAAACAAGGGATAGGTCACAAACTCACATCGACCATAGTTACATCTAAACAGATATTTCACCTAGTTGGCTCGGGAATTCTAACTAGTGACGTTTTGGTTATTGGCCCAACGCTCTTAACCACTAGGCTACCTGCCACCCCAAATCAGAGGAGAGTTGAGTTCCTAACACTTTGGCCGAGTGCAGTGAGAACACATTGGAATCAGATTGCCGTTGCTGTAGATCGCATTGCATTGAACATTTGATATAAGCAATGAGCTCATGCCTTTTAAGATATTGTGGTGGACTACAAAGTCTAAATCAAAGTAACTCATGCTACCTGAGATAATATGCGGGCAATATTTTATCAGGATTATTTTTCTCAGGACCCTGGAACTGAAGGAGAAATTACAGGAGAAATATGACTGCGTCCTGTGGTAATTGAACCTGTAGCATTTTCTCCCGGTACAAAGGCGTGCACTGGGGACAGGATAGAGTGTCTCCCCTTTGTCTTTTCAGCCCAGAGTTCTGCCAGGCTCAATGCATGTCAAACTACAAATGTGAGGCTCACGCAGGTTTTGGGGAAAATATGTCCTACAGTGCTAATTTGACAGACACCTTACACTTTCCCAACTTTGATGGACACAAGTGGAGAGGGGGTGGGGCACTCCCCATCGTGCCAGAGCCTCTCATTTTCACAAATACACTTACATCACTACAAATTTGCCTTCATTTTCGGTGAAATGCTACTTGACTGGCCTTGACACTCTGCTTCTCTTGCATCCTGCTCTCATTTTCAGAGAGAGTTAAAGCCAAAACCAACAGGGCTCCCTGGAAATCTAAAATGTGTATGTGCCAGGAACCAAAATAACTGCAGACAAATGGGGCTCCAATTAGACCCATACTTCGGCTCTTAGTCAAGTCTTCCTACGTCCTTCAAAATACTGGTATCTGCATCACCATCTAAATCGAGCCAAGGTTGAAATAGCAGAGCTCTGAAGTATCTGGGCTGTTTGAAAAATAAATATGGTGAATTTTTGCAGTGACGGATTTGTGATGGACAGAAATTATTACAACATAAACGTTCTAAGCCTGTGTTTTAAGATAAGAATCCACACGTTTATGGTTTTGGTCAAAGGGCTGATTCCTCACAAATCTAGAAGAAGAAAAGAATATTGGAAGGATTTTCACAACATTTAATCCATAGAAGGGTTCTTTGGAGGAAGGGTTGTTGATCTTTGTATCTTCAAGCACAATTGAGAAATAATTAATTGAAGTTGGAACATGTGACATTTTGGCCTTACCCAAGCATAATGTTTCATCTGTAGGTGCTACAAAGAAAAATGTGTTTCATTTGAAGCTTTGCCGCTGGTTCTGTAATATGACTAATAATTTGATTTGAATAATGATTTTCTTACATTAATGAATATTTAAAAATGGAAACATGAATATAGAGAATCTATCATTTTTGATTTGACAAATGTTTCAATATATTGTTGAACATAATATACTCTACAGGCATATCAAAGTTCCAAAGTGGGATCTCTGCTAGTTTTGATGTTATGGACAATTGTATACAGAGAAATTGTCATAGTAGGCAATGTAACCAATCACAACCATCCTTTTACTTGTATCATTGCACATCCTGCAAATCACCAGCAGAGGGCAACTGTTTTGAATCGATTTTCACATTCACTGTTTGTAATGCTTACAAATTGGATCATAACGCAAACAGTAGAAGAGATCCCACTCTGGAACTTTGAAATGCCTGTGGAGTATATTATGTTCAGAAATAGGAAAAATGTAGCAAATCAAAAAAAAATGATGTGTTGGGGTAATGCGTTACAAAAGTATCGCATTACACTAACGCATTACTTGTATCAGTAATATAACAAGTTACTGTGTTAAAATATTGTAATACTATAAGTTACTTTTTCAAGTAACGCATCCAATACTGGCAAATTGGGCCACCTTGATTGGCAAAGTGGGACAGTTAATTATTTATTGTAAAGGAGGATAATTGAGAGAGTAAATAATATATACATGAGTAAAAAAATATATATTTGTGATAAACATAAATTATTCATACAAATTAAATGTATTAAAACACTCTTTAGGTATTTTTGTGGAACATTAATAATCCACACAAAATACTCTGCAATGTCAAAGTGGAAGAAATATTCTACCATTTGTAAAAGAAAAAAAGAAAAACACTAATATATCTTGATTAGATAAGTATTCTACACCCTGAGTCAACACATTAGAATCCCATTTGGCATTGATTACAGCTGTGAGTCTTTCTGCCTAAGTCTCTAAGAGCTTTCAACACCTGGGTTGTTCAACATTTGCCCATTATTCTTATCAAAATTCTTCAAGCTCTGTCAAATTGGTTGATGATCATTGCTAGACAACCATTTAAGTCTTGCCATATATTTTCAAGCAGATTTAAATCAAAACTGTAACTCGGCCACTCAAGACCATTTACTGTCTTCTTGGTAAGCAACTCCAGCGTAGCTTTTGGCCTTGTGTTTTAGGTTATTATCCTGCTGAAAGGTGAATTTATCTCCCAGTGTCTGGTGGAAAGCATACTGAACCAGGTTTTTGCCTGTGCTGAGCTCCATTCCGTTTCTCTTTTTTTACCTGAAAACTCCTCAGTCTTTACAGATTACAAGCATACCCATAACATGATGCAGCCACCACTACGCTAAAAAATATGGAAAAGAGGTACTCGGTAATGTGTTGTATTGGATTTGCCCCAAACATAACATGTTGTATTTCAGGATAAAAAGTGATTTTCTTTGGCACATTTTTGCAGTATTACTTTAGTGCCTAGTTGTAAATAGGATGCATGTTTTGTATTTGGTAGAGGCTTCCTCGTTTTCACTCTGTCAATAAGGTTAGTATTGTGGATTAACTACAATTATTATTATTAAATGCTTTATGTATTTAACTAGGCAAGTCAGTTAAGAACAAATTCTTATTTACGATGACGGCCTACCAAAAAGCAAAAGTCCTCCCGTGGGGACAGTGGCTGGGATAAAACAAAAATATATACATAGGACAAAACACACATCATGACAAGAGAGACACCACAACACTACATAAAGAGAGAGACCTAAGACAACATAGCATGGCAACAACACATGACAACACAGCATGGTAGCAACACCACATGACAACATGGTAGCAACACAACATGGCAGCAGCACAACATGGTAGCAGCACAAAACAGGGTACAAACATTATTGGGTACAGACAACAGCACAAAGGCAAGAGGGTAGAGACAACAATACATCACGCAAAGCAGCCACAACTGTCAGTAAGAGTGTCCATGATCGAGTCTTTGAATGAAGAATGTTGTTGATCCATCCTCAGTTTTCTCCTATCACAGCCATTAAACTCTAACTGTTTTAAAGTCATTATTGGCCTCATGTTGAAATCCCAGAGTGGTTTCCTTCCTCTCCGGCAACTGAGCTAAAAGGATGCCTGTATCTGTGTAGTGACTGGGTGAATTGATACACCATCCAAGGTGTAATTAATAACTTCACCATGCTCAAAGAGATATTCAATGTCTGCTTTTTGTCTTTTAATAGGTGCCCTTCTTTGCAAGGCATTGATGAACGTACTTTGGTGTGAAAAGTGCAAATCAATCCCAGAACATCAGCAAATGACCTTGTGAAGATGCTGGAGGAAACAGGTACAAAAGTATCTATATCCACAGTAAAACGAGTCCTATATCGACAGCCAGGAGGAAGCCACTGCTCCAAAACCACCATAAAAAAAACAGACTACGGTCTGCAACTGCACATGGGGACAAAGACTGTACTTTTTAGAGAAATGTCCTCTGGTCTGATGAAACAAAAATAGAACTGTTTGGCCATAATGTCCATCCTTATGTTTGGAGGAAAAAGGGGGAGGCTTGCAAGCCGAAGAACACCATCACAACCGTGAAACTTGGGGGTGGCAGCATCATGTTGTGGGGGTGCTTTGCTGCAGGAGGGACTGGTACACTTCACAAAATAGATGGCATCATGAGGGAGGAAAATGATGTGGATATATTGAAGCAACATCTCAAGACATCAGTCAGGAAGTTAAAGCTTGGTCGCAAATGGGTCTTCCAAATGAACAATGACCCCAAGCACACTTCCAAAGTTGTGGCAAAATGGCTTAAGGACAACAAAGTCAAGGTATTGGAGTGGCCATCACAAAGCCCTGACCTCAATCCTATAGACAAATTGGGGGCAGAACTGAAGGCCTCTTTTGTAGGCAAGGAGGCCTACAAACCTGACTCAGTTACACCAGCTCTGTCAGGGGAATGGGCCAAAATTCACCCAACTTATTGTGGGAAGCTTGTGGAAGGCTACCCGAAATGTTTGACACAAGTTAAACAATTTAAAAGGCAATGGTACCAAATACTAATTGAGTATATGTAAACTTCTGACCCACTGGGAATGTGATGAAGGAAATAAAAGCTGAAATAAATAATTCTCTCTACTATTATTCTGACATTTCCCATTCATAAAATAAAGTGGTGATCCTAACTGACCAAAGACAGGGATTTTTTTACTAGGAATAAATGTCAGGAATTGTTGAAAAACTGTGTTTAAATGTATTTGGCTAAAGTGTATGTAAACTTCCGACTTCAACTGTACTTCCTCACCACTAACACACAGGTATTGATTGTTGATTAGGATATCTATTAGAAAGCTTAAGTCACTTTTCTCTGTGTTCCATTTAACCATTACTCACCTTATATCGTATGGTTCCACTAAAAATGTGTGAAATAGACATTTTGACTCATTATGATAAAACAAATATAAAACATAAATATTTAATATGTTCCAACATAATTTCCATATAAACAATCGACATCTGACAAATGCAATTCAAAATGGAAAAAAGTGTATTTTATCACAACGAAATGATGTCTTGATAAATGTAACAGTACATAGCCTTTTTTAAATGTCTTTAATATGTAGGCTATCAAGTCACAATGAGGCCGACCTCAAATGCCGACCTCAAAGTTCCAATAACCCCGCATTAACTGACCGCAGCGCGAATGCAAACTATGTCAGGTCAATCCTGCACATAATAATACATTGAAATAAAAGGCATATAATCAAAGGGATTACTTATCATCAAGGACCTACAGTATTTAAGTCTAATGAAATCGACCAAACAACGGCAAAAAGGAAAATCTACACCTTCGCTCATCTGATTGGCCTACAGTGTAGCTTCGTGCTGAATGGACAGCAGTTAAAAAAAGCTGAGTAATAGGTAATTGATTGCTTTTCCAAGTAACGAATCCAAACACTGTTCATGTTTATATTTTTACATATTCATTAATCATTGTAAGAAAATTGTTATTGAAATCAAAATACTACTCATAGTGCAGAGCAAAGCTGTAAAGTTTCATATAACACCAATGTTTTGTAGCACTTTCAGGTGAATCACTATGGAATCTTAAAGGAGGCCTGGGTAAGGCCAAAATTCCAAATATTCCAACTTCAATTAATTATTTTTGAAATATGCTTGAAAATAAAAAAGTTTAATATATGTCAACAAACCTTCCTCCAAAGGAACCTATGATTCAATGTTGTGAAAAAAATATTGTTCTAGTTTTCATGAGATATCACCCAAAGGTGAAAATTTCCCTTATTATTTTGCAAGTATTCTGGGACGTTAAAATCATCTCACATGTTAATTAAAAAATAAATGAATCACAGACTGTTAGACCTGTAGTAACCACGTTACTTCAATGTTATTTTTACGTTACCTTTACCAAAGCCAAGAAGTATTTTTATTTTGTTCGACAGAGTGATATGCTGCACAGTGCCAGAGTAGATTAATGTGTCATTTCTTTCCCAGACATATTCACGCCACAGTGAAAATGATGGCACCCACACCACAAACTCTTCAGCTTGAAACCCTGCAGCTTCCAGCACATCTGGTGAACAATGGACGACTGTAAAGACTGAGTGTGATGTATGAGAATCATAAAGTCTTTTGTCATCTAGTCGCATTGCTGGGGTTAATTATTTCTCAAGCATAAATCTCTCTGACGGTCATTTTATGGGATTCGAGGGACCTTTTAAAGCAATTATTTGACATTGAGAGGGAACATTCAAAACCTGCAGGACATGACTAGTGATCGACATGGAAAAAGGTTTTGCAGACATCCAAGGTTCTCAATTTCCCTGACCAGAGGTGAAGAAACTTCACAAAAACATTATGTAAACATGAGAACTAAATACTGTACAAGGTTTGAACTTTGTTTCAAGGTGCATCCTTGGTGGCATATTTCTATTTAAGAAAATCATTCAATAGTTTGTTGTTTTATCAGTCACATCCCTAATTCAAATGTACACAGTAAACAGTCATTTTTAACCAGGTCAAACAGACTGACCGGTGCACTCACGTTCTGTTTAATTGAGTTATCGCGAGATCAGGCTGGGTTCACGGGGGTATGTATTTTTTTTACATAGCCCCAAAACCAGGCAACCAGTTTTTATTAACTAGACCTTGGATAGACGATACGTGATGTTTTGTGTACAAGAACTGCCTAGTGCCTAGAAGTACCTACCCTCTGATAAGCCTGGTAGATGACATCATAGATGAATCCCTGGGGCATTTCACTGGCTCTGTACATGGCTCTCTCCAGAGAATGGTCCAGGTAGCCCTCCAATGTGGTAGCAATCACTGTGGAAACCAGAGGTCGGATAGCCCCAGCAGCCTGCAAAATAATAAATGGAGCGGAATATGTCTTTCTTCCTTATGGCAAATGCACACATCAATCCAAAATGTATCAAATGGTTCCGATCCTATTGTGTCTTGAGGCTTCCCACACTTGTTCTAACCATGGCTGGATAACAACAATAAATCCCAGCTAAACAACAGCTTGTGCACACAATGCTTTTCCTGTACAATTGAAGTTCTTCATAAGCAACATTCCTGAGATAGTATTTTCTTGTGACCATGACATGATTGAGGATGAAAATCCCCATTGTGCCAAGAACAAGTATGGTCAATGAGATAAGGGGGGGGGGCAAAATGACTAGTAAATAGAATGAAAGCAAACATGTGTTATGTGTGTTACACATGTTATTAAAATCAAAATGAATCTCATGCTCTTCGGAGGAGACTGACATTTTATCATGATCGGGGATACTGGCAAGTTAATGAAGACCAGACTGCAGGCTTTGAGAGTTACACACACGCGCACACACACACACACACACACTAATGTCAAAGAGCTCCTGCTCACACTTCTCACTTTTGTGACCAGCCTTCAACAATATCATGTCACAGCTACTAAAATATAAATCACCATCTAAACATATCAATGTCTTTCTTAGCCACTAATATCAGCCAATGTGGTTTTAATTTGTCATGGCTTACAGTAGGTATACATGGCTACAGTCGAGAGCAATGAATCGCTCCGTCTGAGCTCCACTGACTGTGTTGCGTAGGAAGAGATAGAGGACTTTGAATATGTACAAACCCCTTGTTCTTTGGCAGCCATTGTTATCTTGAGGAGGAAGTCCTCTTCCACAAAGGGCCGCACTGCATCATGGATGATGACCACCTTTGGTTTGACGCGGTCCGTACCACCCTCTCCCTCACTGAGGGCTCGGACCCCATTGAAGATAGATCTGTGGCGAGTAGATCCACCATGTACCACTAGGACATTTCTGTGGTGGAAGCGATGGATAATGTCCATCATCAAATCTAAGCTCTCCTTGGCAACCACCACAACGATGCTTTGGATCCATGGCACTCTGTCAAAGAAACAGTGTGTATAGTCATAAGTCAACAGCTTTCGCATTGTGGTTAGAACATGTCATTCTTGTTGAATATATTTGTTTCATTACTTGTTATATTACCATGCATAACACATTTGGGTGCAATTATTTGCATACATTATTTCAACAGAATTCCACAGTATGAAACAAAAATACCTGGCAGTATCAAGAACAAGTAGGGTATTTTGGACGTTGTTGGAATTTGTAGAAAGACTCAAAAGTGTAATGTGTGACCTGATGGATTCAGTAAAGATCTATTAAATGTAATGAGACATTACATAACCATACATTTATTCAACGATAACATAAAAGAGCTTAAAACCCCCAGTGAAATGGTTTGTTTACATGTGGCTACTCTCTTGCGCAGTGACAAGATTAAGGGGCAGGGCCATAAAACTACAGTATTCCAAACGTCCAAACGGGACATGTGTTTTTGCATGCAAACATTCGACACGTCAAGTGTTACCTCTCGAAAGTTTGAATTGTGTAGCTTATCAGAGGTCTGTTGAGAAACGTGCAGAACTGTTTGGGTGTCAGTAGCCCGGTTCTTTCTCCACTGCCACCGGCTGGAAGAACCACAGCTACCGGGAAATCCACGCTGCAACGTCCCGCAATGTGCTTGTCCAACCGGGCTTCGCATGCTGAGAAATGTCCTGGTTCAACAGGCCTGTCCATGTCGCCCGTATCCTTTTACGTGCTTCAGGGCAATTGAGTGATTTGAAGTTAAAACGGACTAACATCTGAGGTCACGAATACGTCCTATCGGTATCCCCATATACAGTTTCATTCATTCCTTTATGGGCGGAGTCGCGTAGACCAGTGATTGATTCGATTTGTATCCTGCTACATTGTAGCCACAGTGCTGCACATGCGCGCTGTCAAGGAAGCCCCATACCAGCTCTACGTCACTGATGTTATCTGTGGGGTCTTTGCTGATGTCCCAAGATTTTAATATCCCCTATCAGATCTATGTATTTGTGGTTATTTGTGACAATTTTGCTAATCCTGCATGCTTTCATGCCTTTTTCATTATGACTGCTTGATGCAATTTTGCATACATTTAGGTCATTTAGCAGATGCTCTTATCCAGAGCAATTAGGGTTAAGTGTATTCCCCAAGGGCACAATGACAGATTTTTCACCTAGTCGGCTCAGGGTTTCGAACCAGCAACATTTCAGTTACTGGCCCAACGCTCTTCACCGCCAGGCTACCTGCTATATTAATTTATTTATTCAAGCTTGCTTGATCTGGTGCAGAAGTATAACTAGTGTGAGATAATTGTGTGTAGGTTTATACTATATGGGATGACTTGACCTACATGCTTCAACACTGAAATACCATCTAATGGTCCATAGAACAATTTGGGGGTAGGCCTACATAGTTGTAGGTGGTCGACATGCGCTGCCACCCAAGTTATGATTAAAACTAAATTACTATGTGTAAGTAGCCTACCACAGAACATGGATTTACATCAATGAAATAAGAACTTGAAAACGGCCCTTAGGCCATAAAATAATTGCAGGGGGGAAAAAGTGGCAAATTAGATCTCTAATGTAAGAATCAACATACAATAAGGTGACATTTTTTTAAACATTTATTCTTTTTTTTTTCAAATGAAAATATGAGCAATGACAGCTTCTTGCTAAATGTGTGTGATGCATGTTAAAAAGGTTTATCAAATGAATAGCAATACAACATATATATTACATCATATACATCTTATAGAAAACGTTTATACATATGTTACCATACTTCAGAGGACATGTGATATCATACTATATATGTACACATATTTACATTGTGTATTTGTGGTGCTTTTGTGATGGGAAACCCCTTTTCATGCAGAGCTTACTTTTTTACATTATATTGGCTGTAAAACTGTGTTTGTATAAGGGAGTGAAGAGCAGGTTTACATTGTCATACAAGAACTTGAATGATGCGAATTATCTTAAAGTTCCAGACAGTTCTATTGGTCATGATGACCCCATTTAGGTTAATTTCATCTTATTAGCTAATGAGTCAATGGTGCTCATTGGTCCTCAGATGTAGCAAGCAACCAATGCCATTCGCTTTTACAAAGTCACTTTCAGTGGTCCTCCTCATAACAAGCCAGTCCCAATAAAAGATAATCCAAGACCACAGTCACTGAGGCATTCTGCAGTCCTGCCTTAGGGCTCTGCTTCATGCCAATTCTCATTTAGCTTGATCTTCCCTAGCCTCCTTTTGGCTTTGGCTTTGTGTTTGTGGAGATGCTGGGGCCGAGACAAGGCAGGCTCCTCAAACTTCATATGGCTCGACTCGTTGTGTTGCCGGGAGTACCTCTTACACTTGCACGAGGTGACCACAGTGATTTTGTACGTTCTTGTGCTGCCGTCCTGACACTGCAGCTGGATGCGTTGGGTGCGCGTCTTGTCGTTGACGCAGCGCCAGTCCTGACTGTTCCTCCGACTCCAGAACTTTCTGCCGTAGCCGCCGCCGATCCAGTTGGGGAGCATCTGAGCGGGGAGGCACTCACCAGCACATACTAGCTCCTTTATGGGGTTGATGCTTGTGCATTGGCCATCAGAGATGTACTTGGTGGACCTCAGCTCTCTACAACCAACTTGGCTTCTCTGGTCTGTGAAAGAGAGAAACAGAAAAACGATGAGAATCAAACAACTTTGAACATCTAGTGAAGATTAAAATGTCATTTTGTGGCCCCAAACTATTTGGTTTCACTTTAAAATTCTACTGCAGCAAACATAAAGGGTTTTCGATCAGAAAACTTTACAAACAGAGCCGTCTATTTGGTTAATTTTGAGGTTTTTGGCACAGACTATAAGCCTATACCGATTACTGGCTTGTAGAGAGGAAATGGTGCATTGCTCTTGCATGAGAGGAAGGGCTTTAGTGTTCTGAGCTATGTCAATGGACCTGGCTTTCTTATAGGATTATCAGCGGGCAACCAGCACTGTTCTGCTCCAGGCTACAGCTCCTCACTCACCCTGTAATCCAAGCCAGGGCACCATTCACAGACTGCCATACACCTCTGTGACAATGTGCCCCCTTCTATATGACAGAGTTTGATGAATGAAGAGAGGAGAGGCTCCCTTTCTCTCCTTCATACTTGGGGTCCTTAGAAAGCTTAAGTCAAAGAGCGCCAGAATCACAGACTTCCTGTGTATAGGAACACACCTCCATTCAGTGGCGCTGACACACGATCACTCCCCAAACACTAGCCTGGCTGCCCTGGGTGACTCATCTCTACTGCCCTGCTTGGACGCCTGCCAGGAGTGTGTGTGTGTGTGTGTATTGAAGATCATAGTGCCAAGCTTTGCCTGGTCTCACTCAGTGGGGGCATCTGATACTGTCACTACTTAGCTGCTGATCATATCCATGCCTATTGTAATTATATATATATATCCATGCCTATTGTAATTATATATATATATATATATATATATATATATATTAAATTATAATATACTACAGTCTTAATGTAAAAAATATAACTGCTAAAACTTCAACCAGCTGTTTTATATATATATATATATATATATAGTGGGCATATATATATATTTAAAGTTTTAGCTTTTTTTTAAACTTTAAATATATATATATATATATATATGCCCACTATATATATGTATATATAAAACAGCTGGTTGAAGTTTTAGCAGTTATATTTTTTACATTAAGACTGTAGTATATTATAATTTATCATTTAGAGAACCCAATCTCAACAACCTAATTGTAGAAGCCTCTATAAACCTGCTTGTGCTGGAATAAATATGTCTATGCACTTGTCTTGAAGTTTTAAACTTTTACAAAGTTAAAAACCAAGGAAAATAGTTAAACTCAAACTCAGCACAACTTCGCATTGTTTTGAGAAAGAAAACTGGACAATACTCACCAACTCTATCGTTCCCAGCAGTATTTCCCGCGCCTCTCCCGCCGTTTCTTGCCCGATTTAAAGAGACATTGCTCGGGGCATCCTGCACAGGAGTACCCACGTGCGAGTATAGGATCTCCGTAGCATCATTCTTGAACGCCTGGCAACTCCTCACAAGAATACAAAACAAGAATAGCAGGTGGCACGACTTGCATGCGCTCAAGTGCATATTGCTTCTGTGGAGGTAGGGAATAAGCAGATCCCGTGTCATGTAAATTGATTCTGTGCCTCTGATGTCTGCGGCAGAGATACTACGTTCTGAGCTTGTTTTTATATAGGCCTGTCCGAGTCTTGTTTTGGCAACCGCTCAGGTGCACATCATGGGGTCTCTTGACTGAAGGCTGGGCGTAACTGGATAACCACGCCCATTTGTCTGTGCGCTACAGAGCCAGTGCCTGTACAACATCTGGAGTGATCCTGTTCCTGTCTCTCCAATTGATGGGATTTAGAGCTATTGCGTCATTTGTGCTTCTTCAGATCGCAATCTATTCATCACATTTAATCTATTCAAAATATTAGAAGAGCCTCCACTTTTGCACTCTGCAATAATATGTTCTTCTGTTAAATGTTATTTTTGTATATTCCCTCATTTAATCATCGTCCATGTTCTGACATGCAGTCTCATCTACTCTCTTAATTAAAAAATGAAAGAGGATATTGTCTGTGTAATTTGCTTTCGGTCTCTGTCGTTCTCTTCCTCTCGATCTCTCAATCCCCTGTCATTTTTACACCTAATGATTGGAGTGCCTAGACTAACTGGAGTCTTTGTGTGTGTGCCACTCATGGCAAGGAGAGATATAATTACTTCTGTGGGAGCATTCACTTCAGCCTTGTCTTCCAGATTTGAAAAGAAGTGTCACACATAGACACTAATTGTTGCTCATGTGAAGGAAATCTGATACACTTTCGTTCAGTGTCATTATCATATGAACCTTAAATGTAGGGGCCTCCTTCCTCCTGTGTAGAATACCACAAAGCATTGAAAGCAAATCAGATGTACTGTATCTTGTGATATCATATCTGCCTGAATACATGTAAAGGTGAAGCCATAATATATTTTTATACTATTGTTGGTTTTGTAACTGATGGCCTTGTCTCTTTTTACTTACATACAAGGCATATTTCACTAAATAGGTATTTCACCTACCTCACTTCCGACCACAAAATAAAGACAATACCACCATTTTATCCCAGGAGACTAGTAATACATGGATGGCTTTCCCATCTACAGTCCTTTAGGTGATGGGGTGAATGATGCAGAAGTACGTATGATATGCCACTGTCATGTTTCTCCCATCTAAAGGAGCAGAAAGCTGAGATAGCACCGTCTGTATGTGTCCAGACCATGGAGACGGTGACATATAGGAGTAGATCAGGTGACAGAATCCTGTGGGAAGTAAAGGGACAGGCACACAATCCCACACACAGTCCTGCATGCACAAACAAGCACACACACACACACACACACACACACACACACACACACACACAGAGTGAGTTATTAACATGTCAGGAGTGGAAGGACCCTCATGTGGTAATAGGAGGGGGGACGGGGGGACTAGAGAGGGACAAAAGGAATGCATAACATGGGAACAAAGCCAAGAAATAAAAATTCATGGGTGCGTAGAATTCACTATGAATCCCCAAGGAAGCCCAGTCTATAAATGCAGACAATGGATTTGTATCTTATTCTAGACAGAGCTGTTCTCGAGTTGCCTTTAGCCACCAGATTCAAGGTACTGATTTCATTTTCCCAATTGTGTATTATTATTGATATTAATTATTATGTCAAAATTGTGAAATATCCCAATGAACTGTGAAGAATAGAATTGTGAACTTGAGCCACAGTTCAATAACAGGCCCACGATAATGTAATGAAATAAATGCATACGATATAGGGAAAACCTGTCATTCTGAACCTTTGTCACCCTACAGTCAATACACTGGGTAGAGATAGTATGCCATCTACTGACCAGTTGTTGCCATTGTTGAAGGAATTGAATTGCAGGAATTGAAGGAATTGAATTAATAATGTCATATGATGAATGTTATCATTTAGCCTCACATAACAAAATATATATATTATTGCTTCCTGTACCCCCCAAAAAAACAAATAGCATGGGAAATACAATAAATACATTTCTGAAACCTGTGCAATCTGAGGATGAACAAGAGAACAGCTTTCTTTGATTGTTATGATTCAAAATGAAAACAGGGGTTTCCTGGTTGCAGGTAGACCTACTGTAGTAGGGCGGTTGGTCAGGTTTGGTTTGTCCTTCATAGGGTGATAGACATGGAGGTGTGTCTGAATTACTATACTTAATTTATCTTACCTAAAAGATTGCTCAAATATTTTGAAGATGTAATGATATTTAGAACTGTACTGCATATACTTACAGGACATTGATGATGCTCTCCCGAAGTATGGAATCAGGAGGGGCATTGATGTCTGTCAACTTTACCTTGCCAAATAGTAGTCTTATCATAACTTCTAGCTATGGAATCTATAACTTGAGAATGTCAAGAGGCACTATTCATTGCAAGGCTGTGGCTGTGATGTGACCTGTCAATTATAATTTGTTGGAAAATATCAATCATGTCAGTATATGCCAGTAATATGTTACATAAAATGTTTTTTTGCAAATTAACTAAATCATATTATACTTGTCAATATTCCAGGCTTGTCAAGGTTCTCCATGCTGAGATACTTATGGCTGAATAACAACAAGATACTGTAGCCAACATCACAAACAGATAATGATACTGTAATACAGTTATATTAAATGTGGGAATGTGTGACACTCAAACACTCGGCATATCATGTCAGAATAGCCAAGAAAGGAAAAATATAATTTCCCCATATCCACTTCATAATGCTCTGTAAATGTTTCAAATTAACGAACTCGTCTACCATTCCCTCAACTGTTGCATGACCGAACTTTATCTCCAAAACAATAAAATATATATTTCAGGTAAATATTACAATCTGTATTTTCCTAAGCATATGCTATAACATTGCATGTTCTCTGTGTGAGTTTGTCTTGTTGTGGATCTATGTTTTTTTGCTTTTTTCCTGAATCGCTACTCACAACAGACCGGATATTGTCAATATGTGGTCCATAACTTGCCGTCAGTGCAGTTATTGGATAGAAGAGGTATATCAACAAATATTGAAATCATATTCCAAAAATTGGAAAATAAGCAACTTACTAGAGAAACTGTTACAACACATTGCTGTGTCAAGTCTGGGATCCTTGTTGAACCTAAAGTGATGCCCGGTTGACAGAGGTGAAGCAGGAGAGGAACAGTTCATTACAGCCGTTTAGTATAGAATGCCATTGTGTCCCCCAGTCACTGACATTTGGCAGGTGGGCAGAGACTTCTGCCAGTAGAGACTGGCATCTATGGGTAGGGATGACACCTTGCTCAAGGTAAAACATAGTACTGTACCAAAGGAGACGAGCATTCACCTTATATTGCAATTCACCAGGTTTTTGAATATATTGGACTTGAAAATTGAGATAATATGCAGTCAATTTGATTATTTTCATCTGACTTACAGGTCACTATGGCTCAAGACAACATTTGAAGTAAGTCACAAATAAGGGATATGGGTGACTATCTCATGATACAGATTCTACAATGTTACAATTGTATGTAGGACTCCTAAAGTATTGAGTATTTTCAATGTCTATTTATATGTATGTATATATATGTATGGAGTCTTAGCCTGATCCCAGATCTGTTTGTGCTATTATGTCAACGCAGTGTCATACGAAACAGTGTTTGGCATGTCAAGGAGTGGCAAGAGATTGGCATGATCACTGATACAAACAGACTGATGCCCAGGCGAGTCTACTCTTGTCATACGATCAAAAGCACATAGACAGTACTGTGGTGTTTATTCTGTTGTATTACAATCAGACATTTGACATCTTTGAAACATCAGTATTCAACAAAACAGCAACATTGTTAGAGGGATTTGCCAAGTTGCTTTTTCAGGAGGTTATAGTCACTTCAAAATAATGTTGTTCTTGACCAATTCAAGCCACTTTCCTGTATGTTTGGAAACAAAGTCCTTTATCTATTAACTAGGGAAATGACTAGACACAGAAGTATTTGTTTTATAAGGACATGAACAAATAGAATAGCAATTAAATCTACTACTACTTCTTTACATCACACTCCCTGAAGCCCTTTCCATTATTCTTGAACAAAAACCATCGACATAATTATTAGTCTACAAAGACATTTAACATTGAATGATGAAAAAAACAAAAACATATATATATATATATAAATAAAAAAAGCATAGACACTCGTGACCCTAACCCTTCTTCCATTGTGTGCAATAATGTTGCGTTGCTTTGATGGAAAACCATGTCAGATCATCAATAAATAAGGGATCCTTTCCCATGGGTTTAGGCCTTAAGCTTATGTGAAACTCCTGCTTACTTCATCCCCAGGTTAACTGTTGGGCCTTACACGGCAGGCCTCCCTTAGACCTTCTAGGACAACAGTGTAGACCTGGAGTAGGGGAGACAGCAGGGTGTATAGGCATTGTGCACCTGTGTGGGACGTCACTTACAGGCCCCCCCTTCAGTTCTCTGTGTCTGGAGTGGTGGAGACAGGGCTGGGGGGAGGGGGGTCTGCTTGGTTGTCAGAGGGGGACGGGGAAGACGGAGAGTCTTCATTGGGTCCCACTGAGAGGTCCTGCATGGAGCCTGTCGCCGACTCTACCACCTGGCTCTGCTCTGAGAAACACATAAGGAGCCCACTGTTAGCATGATGCCTTGTAACACAACGCAATGGAAAGACTATTCAAGCTAACTACCACGTTTGAAGCGGAGGCGTCCTATTCAAAACCAAGAATCCTTTCGTAACCAATGTACAGTAGGTGTTTAATGTAATCCTTGGTCACTTAAAATTACAATGAGACATATACACATTAATAAACAAGGTGACATGAAAATGTACAGCCCAAGAATATTTCTTCAATACCTTTCCTCTGTCGCTCCATCAGCTTGGCTGACTCTGCCTCGTGCTTTTCTCTCTGCTCCTGAAGCTGCTTGCAGACCTTCTTATGGGTGAACCAGTGCATTTTCTGGCAGGCTGGGGCACAGTATATCACCTATAGGAACACAAAAGCGTTGGACGTTATGGTGGAAGAATAGAGGCCCATACGTCGGATGCAAGGATACATAATGACAGATTGGCCATTGCTATTGCAGGTCTATGAATGAGGACAGTGGATATACGAATATAGCATTTGATTGTATTGATATAAGATACTGTAGAAATGCGCATTGTGCCTACCATTTTACAGATGGAGCATCTCTTCTCTGCTCCCTTCTCCCCACAGGTGGTACAGAACTCTGCGTCCATGAAGCCCACCTGTCCTGTTATAGCCTGGGTCAAAACTGAGATGGCTGTCGGATCGTTACCCTGACCAGGACAGAAAAGGGAAATGGGAAAGAAAATTCTAAATATATGTAACGGATGTGAAACGGCTAGCTTAGTTAGCGGTGGTGCGCGCTAAATAGCGTTTCAATCGGTGACGTCACTTGCTCTGAGACCTTGAAGTAGTAGTTCCCCTTGCTCTGCAAGGGCCGCGGCTTTTGTGGAGTGATGGGTAACGATGCTTCGTGGGTGACTGTTGTTGATGTGTGCAGAGGGTCCCTGGTTCGCGCCCGGGTATGGGCGAGGGGACGGTCTAAAGTTATACTGTTACATTGGTGCCGTGACCCGGATCACTGGTTGCTGCGGAAAAGGAGGAGGTCAAAAGGGGGGTGAGTGTAACGGATGTGAAATGGCTAGCTTAGTTAGCGGTGGTGCGCGCTAAATAGCGTTTCAATCGGTGACGTCTCTTGCTCTGAGACCTTGAAGTAGTGGTTCCCCTTGCTCTGCAAGGGCCGCAGCTTTTGTGGCGTGATGGGTAACGATGCTTCGTGGGTGACTGTTGTTGATGTGTGCACAGGGGCCCTGGTTCGCGCCAGGGTATGGGCGAGGGGACGGTCTATAGTTATACTGTTACATATACACAAGATGTACAGTACAAACAATTGAAAATGACAATAAGGGTCAAAGATTAAGCCTAGTCATAAACTAAAAAAGCTATTTTAACATGGGAATTCCCATTGAGCATGCTTTTTAGCCCATGACTAAGCTTAATCATTGTCCGGGAAACCGGGCCTAACAGTATAAAAGCTTAAAAAGGTTATTAAGCCCACAACAGGAAACTATTACGAGTGGCGCTTCACTCAAACTGACGTTGCAAAATGAGTCATTACTAAATACACAGACATCACACGAGATATAGAGAGAGAGAATGTAAAAGCCCTTTGTGACAACTACTAATGGAAAAGGGGCTTCATAAATCAATTTGATTGATGACTGATGAACTCACGATCTCCACGGGAGCGATACTTCGTACCAGCTGCTGCAGCAGTGTGGCGTCGCGGTAGGGGAACTTGCGGATGCACTCTCTGATGAACTTCTCCTGGAACAGCGGAAAGCCGTCACTGTCCCGTCCCTTCAACAAGCTGCATGGGGACAGCAATGACATCTGGGGTGATATACATTGCAATACAGTATATATAACAATCAAAAATATTTAGTATGTCAGAGTATTTCTACACATCATCAGTGCAGCCAGATATGCATTTCATACCAATTTCTTCCTCATCTTTCCAACTTTTTCCATTGACATCCTCTGTCCGTCCAGTTTAATAAAAAAATAAATAGTAATAACAGTGTCCGGGAAACCGGCCTCATATGCATTTACATGTTCATATGTGTATACTATATGCATGTCCGGGAAACCAGCCCATATAGTCCAAAACCCTCGCCCACCTCTTGATGAGTCCTTCCAGCTTGTCGTCGTGCTCCTTGAGGAAGGAGGCACACTTCTGCAGCACACAGCTAATGTAGTGCATCTTCATGGCCAGCACCTCGTTCATGTCCTGCTGCTTCACACACTTCTCACAGATCAGCTCCATCACCCGCCGGCACTTCTCCAGGGCCCCTGCCTCGGCCAGCACCGGGTTCTCCTTCACCAGAAGCACCATCTGGGAGAGACAAAGAGAGAAGGGGGGGGTGGTGTCTCATACACTATAAAGGATGACATAACAGCTCCCTATGTAGGATGCATTGCCAACTGCCACATAAACCACTATTCCCCAAAAATATATGCTTTATAAAAGGTGACATAATGCCCAGATAGGGTTATATTGGTGGTCTTTGTGTTTTATCTTTTACAGATCTCCCACAGAAAAGGTCTGCTTTCTTTTTTCCCCCTGATATCCTTGCTGGTCTTGAGTGGTCCGGTGTACACATTGCTTTTATGCATCACTTAATATCTCACTCCAAAACCACTATTCCATAATGTGGCCCAGAGACAGCAGTGAGGGTATTTTACCTTGACGGGGTTGAGGTTGGTGCTCATGATGATCTTGTGGAGGGGACCTGCCAGTTTGGGGGGCAGCTTGGGCTCCTTCTCCAGCCCCTGGCGTTTGGTGTAATACTCCAGCTTGGCCCGCGAGAAGAAGTTGTTGATCACCGTCACACAGTCGTGTTGCCCTGGGGAGAGGGAGAGGAGATACACCTGGGTGAGAAACAAGTACCGAAGTCTCACTGTGACAGAGGTTGCATTCATAAGGCTCCAAACAGAATGTGCCCTAATGAACACAATCAGAATAAAGGGAGGCAATGCCAATACAGAGTCATTCTAGTTTATTATACGCCACAGACATCAAAAACATTTCCATCGGTGTCCGTATGTGGCAAGGTCTACAGTCAATCACGGATTACAAAAAGAAAACCAGCCCCGTCGCGGACACCGACGTCTTGCTCCCAGACAAACTAAACAACTTCTTTGCTCGCTTTGAGGACAATACAGTGCCACTGACAAGACACACAACCAAAACCTGCGAGCTCTCCTTCACCACAGCCAACGTGAGGAAAACATTTAAACGTGTTAACCCTCGCAAGGCTGCCGGCCCAGACGGCATCCCTAGCCGCATCCTCAGAGCATGCGCAGACCAGCTGGCTGGTGTGTTTACAGACATATTCAATCAATCTCTATCCCAGTCTGCTGTTCCCACATGCTTCAAGAGGGCCACCACTGTTCCTGTTCCCAAGAAAGATGGGGTAACTGAGCTAAACAACTATTGCCCCGTAGCACTCACTTCCGTCATCATGAAGTGTTTCGAGAGACTAGTCAAGGATCATATCCCTTCCACCCTACCTGACACCCTAGACCCACTCCAATTTGCTTACCGCCCCAATAGGTCCACAGACAACGCAATCACACTGCACTAACCCATCTGGACAAGAGGAATACCTATGTAAGAATGCTTTTCATCGATTACAGCTCAGCTCGACCCCGCCCTGTGCAACTGGGTCCTGGACTTTCTGACGGGCCGCCCCCCGCTGATCCTCAACACTGGGGCCCCACAAGGGTGCGTTCTCAGCCCTCTCCTGTACTCCCTGTTCACCCATGACTGTGTGGCCATGCATGCCTCCAACTCAATCAACAAGTTTGCAGATGATACTACAGTGGTAGGCTTGATTACTAACAATGACGAGACGGCGTATAGGGAGGAGGTGAGTGAGACGCCTCGGAGTGTGGTGTCAGGAAAATAACCTCACACTCAACGTCAACAAAACAAAGCAGATGATCGTGGACTTCAGGAAACAGCAGGAGCACCCCCCTATCCACATCGACAGGACAGTAGTGGAGAAGGTGGAAAGTGTACACATCACGGACAAACTGAAATGGTCCATCCACACAGACACCGTGGTGAAGAATGCGCAACAGTGCTTCTTTAACCTCAGGAGGATGAAGAAATTTGACTTGTCACCAAAAACACTCACAAACTTTTACAGATGCATAATCGAGAGCATCACCGCCTGGTACGACAACTGCTCCGCCCACAACCGTAAGGCTCTCCAGAGGGTAGTGAGGTCTGCACAACGCATTGCCGGGGGCAAACTACCTGCCCTCCAGCACACCTACACCACCCGATGTCACAGGAAGGCCATAAAGATCATCAAGGACAACAACCACCCGAGCCACTGCCTGTTCACCCCGCTATCATCCAGAAGGCGAGGTCAGTACAGGTGCATCAAAGCTAGGACCGAGAGACTGAAAAACAGCTTCTATCTCAAGCCCATCAGACTGTTAGACAGCCATCACTAGCATTGAGTGGCTACTGCCAACATACTGACTCAAATCTCTAGCTACTTTAATAATAAAAAATTGGATGCAATACATTATCACTAGTCACTTTAAACAATGCCACTTTATATCATGTTTACATACATATGAGATGAGTAATGTAGGGTATCTACAGTACTCTATACCATCTACTGCATCTTGCCTATGCCACACGGCCATCGCTCATCCATATATTTACATGTACATATTCTTATTAATTCCTTTACACTTGTGTGTATAAGGTAGTTGTTGTGAAATTGTTAGATTACTTGTTAGATATTACTGCACTGTCGGAACTAGAAGCACAAGCATTTCGCTACACTCGCATTAACATCTGCTAACCATGTGTATGTGACCAATAAAATGTGATTAGATTTTTTATTATGTGTAAAATCCTTACTGTACATACCGACAAACGCAGCCATCTGAGATGCTGTTCGCCCGACGGAGTTGACCACATCGGTCTCCGCTCCTGCATCTAACATCATCCAGGTGATATCAGTCTTACCTATATGGCAAGGCGGGGAGAAAAGAGTTAACGCACACAGTCAAATCAACGAATTCACCATGGTGCACCCTGATCTACACAGGGATATCCTTTCTCAGCGATACAAACTTTGAGAAAATGTGTCTACCTGATAGCCCAGCGAACATCAGTGCCGTGTAGCCATGCTCGTGTTCATTACAGTTCACATCTGCCCCGTGTTGCAGTAGCAGCTTGCACATGTCCGCCTTGCCCTTGTATGCAGCGTGCATGAGGGGAGTCATCCCATTCTGAGGAGGAGAAACAGAACTGTCAGTAGTGTATATTGTAAATATAGGCATCATTTAAGTAGCCTATTACAGACAATTGATGCGGAATTAAATCTAAGCAGAGATATTTTCCATTGTACAACATTGTAGAATGCACAATACAGGACAATGAGATTAAACTGTGGAGTGCCTGTACTGCACTGCCTGCCTCTTGAGAAGATATAGGCAATGTTATCAAACAAAAAGAGACATGCTGCCTGTCATTTCCTTACTGTCCAGTTTGCTGGCAAATTATGAAGAGCATAAATCAATAACTTAAAAACGAATGTTATAACAGAATATCGTTGAAAAAAATCGAACCCATTTCTGCCTTTACCTCATCCAAACAGTTGACTCTGACATCCTTGCAACCCAATAATCTTGAGGCTTCTTGAACATTTCCTGAGAAAAAGCATCAATGCATTGAAAGCCATGAACACTGCCTCAAGCTAACCAAGGCTTGAAACAACCAACAGTTGTCTTGTCTAGAAAACTGTTTCAGCTATTTCATGAACTGGCTAGCTAGCTAACATAACCTCTAGTACAGTACTAACGTTGTCAGAGTTATAACTATCTGTAGTATTAGCTTGGCTAGCTAGCTACAGTAGTTAGCAAGTTTCCTTCCAATGCAACTTGCTGGATTGAGCTATCAAGTTAGCCATATAGCCACCATCATTAGAAACATAATGCAACCCACATTACGTACTAGCTAAATGAAAAATGGTACAGCAATCTCAGATATATTATATAGACTACAGTAGCAAGCGTATTGTCTAGCTAGCTAGCATTAGCATTAAAGTAAAGAAGCTTTACCTGCAGCAATAACTACGAATAATTCCCTCTCGGTGGAAGATAGATCTCCCTTCTTCGGAGCTGACATCTTGGCTAGAATTGTGTGTAAAAAAAAATAATTAAAAAATCAGTGAATGAAATTAGACAAATATGGATAATTGTGAGTGACACTAAATTATAGACTATCACGACGTTTGGTTTTCATTCTGAAGCTTGCGAGTCTTGCTAGCTGGCTGTTGGGGTTAAACTAGTGGTCAGACTATACCACGTTCTACAGTACAGGGGTGGGCATTGAAATTCATATTAACTCATTCAAATGTTTCTCTTCCGTTGAAGACATTAACACAGAAAGGAAATAATATGCACAGATATTATTGTAGTATACAAAATTGCAACACCTTAATTATTTAGCATAATACGAACTGCTTTCAAAGCCCATTCTCCCCCCTTTTTCAACATTTGTTAGCAATTCCACAGAAGTTTAGAAAGTTAATTATTGATTTGTTGAAGCGTAGACTGTACACATTTGATAGATTGTTGCTCTAGCCGTCGGTGTTCTTCAATATGTTTTAGTGGGGTATAATTCATCACATTTGTCCATAAGCAATAGCACACTTTCATAACTTGAATAATAAATAATGTGTTTTATTGAAAAGCAATAGTGTTGTTTATCAATGTCCAAATTAAAAGATAAAGGTTAGAGATACATTAGTGTCATAACCAGTCATTATATGCTCCCATTGTTTCAAAAGTAATTTTCCTCATCACTGTAGGTTAAACCCCTACAAAAAAGATTGCAGTTTTGAAACTGCAGTAAAAGTGCAGTAACTGCAGTCCACCGTGGTATTTTGAAGCAGTAATTGCAGAATAACTAGTTGAACTGCACTCTAACTGCAGTTACACTGCAAAATTATTGCAGTAAAGTTTTTGGATGCAGTATTTGCAGCATACTGCACTCTATTTTTCGTTCGGGAATATTTAATGTGAAATGTCTTACATTGCAGTCTAGTCCAAGTTAACCTCCCTAGTGGCGCAGCGGCCTAAGGCACTCAGTGCTAGAGACGTCAATACAGACCCTGATTCGATTCCAGGCTGTATTACAACCGGCCGCGTTTGGGAGTCCCATTGGGCGGCGCACAATTGCCCCAGTGTCGTCCGGATCAGGGTTTGACCCGGGTAGACCGTCATTGTAAATAATAATTTGTTTTTAGCTGACTTGCCTAGTTAAATAAATTATAAATACATAAACATACACAGTATCTGGGGATTAAAATTGCACCTTGGTAATCACTTGGCTCAGCCGTCATGCAATTGTTTTTGCAATATTTGCATATGTGAAGTCATAATTTCAAGACGACCAATCAGGTAAGTTGAAAAGCTATTTCCCTGGACTGGGCCCTCCTTGCAATCCTACCCACCTGTAAAACGCCACAGGCACTGTTTGTCATTCTATGATAAGACTTAACTACTTTTCAACTCGGAGACGTTTGAGTCTGAGAATTGCTTTGTTCGAGAGGATAAAAAACGAATATCGACAATGGTTTGCGGAGGATTTGTTTGCACGAAGAATTCCCTATGCGCTCTGAACATACTTTATGTTGTAAGTACCACGCACAGATGTTTCCATATGCGACCGTATTGTTTTTGATGATAGGCTTTTAATGAGTGCAATAATAATAATAAGTGCAAAAGCCAACATGATTCTAGCCAAGAATAATATAGCCAGGGCAAGAAGGCTGTCGGGCAAATTTTAAGTCGTTGTGACACCAATCAAAATGATAGTAGGCTACATTCCAAACAGTTGCACAAATGTCTCTCAGTTAATGCAAAGTCGACAGTGTTGGTTCCCAACCAGGGGTACTTGGCCGATCCACTGGGGGTACTTAAGAAGCCTCATGATACCATAAACCTACTGGGAAAATGTATTTATGGGATTACTTCAGGGTTACACGGGGCAGAACAACATTTTGTTGGTGGTACAGTAACCGAAAAAGGTTGGGAACCACTTGTCTAAACCATATCTGTAAAGTGTGATACATTATCGTCATACAATTCTTGCAATTTAATATATATATAATCAAAATACTCAATGTGATACTTTGTAAATGTCTTGTATTCTATGTATTTATTTCATATAAACATCTGTCTAAACAGACTTTAATCAGTCTGAAGGTGGTAGCCTGAATATGAGATGGTGTTTACTTTGCCCACATCAAAGAAATCAGCATCAAGTGTCCTTTTTGAGTGCTTTTCCGTTCCCAGTGGATTTCTGTCATGACGTTGTATTGTGCTTGGTCTTCAGATGGTGAGCTTGCTGCTGATTGGAGTAGCTGCTTGGGGGAAATGGTTTGGCCTGGTCTCAAGTTTTCGGGTGGTGGCTGGAATCATTGGTGTGGGCATCTTCCTGTTATTTGTGGCCTTCGTGGGCCTCTGTGGTGCCCTGAAGCACCACCAGGTCCTGCTGTTCTTTGTATCCTTCAATCAGGAGTAGGGTGAAGTTGCCCCTAGACACAGAACTTGGGTCATGTTTTTTTTGCATTTTTCCAACTAATGGTTAGGATTGGGGGAAGGGAAGCTGATCCTAGATATGTTCACCTTTCATCCCCATGATGTGATATGATTGCACAGGGTTGGGTGTAATTGTAATGTGTTTTATTCATGCCACATATCATTACATAGTCAAGTGAATACAAACTACTACAGTACAAGACATATTGATAACAAACACAGAGGACTGTTGTATACTAGAGGATCTTAGTCGCAATGTGTTTTTAACTGCTCTATCCAGACTACACTTAACTGCTATTTTCTCACTTTATGAACAATTCTCTTTCAAATACACAGCCTAGTGTTGCCTAGTTGGTTGTCACATGTGAGCTTCCTTAGTTGGCCTCAGTACATGATTATCCTGTTCCTGGTGTTCATGGTTCAGCTGTCAGTGTCTGCCGCATGTCTGGCTATCAATAAAGAGCAGCAGGTACGTGACAATGTATGATGTGACTCATGACCACTTAATCTGTAGAACACCTTAAATAAATACTGGAAATCATTCATACTTTCCTTCTATGTCCTGTATTAGCTAGTTGACAAATGGCTAATGCACAACATAAATGGAAAGTGTGAATGATTTCCAGTTGATCTCAAAGAAGCACTCTGGTTGATGACATGCTGATTGAATTCTGTGACCAGAGCCTCATCTCCCTGCACCGCTTCATCCATTTCCCCCGCTGTAGAAAGAACTCCTAGAGGTGGGCTGGAACAAGTCCGAGGCCACTCAGAAGGATGTGGAGAAAAGTTTAAACTGCTGTGGCTTCTTCCATCCGAACTATAATGGCACCTGTGACGCGGTAAAGACGCTAGCTTGTTAGCAGTAAAAACCAGCAACATGTTTGTCAGATAGTATCTTGAGTGATGGACACATTACTTAAATTTTGTCCTGTCTACTTGCTTCCTCACACTACAGGACTGTTTCTCCAACCCATTATCCTGCAACCCTTGTGGTCCAATCATCCAAAGTCATGCTGAGGAGGTTTTACGCTTTGTGGGTGGGATTGGATGCTTCTTCAGCTTCACAGAGGTTAGCAACCTGCTGTAGCCTCATAGCAATGCACTGGCAATGGGTGGAATTTGCTGTGTAACAGAGTAAAAGGCTGTGGGATTCCTATGTAATTGGAACTGAAAACGGAACACTTTGTAGTGGGGACTTTTACTGTCTGCATTTTTATATTATGTCATCAACACACTCTACATTTTAGACTTTTGATTTTGACTTCAGGAATGAATTCAATGATTCTAAATCGATTGATCTCAACTGAGTGTACAAAACATTAAGAACACCTGCTCTTTCCATGAGACTGACCAGGTGAACGCTATGATGTCACTTGTTAAATCCACTTCAATCAGTGTAGATGACAGGGAGGAGCCAGGTTAAAGGAGGTTTTCAAGTCTTGATACATGAATTGTGTATGTGCGCCATTCAGAGGGAGAATGGGCAAGACAAGATTTCAACAGGGTATGGTAGTAGGTGCCAGGCTCACCAGTTTGAGTGTGTCAAGAACTGCAATGCTGCTGGTGTTTTCATGCTCAACACTTTCCCATGGGTATCAAGAATGGTCCACCAGGACATCCAGTCAACTTGACACATTGTCGTCAACATGGGCCAGCATCCCTGTGGAACACGTCACACCTTGTAGAGTCCATTCCCTAACGAAGTGTGGCTTTTGAGGGCAAAAGGAAATGCAACACATATACTAGGAAGGTGTTCTAATGTTTTGTACACAGTGTATATTGTGCTTTAGTATTAATTGAATCACATATTCAGCTATTTTTTTTTTTTCCCCCCATCTAATTTCAGATCCTGGGAGTGTGGCTAACGCACAGATACAGAAATCAGAAGGATTCCCGTCCAAACTCTGGTGCATTTCTATAACTAGCTTGTTCATAAACTCAACTTTGCACTGTCATGCATTTGTATTTAGATCCTGTGTGACTTTTATCTTATGATTATTATATGTTTCCTATTTGGATATTTTCATTGCTGTGATAATATAACTATGCGTTGATATATCTAATACTACTGGCTGTTTTTTGACAAAGTTTGTGAAACAATTCCAATCAATTTGAATCTTGAGTGATGGACACTGAAATTGAGAGCAGTTACTTTAAGGTTTAATCAGACTGAGGTCACTGATCGGAGTCGTGAGCAAATGTCATACACCTTATGCAAACAGAGCACAGACATAGGGTAAAGGCAGAGAGCAATGTTTCCTGGTAAGCTGTCGGTGGATTCCCAGTTTCAAACCTGGCTTTCTTTGGGTACCTACACAGTGCTCTCTTTGTTGCAGTGTATTAGATGTCACACGGATGCCAACAGATTCAGCCTTTTTTTCAGATTCAGCCCTACTAAAGTTTTAAATAGTCGATCACTACACAGGAGATGTACTAATCCAGACATTAAGCTTTTTTTGACTTAATTTCTAAACAGTTAAGCTATATTGTCCTATTCATCTGAAAGCTTCAAGCATTACACAAACTGATTTGGTATCAGTTCATATTACAACCTATTTCTAAACATCTGGTGTAGGCTATCACTCAATGTCACAACCAAAAATATAATTCTCAAAATTAGATTCAGGAAGAAAGTTTACAGCTGTGATTTCTTCACTGGCACTGGTGTAGTGTGACTTCATTTCTTCCTCCAAATCACAGTTTAACTGTTCTCCAGCGAACATTAGGGTTTGCTTAGAGACTTACCTTTCCTAATTTGGCCAACCCCCTCCCTCCCTCCCTGAGATCTACATTAGATACAGAGCACAGTCAGTTGCAATGCAGTCTTATGACCAAGTAAAAATAGGTAACTCGGTGCTGTGTTAGTTACGCCTAAGGCTACATTCTTGCCTTCCAAACAGGATAGGAACAAGGACCCAACTGTGTATTTCCTTTCGTTCTTCTATAGGCTGCCCAACCTGTTCATGAAGGCATCACCATACCTAAATCAGTCTTAACACAATGTTAAAGTTAAACAAACTGGCTTTTTATATTTGAATGATCAACTTAGCACATGTGGAACAAATGTGAGCTGTTCTGTGATGGTAATGTGTTGCTAGTGTATAGTGCCACAAGCTGTCAGTGGTAACATGTTTCACCATGCAAATGACCGTTGGTCACCAACCTGTCGATCTTCAAGGCATTCATAGTTGATCAAACATTTCTGTAGAAAAGCCAACTATAAAAGCTGTGATAATGGCTTGTGTTCCTTTTAGTTTTTTTTTGTGTTGTGATGTTGGCGGTATGTGCACTTTTTCAGAAGCCCTGCGCACCGGGAGGCAAAGTGTTCCCATTTCGAACCGTTTTCATTTGTCTAAAAAGAGAAACTCCACCTGACCGGGAGATCTGGTGCCAGCTCTCCGATTGGGCTGGTCCGACTGGGAAAGATCGTTTTGAACGGCCATCCAACTCTGAATCCCAATTTAGAAACTGACATCTTTCTAGACCTCCGACCTGAAGATCACTGGCGTCATGATTTGACCTAGTTTTTTCCCAAGTTCCCATGTCTCTTGAAAGCACCATGACCATCAGACGCAGGTACAATCAGTCCAGTAAAATTTTAAAAAATGACTTGCAAATTATTTCAATTTATGCTCAGCGGTGCCTTCCAAATGCTACACCAATCTATGGGTGATCTATTTTGTATTCAAAGCTTAAATTAAATATCTGTTCTAAGAACAATATTGTCAGGGCAGGCATATAGGGGAGGGGAGGGACATCTGGGTTAGGGGAGGGTTTGGCTGGGGTAGGCTGTCACTGTAAAATAAGAATTTGTTCTTAACTCACGCCTAGTTAAAATAAAGGTTCAATATAGCCAATATGCTGTGATAATGTATTAGGCCCATTGCACAAACCTCATTCTTACAGAACTGTTTTTATTAGGGTAATGTAAAAAATAAAATGTTGATAACTGGCCTAGACAACTGAAAGGCCGGTACTTATTGTTTCTCCACAAGCACCATTAAACAACATTGTGTACCAAGTAATTTATTCAGCACACTTACATTCATGTACCAAAACAGCATTTACTTTCATCCCATGAAAGCATACTCTTGAAATAAGCCATTTCTATTTTCAGGGAAGCTAATGAAAAACACAAAACAGGTTAGATGTATAGGCACGATAATATTGACATGGTAATGCTAAACAAAACGGAGCATTGCAGATGTTACGGTAAAAGTCATCCATAAAATAAAGTCCAAACAAACTTGTCAAATCAGGTGTGTCCATCATGGGGAGGGTGGGGAAAAAACAGGCGCTGGAAAAATAAAATCAGTAAATTAGTCAAAAGGAGATGCAAGGTGTCTATGGTACAACAAAAAATGGTAGGTTTAACTGCATTCAGTTGTGATACTGAGCAATCCAAAAGTAAAACTGAAGGATGGTGATGATGTATACAGGTTGGTTATGTTAAAATTGAATCGGGTTGCAAAACAAGTTGTGTTTGGGTTATGAGTCGGATGAAAAAGCTCTGTGTGTGTTGGGGAACTGCTGAGAGCTGAAGTCCGGGTCCTCTCTCACTCGCTTCTTTATGTCTTTCTTCACCTGATACAGAGGACAAAGGTGGCAATTACAAAAAAGGTGGTTCAATATATAAAATGCATCAGCTATCATTGTTCAATATTGAAAATCACAGTGGTGCAAAACACTTCAATATAAATAGTAAAGCAAACTACTTCACTACATTCCTAAAGAAAATAATGTACTTTTTACTCCATACATTTTCCCTGACACCAAAAAGTACTCATTCGATTTTGAATGCTTAGCAGGACAGAAATTGTCCAATTCGCACACTTATCAAGAGAACATCTCTGGTCAACTCTATTGCCTCTGATCTGGTGGACTCACTAAACACATGCTTTGTTTGTAAATTATGTCTGGGTGTTGGAGAGTGCCCCTGGCTATCCGCAAATGAAAAACAAACACATAGTGCCGTCTGGTTTGCCAAATATATAAGGAATTTATATTTAAAAACAAAGACTTTTACTCAAGTATTTTAATGGGTGACTTTCACTTGAGTCATTTTCTATTAAGTTATCTTGACTAGAAAATGGGTACTTTTTGGTACCTTTTCCACCACTGCATTTAACTGTTATGTGTGACATCTAATATTAATAAGCGAAGCCATGGAATGAAACAGCTTGTTTTTCTGTCAGTGAGTGTTGGGGGAGGACTGTACCTGCTCTGCATAGGCCTCTTGGAGCTCAGGGCTGTCAAGCTCCTCCTGCAGGTTGTCTGGGGAAGTGACTGGCCTGACTCCGGCCGTCCTGGCCGCCCTGCTAACGGCGTCGGAGAGGGAGAGAAGAGCGCCGTCCCCTTGTCCGGTCTGAAAACACACACCCTGGTCATACGCTAATCCAACTTTTAGTGCAACAATAAGCCCTTGCACTCAATGTTGAACATAGCATGCTGATACTACAATGATCAGAGTTTATGTTAGTCCTGATATAGCAAGTCTCCCATATTTTAGCCATGGAGGGTCAACTACAAATACAGCCTGGAAGCATTCTGCCAACAAAGCTTGCAGGATGCCTCCTATAACGGAAGACCTGTGAGATCAGGGCTTGTCATTTGCACATAAGTTAGTTTCATTCACAGGGCATCTATTTACCTTCCTGCGTTTGGCAGGCATCCCATGTAAATAGGCGTCAGACATGGGAGGCTGGGCCTTCATCTTCCTCTGGGTGATCAGGTCATGTCTGATGATGGGTACCCACTCCTATCACACAGTGACGGACATGATCAGAATAACAGACAGACAATTAAACTCACTCGAGAGCCATATAACTGCACACTGGATTTTAAGACTTGAATGGGTTTGGATGCAGATCTGATTAGGCGAAACACTTCCATTGCTGGATAATTTCCTTTCTCCAAGTATCCAAACTACAAGTCAATGACAGTTTTGCAAAAATTCAGTATAAATTCAACTAGAAGCCTGTATGTAAAAAAAAAAAGAGTAAACAGCATGTGGACAGAGTGGAAGACAGAGAATGGCAAAGAAACTAAAGTGGACGAGAGAAAGATTGGACAAGTAGTGGGAGAGAGCTGAACAGTGTTCTTACAGCAGGGACGGCAGCAGTCCAGGCCTCAGTCTCTCTACCAGGCTCCTCCCTCCCGCTGGCTTCAGCTGCTGCCATGGCACCACCCAATGGCGCAGCCCCTCCGGTGGCTCCAGTTTCCCTGGGTTCTGCCCTAGTCTCCTGTGACGACGCCATGGCTTCCTCAGCTGTGGTGGCCGGGGCTGGGGAGTGGGTGGCCTCCATCTAAGGTGGGATGGCGATAGAGAAAAGAGAGTTATGGTAAGAAACAACACACCAAGGTATAGAGGACAATATAATTAATTTTACAAATACATTTTAAAACCTTACCTCCATGATCTGGGCACGTTGAGGCTCCTGTGCATTAGAGGCCTCCCCCTTGAAAAGAAACCATTTAACATATATTGCTTGAATGGAATGAGGTAATGGAATCTATGACAGCTATCGTAACTGACAGTTGATTAGGAAATGATGGTATCCACGTGCATTGTTAGATAGTAGTCCAGTAAATGAGCCTTCTAGAACACTAACAGTGTGCTTAATTATTTTTTTTTTTAACACTGATCTGTTTGCGAGATGGTGTGTGTGTTAATTACCTGCTGTGTGTGGACGGCATAATGTAGTATCTGGTCCTCTGTGACGGGGATGTGCTCCAGGATGACCTGGAGCCTCATGGTCAGCATACTGGTCAGCCAGTTCACCAGGCTGGGGTTCATGTCAGCCGACAACGTCCTCTGTAACAGGAGAGGGGTCAACACACCTATTTCACCTCCATTTAGCTCTTTTTTTCAAATCTATAGAAGGAGTATTATAAATCATCTGACAGACAGAGAGAACCTGGATGGAAGGAGGAGAGACATGGAGTGGGAGGTTGTATATCATATCATAAGGAACATTGTGTGTGTGTGCGTGCATGTACTGACTATGCGGTGGTTGATGACAGAAGTGAGGGCACTCTGCTCTCCTCTCAGACAGTACAGGTTAAGGGCCAGACACTCAAACAGCCCCTGGTTGCACATCTGCAGCAGCTGCGGCCCAAACGTGTTGTCTGCAGGAGGTGAAAAAACCCCAGCAATAAGTGACAAAAGCACAGACATTCATAGGCCAGGTCAGATGAATTGCGTCAAGTAAAATAATTTGGCACAATGAAGACAGAATGTTACCTGTGCAGCGGAGTATGTGTGTGGCGATACGCGTTAACTGATGTCTGAAGAAGGACAGGTTGGTCTGAGTGACGTTGACACCCTCCAACACTGCCACTGAAGACTGAAGGACCAAGACAAAGAGAGAAATGTGAGCAACTGATTCACCTCTGACCAACTGGCCACGGGGAGAATTTAAGTGACTGGTATTATTGAGCAATTTGAAGACCACGGACTATAAAAGGGGGCAGCGTAAGTGAACTATGGTACTTACAAAGCTCTCGGTAATGTACTCCTCAAGTTCATTGATGAGACCATCAGCAGCAGCCTATGATCACAGTGAAAATAACAAAGAAAAATAACCAAAGAGAGAAAGGGGGAGAGATAATGAGACTCATCAAGTAGCTTGTGTAGCCCCATGTGCAGTGACACTAATGACAGGTGACAGTAATTGACGCGTGACAGTAATGAACGGTGACAGTAACATCCCAGACAGAGGCGGTTATATAGACGGTGGCCCACTCACAGCAATGTTGTGGTCGGTGGGCTCGCTCCCGTTGAGATAGTGCTGGGTGAAGAACTGAGACAGCTGGGTCTGGATGCGACCCAGGGGCTGGTTCTGGCCGTGGAGCAGCAAGACCAGGTCCACCATGGAGAAGTTCTGACACACCAGGGTCAGTAGGTCTCCAAAGAAACCTGAGGGAGAGAGACAACTGTGGACATGGAACAAAAACATTTGAGGAAGAGAGAGAGCATGGGAGAAAAAGAGGGAACGTGGGAGAAAGAGATTACACTTCATAGACAGAAACAGGAAGAGAGAGCAAGGTTCAAGAAAAAGGGACAGAGAGAAAAAAGAAAGCACACAAGACAGAAACTCTTACCCATGGCGTCCCCTGTGCCGGGTGTGAAGATGTTGCTGGTCTCAGAGAGCCTCTGGATGAACTGGGCGATGCTCTCAGTGTTGCTCTGGGGAGAGCCCAGGGAGCCCATCATGGTGGACAGGACCCCCTGTACAATCCCAGTGAACAACTCCGGATTCAGGGCCTCTCCCTGGGCCCCGGCACCGTCCCCCGTGGGAGGGTTAGGGGTGGTCCCGGGTGGAGGGGGGGGGGTGCCAGAGGCAGGGGGCTGGGGGGCACCGTTGGGGGGTGGTGGGAAGACTGGTCCGGAGGCCTGAGATGGAGAGCGAGATGATGGACAGGGAGAAAATAAAAATGTATCATATGAAAGATATGTTGTTAAGATGCCATTAAGGTATTCTTACAACTAACACGTCAGTTAACTGGGGGGTGATGTAATCTTGGTTTCAACCATTCTGTTGTAACAGGCTCTACTGCTCTATATGTCCTAATCCACAGAATACCCTTGGAACAAACTCCGATCCAGACACTGACCTGCATGAAGTCAGACACTCCTTGGACGAAGGCAGGCACTCCAGGCATAGTCACAGTGATGGAGGGTCCCATGGCCCCAGGAACTGCCCCTGCGGTCCCCAGGAGAGAGCCCAGGAGCTGGGCCAGGTCAGGGGGAGCTCCCTGGGGCATGGTGGGGATGGCTCCGGGCTGGCCTGGGGGAACAGTGGTGCCAGGGGCAGGAGCAGGAGCGGGGATAGGGCCAGAGGAGGATGAGGAGGAAGAAGAAGAGTTGGAGGAGGATGAGGAGAAGGTATGAGAAGCAGAGGAGGTGGCTGTTTGACCAGCTGGGGGGGAAAGGAAGAAAGGAACAAAATTAGAGTTGGCTAACAGTACACTTAACACTTCAAACAGAGGATTCACTTTTAGTGTGATTGGTAACTATGCAAACCCCCCCCCCCCCCCCCCTAAAAAAAAATAAATACAAATAAGATGTTTGAAAGGTGGGGTGTATACCCATCTGTCCAGGTATCAGGAGTTGTCCCACCAGTCCACTGATCATCTGATTGAGGGCAGCAGGAGGGAAGGGCTGTGGGGGAGAGGTCATAGGTCAACAGTTAACGTTAGCATATAAGGCAAACATGGCGATGTCATTAAGATTTCAGAGCACTACAGCTTAAGACAATTGGTACTCTCGATGGAAATGCCCACAACGACTAGCAAACACGAATGCCTCCTGCTGAAATTCCAAGTCTGACAACTTCTTGTCAAAACTTGACTGAAATCTACAAGACATTAATCTCAGTCCTGCACTAAACCCATAGGGCACCAAACCCCCTATAACAAACATGCTCACCTGTCCTGGTTGCTGACCCATCATGGGCGGCACACTAGTCCTCAGGTTGATGGTGGCCCCCCGGGTGCCAAAGACGGGTGGAGGGATCCTGGGAGCAAAGGCGGGCCGGGTGAACACCACCCTGGCCTGGGGGGCCCCGGGAGAAGGCGGAGGGGGGGCTGTGGGGGTGGTAGTGGGGGTGTTAGGGCCGGTGGTGGTTGTGGAAGAGGTAGCAGTGGAGCCTGGGGGGGTAGGCTGGGGGGGTTGGCCAGGGATGGCGCCCCCGGTGGCAGCAGCTACAGCCTCTGTGTACTGGGCGATCTGCTGCACGATGGACTGCATGAAGTCTGGATTCATCTGAACACCGGGAGGCATCTGGAAGCCTGGGGAGAGAGTATAAGAAAAGGTTTCTTTGTGCCTTGAATATTGGATTCAGGATCTCTGGTTTACGGGGCTTTACTCTTTCCATTGCAAAACTACCATTCCAGTGTTTTACTTGCTATATTGTATTTACCTTGCCACCAAGGCCTTTTTTGCCTTTACCTCCCTTCTCACCTCATTTGCTCACATTGTATATAGACTTGTTTATACTTTATTGACTGTATGTTTGTTTTACTCCATGTGTAACTCTGTGTTGTATCTGTCGAACTGCTTTGCTTTATCTTGGCCAGGTCGCAATTGTAAATGAGAACTTGTTCTCAACTTGCCTACCTGGTTAAATAAAGGTAAAATAAAATAAATAAATAAAAACTCTAGTCCGCAGTTATTCGGAGATACAACCAGAGGTACTAAAACATCATCATGAAGTGTTACCAACACTCACCTGGCTGACCCATTCCTGCAACATTTGGCTGTCCAGCTGCCTGAGGAACACCAGAGTCTGTAAACACACACAGACAATGTTTGAACTGTAAACCGTGTGTAAAAACAAATGGACACTATGGTTTAACAAACACTTAAAAAATAACACCCAAAATTGAACGAGACCTATCGATTTGAGCAGTACAGGGACCTGACTTTCAGTCAAAGAAAGAAAACTTTCTCTCAGAAAACACCATTTGGCAATAGGGAATAAATGCAATGGTAGAGTTATTCACTTCCAATGGGCCATTTGTGGACGAGAAACGGATGGACATGTTGTGGTAAAGCATTCAATCAGTGGCGGGTAGGGGACAACACACCGTCCGTGTTCATCTGCATCATGACCACCGGCATTGTCTGGTGGCTGATCCTGATGACCCGGGGGCCGGGCTGTCCCTGTCCAGCCTGCTGATTGGACGGGGGAGGCTGTGAGGGGGAAGTCTGTCCCTGACCTGGCTGGTCCGACTGGCCGGGGGTCTGACTGGGCTGGGCCTGTCCGTCTGTAGCTGGTCTGCCATTGGACGCCATTGTGACCGTGGCTCCCAGGTTCATCTGCAGATGAGTTTCAAAATGTCATTGAAGTACTGTGTTCCATTGGCAAACGATATCAAATAAAGTTAAAACTAACCAAAGTTTACATACACCTTATCCAAATACATTTAAACTCAGTCTTTCACAATTCCTGACATTTAATCCTAGTAAAAATTCCCTGTCTTAGGTCAGTTAGGATCACCACTTTATTTTAAGAATGTGAAATGTCAGAATAATAGTAGAGAGTTATGATTTATTTCAGCTTTTATTTCTTTCATCACATTCCCAGTGGGTCAGAAGTTCACATACACTCAATTAGTATTTGGAACCATTGCCTTTAAAATGTTTAACTTGGGTCAAACTTTTGGGTAGCCTTCCACAAGCTTCCCACAATAAGTTGGGTGAATTTTGGCCCATTCCCCTGACAGAGCTGGTGTAACTGAGTCAGGTTTGTAGGCCTCCTTGCTCACACATGCTTTTTTAGTTCTGTCCAGGGCTTTGTGAAGGCCACTCCAAGACCTTGACTTTGTTGTCCTTCAGCCATTTTTCCACAACTTTGGAAGTATGCTTGGGGTCATTGTCCATTTGGAAGACCCATTTGCGACCAAGCTTTAACTTCCTGACTAATGTCTTGAGATGTTGCTTGAATATATCCACATAATTGTCCTTCCTCATGATGCCATCTATTTTGTGAAGTGCACCAGTCCCTCCTGCAGCAAAGCAACCCCACAACATGATGCCGTCACTTCCGTGCTTCACGGTTGGGATGGTGTTCTTCGGCTCCCCCTTTTTCCTCCAAACATAACGATGGTCATTATGGCCAAACAGTTCCATTTTTGTTTCATCAGACCAGAGGACATTTATCAAAAAAGTACAATCTTTGTCCCCATGTGCAGTTGCAGTGGCTTTTTTGGGCGGTTTTGGAGCAGTGGCTTCTTCCTTGCTGAGCGGCCTTTCAGGTTATGTCGTTATAGGACTCGTTTTACTGTGGATATAGATACTTTTGTATCGGTTTCCTCCAGCATCTTCACCTTTGCTGTTGTTCTGGGATTGATTTGCACTTTTCGCACCAAAGTACGTTCATCTCTAGGAGACAGAACGCGTCTCCTTCCTGAGCAGTATGACTCCTGCGCGGTCGCATGTTTCGACGTGTGTACTATTGATGAACGTGGTACCTTCAGGCGTTTGGAAATCGCTCCCAAGGATGAACCAGTCTTGTGGTTTACAAATGTTTATTTTCTGAAGTCTTGGTTGATTTCCCCATGATGTCAAGCAAAGAGGCACTGAGTTTGAAGGTAGGCCTTGAAATACATCCACAGGTATACCTCCAATTGACTCAAATGATGTCAATTAGCCTATCAGAAGCTTCTAAAGCCATGATATTTTCTGGAATTGTCCAAGTTGTTTAAAAGGCACACTCAACTTAGTATATGTAAACTTCTGACCCACTGGAATTGTGATACAGTGAAATAATCTGTCTGCAAACAATTGTTGGAAAAATTACTTGTGTCATGCACAAAGTAGATGTCCTAACCGACTTGCCAAAACTATAGTTTGTTAACAAGAATTTGGTGGAGTGGTTGAAAAACGAGTTAATGACTCCAACCTAAGTGTATGTAAACCTCCAACTGTAACTAAATACAGAAGATTTTGAACACCTACTCATTCAAGGGTCTTTATTTGTACAATTTGACATTGTAGAATAATAGTGAAGACATCAAAACTATGAAATAACACATGGAATTATGTAGTAACCAAAATACATTTAATATTTGGGTTTCTTCAAAGTTTCCACCCTTTGCCTTGATGACAGCTTTGCACACACTTGGCATTCTCCCAACCAGCTTCATGAGGTAGTCACCTGGAATGCATTTCAATTAACAGGTGTGCCTTGTTAAGTTAATTTGTGGGATTTCCTGCCTTCTGAATGCATTTGAGCCAATCAGTTGTGTGGTGACAAGGTAGGGGTGGTATACAGAAGATAGCCCTATTTGGTAAAAGACAAAGTTCATGTTATGGACAGAACAGCTCAAATAAGCACAGAAAAACGACCGTCCATCATTACTTTAAGACATGACGGTCAGTCAATACGGAAAATGACAAGAACTTTTAAAGTTTCTTCAAGTGCAGTCGCAAAAACCATCAAACACTATGATGAAACGGGCTCTCATGAGGACCGCCACAGGAAAGGAAGACCCAGAGTTACCTCTGCAGAGAATAAGTTCATTAGATTTACCAGCTTTAGAAATTGCAGCCCAAATAAATGCTTCAGAGTTCAAGTAACAGACACATCTCAACATCAACTGTTCAGAGGAGGCCTGCAAAGAAACCACTACTAAAGGACACCAATAATAATAATAAGAAGAGACTTGCTTGGGCCAAGAAACATGAGCGATGGACATTCATTTGTTGGAAATGTGTCCTTTGGTCTGGAGTCCAAATTTGAGATTTTTGGTTCCAAACGCGGTGTCTTTGTGAGACGCGGTGTGGGTGAACGGATGATCTCCGCATGTGTATTTCCCACCGTAAAGCATGGAGGAGGTGTTATGGTGTGGGGGTGCTTTGCTGGTGACACTGTCTGTGATTTATTTAGAATTCAAGGCACACTTAACCAGCATGGCTACCACAGCATTCTGCAGCGATACACCATCCCATCTGGTTTGGGCTAAGTGGATTTATAATTTGTTTTTCAACAGGACAATGACCCAACACACCTCCAGGCTGTGTAAAGGCTACTTTACCAAGAGGGAGAGTGATGAGTGCTGTATCAGATGACCTGGCCTCCACAATCCCCCGACCTCAACCAAATAGAGATGGTTTGAGATGAGTCGGGCTGCAGAGTTTTTTATTTTACCTTTATTTAACTAGGCAAGTCAGTTAAGAGCAAATTCTTATTTTCAATGACGGCCTAACTGCCTGTTCAGGGGCAGAACGACAGATGTGAACCTTGTCAGCTCGGGGATTTGAACTTGCAACCTTTCGGTTACTAGTCCAACACTAACCACTAGGCTACCCTGCCGCCCCAAAATTAAGGAGGGTGAAGGATGTTTGGTTACCACATGATTCCATGTGTGTTATTTCAGAGTTGATGTCTTCACTATTATTCTACAATGTTAAAAATAAAGAAAATCCCTTGAATGAGTAGGTGTTCTAAAACATTTGACCGGTAATGTACATAAGACAGAAATAATGTAATAGGTGTAAGTGTCTGCCAGGTCACAACAAAACAAGTTTGACAATGGGATACAACGCCAACTAACATGTAGTGGGATGTGATGGTGCACGGCTCCAGGCATGGACACTGGGGAGGTGTAGTGAGACATTGGCCGGATCACGTGTAAGTGGCGTGGGGCGGGACTCAACAGGTTGCAGCGCAGGTCACTAAGGGCAACCAGGGCATTGCCCAGGAGACGGAGGGCCTCCCCCACCAGGTTGAGAATCCGCTGATCCTCCTCTCTTTCCTGTGTGTGACAAGAAAAGGGCTTAAGCCATTTTCTGAGAATGTGTGTTTTGATATTTTTTTCAGGTAGTCATGTGGGGAAAGTGGCAAGTATTGTAAGAGTCCAACTACAATACAAGGCAAAACAGCAAACGCTCATTACTTTCTATGTCTGATCAGTGCATGTGAATTGTACCTAACCACAAAGCACTAAGTTATGAGGAATGCAGTGGTGAAAAGCTTACGGTGTTGGCGTATTCTGCAGTGGTAGCAGACTCTAGGATAGTGTGTGTTCTCTGGACGAATGGCTGAAGCCTCTCCTCCACCCTCCTCAGCTCTGACAGCATCTCTACCAGCTCTGCTGGGCTGGGGTGACTGTCAAGGGGAGAGGGGATGAGTTATCCTTACATGCATCACAGGTCTTCTAATAACAACCACGATGTCTAAAGTCAAGCCTCATGTGCTGATGTCAATGGGAGATTCTGTGCGAAAGTGAACATTTTGCATGCAGGTCTCAAGTTCTGGATTAAGCCCTATTCTTCTTAATTCACATTAAAATGTCCAGTTTGCTAACTTTTGAATTAATCCAGCATCCTTTTTATTCAGTATAGAGCAACAACAAAAAACATGCAGGACAGCGATAGTTAGCAATAATGTCTTACTTGGGTCCAGATTGGGCAGCTCCCTCTGTTTGAGTGGAGGAAGAGAAGGATGGAGGGGGAGTAGATGAAGGTGGAGATGTGTCCATGGGCTGGGTGGAGGGAGAGGGAGTGGAGGAGGAGGAAGAGGGAGGAGGTGCAGCAGCAGAATCCGGTTGGGTTGAGGTTCCGCTTGGTTGATCCTGAGATTGAGCAACAAGGTAGCAGGCAAGGGGAGGACGTTGCTCAGTCATCTTAATTGAATTACTTCGAACTCAAATAGACCTGCTTCCTGAGACTGCCAAGAATATCTTCAAGTAACAGTTTCTCCAAATACTTATGTTTCACGTTTGAGCCAGTGTATTCATTAAAAATAGGTCTGTGCTGTGGTTATTCCTAGTTGTTCTAATGTTTATAACTTAACACCTCACCTCCATCCTCTCGATGAGAGCAGTGGTGTCCCTCAGCAGGTTCTCAGCCAATAGCAGTCTCAGCCTGGGCTCACTCTGCACCGATTGGTCCATATCAATGTGCACATTCATGGACCCATTGCTCTGTGACAGCAAGAGTATTAGTTGACAGCTACTCAACATGTTTGTTCATAGCATTGTGTGTGTATATATAGAAATTGATAGTATACATCCTCATTTATGGATTTTATCTGTTATAAATCATATATTTGATTTCTTACCCCGGTGCTGGTGCTGACTCTGGCATTCCTAGCATTCTCACCCAAACCTGACATCATTTGCTGGACTGACATCTAGTAAGAGTGTAGTAGACAGTACAGGCTAGATATCAGTGCTGATCCACACCAGGCGCTCAGGATATCATTATAAACCATAGAACCAAGACAAATTTGATCCAAAAAGGGGTAACACACACACAAAAAAAAGCTGTACCTGGATCTGCTGAGGGTCCATGACGTTAACGGGGAGGTTGAAGGTCCCCAGCATGACATAGCTGTTGGCGTTGCGGTCGTGTGGGGGCACTTGGGACGTTCCCTGGGAGGTGGTAGAAGAGGGCGGCGCTCCGGCCTCCGCTCCCCCTGACCCCGAGCCTGGCTGGGAGGGCTGAGGGGGGGCCCGCTCCACCAGGTGGATGACTTTTCCATCGACGTCTGAGACAGAGGAAACAGAGAGCAAGGAATATCATCTCTATTCATGTTAGAGGACACTGGTGCTTCATCAATCTATCAGGTGATGTGCAAAGCAGCCAAACGGCTTACAGCAATTACATGATGGATACTCAAGTTCTGATGGTGTGCAGTTGTATAATATCTGTGCATTACTGGCCTTGAAAGTCATGGAACAAGTGAATAAGACTTATTCTATAGATCACATATAGACAAAGATATGACTGTTTGCTGCGTTTCTGTTCTGTGTTGACAGATGCATCACTGCAGCTGTGTGCTGCTCCAGATAATTGTCTGGACTAATTTTCTGTTTATTAGCATATGGCCGTTTTCTATTGGTTCCAGGCAACTCCACAGACAGCATTACTCACTGTACTCTGTCAGGGTCCTCTCATCCTGCAGGACTCGGCCCTGGTAGATCAGCCTCTGTTTGTCCACAGGAATCCCAACTGAAGTGGCAATGTGCTCCTTGAACTCTTTCACTGTCAACTGAGAAAAAGACACCGGTGTGAGGATTAGGCCTATATCCAGTATATGTAAGGCTACTGTAAAAGCGCTCTGTTGGATATGAGAACGTACCTGTCCGCCTACAGTGTAACTTCGGCTCTGGGAGTCCAAAGTTTTGACAGTCACCTCTATATCAGCACCTGGTTCCTCCATGGTTACGCTTACCCTGTGTGTCAAGTAACAGAGGCAATAGAATAAAGTATCATATCAATGCTGTCATGAATAGCATTATGTAAGGGTTAATCAATGAGGGAAATACAATATGCTTGGTTATGGAAAATATCTTTCACAGCAGTTTAGATGAGAGAATGATTCTCAACGGTTTCGTCATTAAACTTAAATTAGGCAAACTATTAGAATTTTAGCAAACAGGAAATGGCACAGTGATTTCTGCATAGTGCACCTTTAACACATTTGCCGCTAGAAATGTGTTAATTTGCAGGTAGAAATGTGTTCCACATCCACTGAAGTAGCAAGCAAATGTACTATATTGCTGTAGTAGTTGCCTTGGTAACCAAACCAACAGAGTTACTAGTTAAGCTAACCAAGCCATCAGTCCTAAATTGCTATTATGAAAATCGAATTAAATGTTTTCAATTCGACTTTTGCTATCAAAAATCAGCTACCATTCTACCATGCTGATGTACCGTGCGTTATAGGGAATAGTGTACGGCCTAGAATGCTCTTGAAGCCAATCAGAAACGAGTATTCAACAATATCCATGGTATAATGTGGCTAATATAATTTCAATTGGGCAATTACCTAGCTAACTTTAACGTTAGCTAGCTACTGCCTAAACAAAGATACTGTGTGGTCTAACGTTAACTATGGCAGCTTCCATGAGCGTTATCTAGCTAAAATGGCTAGCTAGCTGAATGGCTAACATCCTTGCCTTGAAGCAAACACGGTCAAACAAAACATTTACGTCCGCGTTCTCTTGATATTAACTGTAGATGGAACTTATACAAATGTGATGGTCCAATCAATTTCTCACGAATATTGACAAAAAACGACAGTGAAACGTGTAGCTAGGTATCTCACATCTACGTTAGCTTTTAGCCAGCAGTTAGCGAGCCAGCCTTGAGCTAACGTTACCATTAGCTGTATGAAATCAGCCAACGTTAGCTAGCTAGTTATTTACTTACTTGATAGCTCCTATCTGTGAAATTAAATATTTCGATTTCAACTGAATGTTTGCCAATTCTTCACCGATTATTCAGTGTGGCATGTAAAGCTAACTAGTTCCTCCTATGATGATAGCAACTGCGGTTCAAGTAACGTAACATATGATTAGCTACCAGAACAGCTGTGACGTTTCAAACATACAGTAACAAATGGGACGTGCTCATCAAGTCAGTTCAACTTGTTTAGCTTATATCTGCTAAATGGATCTGCTAGCCAGATAGATAATATCCCCAGTACAGTAACAGTAGTAGATGAAGGTAAAGTGTGGATGTTTTTGTTAAACCAGGCCTGTATGAAATTAGGGGAAACCAAGAGGTCCAAGACCTCATTAACAAAGTGAGACATGATTTCCTCTTTCTTTACAAGGCATCCCATCAAAGTGAACAGGGCTTCCAGTTCCAACAAAGGCCTGAGACCGCTGGGATTATCAATTCACAGCTATGTAGTGATTGAGGAAGAAGAGCCTGAGTGGGGCTTGGAACAGCAATTATATATATATATATATATATTCATATTACTGGAAGTTGACAGTATAATAAAAGGGAAACAAAGTGCTCCTTTTTACCTTTGTTTGAGTCTCGTTTGTTGTTTGATAAATACAAGATAAGTAGGGGTTGAAAAGCAGAAAGATGTGCCCGTCCTATACAAAAAAAAGGTATACTATGCAAACAAAAATAGAATCTGCTGATGAAATAAATGCTGTCTGAGTTTGCATGTTTTGGCTAAAGCCAAAATAGGCATGGTACACTTCTGGGAGAAGAGCCTGTTGCTGTGTGCATGTTAATAATACTGGCTTCTTCTCCTAATTGAACAGAAACTATAATCAAGAGACTAACCACTGGAGCATTTTCTAGTATGTAATATGGTGGATGACTACCAGGAACTAGTTTAGAGAACTGAAATTGGGACTTGAACAGTGGCTCCTACAGCACAGAGTAGCCTAGCCAGGAGCCCAACCTGATGTAACGGTTAATGGATTCCAGTCTCCTTGGAGAGTGAACTGATCAGAACATAGATATAGCCTAAACATAAGGTGGATAGACTATGGTAAACTACCTTGGTGGGTCTGTGACTGGAACCCGCTCCTCCTGTCTTTCTTCCTCGGACTCGTCAGTGTCGGAATCTCTTCTCCTCCTCCTCGGTGGCAGTGGCGGATTTAGGCATAGGCGCCCTGATTCTAGTTTGTGAGCTAGGCAGGCTACTGCTTGGGATGGTCTTCCACTCAGAAGTAGGAGATGGGGCGGAGGTAGGTTGACCTCAGTTCTCCCCACTGGATGCAACATAGCTGACTTGAGACATTGTTACAGTTTCAGGGCCATGGGCCTTTCTCATGATGGAAAAATACAGAATAACATGAAGACAGGAACTGTGCAATGAGTTGTGGGGGCACATTCAGAACGTAGTGTTGCGAGGACAAACGGTATTTTGTTAGATAACAGGAGCCAGGTGTGAGATAACTGTATTGAGTGTGAGCGCATTGATATTCCAGTTTTTGCCTACTCCCTTTGTTATAATAAATATCGGAGCGCTACCATCTGCCTCCTGTGTCAGCATTTGGGTCTCGCTTGTGCCCTTATACATACCTTGAGTGATGGAAGAAGTCATTGAGTGGGAACAGACTAGAATGGTAACAAAGAATGACATGTAGCTACAACGTGATGAGGATAGCTAGCTAATATTTTTCTAGCTAGCTACAGTAACTAACATTCTTTAGGTGATACTAACTATATTAGCTAGCTCAGACTATGAAACTCTGAAAATCAGGGTCTAAACAGCTCTCCAATATATAATTAAAGCATGCTTTTATAAGAACTATACTTGCCAATGCCATAATGAAGTTGTAGAATAACTTTCCTTGTCTGTAATTACACGGTACACTCACGATCAAAAGCTCAAAGACAATTACCCACGAAACCCAGGACTTTGACACTAATAACTCCCAGGAAAGGTTTTGTGGTTGGCTTCTATGGTGAACATACTCACTCAGTCTCTGTTAAACTCACCATTGAAACGGTTGCGCACAGTACGTGTGGTACAGAATCACTATTCAAAGGTAACACATACACCAAATGAATGGTGTGATTGGTAAGATTTTTTATACCTTTTAATGGGGTGATTGGTGGCTAATTGGTTGCACCCTCCTCTGACAATTTTTTGGTGTTGTTGTCAAACAGCCACTTTGGTGCAGGTGAAAGGATACAAGCCAAGGAAGACCTGAAACATTTTGAGTAGATGCACTGCACTCCTTTTCAAGTGTTTCCCCCCTGCTTTTCTGAATAACATCAAATTATTTGTAAATGTAAACTGGGTTATGAGTCTGAAAAGGTGGCTTTCTGCAAAATGTCTCTTTAGTTAATTAACTTCCTAACTATTTAAAGCTAGATTAAAAAGTGACAAATATAAATAAAATAAATACGAATAAAAAAGAATAGTATTATTACACTATTACCCTATTGCTAACAAAAAACACGCAGTAGCCTGGGTAGCTCACAAACTAGAATCAGGTCGCCTACTCCGACAAGGTTAATTGACCAACAATCCCACACGGGGACAGATCGTTGACATTACGTGCAAATGAGCGATAGAAAACCGATCACGCAAATGTCACCATTCGGAATATATATATATATATATATATATATATTAAAGATTTTGCATGCGTCCCATGCCGCCCCCGGCATGATGCCGCCCTAAATCCGCCACTGCCACCGAGGAGGAGGAGAAGAGATTACGACACCGAAGAGTCCGAGGAAGAAAGACAGGAGGAGCGGGTTCCAGTCACAGACCCACCAAGGTAGTTTACCATATTACATCCACCTTATGTTTAGGCTATATCTATGTTCTGATCAGTTCACTCTCCAAGTAGACTGGAATCCATTAACGTTACATCAGGTTGGGCTCCTGGCTAGGCTACTCTCCAAATCCAGAGGAAAACAAACAAATGGAAGGGTGCATTTCAGTCCAAGTCCAAAGTGACTTCATTCATGTCTTTTCCGATTTCCCTGAGCAGTAGGGGTGTATTCATTACGTCTTGCAACGGAAACGGTTTACCGTTGAAGAACACAACGGAAGCAAACGAAACGGGACGGGACATACCAGAATCTGTCCAATAGAAACTCGTTTTTTGTTTCGAATAAACGTTTGTTGTATAACGTTTCGAAAAAGAACATGTTTAATGAATACACCCCAGGTTTTGACCCCCTGTGTATGTTGAACTGCCTCTGCCCAGAGGCCCAGGCTTTTTGTGGCCTGCCCTATTGCAGCTCTGATCTCTGGATGCACAAGGATGTTTTTAAATGTATGGTTCTGCACAGAGCTGGTTTTTGTGGCAGTGTCTATTAGATGCCCACCTGTGCTGTAGGAGCCACTGTTCAAGTCCCAATTTCAGTTCTCTAAACTAGTTCCTGGTAGTCATCCAGGGGCGGCAGGGTAGCCTAGTGGTTAGAGCGTTGGACCGGAAGGTTGCAAGTTCAAACCCCCGAGCTGACAAGGTACAAATCTGTCGTTCTGCCCCTGAACAGGCAGTTAACCCACTGTTCCTAGGCCGTCATTGAAAATAAGAATTTGTTCTTAACTGACTTGCCTAGTTAAATAAAGGTTAAACAAAATATTACAGATTCTATTTTTGTTTGCATAGTATTTTGTTTAGGACAGGCACATCTTTCTGCTTTTCAACCCCATACGTATCTTGCATTTCTCAAACAACAAACAAGACTCAAACAAAGGTAAAAAGGAGCACTTTGTTTCCCTTTTATTATACTGTCACCTTCCAGTAATATGAACATAGGATTGCTGGTTCACGCCCCACTCGGGCTCTTCTTCCTCTGTTTCCCTTTTATTATACTGTCAACTTCCAGTAATATGAATATATAATTGCTGTTCCAAGCCCCACTCAGGCTCTTCTTCCTCTCTCAATCACTACATAGCTGTGAATTGATAATCCCAGCGGTCTCAGGCCTTTGTTGGAACTGGAAGCCCTGTTCACTTTGATGGGATGCCTTGTAAAGAAAGAGGAAATCATGTCTCACTTTGTTAATGAGGTCTTGGACCTCTTGGTTTCCCCTAATTTCATACAGGCCTGGTTTAACAAAAACATCCACACTTTACCTTCATCTACTACTGTTACTGTACTGGGGATATAATCTATCTGGCTAGCAGATCCATTTAGCAGATATAAACTAAACAAGTTGAACTGACTTGATGAGCACGTCCCATTTGTTACTGTATGTTTGAAACGTCACAGCTGTTCTGGTAGCTAATCGTATGTCACGTTACTTGAACCGCAGTTGCTATCATCATAGGAGGAACTAGTTAGCTTTAAATGCCACACTGAATAATCGGTAAACACTGGTGAAATCGGAAGATTTAACTTCACAGATAGGAGCGATAAAGTAATTAAGTAAGTAACTAGCTAGGTGGTCGGTAGATAGTTCGCTAACTTCATACAGCTAATGGTAACGTTAGCTAAAAGCTAACGTAGCTGTGAGATACCTAGCTACAAGTTTCACTGTCGTATTTTGTCAATATTCGTGTGAAATTGATTGGACCATTACTATTGTATAAGTTCCATCTACAATTAAAATTGATTTCTATCAAGAGAACGCTGACATGAAAAGTTGTTGTTTGACCGTGTTTGCTTCAAGGCATGGATGTTAGCCATTCAGCTAGCTAGCTATTTTCGCTAGATAGCTGTGGCAGCTTCCATGAACGTTAACGTTAGACCACATAGTATCTTTGTTTAGGCAGTAGCTAGCTAACTACCCAATTAAAGTTATATTAGCCACATTATAACAAGGATATTGTCTTATATTCGTTTATGATTGGCTTCAAGAGCATTTTATATAATGCACGGGTACATCAGCATGGTAGAATTCAATGGCTTATAGTTCGTTCTTACATTTTCTACGTTTTTGAGCTGATTTTTGATAGCAAATGTCGAATTGAAAACATTATTGAATTCGAATTTTCATACTAGCAATTTCGGCCTGATGGCTTGGTTAGCTTAACTAGTAACTCTGTTGGTTTGGTTGCCAAGGCAACTACTACAGCAATATAGTGTTAGTGTTCAAATACTGGAGAGTTGAGACCAAATCACGGACGCTGGACAGAGTGGATTTCAGTTGTAACGAAAGACAGTTTTAATGAGTCAGAGATATCTTGTCCCGCAGTTTTACGTGCACGGACCTAGTTCACATAACTCGGCAAGGAGCCAGGTGAAAAAGAGGCCTATACAATGGTTACATACATTTTTATACATAGAATAAAGTAGGTGGAGTCTTGTCGTTTCGGTCTTCTTGACTGGTCCGAGGGTTGGAGGCGGGCCTTGCTCTAGCCAGAGCGGGCCCCATTGGTGCACAGCAAAAGTTCTTTGCTCTTGGGACCGGCCAGTTAGAGGGAGATGAGATGTGTGTTTATATAAGGAAGAGGGGGTCAGTCTTATGGCTGGGTGTATGTGTTCTTACGACGGAATGTCTTTGTTTATATGAGCTATGTGTATGAATATTTATATAACAATAGTAAATTATTATTACCACATACACTTGCTTTCAATGAGAACAACAGATCTATAACTCACATTTCTATGTGAATTTGGTCAGTTCGCAGCTCAGGACTCTATGCCCAACTCTGTGGAAGATTAGTTCTGCTAGCGCTTAGCCCCTCATTGATTAACCCTTACATAATGCTATCCATGACAGCATTGATTTGATACTCTATTCTATTGCCTCTGTTACTTGACACACAGGGTAAACATAACCATGGAGGAACCAGGTGCTGATATAGAGGTGACTGTCAAAACTTTGGACTCCCAGAGTCGAAGTTACACTATAGGCGGACAGGTAGGTTCTCATATCCAACGGAGCGCTTTTACAGTAGCCTTACATATACTGGATATAGGCCTAATCCTCACACCGGTGTCTTTTTCTCAGTTGACAGTGAAAGAGTTCAAGGAGCACATTGCCACTTCAGTGGACAAACAGGCTGATCTACCAGGGCCGAGTTCTGCAGGATGAGAGGACCCTGACAGTACAGTGAGTAATGCTGTGTGTCTGTGGAGTTTCCTGGAATCAATACAAAACGGCCACATGCTAATAAACATGAAATTAGTCCAGACAGTTTTATCTGGAGCAGCACACAGCTGCAGCGAAGCATCTGTCAACACAGAACAGAAACGCAGCAAACAGTCAGATATCTTTGTCTATATGTGATCTATAGAATAACTCTCCTATTCCCTTATTCCATGACTTTCAAGGCCAGTAATGCACAGATGTAAGTCTATTATACAACTGCACACCATCAGAACTTGAGTATCCATCATGTAATTGCTGTAAGCCGTTTGGCTGCTTTGCACATCACCAGATAGATTGATGAAGCACCAGTGTCCTCTAAATACACCGTAATCAATGAGCAACAGAATATAATATATGGTTCACCGGCGGCCCTTGGCACCTTAATTGGGGTGGACGTGCTCATAGTAAAGGTTGGAATGGAATCAATGGAATGGTATCGACACATCAAACACATGTTTTCCATGTGTTTGATGCCATTCCATTCACTACATTCCAGCCATTATTATGAGCCGTCCTCCCCTCAGCAGCCTCTAGTGATATTGTTGTATAATTTTACAAGATGTGTCATTTTCCTCTTCTAACATGGAAAAAGATGACCTCATGGCTTTCAGTGAATACTTTTGTATGATTTTGTCATCGTATGATGGTATGGGCATCATTATTTAAGCATTTAGCCTACCCACTGGGCACACCACATTTAGCCTACCCACTGGGCACACCACGTGGTATAGCCAGCAGCATACCACCTTGCTGGCTTGCTTCTGAAGCTAAGCAGGGTTGGTCCTAGTCGGTCCCTGGATGGGAGACCAGATGCTGCTGGTGTTGGGAGGCCAGTAGGAGGCACACTCTAAAAAATATCCCAATGCCCCAGGGCAGAGATTGGGGACACTGCCCTGTGTAGGGTGCTGTCTTTCGGATGGGATGTTAAACGGTTGTTCTGGCTCTCTGAGGTCATTAAAGATCCCATGGCACTTATCGTAAGATTAGGGATGTTAACCCTGGCGTCCTGGCTAAATTCCCAATCTGGCCCTCAAACCATCACACAACTTACCTAGTAAAATAACGGATAAATAAAATAAAATTCAACTTGGGTAATATTTGGTTGAGATGTTGATCAATGAGATTACGACCTATATTCACTCACTCAAAAAGACAGCCAAAGGTTAGTTGAATTTCCAATATGTTATCACTATGCTTTCAACCATTTGAAGAGCACAGCCTAATTCCATTTTGAAAACAATGTCAGATTATTGGTTTAGTTGTCACCCATGACTTAACCCCCAAAAGTAATTATTCATCATGACTGGGCCATAAACAATAACTAGTAATACTGTATAATCAAAAAAAAGGTTAAAATTCCACCTTTCTGGTAAAAAAATATCATACGTTGTTGAGGTGTCGTCACTTTTGAGAACACAAGCTCAAGTACACAGTACAAATATGATAAAAATAAAATATTTTTTGATGTATTTCTTACTCAACAAAACTGCATGAATATAGCTTGAAATGACTTATATGCTTTATAAATATAGCATAATCAAATTATAAAATTACTAAGATTTCACCTTCCTTTTAACTGTGAAATGCATATTTGTATGTTTAGTGTTAGAGAAAATGGGCATGTTTTCTGAAGGTCTCTCTTGATCAAAACATCTGCCCCAATCACTGTGAACGTCTCACAGAGCTTTAGCTCGGCTTCCTGAACTCGTTAGGAACTTACCTTTCATAACATATTAATATTCTCCATATATGACCGAAAATAGTTTTTTTTTGTTTAAAGCCTTCGATTTATAGCCATTGATGTAAAATAATTCAATCTCTGAATGCGTTACTGTGATGAAATCATTTTCTCCTGCTGCGCTAGGATGTTGGTTGCATGTAATGATTGCAGGCATGTGCTTTGTCCGTGGCTCAGTTGCTGTGATGTGGTGTTCAGCCAGGAGTTGATGAGCAGAGGCTCAGTAATACTAATGTGTTGGTGTGAACCAGGGCTGTTGCTCAGTGGAAGCCATTTTCGATCTACGGTATCCACAGATCGATTTATAAGCGAAAAGGTCGGTCGGTACCAGAACCATGCAGGTCCCCTAACCATCTAGCAGGTTTTAAAAGCACAGCAAAGTTCAAATGGGAATACAATGTCAGAAATGTTGTTTATTTATACAACAGATTGTGTTATCACTGTGTTTCATCTAATAGCAGAACCAAATGACCTGGGATTGCAGTTTAGATTACATTAAAAAAGACATGGGGCAAGTGATCAATTCCGTTTGAGATGTTACGCTGATTATTACTGCAATTGTGAATGCTATTTTATGCATGCTATCGTGAACATAAACACCTATTATGATTAACCTACATAAGACATTTAAAGTTAAAGTAACAGCATACACCCTTTCCAGACATCCCCAGTCAGCCGTTACACAAGATATCGCAGGGCTGACCAGTGAAATCGAGGCCTATAAGGATGCAGTTCATAAGGATGCAGTTCATACAGCATGGTCTATCTCAACCAACAAGCTGGACGTCGTCAAGAAGCAACAAGATGCAGAGCTGCAGATGGTGAAACACTATGTGACAACAGGATGGCCTAAGTATGCAGCCAAAGTGCCAGACAAGGTGCAAGCCTACTACACCCCCCGACAGAACCTCTCAATGACACAAGGACTAATGTTGTATGGAGATAGAATAGTAGTACCACAAAATATGGGAACTGAAATGTTAAAGCACATACTCAACAGCCATCAGGGCATTGTGAAGTGCCGGGAGCGAGCTAGAGGTAGTGTGTGGTGGCCTTGAATAAGTAAAAACTGGAAATGGTCAGGAAATAGTCAGTACATGCAAAGACTGCCACGAGTTCAAACCTACTCAGAGGAGGGAGCCTCTGATCACCACTCCACTCCCGTCGCCCATGGGAAAGAGTAGCAGCTGACATATGTGAGCTCAACAAGCAAAACTACTTGGTAGTTGTGGAGTATTTTTCTAGATGTATCTAGAAATATCTTACCTCAAAGACGTGTCAGGAGAAACTACAAGAGCTAAACTGAAGAACATCTTCGCCTGTTTAGGATGCCCAAATATTATAATTACAGACATTGCTCCACAGTTCTCAGCTAGAGCTTTCACGCAATTCTCTGAGGACTAGGATTTCAGACACATTACCACCAACCACCAAGCCCAAGCAAATGGTGAAGCAGAGAGAGCAGTGCAGACAGCCAAAGGGATCCTGAAACAGGCTGACCCATTCCTAGCGCTCATGACCTACAGAGCAACACCACAGCCCAGCACAGCTCCGCACCACAGTCCCCACCCTGGAGGTTAACCTACAACCAGCGTGGCCAGACCTCCAGCAGGTGAGACGTGTCGACCTATAGAGCAAAGCAGAGCTTCATGCGTGTCTACAACAACAGGTATAAAGTCAGAACCCTTCCAGAACTCCAGCACTGTCACACCCTGATCTGTTTCACCTGTCTTTGTGCTTGTCTCCACTCCCCCTCCAGGTGTCGCCCATCTTCCCCATTATCCCCTGTGTATTTATACCTGTGTTCTCTGTTTGTCTGTTGCCAGTTTGTCTTGTTTGTCAAGTCAATCAGTGTGTTTTGTTGTCAGCTCCTGCTTTTCCCAGTCTCTTTTTCTCGCCCTCCTGGTTTTGACCCTTGCCTGTCTTGACTCTGAGCCAGCCTGTCTGACCACTCTGCCTGCCCCTGAGCCTGCCTGCCGACCTGTACCTTTGTCCCACCTCTGCATTGTTGACCTCTGCCTACCCTGTGCCTGCCTGCTGTCCAGTACCGTTGCCCCACCTCTGGTTTACTGGCCCCTGCCTGCCTTGACCTGTCTTTTGCCTGCCCCTGTTGGAATATTAAACAATTGTCAATTCGACTGCTTCAGTGCTTCCAACAGTGTGACACACCCAGGTCATACATGGTCCCGACAGATACGGGAGTGCTGCGCAGGAATCCACGCCACCTGAAACCACTCCGCAGTGCTTCAGAGACTTGTCAAAAGGGTGGAGAGGAACACCCAGAGTGTGACACGGAGTTGCACTTACCTATTCCAGATGCCCACCTCCTGTCACAGAACCAAAGACTCCAGTACACAGGACTTACCACCAGACAGATATGGAGAGCATAACGCACAGCCTGCATAATGTGACAGAAGAACCCCACTGCAGCTATGAATGTGACTGGCAGTCCACCCAGCTCACCGTAGGGTAATATATAGTTAGTGTTGAAGAAACAACAACTGTTTTTATGGAATGTTAAAGACAGAAAATGAGTTGATGTTTCATGAGTTGTTGAACTTTAAAGACAGAAAAGTTTGTTTATGAATTCATATGTTGAAGCAAGTTAATTACAGAGTGATGAACTATAAACATTGTGTTGTGTTGACATTTTAGAAACATATGTCTTGAAAGGGTGATGTGTTGTATTGGAACTATTTTATTATAGTGCATGGCACAGGTATGCTCATGACGTCATATTAAAGGTGATTGGGCAAGTCGTGATTGGGCAAGGTGATTGAAGAAAGTCTCCTGTGTTACGTTACTTATTGTTTCATTAAAGTCAACCAAAGGGATATTCACCTCAAGATTCTTCTCATAAAGCATAACACTACAGTGACCATGATAACATCATCCGGTGGTTGAAATTTCACCCTCAAAACAACCGTTTAAGCTTGATTACTTTTTTTCATATCTAATGTATTTTCCACATAGGTTCCACGTCACGATTACATTGACAAGTTACGTTGAAACAATGTTGATTCAACCAGTTTGTGCCTAATGATCAGATGTGCTTTTCAGCATTAAATTTGGAACTTTATCGGTGTGACGTTGCTGGTATGTATAGAGAGAGAGAATTAAATAATGTCAGGCATATTCCATTAAGAGACAAACAACCCCTGAAAAGTTGATCCGACTACACCAATTGGAAGCAGTGTTCTCTTTGTTCTCCTCAAAACGTTAACACGAGTCAAATGAATATGCACAATATTGTCATTCACAAATCAGAAAACAAGGACATCCTATGAAGGTCTACCTATGAAACACTCAAAAAGTTGAGTTTGCGTGTGGTATTGTGCCAGGGGTTTTTCCTGTTCAGGCTCACATATTCAGGAAAACTCCTGGCCCTAATGCTTACAACAAGGATAATTCATTACATTGACACTGCTTGGTAGTTACTCTAGCGCTGTGATACTGTCTTACAAAACAAGAACCTGTGGGGTGTGCATTACCAGTGTAGACTGCAGAAATGACAGTCATATTGAAACCCATCCACCAACATGGGGGATGATGGAGGGTGAGGAGAATAGGTGTAGAAGCAGGCCTATTTCCTAAAATTGGGTAAAAGCTTAAACACTTCTTACTTTAAAGGCCACCCACCCAAAAATACTTATAGGTAATAATATTGACATTATTCGGTCCCGCTTCATAAACCAAGGTACAAAACCGTTTTGGTATGTGGGCCTTTGGACTATGTGGGATGGTGGAAAGTTGTGCTAACAAAAAAGTGGTTTATGATTACCACAATCCTAAAACGTTTAAAGCTCAGTCCGGACACAGAAAGATCAAGCCTAGAAAAAGCACTCAATTACCAGGTTTCTTTTAGGCCACAAGTTGATTTGAAGTAGTTCAGGTATGTTAGAGGCCAAGGAAGTGTATTCATTCTTGCTCTTTGTGAATGGGTAGTTGGGTCAGCTCTTCACCCCCTGCTCCCAACCAGTCTTCCTATCTACAAGCAGTCTCAATACCCGACAGGTAAGAGAGAGATGCAGATGCAATATCTGTTTTTAGTACTATTGACCTATTAATTAGGTTACTATGCACAAGCGATGATATATCAAAACCTCATGAGCCCTTCATGATGACTCTCAAAATATTATTTTGGTCTTTAATTTATTTACAAAAAATATGTGACCGCTAATTAAGTTTTATTATATTTAACCTTAATCTTTAAAGGGAGTCATTGGGTTACACACACATACAGTGGGGCAAAAAAAGTATTTAGTCAGCCACCAATTGTGCAAGTTCTCCCACTTAAAAAGATGAGAGGCCTGTAAATCCAGAAAATCACATTGTAGGATTTTTTTATGAATTTATTTGCAAATTATGGTGGAAAATAAGTATTTGGTCACCTACAAACAAGCAAGATTTCTGGCTCTCACAGACCTGTAACTTCTTCTTTAAGATGCTCCTCTGTCCTCCACTCGTTACCTGTATTAATGGAACCTGTTTGAACTTGTTATCAGTATAAAAGACACCTGTCCACAACCTTAAACAGTCACACTCCAAACTCCACTATGGCCAAGACCAAAGAGCTGTCAAAGGACACCAGAAACAAAATTGTAGACCTGCACCGGGCTGGGAAGACTAAATCTGCAATAGGTAAGCAGCTTGGTTTGAAGGAATCAACTGTGGGAGCAATTATTAGGAAATGGAAGACATACAAGACCACTGATAATCTCCCTCGATCTGGGGCTCCACGCAAGATCTCACCCCGTGGGGTCAAAATGATCACGAGAACGGTGAGCAAAAATCCCAGAACCACATGGGGGGACCTAGTGAATGACCTGCAGAGAGCTGGGACCAAAGTAACAAAGCCTACCATCAGTAACGCACTACGCCGTCAGGGACTCAAATCCTGCAGTGCCAGACGTGTCCCCCTGCTTAAGCCAGTACATGTCCAGGCCCGTCTGAAGTTTGCTAGAGAGCATTTGGATGATCCAGAAGAAGATTGGGAGAATGTCATATGGTCAGATGAAACCAAAATATAACTATTTGGTAAAAACTCAACTCGTCGTGTTTGGAGGACAAAGAATGCTGAGTTGCATCCAAAGAACACCATATCTACTGTGAAGCATGGGGGTGGAAACATCATGCTTTGGGGCTGTTTTTCTGCAAAGGGACCAGGACGACTGATCCGTGTAAAGGAAAGAATGAATGGGGCCATGTATCGTGAGATTTGAGTGAAAACCTCCTTCCATCAGCAAGGGCATTGAAGATGAAACGTGGCTGGGTCTTTCAGCATGACAATGATCCCAAACACACCGCCCGGGCAACGAAGCAGTGGCTTCGTAAGAAGCATTTCAAGGTCCTGGAGTGGCCTAGCCAGTCTCCAGATCTCAACCCCATAGAAAATCTTTGGAGGGAGTTGAAAGTCCGTGTTGCCCAGCAACAGCCCAAAAACATCACTGCTCTAGAGGAGATCTGCATGGAGGAATGGGCCAAAATACCAGCAACAGTGTGTGAAAACCTTGTGAAGACTTACAGAAAACGTTTGACCTCTGTCATTGCCAACGAAGGGTATATAACAAAGTATTGAGAAACTTTGGTTATTGACCAAATACTTATTTTCCACCATAATTTGCAAATAAATTCATTAAAAATCCTACAATGTGATTTTCTGGATTTTTTTTCTCGTTTTTTTTTCTCATTTTGTCTGTCATAGTTGAAGTGTACCTATGATGAAAATTACAAGCCTCTCATCTTTTTAAGTGGGAGAACTTGCACAATTGGTGGCTGACTAAATACTTTTTTTGCCCCACTGTACAAGGAGTCAACTTTGAGTAAAAACAGACAATGAGTCACTTTTACAAGTGAGCCCTGCAAACATCATACAAAATGCAGTTTGCTGTACAGACTTCCCACCATATGTGGTTTGACTTGAAAGTGTTGTAATTGGAGTCTTACAAGCATACAGTATATGGTTTACAGAAAATCCACATGATTTCACAATTAATTTATTTTTTCTGTAATGGCTGGATATGGACAGCACCTCAACAAATAGTTTCTCAGTTTCAGATGTAGTTTTTGAATTGTTTCACATTTATCGCCTTGGCCTTTCCCTTGTCATCGTACACTTTCCCCACCCACTGTTTTCTCACTCTGGTGGTCATTTTTTTGTCAGTAATGTCTTAAAATAGATGTTTTCTTTCCTATAATTCTGCCCTTCTCTCTTTTCTTCCTTCCTTTCTCTCTCTCTCTCTCTCTCGCTCTCTCACTCACAGTATCTTGGCAAATGGTACTTCATTGCAGCGGCTGGTGTGAAGGAGTCGGATGTGCAGATGTTCAGACAGATGGACAGCACTGTGTTTCACCTGAATGAGACCTCTGAAAAGGCACTACTGTTGACCGGAGCCATGCGCGTGTAAGAGACCAGGGATAGCTGACACACAATCATACTGGCAGAGAAGCCCACTTGGGGAATGTCCCAATAATCTCTCCTTCCTGAAGTGTGCACTTGTTCACTACTCCCCAGGAATATAAAAGCATTGGATTTGGATATGCATGGGCTAAAGGGAGTTTCTTTTAACAGTAATGAGAAACGGTAGAAGAGAGGGATTATTTGGAACACGTCCTTGGTCTGTTTCTGACCCAGATTTGACCCAGTTGTACACAGTTCAACAGGCTTAATTACACCGTATATGGCGTTGCAATGCTTGTGGAGTATTCTACCCTGACTAACATTTTCAAAGTATAGGAGAACGTCAGTGTTGTTTACAAAATTACAGTAGAAGCTGTCTGTGTGATAATGCACATATCTTTCCATTTTAGGGGTGGTCGTTGCGTTATGAAAAACTGGACCTATACTATTCAGTCTGGAAAAGATTATTTGACATCACAGGGTAACTCACAACCACTCCCACTAACTTAGGTGTAACTTTTAATTTGAGTTTTCTTTTCTTATCTCAGACTTTGAATGGGCCAATGAGTATCTCGGCCCATAGAAAAAGCATTGGGACAGTGACAGTTGTTTAGTTGTTTTGTCTCTGTACTCCAGCACTTTGGATTTTAAATGATACAATGACTGAAGTTAAAGTGAGTGCAGACTGTCAGCTTTAATTTGAGGGTATTTTGATCCATATCGTGTGAACCGTTTAGAAATTACAGCACATTTTGTACATCGTTCCCCCATTTTAGGGGACCAAAAGTATTGGGACAAATTCACTTATGTGTATTGAAGTAGTGCAAAAGTTTAGTATTTGGTCCCAAAGTTAGACACGCAAATATCATACCCCCAAAACATGATAACCTCTCACCATTACAATGTCAGGAGAGGTTAGCGTTTTTGGGGGGTGTATGATAGAGGCTTAACAAACTTCCTCACTCACTCAAAAAGTGCTGTACTTTCTAAACGGTTAACCCGATATGAATCAAAATGCCCTCAAATTAAAGCTGGCAGTCTGCACTTCATACAGAGCCAAAACAACAACAAAAAATTCCACTGTCCCAATACTTTTGGAGCTCACTGTATGTGTGAACAAAACTTGAGCAAAATTATGTTAGCCCATTGAATAATTAATTCCCTGTTGGTTTGACACAGGCAGGCCTGAGCTGCAAACTCTAGTGTGGAGTGGAGAGTGGCTGAACTGCAACCAGTGTATCCTGCTGCAGGAGATGGAGCGTCACTTGGATCCACTAGAGACACACAACACCCTCAACAGATTCATTCTTTACGGTCAGCAAAGGAGTCATCAATGATTCCATACTGTGATGGAATAGCAGGAATCGAAGCAAAGCTGAGAATCTAAGAATTGAGATACATACTATTATTAATACATCACATTGCTGTTTAATTAATTATTGCATGCATACAATGTACATATTACATTTGATGTGTTTTAAATTGTATAACAAGGACATGGTATAGCTAGCTGCCCAAAGGGTTAATGTGCTTAGAGATGCAAAGAATATTTGCATGTTTGCACTGTGGTCCTCAATGAAAATAGTGACAGTGCCTTATTGGATAATAAAGTGGTGAAGGCGTTTCGGACCCAAACGGCTTGTAAAAACATGGACAGATTTGTCCATCTCCCTCAAGAGAAAGGTTTGTGGTTTTGGTACATAATCTAACCTCACTATAGAACAAATGGACTTGGACCACCAGATAAATATATATTTTCTAATATCTAAAATAGCATATGTCTCATTGAACTGTTTTATTTATATATATGTGTGTGTGTATGTTTCTTTCAGCGCTTTGTCATTTAAACAAGGCGTAGCACTGAGGTAAGAATCTAAATTATTCATTCACTTTTATGTTTATGCACTTATCACTACTGCTCTTCCATTTTGTGGTTATTAGATTACATTTGCTCATCCATCGCCACAATCTATTACAGGCTGCCTGCTATGTGTTGGAGTCTTCCATCAAGATCATGCTATGCATCGAAATAGGTTTCCTTTTGAGAGTTTATTATTAGCGTATTGCCCACTCTAACTTTGATCTAACTCAGAAACGTGGAACTAATTCAAATGAAGAACTCTCCTCTCATGTCCCATGTGTAATAGTAAAAACAAATAAACAGAAAAAAAAGAACAGCTACTCCAAGTCTATTCCAAAGTCTCAGAATGTTTAGAATAGCACTAATGACCCAGGCGTAGATGTCTCAGCATTTTCCATCGCTCATTTAAACTTGCAGTGACATGGCACACAGTTATCAAGTTTTCGAAGAAGGGCCTATTTCCAGGCAAATATTTCAATTTCACGCATTTCTCTTTTTGTGAGGGATGACTTAACTGTCATGGTTCACTGAACTGCATTGTTCCACTCTTTTTGCCTAACTCCATCAGTGGAGGCTGCTGAGTGGAGGATGGCTCATAATAATGTCTGGAATGGAGTCAATGGAATGGTATGAAACACCATTGACTCCATTCCAGCCATTATTATGAGCAGTCCTCCCCTCAGCAGCCTCCGCTGACCTCTATCTAAATACCATTCATCAATTTAGAAAATAATCCAGGGCTAGTTTACCGGGGGAGTAGCCTCCCACGTAGTTACACTTACAATGCAGGGGAAATTCCCATGATGCTGCTGACAGAGCAGAGGCTCAGAGCACACTGTCGTTCACAACTAGAGTGGTCATCCACAGTTCTCTTCTTCATTAGCTCTAATGTAATAATACACAGGGTGACTGAAAGCAGAAACTGTGAAATTTGCTTTCACCTGTCCTTTTATTTCTTGTAAGGTTATTTCTTTGACCTGCAGTTCGAAATCAAGAAAATATGGGTATATGAAGGGGTAGACTAGGGATTTGGGGTGCATTGGATACATTGTACATGTCATTTCTATGGCTTAAATACAATAACATTTGAGACCAGACTCCCATGTCTGGTCCTATAAAAACACCTACAGTATACACTACATTGGTAATAAACCTTTTCCTATATAAGAGGGCATTGAAATAGAGAATTCTTTGAGTTAATAGTTTCTCAACATTATGTCAACGCCATTGATTGATGTAAAATAGCGAGACTTTCATCTGCACTGTCATCAGTAACAAAGCACAATGTCCAGTCAATATATTTGACATCAGGTGATGTGGGTTTTTACTTGTAGCCTCAAGGAAAGGTCAAACAACAGTGGTGTCCTTTTGCTTATGTAACCATTTGAATCCTATGCTGTAGCTCTGGACTCGTATTCATAAAGCAGAGCAGGAGTGCTGATCTAGGATCAGTTTCGCCTTTCAGATAATGAATAAGATTACATAGAGAGGGAACCTGATCCTATCAGCACTTCTACTCTGAGAAGCTTTATGAATAAGGGCCCTGGTTAGAAATGATTGACGTACCAGGGGTTGCTACCAGTGACGGGAGACAATCGATGGCTGAGTTAGACAAAGTCAACATGTAGCTAACAATGTCACCATTCAAGTAACTCTGTGTTTCAACTATGCCCGGGGCTAATATGAATGTCAGAAAATATCCTGAAACCATGATGAAATCCTTGTCTCTCTCCCTCCCCCTCTCTGATTTACGCACTTTCAAAGACTTGTGACGCACCAACATGAAGACACTTGACTTCCCAGATGCACTTTGGCATGAAACAACTTGTTGACCGACAGAAAGTACAGAGTAAGAATTTACTTCCTGTCTCTGTCAGAATGACTTTAGATTCTTACCTTTCTCTCACCTGTACGATGTCCATAATAGGACAGCCTCAATCTCAGCAGGACATCTTTCAGTCTCAGTAGGACTTGTTTCAATAAGTTAATATAGTCACAGTACGGCTGAGATTCTATTCCCAGTGTGTTCCTCTTCATTTCAGTATAGTTTCTCAAATATCAATGCCATTTACAGTATATGAAAACATATCTTGTTAAGCCCAAGAATAGGCAGTCAAACTCCCCTGCATAAAATGTAATTACTGTCAAACGATGGTTCTTCCAGCCCACCTCTAACACAGCTGATTGTTGTTGAGCAGTTCGCTAGTTATATTGATGAGCAGTTCACTAGTGAAACACTAATCAGATGGTAGTGCTGGGCAGAAACACCCTTTAGTTCTCCCTGACCAGGAATGGTGACCGCTGGTGTATATACCAATATTGAGCCGAACACATTCTACGATGCTGTACAGATTGACATCAATGATCTAAAACTAGACAGAAACTGATCAATGATCTAAAACTGGACAGAAACTGATCAATGATCTAAAACAGAATAGAAACTGAACAGAACATGATTTAGATTGATGCCAGAAGGTTTCTGCTTTCAACAACAGCAGTGCCTGAACTTCTGCATTTCAGGAAGATGGGGAAAAGACTTAAAGGCTAACATGATTGAAGGCCTTGTCTGAGAACTTTGCCTGCATTGGGTAAGCACCTAAACCGTCTGTGGCATGTCAAGAAAAGCACAGGTTGATTGGGGATGCCCCATGGTGCAAGAAACCAAGAGCAGGAAAGTTACATAGAAATCTACCAACAAACGCTCTCTCCTTCTCTCGCTCTCACTTTCGCTCTCTCCACTTTCTAAAAGTTACTTTCAGTCCTGTTTATGAAATCAACAGTGTTCAACTTCACGCATCTGCATTTCCATACCCTATGGCTATTTGCATACCCTATGTATCAGGAATCAAGGTAAGACCTAAGTGCAGACTGTGTGAAGTAACCATGTTTAATGACAGGTCAAGGCAGGCACGGGTCGATAATCCAGAGTGGGAGCCAAGGTACAGGACGGCAGGCAGGCTCAGGGTAAGGGGCAGGCAGACGGGCTCAGAGTCAGGACAGGCCAGTCAAAACCAGGAGGGTGAGAAAAGAGACTGGGGAAAAGCAGGAGCTGAGAAACAAAACGCTGGTTCACTTGACAAACAGAGAACACAGGTATAAGTACCCAGGGGATAATGGGGAAGATGGGCGACACCTGGGGGGGGTGGAGACCAGCACAAGGACCGGTGAAACAGATCAGGGCATGACACTGGCTATTTCCATGCCCTATGTATGTAAAGTCAGATTTAGTCACTGTGGCTGCCAGCTGGTTTATGAAACCATGAAGAAAACTCCCTGTCATGTTTTTGTACCTGTGGAACCCACTGACACTGACCTATAAATATGTGTGGGAAATCACATGCCACCCACATCTGTCAATGTTGTGCCTGACTCATCTGTAGCCTTACTAGCCTATAGTTCCTTGCCACAGGGATGATAGTGGTTCTGTCACCTTCTCTTTGTCTGTACTGTCATACTTGAATAAAAGTAAAGATACCTTAATAGAAAATGACTCAAGTAAATGTGAAAGAACTGAATTTTAAAACTGATTCTAAATGCATTTGACATGTTGAATATGTGAAGCTATGGTAAATTTGATAGTTTGCAAATGTGATATGCAGACAATGAATGCAATATCCACCACATTGAAACAGAATATATAAATATTGAATTTGAATATTCAATTGAGTTGTAATATAATTTTAAATCTGAATGCAATATTCATTCAATTACTTTTTCATATCATGAAATACAAGTTAAATTGATTAATTCTATGATTAAATGTGTGCATTACAAATGTAAAAATATTGCATTTGAATTCAGTATCTTAATGCAAATTTTAAAAATGTTGAATTCAAATATAGTTTCTGTTGTCATTGAAATCGCTCTGTAATTGCTCCAATCGTTCCTTTCCTGTTCCGCATCCGAAATGTACTTTTGGGTGTCAGGGAAAATGTATGGGAGTAAAAAGTACATATTTTCTTTAGGAATGTAGTGGAGTAAAAGTGTTAACATTTTGAAATGGTAAAGTGATCAACATTATAAAAATAAAAAAACTGCTGAAAACCTGATGTTTCCATGTCAAATGGTTTTGTTATTTTTCACTCTTCTGTGATGTATATAAAGTGTAATATTGGGATGCAAACTCAAAATTGAATACATTTAAACCAGATCTGACATGGTGCAGGTGTCTTTTTCTTTTTAAAGACCATAACCAATGTGTGTGAGGTGTATGCTTTGGTTTCAAAGTAGATTTGTTTAAGACTACCAAGAACACTCTGTGACCCTGATTTAGCCCACTGCAAAAAACAGTAGTGCTTCAAAGTATTTTTCTTGGGGTAAATCCATTTTAATTCAGTAACTTTTTGACAGCATCCCTTTTGATTTCAACAAAAATGTTCATGCATGTATGTCACCATACCATGAAACATCCATGTCTTCATCACCGGAAAATATAGATCATGTAAAATAGGGTCTAAACTACAATTTATGGGGGAAAAAAATCAGACTCTGCATTCAAACTCAAAACGTTTGAGGTTCTTGTGTTGCGCTCGCCATCCGTTGAGACACAACATGCTCTTGAATACAGGGTGGGTGTCATTTCAATCATAGAAATATTATTCATAGAATGGACATATCCCTTCAGACAACTGCAATTTAGCTGGTACACCATTGACATTTTAATTGAATTGACATTTTTACTTCTAATTACTACTACAAAGATAGTCACTGGTCCACCTGTTGAATGTAAACTTACATTTGTATTATATTATATATATTATATGTTCTATGATTTCAATAGGCTTCCTATGGAAGATTGACAGTATCATTTAAAAAACATATTCCCATTCAAGACAAAGGAGATGATTGTGGACTACAAGAAAAAGGAGAACCAAGCACGCCACCATTCTCATTTATGGAGCAGGTTGAGAGCTTCAAGTTCCTTGGTGTCCACATCACCAACAAACTAACGTGGTCCAAGCACAACAATACAGTCGTGAAGAGGGCACGACAAAACCTATTCCCCCTCAGGAGTCTGAAAAGATTTGGCATGGATCCTCAGATCCTCAAGGTTCTACAGCTGCACCATCAAGAGCATCACTGCCTGGTCTGGCAACTGCTCGGCCTCCGACTGTAAGGCACTACAGAGGGTAGTGTGTACGGCCCAGTACATCACTGGGGAAAAGCTTCCTGCCATCCAGGACCTCTATACCAGGCAGTGTCAGAGGAAGGCCCTAAAAATTGTCAAAGACTCCAGCCACCCTAGTCATAGGCCAAAAAGACTCCTGAACATCTAATCAAATGGTTGCATTGCCCCCCCCCCCCCCCCTTTTTACACTGCTGCTACTCTCTGTTACTATCTACTTTAATAACTCTACCTACATGTACATATTACCTCGACTAACCGGTTCTCCCGCACATTCGGCGCATGTGACAAATACAATTTTAATTCTCTGATGTGTGGACTTTCGACTATCTTTTTGCACCATTTGAGAAGTTGAAAATGTAATTTTATTCCCATTTTAGTATATTTATCAGCCAAAGCATGACACCCACCCTGTATTCAAGAGCATGTTGTGTCTCAACCGATGGTGGGCACAACACAAGAACCTCAGGTTGTAGTTTAGACCCTATTTTACATAATCTATCTGAATATGAATAAAAAATCTGAGTTTACACGTTTTTAGATAATTGACATATACGGTTAGAAAATGACAAGAAATTATTGAATAGGCTGACAGCCCTGTTTGTAAGCTTTTAAATGATATCAGTCTCAACCATTTGTCGTTTCCAGTGATGAAGACATGGATGCCTCATGGTATGGTGGGGTATAAAAAAATATGTCAACTTTTATCTATTTAATAAATTCACCTTTTAATAATAACATTCACCTTTTATCTATTTAATGTTTTCGCATTCAGGTCTAAAAAGTCACTTTCTGAGCACTTCTACAATTGGCCAATATGGATGACAGGTTTTGTTGCTATCAAAAAAGGGTGCTGTCAGAAAGTTACTTTACAACACTATCTACAGTATTACATAAAATAATGGATCAAATACCTGCTTTTATTGATTGTTTAAATTCATTTTTTTGTTGACATAAAAAAAAAACACGTTCTCAACACAGTGGGGAAATCAAATAAATCATAGCCTTTGTGACAATCTGTTACTGCTCTTTGGCAACTTCTGCCTGGCTTGACAATGGAGTAGGCAGAACCATAAACAGATCTTGGACCAGGCTAAAATAAATTTTCATAGAAGAATATGACATCATCAGTTGCTAATTCAATGTGACCACAGTCAACCTAGACTTTGAGGTGGTTGTTTTAGTCCATGATGCTTTGCTTTCACTCCCTCCTTTCTTTCCAACCACAACTCACAGTGAAGAAAAAAAAGTCCATCGCATCAAACCTCAACTCCTGTGGAAGGGGGGAAACCCTGTCTAAAGAACATGTCTCTGAAATGCAGCATGGTATGCAGCAGACAGATTTGTTTGTACAAGGACAATACAAGACACACTAGGTGAGTTGAGATCCTGGTCAATGTGTTTCATTTTATTCATATCAAAGCTACTTATTTATTAACGATGTATATGTAAATTGTGGTAACACAGAATTGTGGACAGTGGACCATTGTATTTGCAATACTTTCTCATTATGTGAAATTCCTAATCTTAGACTTAATTATAGGATGTTTGGATGAGGAAAATGTGACCAAATGTAAAATCACTTGGTGATAACGATTTTATCATCACACAGTAATAGTCTAATGGCTCCACAGTCATATTTGGTCCAAAAACGGTGGTTGTTGTATGACTATTTAGTGGCATTTTCAATAATGAGACTGTGATAGGCAATATGATGGACCCAGTCTCATGTCCTATACCATATGACAGGTAATGCGGTCACATTGATCATTGACAGATCATTCTCTCACTCACTATGCATACCTTCACAATTACTTGTATCTTGTACAAGTGTGTAACAGGACAAATATAAGCACCCCCCCAAAAAATTATTATTATTATCTTGACTATTCTTAGTCACTGTGACTGATGCATTCATGTCCAACTGAGCATACCAGAGTACACTGCGTGACAGCCGTAATGTCTTGTCACAGTCACACAGTACATACCACTCTCTGCATGTTTACTACAAATTATTTTAGTGTATTTCTCTGGTAGTGAGTTCATTTATCACATGTTATTGTTTGAGCCAATATAAGTAGCAAACCTCACTGCACATAGGGTTCAAGAGGGGAATAATCTATGTAGGTGAAATCCCAGAGTGGGGTATAATCTAAACAAAATGTTATTCAGAAGGGAGCCTAATGTTGAGGTGCTCGGACTCAAGCAGTAGCCTATGGTGGAAGATCTACAACCCGCCTGCTTTATATCTATTCTAGACCCTTCAGATCTGCGAACGTTGGATTAGATAAGGATTAGGGCCAATGGGAAGTGGTAGGGAGTGAATTGGGACGGCTCTCAGTGGTTTGTGGTACGTGTGTGTTTCCCAGAGGATGAAGAGCCAACAGCACACCTCCAGATACCTGCTGCTACATGTGTGGTGCGGGTTTCTCACAGTCGCTATGGGGATTATGGTCGCAGTTCTCACAACAGTGCAAATAAACTCATCTGACAAGGTATGTCCAATTATCATCAGTGATAGCTAGACTCTGATATGGTGATGATGATGATACATAAGGGTAGACTGATGATGATTTCAAGGTGTCACTATGTAATTTCTCTCTCCAAGAGTCATTTACCTGAATCAAAGGAGGAAAACCAGCCCCCTACAAGTAAGTTGTACTGGGTTACACATACTGACGTTAATAGTTTTTTTCTGTTCTGTAAGTCATAATATTGACCAAGGCACTGTAATATCATTCCTATCCCATATTAGACATTCGACAACAGTATATTTATTTTCATTTAACCTTTATTTAAATAGGCAAGTCAGTTAAGAAGAAATTCTTATTTACAATGACGGCCTATCAAAAGTCAAAAAGAATCCGGTGGGGACAAGGGCTGGGATAAAAAAAAAATATATATATATATATATATATATATATATATATATATATATAGGACAATGACTTTAAATATTATTTATCTTTTGCAGATGGCAGTTTTTTGGCTCAATTGAATTCATCAAAGGGTAAGTAAAGCATTGATATTTCCATTTCTGATTATCACTGAATGTCTAGTGTTTAAACATTGCACTGTGTGCAATATAACTCAGATCATTGATGCATTTTCTGGAGAAGGATGACATTATAAGATTGCACAAGCAGAGAGTAACATGTAAATGTTACAAGATGGATCAAAACAGGAAAATGAATGGGCTTTTTTTTGTTGCTTTCCAGCTCCCCGTCCCTCTTATATCCAGCTGACCATGGGTAAGCTAAACACTTCCTTTCCTAGTTTATAGGTAAGGACTTTTGGGCCTAACATTCCATGCTTGTTGCAGTTTCCTTTTTGCATCCTAAATTCATGGAATGCATGAGTTAACATTGGATCTTCTGCTGCCTGTCTGAACTTGTCAGTTACACTAAACAAGACTAGGGCCCTGTACACACTCAGGTTGTACAACTGATCTAACACATTTGACACAATGGTTGTGATACACCTAATATTTCTATACACTCAACGGTCAGTTTATTAGGTACACCATGTAGTACCAGATCGGATCCCCCTTTGCCTCCAGAACAGCCTGACTTATTCGGGGTGTGTCGGAAACATTCCACAGATATGTTGGTCCATGCTGACGCAATGGTGTCTGTCACGCAGTGGCTGTAGATTGGATGGTGGTACATTCATGCTGCCAACAGCCCGTTCCATCTCATCACGGAGATCACGGCTCTATTGGGTTGAGGTCTGGGGAATGCGCAGGCCACTCAATTAAACTGAACTCGCTCTCACGTTCCAGAAAATGTTTTTCCACTCCTCATTGTCAAGTGGTGATCGCGTGCCCACTGGAGCAACTTCTTCTTGTTTTTAGCTAACAGGAGTGGAACCCGGTGTTGTCGTTTGCTGCAATAGCCCATCTCTGGGATCGACGGGTTGTGTGTTCCGAGATGCCGTTCTGCATATCACTGTTGTACTGCGCCATTATTTGTCTGTTTGGAGGAGGATTATTTAAGATACTGTTTGAAGAGGTAGGGTTTCAGATGTTTTCAGAAGATGGGCAGGATGTCCTAGCTTCAGGGGGAAGCTGGGTCCACCATTGGGGTGCCAGGACAGAGAAGAGCTTGGACTGGGCTGAGCGGGAGCTGCCCTCCCGCAGGGCTGGAAGGGCCAAGATATATGACATGCTTACTAACCATGAGCAGAACATATTACGACACAGTCCAACGTAACTGTATGTCTCTTATCAACAAGATGTTATGTATCTTTATTCATCAGAAAATTAGATATATGTATTGAAAACATTATGCAAATATAAAATCTATTCATTAAACATTGAGCTATTGTGAGGGTAGGTGTATTAACCCCCCCCCCCCCCCCCATCTGCTCCTTTGTGAAGTGGTGTTCAAGACCCGCAATCAACCCATCTACTGTAACTGTTTAGATGCGGGCAACGCACTAAGCCCAAGACAATGATACAATTACTCTCTGTGAAAATACATTATAATTTTGCAGCGTACAGTGCCTTCGGAAAGTATTCAGACCCCTTGATTTTTTTCCACATTTTATTATGTTACAGCATTATTCAAAAATGTATTCAATTGTTTTATTCCCTCATCAATCAACACACAATACTCCATAATGACAAAGCAAAACATTTTTTTTTAAATAATAATAACATCACATTTAGATAAGTATTCAGACCCTTTACTCAGTACTTTGTTGAAGCACCTTTGGCAGCGATTACAGCATCAAGTCTTCTTGGGTATGACGCTATAAGCTTGGCACACCTGTATTTGGGGAGTTTCTCCCATTCTTCTCTGCAGTTCCTCTCAAGCTCTGTCAGGTTGGATGGGGAGCATTGCTGCAGAGCTATCTTCAGGTCTCTCCAGAGATGTTTGATCTGGTTTAAGTCCAGGCTTTGGCTGGACATTCAGAGACTTGTCCCAAAGCCACTCCTGCGTTGTCTTGGTTGTGTGCTTAGGGTCATTGTCCTGTTGGAAGGTGAACCTTCACCCCAGTCTGAGGTCCTGAGCACTCTGGAGCAGGTTTTCATCAAGGATCTCTGTGTACTTTGCACCGTTCATCTTTCCCTCGATCCTGACTAGTCTCCCAGTTCCTGCCACTGAAACACATCCCCACAGCATGATGCTGCCACCACCATGCTTCACCGTAGGGATGGTGCCAGGTTTCCTCCAGACGTGACGCTTGGAATTCAGGCCAAAGAGTTAAATCTTGGTTTCATCAGACCAGAGAATCTTGTGGTGCCTTTTGGAAAACTCCAAGCGGGCTGTCATGTGGTGGAGTGCTGCAGAGATGGTTGTCCTTCTGGAAGGTTCTCCCATCTCCTCAGAGGAACTCTAGAGCTCTGTCAGAGTGACCAATGGGTTCTTGGTCACCTCCCTGATCAAGGCCCTTCTCCTCCGATTGCTCAGTTTGGCTGGGCGACCAGCTCTAGGAAGAGTCTTGGTGGTTCCAAACTTCTTCCATTTAAGTATGATGGGAAGCCACAGTGTTCTTTTGGACCTTCAATGCTGCAGAAAATCATTGGTACCCTTCCCCAGATATGTGCCTCAACACAATCCTGTCTCGGAGCGCTATGGACAATTCGTTTGACCTCATGGCTTGGTTTTTGCTCTGACATGCACTTTCAACTGTGGGACCTTATATAGACAGGTGTGTGCCTTTCCAAATCATGTCCATTCAATTTAATTTACCACAGGTGGACTCCAATCAAGTTGTAGAAACATCTCAAGGATGATCAATGGATCAGGATACACCTGAGCTCAATTTTGAATCTCATAGCAAAGGGTCTGAATACTTATGTAAATAAGGTATCTGTTTGTAGATATCTGTTTTTGCTTTGTCATTATGGGGTATTGTGTGTATCTTGCTGAGGGGGAAAAAAATATATTTTAGAATAAGGCTGTAACGTAACAAAATGTGGAAAAGTCAAGGGGTCTGAGTACTTTCCGCAGGCACTGTATACAGAGTTTTTAAAGGGGTATTGAAAGTGTAGTTATTCAATATTTTGCCACCTGTCTGTTAAAATATATGCACAAACATACACTACATATTCAAAAGTATATGGACACCCCTTAAAATGAATGGATTCGGCTATTTCAGCCACACCGTTGCTGACAGGTGTATAAAATAGAGCACACAGCCATGCAATTCCCATAGTCAAACATTGACAGTAGAATGGCCTTACTGAAGAGCTCAGTGTCTTTCAACATGGCACCGTCATAGGATGCCACCTTTTCAACAAGTCAGTTCCATTTCTGCCCTTCTAGAGCTGCCTCGATCAACTGTAAGTGCTGTTATTGTGAAGTGGAAACGTCTAGGAGCAACAACGGTTCAGCCGCGAAGTGGTAGGCCTCACAAGCTCACAGAACGGGACCACTGAGTGCTGAAGCGTGTAGCGCGTAAAAATTGTCTGTCCTTGGTTGCAACACTCACTTCCAAGTTCCAAACTGCCTGTTTCAGTATGACAATGCCCACGTACACAAAGCGAGGTCCATACAGAAATGGTTTGTCGAGATTGGTGTGGAAGAACTTGATTGGCATGCACAGAGCCCTGACCTCAACCCCATCGAACACCTTTGGGATGAATTGAAACGCCGACTGCAAGCCAGGTCTAATCGCCAAACATCAGTGCCCGACCTCACTAATGCTCTTGTGGCTGACTGGAAGCAAGTCCCCGCAGTAATGTTCCAACATCTAGTGGAAAGCCTTCCCAGAAGAGTGGAGGCTGTTATAGCAGCAAAGGGGGGGACCAACTCCATATTAATGCCCATGATTTAGGAATGAGATGTTCGACGAGCAGGCGTCCGCATACGTTTGGTCATGTAGTGTATATTAACCCATTGATATGATGTAAAGCGTTTTAATATTTTATTTTATTCTCTTTTCTTTTCTTTCCTTCTGTCTCATGAGAAGGAACATTATCTTGGGAGAATGACCATGATGCCACCGTCTGTGGCTCTTGTTCCCTCGTCCTCCGCGACAACTCTGTCTACATCACATCTGAAGGCTTCTACTACATCTATGTCCAGGTCACCTTCACTAGGCACACCGGGGGAGAGGAGAAGAGGAAGGTGACTCTGTTCAAAAATGGCATTCAGAATAAGACCCAGCGAAGGAGACTGAGTGAAGCCGTGTATCACGGAGAGAAAGAGGGAACTGTATTCATGTCCAGGATGGTTAAGCTCCAACAAGGTAACAGTCTCAGCCTTGAGATAACATCCAAGAATAATAGTTTTAGGTATGGGGTAGAGAATACCCACTGGGGGGCATATCAGCTCCCCCCATATTGAGCCAACAGACATTTGTATTGAGACTTAGTTCAAGATTGAACCAAAAAAAGCTGTTAAAACATAGTTTTAAAAAAGTGTGTGGTAGTTACTAAACTGAATTTATTTTGTGGAAACTGTAACTGTTATGCATTGTATGTTTTGCTGAACAGATTTGATTACATAATGAGATAACAGAATACTTTGTCAAACTATCTATTTGTGTGTGTATGTGTGTGTGTGTGATTTCTTGTGATATTAATGGTATCTATCATGATGTGAATTAGTCGATGCTAGATATTATAGATGGTAAATATATTTGATATGGATACAGTGGTCGTGTCTGAATACCCATACAACTGTACAAAATAGTATGCAAAAATAAATAAAGAATAATTCTAAAATAGTACTCCGAATGCGTCATCTAATGGGCGACTTGCTTTGACTCCCACCGTTTATTCATTTTGGTACAGCGCGTCAATTGATCTAATCAGCTGTTGTCAAACACGAGAGTTGGAAAGATGAGTGAATTCTACTAGATCAAATGCCAAAATTACTTACAGTTTAAGTATGCCACTATTCACATCCATTGTTTATATTGATGTAATTTAGCATTGATGTAATTTAGCATTCAACTCCCATTCTCCTCCACTGGTCCCCCGTGCGAATTGAACCCACTGTTATTGCAAGCGCCATGCTCTACCAACTGAGCCAAACGGGAGGTAGCACTTACCACATGGTGGCGCTACCGCACTACAGAGAAAAGGCAGATGTCCTTCTCTGTCACTCTTGTGATGGATTCTGCTACTATCACAGACTCAGCTTATTCAGAGACATGCAAACTAGGTCTGAAAATACCTGTACCTATTAGCATTAGAAAACTGATGTAACAGAAACACACGTCAGTACGGAGTTATCACTGGCCGAAAGCTAACCAACTGGGCATAAACATGGTTGAATCAGTGTGATGATGTTTAATCAAAGTACAAAACTGATTGGATTTGGAGAAAAAAAAATCACCCAACTTTTAACCTAAATAAAACGACAAGGTGAAATGTTTTGTTGATTTCACGTTGAATTCAGGATAGTTGACAACTCAACCAAATGTAAATAAAAACTAAACATTGAACTGAAGTCTGTGCCCAGTGGGAATGCACTGACACTTTAGATGCTCATTGTACAAAGAGAATCAAACAGGAACTAGCAATTGAAAACCCTCAAAACAGGAAGCCACAAAGTTGTCAGTTTCAGATTAGTCATAGTTCCTATTCTGCTAGTCGTCTCTCCACAGAGATCTGCAATTGTACACACGTATTCACATATCCGCTACTGTATTCAACCTCCTTTAACCCTGCCTGGGCTGGGCGTCTCAGGCTCTGCACACTATAGGATTGCATAATACCTGGCAGGCTGCTCCTACCAAGTGACGTGGAGAGGATCTGTCAATATGTAGCTATGGGGAGAGTGACACTGTTTCGTCAACATGAAAGAGAGAAGGATACCATTGGCGTTTCTCTACAAGTAGGGTGTCAACATGTTTTTTCTACTTGCACAAACACACACACAAGGCCTCAGGGCCAGACGGATTACCATTATGTGTACTGCGAGCATGCGCTGACCAACTGGCAAGTGTCTTCACTGACATTTTCAACCTCTCCCTGTCCGAGTCTGTAATACCAACATGTTTTAAGTAGACAACCATAGTGCCTGTGCCCAAGAACACTAAGGTAACCTGCCTAAATGACTACCGGCCCGTAGTACTCACATCTGTAGCCAAGTGCTTTTTATGTATTTTTTATTTTACCTTTATTTAACTAGGCAAGTCAGTCATGAACAAATTCTTATTTTTTCAATGACGGCCTAGGAACAGTGGGTTAACTGCCTGTTCAGGGGCAGAATGACAGATTTGTACCTTGTCAGCTCGGGGGTTTGAACTTGCAACCTTCCAGTTACTAGTCCAACGCTCTAACCACTAAGCTACCCTGCTTGGAAAGACTGGTCATGGCTCACATCAACACCATTATCCGAGAAACCCTAGGCCTACTCCAATTTGCATACCGCCCCAACAGATCCACAGATGATGCAATCTCTATTGCACTCCACACTGCCCTTTACCACCTGGACAAAAGGAACACCTATGTGAGAACGCTATTCATTGACGACAGCTCAGCGTTCAACACCATAGTGCCCTCAAAGCTCATCAACAAGCGAAGGCCCCTGGGACTAAACACCTCCCTCTGCAACTGGATTCTGGACTTCCTGATGGGCCTCCCCCAGGTGGTAAGGGTAGGTAACAACACATCTGCCACGCTGATCCTCAACACAAGGGCCCCTCAGGGGTGCGTGCTCGGCCCCCTCCTGTACTCCCTGTTCACTCATGACTGCACGGCCAGGCACGACTCCAACACCATCATTAAGTTTGACGATGACACAACAGTGGTAGGCCTCATCACCGACAACGACGAGACAGCCTATAGGGAGGAGGTCACCTTGCAGTGTGGTGCCAGGACAACAACCTCTCCCTCAACGTGATCAAGACAAGGGAGATGATTGCGGACTACAGGAAAAAGAGGACCGAGCACCCCCATTCTCATCGACGGGTCTGTAGTGGAGCAGGTTGAGAGCTTCAAGTTCCTTGGTGTCCACATCACCAACAAACTAACATGGTCCAAGCACACCAAGACAGTTGTGAAGAGGGCATGACAAAACCTATTCCCCCTCAGAAGATTGAAAAGATTTGGCATGGGCCCTTAGATCCTCAAAAGGTTCGACAGCTACACCATCGAGAGCATCCTTACTGGTTGCATCACTGCCTGGTATGGCAACTGCTCGGCCTCTGACCGCAAGGCACTACAGAGTGCGAAAGACCCAGTACATCACTGGGGCCAAGCTCCCTGCCATCCAGGACCTCTACACCAGGTGGTGTTAGAGGAAGGCCCTAAAAATTTTCAAAGACTCCAGCCACCCTAGTCATAGACTGTTGTCTCTGCTACCGCACGGCAAGCAGTACCGGTGCGCCAAGTCTAGGTCCAAGAGGCTTCTAAACAGCTTCTACCCCCAAGCCATAAGAATCCTGAACACCTAATCAAATGGCTACCCCGACTATTTGCATTGCCCCGCTCTTTTACACCGCTGCTTCTCTCTGTTGTTATCATCACTTTAATAACTCAACCTACAGTTGAAGTCGGAAGTTTACATACACCTTAGCCAAATACATTTAAACTCAGTTTTTCACAATTCCTGACATTTAATCCTAGTAAAAAAATCCCTGTCTTATGTCAATTAGAATCACCACTTTATTTTAAGAATGTGAAATGTCAGAATAATAGTAGAGTGAATGATTTATTTCAGCTTTTATTTCACTCAATTAATATTTGGTAGCATTGCCTTTAAATTGTTTAACTTGGGGCAGCCTTCCACAAGCTTCCCACAATAAGTTGGGTGAATTTTGGCCCATTCCTCCTGACAGAGCTGGTGTAACTGAGTCAGGTTTGTGAGTCTCCTTGCACGCACACGCTTTATCAGTTCTATGGGATTGAGGTCAGGTCTTTGTGATGGCCACTCCAATACCTTTACTTTATTGTCCTTAAACCATTTTGCCATAACTTTGGAAGTATGCTTGGGGTCATTGTTCATTTGGAAGACCCATTTGCGACCAAGTGTTATGGGTGTGTACTGGAGGTGAAGTCAGGTGCAGGAGAGCAAAGTGTAGTTAACAGGCGCACTTTTTATTCCGGTCCAAAAGAAAGCACATAAGTACCTAAAACGTGCCAAAAACACAGAACATAAACAAATGTCTGGCGTGTAAAAATACCCACATAACATCAAAACAATTTCACACAAACATGTGGAGGGGAACAGAGGACTAAATACATTGTGTGATTAGGGAATGAAAACCAGGTGTGTATGGAACAAGACAAATGGGAATATGAAAAATGGAGCGGCGATGGCTAGAAAGCCGGTGACGTCGATCGCCGAACGCCGCCCGAACAAGGAGAGGAGCCGACTTCGGCGGAAGTCCTGACACCAAGCTTTAACTTCCTGCTGTCTTGAGATGTTGCTTCAATATATCCACATCATTTTCTGTCCTCATGATGCCATCTATTTTGTGAAGTGCACCAGTCCCTCCTGCAGCAAAGCACCCCAACATGATGCTACCACCCTCATACTTCACGGTTGGGATGGTGTTCGTCGGCTTGCAAGCCTCCCCCTTTTTCCTCCAAACATAACGATGGTCATTATGGCCAAACAGTTCTATTTTTGTTTCATCAGACCAGAGGACATTTCTCCAAAAAGTACGATATTTGTCCCCATGTGCAGTTGCAAACCATAGTCTGGCTTTTTTATGGTATTTTTTTTAGCAGGGGCTTCTTCCTTGCTGAGCGGCCTTTCAGGTTATGTCGATATAGGACTCGTTTTTACTGTGGATATAGATTATTTTGTACCTGTTTCCTCCAGCATCTTCACAAGGTCCTTTGCTGTTGTTCTGGGATTGATTTGCAATTTTCGCACCAAAGTACATTCATCTCTAGGAGACAGAAAGCGTCTCCTTCCTGAGCGGTATGACGGCTGCGTTGTCTCATGGTGTTTATACTTGCGTACTATTGTTTGTACAGATGAACGTGGTACCTTCAGGAATTTGGAAATTGCTCCCAAGGATGAACCAGACTTGTGGAGGTCTTCAATTTTTTTTCTGCGGTCTTGGCTGATTTCTTTTGATTTTCCCAAGATGTCAAAAAAAGAGGCACTGAGTTTGAAGGTAGGTTTTGAAATACATCCACAGGTACTCATCCACTTGACTCAAATTATGTCAATTAGCCTATCAGAAGCTTCTAAAACCATGACATAATTTTCTGGAATTTTCCAAGCTGTTTAAAGGCACAGTCAATTTAGTGTATGTAAACTTCTGACCCACTGGAATTGTGATACAGTGAATTGTAAGTGAAATAATCTGTCTGTAAACAATTGTTGGAAAAATGACTTGTGTCATGCACAAAGGAGATGTCCTAACCGACTTGCCAAAACTATAGTTTGTTGACAAGAAATTGGTGGAGTGGTTGAAAAACGAGTTTTAATGACTCCAACCTAAGTGTATCTAAACTTCCGACTTCAACTATATACAGTGCCTTGCGAAAGTATTCGGCCCCCTTGAACTTTGCGACCTTTTGCCACATTTCAGGCTTCAAACATAAAGATATAAAACTGTATTTTTTTGTGAAGAATCAACAACAAGTGGGACACAATCATGAAGTGGAACGACATTTATTGGATATTTCAAACTTTTTTAACAAATCAAAAACTGAAAAATTGGGCGTGCAAAATTATTCAGCCCCTTTACTTTCAGTGCAGCAAACTCTCTCCAGAAGTTCAGTGAGGATCTCTGAATGATCCAATGTTGACCTAAATGACTAATGATGATAAATACAATCCACCTGTGTGTAATCAAGTCTCTGTATAAATGGACCTGCACTGTGATAGTCTCAGAGGTCCGTTAAAAGCGCAGAGAGCATCATGAAGAACAAGGAACACACCAGGCAGGTCCGAGATACTGTTGTGAAGAAGTTTAAAGCCGGATTTGGATACAAAAAGATTTCCCAAGCTTTAAACATCCCAAGGAGCACTTTGCAAGCGATAATATTGAAATGGAAGGAGTATCAGACCACTGCAAATCTACCAAGACCTGGCCGTCCCTCTAAACTTTCAGCTCATACAAGGAGAAGACTGATCAGAGATGCAGCCAAGAGGCCCATGATCACTCTGGATGAACTGCAGAGATCTACAGCTGAGGTGGGAGACTCTGTCCATAGGACAACAATCAGTCGTATATTGCACAAATCTGGCCTATATGGAAGAGTGGCAAGAAGAAAGCCATTTCTTAAAGATATCCATAAAAAGTGTTGTTTAAAGTTTGCCACAAGCCACCTGGGAGACACACCAAACATGTGGAAGAAGGTGCTCTGGTCAGATGAAACCAAAATTGAACTTTTTGGCAACAATGCAAAACGTTATGTTTGGCGTAAAAGCAACACAGCTCATCACCCTGAACACACCATCCCCACTGTCAAACATGGTGGTGGCAGCATCATGGTTTGGGCCTGCTTTTCTTCAGCAGGGACAGGGAAGATGGTTAAAATTGATGGGAAGATGGATGGAGCCAAATACAGGACCATTCTGGAAGAAAACCTGATGGAGTCTGCAAAAGACCTGAGACTGGGACGGAGATTTGTCTTCCAACAAGACAATGATCCAAAACATAAAGCAAAATCTACAATGGAATGGTTCAAAAATAAACATATCCAGGTGTTAGAATGGCCAAGTCAAAGTCCAGACCTGAATCCAATCGAGAATCTGTGGAAAGAACTGAAAACTGCTGTTCACAAAATGCTCTCCATCCAACCTCACTGAGCTCGAGCTGTTTTGCAAGGAGGAATGGGAAAAAATGTCAGTCTCTCGATGTGCAAAACTGATAGAGACATATCCCAAGCAACTTACAGCTGTAATCACAGCAAAAGGTGGCGCTACAAAGTATTAACTTAAGGGGAATAATTTTATATAATTTTGCACGCCCAATTTTTCAGTTTTTGATTTGTTAAAAAAGTTTGAAATATCCAATATTCAATATCCAATATACTTCATGATTGTGTCCCACTTGTTGTTGATTCTTCACAAAAAAATACAGTTTTATAACTTTATGTTTGAAGCCTGAAATGTGGCAAAAGGTCGCAAAGTTCAAGGGGGCCGAATACTTTCGCAAGGCACTGTATGTACATATTACCTCAACTAACCAGTGCCACCGCACATTGATCCTGTACTGCTGCTCTTTAATTACTTCTTACTTTTTTTTCTTATTCTTATCCGTATTTTTTATAACTGCATTGTTGGTTAGGGGCTCGTAAGTAAGCATTTCACTGTAAGGTCTACTCATACACTTAGGTTGGAGTCATTAAAACTTGTTTTTCAACCACGCCACAAATTTCTTGTTAGTTAACAAACTATAGTTTTGGCAAGTCGGTTAGGACATCAGACCATGGACAGCCACATCATATGCTTTCTGGACTTCACCAGACAGAAGTTGTTCTCCGGTTTTGTGATTAAAACAAAGGTGGGGTTGAATATATTCTGTCACTGTTTCTTCTTATTTTCGTGTCCTTAGGCCTATATAGTGTATTCGGAAAGTATTCAGACCCCTTCCGTATTTCCCCATTAGTCTAAAATGTATTACATTAATTGCTTTCCTCATCAATCTATGCATAACACCCCAGAATGACAAAGCGAAAACAGGTTTTTGGACATTTTTGCATATTTATAAAAATACAAACAGATACCTTATTTATATAAGTATTCAGACCCTTTGCTATGAGACTCGAAATTGAGCTCAGGTGCATCCTGTTTCCATTGATCATCCTTGAGATGTTTCTACAACTTGATTGGAGTCCACCTGTGGTAAATTTAATTGATTGAACATGATTTGGAAAGGCACACACTTGTCTATATAAGGTCCCACAGTTGACATGAGGTTGAAGGAATTGTCTGTAGAGCACCGAGACAGGATTGTGTCGAGGCACAGGGGAGGGTACCAAAAAACATTTGCAGCATTGAACGTCCCCAAGAGCACAGTGTCTTCATCATTCTTAAATGGAAGAAGTTTGGAACCACCAAGACTCTTCCTATAGCTGGTCGCCCGGCCAAACTGAGCAATCGGGAGAAGAGCCTTTGGTCACTCTGACAGAGCTCCAGAGTTGCTTTTTGGAGATGTGAGAACCTTCAGAAGGACAACCATTTCTGCAGCACTCCACCAATCAGGCCTTGTGTGGCCAGATGGAAGCCACTCCTCAGTATAAGGCACATGGCGTTTGGAATTGCCAAAAGAAATAAGATTCTCTGGTCTGATGAAACCAGGATTTAACTATCTCGTACCATCCCTACGGTGAACTATGATATTGGCAGCATCATGCTGTGGGGATGTTTTTCAGCGGCAGGGACTGGGAGACTAGTCAGGATCAAGAGTAAGATGAACGGAGCCAAGTACAGAGAGATCCTTGAAGAAAACCTGCTCCAGTGCGCTCAGGGATCAGACTGGGGTGAAGGTTCACCTTCCAACAGGACACTGACCCTAAGCACACAGCCAAGACAACGCAGGAGTGGCTTCGGGACAAGTCTCTGAATGTCCTTGTGTGGCCCAGCCAGAGCCGGGGCTTGAATCCGATCGAAGATCTCTGGAGAGACCTGAAAATAGCTGTGCAGCGACCCTCCCCATCGAACCTGACAGAGTTTGAGAGGATCTGCAGAGAAGATTGGGAGAAACTCCCCAAATACAGGTGTGCCAAGCTTGTAGCGTTATACCCAAGAAGACTCGAGGCAGTTATCTCTGCCTAAGGTGCTTCAACAAAGTACTGAGTATAAGTTTTTTATTTGTAATAAATTAGCAACATTTTCACTTCAAGACCACGGTACTTGCCTACGGAGCAGCAAGTGGAACTGCCCCTCCCTACTTTCAGGCTGTGCTCAAACCCTACACCTGAACCTGAGTACTCCATTCTGTCACCTCTGGTCTCTTGGCCTACGGGAGGGTAGCTCAGCCCAGTCAAACACTTCTCTGTCTTTGCACCCCAATGGTGGAACCAGTTTCCCCCTCAAGCTAGGACAGCAGAATCCCTGCCCATCTTCCAAAAACCACTGAAACCCTACATCTTCAAAGAGTCTCTTAAATAATCCCCCCCCCCCCCCCCCCCCAGAACTACAGTAACACTTCCACTTGACTTTTTCCTGCCTACAATCAATGACTTTGCTGAATGATACTTCACTGAGGAAAAATGTACTTACTATGACTGAGATATGTGGTTCTCCCACTAGCTACTGTATTTGAAGATGAATACACTAACTGTAAATTGCTCGGGATAAGAGCGTCTGCTAAATGATTAAAATGGCAAATGTACATGTATAGAGTGATTTGGCATTTGTACAGTTTATTCTACTGTATGCCACTTAGAAACGGTGTAGATTTTAATCCTGTCCTGGACTATACGGTAACCCCGGGTAACAAGGGACGTCCCGAGAACATTCACAGAGTCCCTCTCTCAGAGTGCAAAGAACCTTGGCGTGACCCTGGACAACCCTGCCGTTCTCTGCAAACATCAAAGCAGTGACTCGCTCCTGCAAGTTCATTCTCTACAACATCTGTAGAGTATGACCCTACCTCACGCAGGAAGCGGCGCAGGTCCTAATCCAGGCACTTGCCATCTCCCGTCTGGACTACTGCCACTACACTGGTCTTTAAGTCCCTTACTGGTCTTTATGCAAACATTTTCTACAGGACGTTCTGGCAACATTCAAAATGTTCCCTTTAGGAAAGCTCTCATTTCATCCATGTTCTAAAGCGCAAGAGGATACTCACCATCGTCTGAAATGAACTAAATCTACCTCCATCCCTCCTGTTTGATGAAATCCTTTCAATCAGCTTTGGTGATGAAATAAAGGGATGTCCTTGCTGATCTGCAATACAGGGATATTTGCTTCTTCTGTCGTAAGAATCAAAGCAATAGTTGATTATCACTTCCTTACTGTTGTGGTTTCCCTCCTGAGCATTTTTAATTTCATCTCCTGTTTTCAGGACCTACTTCCTGCTTTTCTCAGCCAGTTCATCCTTAAGTACAGTTACATTCCGAGTAGCTAACATTCATTTATCTACAGACAGATCCTATGAATGAACTACGTGACAAATACAGATGATGAGCCTTCAATCATGTGAGGACCATGAGACACAGTATAGTGGCGTGCGGTGAGGTCAGTGGCTGGGTAGGCCACTATTATCAAAGCCACATTTACTCACAAGTAAACCTTTATTAAGGCCAAGTCCACCAAACAAAAGATGGCTCCAACAACCAGAGTGACATAGGCTATTGTGCCCCATGAGTGGCCCAGCGTCGTCCGGGTTAAGGGAGGGTTTGGCCTGCCGGGATGTCCTTGTCCCGTCACGCTCTAGTTACTCCTTGTGGCGGGCTGGGTGCATGCACGCTGACTATGGTCGCCAGCTGTACGGTGTTTCCTCCGACACATTGGTGCGGCTGGCTTCCGGGTGTCCAGAAGTGCGGCTTGGCAAGATCGTGTTTCAGAGGACGCACGGCTCTCGACCTTCGCCTCTCCCGAGCCCGTACAGGAGTTGCAGCGATGGGTCAAGACTGGAACAACCAATTGGATATCACAAAATTGGGGAGAAAAAGGGGTGAAAAAAAACCCAGCGAGGCCTATGCTGAGCCTGTCCATCAACAGTGACTGGAGTCAAGAACGTCCGCGCTCGTCAACGATTTGAATGGAATTCAATGGATGGGAAGGAAGGCATGCACAATCTAGCGTCTTTCCTGATGTTTTTATGTAGTTGTAGCACATTTTGAGATTTTGAGCATAACAACCACCCGAATCATTGAGAAAAAACATTAGATATATTTTTGTTGTTGTTGATATCATTGTATTTTTTGGGGTGCTTTTCATAGCAGCTTTTTTTTTTCATTAGATTATCACAGAGAAAGAACTGCCAACCCTGCCTACCCTGCCTACCCTACCTACCCTGCCTACCCTGCCTACCTTGATTGCAAGTCACTGACACTATCATCCACTACAACGACTTAATGTACTGTGCTAACTGCTAGCCAGGGTGCTTGACTGTTTGTGTATACAACAAGGTCACATTATACAGTATGTTGGAATATTTGAGTGTGTGGGTCACAGTTTATTTTCTTTCTCCTTACCTCATGAGATGATCTGCATTTGACTACAAAAATGTTTTCAGAATTAGGATTTTTTTTTTCAAATTGCTTGATCAGGAAGGTGGAAGCAGGTGGCAAAGAGTGTAGGAACTGGGAGAGAGATCACACAAATAGAACTTCAGGTTCAATTTAAGATCAGAAGTGAAATATATATTTTCTGTCAGCAATACTCTATTTCTAGTATATGAATCCATGTCAAGTTACAAATGCACAAGAAATGGTGATGTCCATGAGACAAACAGTGACATAAGCTATTCATCAAATTTACAGACCTATTGATCACTGGACAGGAAAACCTCTATATGCCTGGAGTGGACACTATCCTGTGGGCGGCAGCAAGGAGACATTAACTAGGTAAAAGGTAATGTACAGCCTCAGGTCATATACAGGTAATACCAACAATGACCCAATTGCTCTTTCAGGCAATGGGAGAATGAATCACCCACCTTACACCTCTAAGGGTGTGTCGCTACCTTCTTAGAACATAAACAGGTACCTGGTTCAAAAACCTAGAAAAAGCCTGCTTCTCTGTTTTTAGAAGTAATCCCTGAGGTAACTTGGCTGGACATGAAATATCCCGTTGGTTCTGTGAATAAGGTCAACAGGAGGATGAGCCCTAATGAGACCTAAACTTGCCTGAGACTTGAACCCTGTGACCCCAAGCCAATGCCCAGACTAGTAAGGCTAATGCACTGTTCTGGTGGGAGACCCAGGTTTGAACCTTATCAGTTACAGATAGGTGAATCCAATATAGGGCCAGATGTATCATTACTTAAAGGGTGATGGAAGGCTTTTTACATTTCAGTCATGCTTATTCAGAGCAATTGGGGTTCAATTTCATGCTCAAGGGCACATCAGAAAGAAGGGCATTGCGATATGAAGTCTCAGGTAGATGTTTCCTCCCTTTATCACAATACTTAAGTTCCTCACAATGAAAAGGTCTTTCTATCCTCAATAGAATTCAGTATGAGAGGTTCCTGTATTATATTTCAGCTCACCGCTGAAGTTTTACCTATTGCTTCCCTGCTCTTTCCAAGATCTTGCGGTTGGCGTGTATTTTGCAGGTAGTAATAGTCTTGGAAAAATTGCTACACACTAACGTAGGAATAAATCAATCAATCTGAGAGATTTATCAGTATAACGACTGAATGACTATACATAAAACATTGTGAAATACTCCATACTTCCCTGACGGTCATACCTATATTGCTTGTATTTGCACATAAGAATACGTAAGGAAACAGTGGCACAGTGCATGTGAAACAGTGTTACGGGACAATACTCCAAGCTACCTTTATCAGCGGTGATACATTGCCCTGATACACTACATTGAAGCTGCAGTCTGCGGCTCGGTCTGGTCACCCCAGCTACTTGTTTTGGTAGACAGCCAAGGACTGGGACTGGCGAAATGTAAATCATCAAATCACAGTTTATTTAAAGTGCATTTAACAAAAGCCTCAATACCCCTTACAACAACAATAAAACATGAATAAAGAAGAAAGCAAGAAACAACAGAGAATTCAAACTTAAGTATAACCACTTTCACATTCTTAGACAGAGCTATGGATGCAAATACGTTCCAAATATGATATCAAAATTATCGTTTTAACCATGTTTTGAAGGTATATAGTGCTTGTTTCATCACTAATTGATAACTGATTTAACAGAAACAGAAATTAGATGAAACAATATGCAAACAAAACTCAGATCAGGTAGTGTATGGGTGATGGAAATCCCACAAATAAACCGCGTTCTGCTCCGAACTCGCTCAACCAGTCAGGGAGGGCAGCGAAATAAGGAAGCCAGATTGGGTCAATAAAGAGAAGTCAAAAACCTGTTTAGGGGTTTGGAAAGGGTTATGTACGAAACCAGTTCCGAAACAAAAAGAGGGATGTTTACAAGTTTTGCGTGAGTCTTTATTGTTTCTCCTGAGCCTATCCGTGTATACCCTCAAATGTATTGTGATTGTGTAGCTGTAGAAGCATTTAATTTACATCCAGTTATTAACAACTTCAGTGCAACAAGTTCTATGTAATCAATAAATATCATAATTGTTTACTATTTGAAATGTATGACAATTACTAGACATATAGTATTACAAACAGCTGGTGAATGAGACTGAATAGAAATCACAAACTAAAGTTCAAGTCAAGATACTGTAAGTGGCTTTGCTACACTTTACATTAAGTAGCAAAGATACCATGGAGTTTATTCAAACGCATTGTGTAATTACATAATTATACGGGTGACTTATTGAGAATTCCTTGTTTTATGTAAATGCAGTTTCAGTATATAGCTGAGAAGTTGCCGTACATTCTGGTTACCAAATAGAAAAAACTACATCGTTGCACAAGTAATTCACGTTCAAGTTGCACGTCCTGTTTTGCCTTAACCCCATCCTGCAACCACACCTACCCATTGGAATCCCAGTTTGGTGGAGCTGGTCTGTGGATTTTATTTTCCTTTGAACCATAACCATCTCTCCACAGCCAGTTTGCTGCTGCTACTCTGCTATGTCTCCACTCACTGGGTGACATCACTGGAGTTTCCCCTTTTGTGCTAGTAGCAGGCCGAGCATAAAAACGACAGGGCTTCTGGCAGAAGTCCATTCTAACAAACGAGCAAAACACAGGACACCTATCAAGCTACAACTCTGTCAAAACAAAAAAAGATATTTAGGAGATATTCGGGCAAATATTCAGTCGCTAGACTTTTTCACTGCCACCAAGAGCCAAGAGTTTGAACCTTGTTCAACAGCAGTATGGAGGGGTATGCGATGACACCTGAAGACATGGAGAGGGGCCCTGTGTACAACACAACGGTAACAGCTGTCGCTGAGGGAAAGGCCTCCAGAGGTTGGCTATGGAGGCTGTGTGGGGTCCTCTTAATAGCAGGTCTATGTGCGGCAGCAGCCCTACTCTTTGCATGGTGTCAGCATGGAAGACCGTCAACGGTAAGGCACTCTAATGGGGCCAATATTTACCACATTTCTGAAGTAGAGGACCGTGCAACCAACTAACATCCTCTTTGTTGATTTCACAGATGCAGGATGAAATTGAGCCTCAACTGGAGATACTCATTGGTGCAAAAGGTGATTATTTGATTGACAGATGCCCCTTTTCATTGAATTGCTTCTCACTATAATTGCTTTAATCAAAGGTTACGGTTGTAGGCGACGTCATGGCTTTTGCTTGTGTTATTTATGACTAATATGTTTCTCTCCCTCAGATACCCACCATACATTGAAGCAGATTGCCGGCAATGCAAAAGCAGCCATCCATTTAGAGGGTGAGTGACCTATAGCCTTTTGCAGCCAGCCTTGACTGTGTCTGTTGAAGGTTAGCAAATGTCTCGTGGGCTAGCATGTCTTAGTGTCTTTCCATTGTAGAAGCTAGGGGATTCTTTTTAAACATCCCCATTCAAAAATAAGGTTTAATGTTTAAAACGGTGTCTAGTGGGCTAGTAAGTGTTTCTATTGGAGAAGCCCTGGGATTTATTTTCAAACATTCCCATTGACAAAAACGAAACCATAACACAAGGAAGCAAAGAAGTTGCTTAATCATTAGCTTGTCTCTTGTTGCCACCAGAGCAAATTGATAAGAGCTTTGTAAGAAGAAATAGCTACCAGTTGGATCCTGGGGCCTCGAAGTTGTAACAATGAACCTTTCTTCCTTCTACTGCCAGGTGAATACAATCCTAATCTTTCCGCTGACACCGTGCAGTGGAGAAAGGATGACGGCCAGGCTTTTTCCCAGGGCGGGTTCGAGCTACAGGGGAACCAAATCCTCATCCCACACACTGGGCTCTTCTTCGTTTACAGCCAGGCTTCGTTTAGGGTCAAGTGCAATAGCCCGGGCGAGCATACCACTCCTCTGAGTCACATTATTTGGCGCTATTCGGACTCCATCGGGGTTAATGCTAATCTTCTTAGCGGGGTAAGGTCAGTTTGTCAACAAAACTACGGTGATGCTGAGTCCAAAATTGGCGAAGGCTGGTACAATGCAGTTTACCTTGGTGCGGTGTTTCAGCTGAATGAAGGGGACAAACTGTGGACTGAGACCAATCGACTGACCGACGTGGAGCCTGAGCAGGGCAAGAACTTCTTTGGTGTGTTTGCACTGTGATGAGAGAGAGGCAGGCCAGAGATGAATATTTGTTAAAACAGTTTTATGTTAAAACTCTTATTTTAGTGTTGCAATTTTATGGTAACTGAGCCATCTCAAAGGAGATTGGTCTAATCTTAATGGTTATTTTTGTAAACTGCAACAGTTTGAGAAATGATTATTGTTTGTCCACACATGATTGTCCATTCTCTCTATTGTAGATTTTGCACCAAATAATATTATGACTTCGGGTTATTTATATTAACTTAAAAAACAGGATATTTACTATTTATTTGAAAATACAATAGGCTACTGTGGAGTACTGTAGTATAAGTTATCTTGATTCACATAAGTCTAGCAGTAGCCTATACTAGGCCTATCAGAATACAGTACTACAATATTAAGTTATTTTATTTAATGTACTGATGTACTAATGTTTATTTAAATGTGATTGTGTTGTATTTTATTTGTCACATATTCAGAGTGCTTGAATCAACTAATAAATTCCAAATCTTCTCAAAGTTTGATTATATTTAATTGTACAGTTTGGAGGGGCATGGGGGGGGGGGCGGGGTCTGGACATATCTAACTGTCTTATGTGGTTGAGGGTAAATAGGTTTTGAATTTAGCAGTAAATGAACACTAAGGGCTCTATTCATTCTATACATTTGAAGCGTTACAGACTCTGCGATAGACATGTAAAGGTCATTTCAGATTGACCCGACATCTGCAGCGTTTACAGTAAATGCAGTCTCCGCTAAAGGGGGAACATTCCAATCACTCTGTTAAATTTCAATCACTCTGTAACGCTGAACTTCTGCAATGCAGATTGAATTAAAGCCCTACATCTGTTCTTGAGCAGCTTTGCACCAGAAACTGTGAAACAAAGTGCCTCCCCAATAACTTCAGATGAAAACAAGGGGAATTCCCTTTTGTGTTTTTTTCTCCTGCTGTGTCAGGTGAGATGGCCCACATATGCCATGCCTGGGGATTCCCCTACTGACTTTCTTCCTCCTCCTCGAAAGCATCATAGGTTTTCAGTCAGTCAGGTGTGTGGGTGGATGGGGCTGTAAACATCTGAGCTGAAATACTGTATGTGCATGAGAAAATGTTTGTCCCACAAACATCCTGTCTGTATCACATTCAAAATCAAATCAAATCAAATTGATTTATAAAGCCCTTCTTACATCAGCTGATATCTCAAAGTGCTGTACAGAAACACAGCCTAAAACCCCAAACAGCAAGCAATGCAGGTGTAGAAGCACGGTAGCTAGGAAAAACTCCCTAGAAAGGCCAGAACCTAGGAAGAAACCTAGAGAGGAACCAGGCAACGAGGAGTGGCCAGTTCTCTTCTGGCTGTGCCAGGTGGAGATTATAACAGAACATGGCCAAGATGTTCAAATGTTCATAGATGACCAGCAGGGTCAAATAATAATAATCACAGTGGTTGTCGAGGGTGCAACAGGTCAGCACCTCAGGAGTAAAAGTCAGTTGGCTTTTCATAGCCAATCATTCAAAGTTTCTCAACCGCTGTCTCTAAAGAGTTGAAAACAGCAGGTCTGGGACAGGTAGCACGTCTGGTGAACAGGTCAGGGTTCCATAGCTTTAGGCAGAACAGCTGAAACTGGAGCAGCAGCACGGCCAGGTGGACTGGGGACAGCAAGGAGTCATCAAGCCAGGTAGTCCTGAGGCATGGTCCTAGGGCTCAGGTCCTCCTTCTCAGAGAGAAAGAAAGAAAGATGTAGATTGGGAGTCCCGTTGGGCAGCGCACAATTGGCCCAGCGTCGTCCGGGTTTGGCCGGGGTAGGGCCTCATTATAAATAATAATTTTTTCTTAACTTAACTGCCTAGTTAAATAAAGGTTTAAAAAAAATGAAATAATACAACTATTGTCCCAAGATGAGATTGCCATATCCAATGACCCTTTGCAGCTGGCTGTTGTGTAACATGTGTGTCTGCCTTTCACTTTCAGCTCATATTGCGATCTCAATCTTTGAGTTCATATTGCCTTTTGATAAGAAATGACACCAATACCCATTGGTTAATCGGTCAATAAATTATGAAGTGGAAGCATATTGTATGATTGACACAGAGGCTCTTAGTAATGGGACTGAAATTACTTTTCATTCTAGATTACAATTTTTCTCAATCGCTTTGGCTCAATTCTCAAACGAGAATTCTTTTTTTCAAAACATTAAGTTCAAATCTCTGAACAGTTAGTTTCTTGTTTACACCAGATTTGAATTTCTTATTCATTTAAGCAAATTGCATGTGTTTTGGCACACGTGTGCAACAGAGTAAGTACAATTGTCTACAATTTGCACAATAACTACATGCACATGGCTTGCTGATCAATCCCGATGAGTTGATTCTCAGTGAAATTGTCATACTCTTCACAACTTCGAAACATTCTTTCATCATGTGAGCCGTCACATGTAAAATGATCCATTAAATTACCAAAATCTGTCAGACATACATGTATATTCCATAAATATCTATGCCATGACAAATTACCTGCCAGGTGGGTGACATAGTAATGAAATAGGAATCACAATCTTACCAATCAAGTTTGGAAGCATATACAGTGCCTTGCGAAAGTATTCGGCCCCCTTGAACTTTGCGACCTTTTGCCACATTTCAAGCTTCAAACATAAAGATATAAAACTGTATTTTTTTGTGAAGAATCAACAACAAGTGGGACACAATCATGAAGTGGAACGACATTTATTGGATATTTCAAACTTTTTTAACAAATCAAAAACTGAAAAATTGGGCGTGCAAAATTATTCAGCCCCCTTAAGTTAATACTTTGTAGCGCCACCTTTTGCTGCGATTACAGCTGTAAGTCCCTTGGGGTATGTCTCTATCAGTTTTGCACATCGAGAGACTGACATTTTTTCCCATTCCTCCTTGCAAAACAGCTCGAGCTCAGTGAGGTTGGATGGAGAGCATTTGTGAACAGCAGTTTTCAGTTCTTTCCACAGATTCTCGATTGGATTCAGGTCTGGACTTTGACTTGGCCATTCTAACACCTGTTGTTTATTTTTGAACCATTCCATTGTAGATTTTGCTTTATGTTTTGGATCATTGTCTTGTTGGAAGACAAATCTCCGTCCCAGTCTCAGGTCTTTTGCAGAACCTGATGGAGTTTCTGTTACGGTGCGTGAATGAGGACCCAAAAGCGAATTAACTTAAACAGAGCTTCTTTAATTACCAAACATAGGTAGGCTCAGACGGACCGGCAGATTCCGACAGGACAAGACAAGGTTACAGCAAACATGACGACAGTCTGGTTCAGGCATGAAACACAACAAACAAGAATCCGACAAAGACAGGAGCAGAAACAGAGAGAGATATAGGGACCTAATCAGAGGGAAAAAGGGAACAGGTGGGAAAAGGGGTGACGAGGTGGTTAGGAGGAGACAAGGCACAGCTGGGGGAAAGAGGGGGAGAAAAGGTAACCTAACAACGACCAGCAGAGGGAGACAGGGTGAAGGGAAAGGACAGAGACAAGACACAACATGACAGTACATGACAGTACCCCCCCACTCACCGAGCGCCTCCTGGCGCACTCGAGGAGGAAACCTGGCGGCAACGGAGGAAATCCTCGATCAGCGCACGGTCCAGCACGTCCCGAGAGGGAACCCAACTCCTCTCCTCAGGACCGTACCCCTCCCAATCTACGAGGTACTGGTGACCACGGCCCCGAGGACGCATGTCCAAAATTCTACGGACCCTGTAGATGGGTGCGCCCTCGACAAGGATGGGGGGGGGGGGGGGGGGAGACGAGCGGGGGCGCGAAGGACGGGCTTGATGCAGGAGACATGGAAGACCGGGTGGACGCGACGAAGGTATCGCGGAAGAAGAAGTCGAACTGCGACAGGATTAATGACCCGAGAAATACGGAACGGACCAATGAACCGCGGGGTCAACTTGCGAGAAGCCGTCTTAAGGGGAAGGTTCTGAGTGGAGAGCCAAACTCTCTGACCGCGACAATATCTAGGACTCTTAGTTCTACGCTTATTAGCAGCCCTCACAGTCTGCGTCCTATAACGGCAAAGTGCAGACCTGACCCTCTTCCAGGTGCGCTCGCAACGTTGGACAAAAGCCTGAGCGGAGGGGACGCTGGACTCGGCGAACTGAGATGAGAACAGCGGAGGCTGGTACCCGAGGCTACTCTGAAAAGGAGATAGCCCGGTCGCAGACGAAGGAAGCGAGTTGTGGGCGTATTCTGCCCAGGGGAGCTGTTCTGACCAAGACGCAGGGTTGCGAAAAGAAAGACTGCGTAAGATGCGACCAATAGTCTGATTGGCCCGTTCTGCTTGACCGTTAGACTGGGGGTGAAAGCCGGAAGAGAGACTGACGGAAGCCCCAATCAAACGGCAAAACTCCCTCCAAAATTGAGACGTGAATTGCGGACCTCTGTCCGAAACGACGTCTGACGGAAGGCCATGAATTCTGAAAACATTCTCGATGATGATTTGTGCCGTCTCTTTAGCAGAAGGAAGCTTAGCAAGGGGAATGAAATGAGCCGCCTTAGAGAACCTATCGACAACCGTAAGAATAACAGTCTTCCCCGCTGACGAAGGTAGTCCGGTGACAAAATCTAAGGCGATGTGAGACCACGGTCGAGAGGGAATAGGAAGCGGCCTGAGACGGCCGGCAGGAGGAGAGTTACCGGACTTAGTCTGCGCGCAGACCGAACAAGCAGCCACGAAACGACGCGTGTCATGCTCCCGGGTGGGCCACCAAAAACGCTGGCGAATGGAAGCAAGCGTACCCCGAACGCCAGGGTGGCCGGCTAACTTGGCAGAGTGAGCCCACTGAAGAACGGCCAGACGAGTAGGAACGGGAACGAAAAGAAGGTTCCTAGGACAAGCGCGCGGCGACGGAGTGTGAGTGAGCGCTTGCTTTACCTGCCTCTCAATTCCCCAGACAGTCAACCCGACAACACGCCCCTCAGGGAGAATCCCCTCGGGGTCAGTGGAGGCTACTGAAGAACTGAAGAGACGAGACAAAGCATCAGGCTTGGTGTTCTTAGAGCCCGGACGATAAGAAATCACGAACTCGAAACGAGCGAAAAACAGCGCCCAACGCGCCTGACGCGCATTAAGTCGTTTGGCAGAACGGATGTACTCAAGGTTCCTATGGTCAGTCCAAACGACAAAAGGAACGGTCGCCCCCTCCAACCACTGTCGCCATTCGCCTAGGGCTAACCGGATGGCGAGCAGTTCGCGGTTACCCACATCATAGTTACGTTCCGACGGCGACAGGCGATGAGAAAAATACGCGCATGGGTGGACCTTGTCGTCAGAGAGGGAGCGCTGAGAAAGAATGGCTCCCACGCCCACCTCTGACGCGTCAACCTCGACAACGAACTGTCTAGAGACGTCAGGTGTAACAAGGATAGGAGCGGATGTAAAACGATTCTTGAGGAGATCAAAAGCTCCCTGGGCGGAAACGGACCACTTAAAGCACGTCTTGACAGAAGTAAGGGCTGTGAGAGGAGCTGCCACCTGACCGAAATTACGGATGAAACGACGATAGAAGTTCGCGAAGCCGAGAAAGCGCTGCAGCTCGACGCGTGACTTAGGGACGGGCCAATCAATGACAGCTTGGACCTTAGCGGGATCCATCTTAATGCCTTCAGCGGAAATAACAGAACCGAGAAATGTGACGGAGGAGGCATGAAAAGTGCACTTCTCAGCCTTCACAAAAAGACAATTCTCTAAAAGGCGCTGGAGGACACGTCGAACGTGCTGAACATGAATCTGGAGTGACGGTGAAAAAAATCAGGATATCATCAAGGTAAACGAAAACAAAGATGTTCAGCATGTCTCTCAGGACATCATTGACTAATGCCTGAAAGACAGCTGGAGCGTTAGCGAGGCCGAAAGGAAGAACCCGGTATTCAAAGTGCCCTAACGGAGTGTTAAACGCCGTCTTCCACTCGTCCCCCTCCCTGATGCGCACGAGATGGTAAGCGTTACGAAGGTCCAACTTAGTGAAAAACCTGGCTCCCTGCAGGATCTCGAAGGCTGAAGACATAAGAGGAAGCGGATAACGATTCTTCACTGTTATGTCATTCAGCCCTCGATAATCTATGCAGGGGCGCAGAGACCCGTCCTTCTTCTTGACAAAAAAAAACCCCGCTCCGGCGGGAGAGGAGGAGGGGACTATGGTACCGGCGTCAAGAGCTACAGACAAATAATCTTCGAGAGCCTTACGTTCGGGAGCCGACAGAGAGTATAGTCTACCCCGGGGGGGGGTGGTTCCCGGAAGGAGATCAATACTACAATCATACGACCGGTGTGGAGGAAGAGAGGTGGCCCTGGACCGACTGAACACCGTGCGCAGATCGTGATATTCCTCCGGCACCCCTGTCAAATCACCAGGCTCCTCCTGTGAAGAAGAGACAGAGGAAACAGGAGGGATAGCAGACATTAAACATTTCACATGACAAGAGACGTTCCAGGAGAGGATAGAATTACTAGACCAATTAATGGAAGGATTATGACAAACTAGCCAGGGATGGTCCAAAACAACAGGTGTAAAAGGTGAACGAAAAATTAAAAAAGAAATGGTTTCACTATGATTACCAGAAACAGTGAGGGTTAAAGGTAGCGTCTCACGCTGAATCCTGGGGAGAGGACTACCATCCAGGGCGAACAAGGCCGTGGGCTCCCTTAACTGTCTGAGAGGAATGTCATGTTCCCGAGCCCAGGTCTCGTCCATAAAACAGCCCTCCGCCCCAGAGTCTATTAAGGCACTGCAGGAAGCTGACGAACCGGTCCAGCGTAGATGGACCGACAAGGTAGTGCAGGATCTTGAAGGAGAGACAGGAGTAGTAGCGCTCACCAGTAGCCCTCCGCTTACTGACGAGCTCTGGCCTTTTACTGGACATGAAGTGACAAAATGACCAGCGGAACCGCAATAGAGACAGAGGCGGTTGGTGATTCTCCGTTCCCTCTCCTTAGTCGAGATGCGGATACCTCCCAGCTGCATGGGCTCAGCACCCGAGCCGGCAGAGGAAGATGGTAGTGATGCGGAGAGGGGGGCAACGGAGAACGCGAGCTCCTTTCCACGAGCTCGGTGACGAAGATCAACCCGTCGCTCAATGCGAATAGCGAGTTCAATCAAGGAATCCACGCTGGAAGGAACCTCCCGGGAGAGAATCTCATCCTTTACCTCTGCGCGGAGACCCTCCAGAAAACGAGCGAGCAAAGCCGGCTCGTTCCAGCCACTGGAGGCAGCAAGAGTGCGAAACTCAATAGAGTAGTCTGTTATGGATCGATTACCTTGACATAGGGAAGACAGGGCCCTGGAAGCCTCCTCCCCAAAAACAGATCGATCAAAAACCCGTATCATCTCCTCCTTAAAGTCCTGATACTGGTTAGTACACTCAGCCCTTGCCTCCCAGATTGCCGTGCCCCACTCACGAGCCCGTCCAATAAGGAGAGATATGACGTAGGCGACACGAGCAGTGCTCCTGGAGTAAGTGTTGGGCTGGAGAGAAAACACAATATCACACTGGGTGAGGAACGAGCGGCATTCAGTGGGCTCCCCAGAGTAACACGGCGGGTTATTGGTTCTGGGCTCCGGAGATTCGAAAGCCCTGGAAGTGGCCGGTGGATCGAGGCGGAGATGGTGAACCTGTTCTGTGAGGTTGGAGACTTGGGTGGCCAGGGTCTCAACGGCATGTCGAGCAGCAGACAATTCCTGCTCGTGTCTGCCTAGCATCGCTCCCTGGATCCCGACGGCTGAGTGGAGAGGATCCGAAGTCGCTGGGTCCATTCTTGGTCGGATTCTTCTGTTACGGTGCGTGAATGAGGACCCAAAAGCGAATTAACTTAAACAGAGCTTCTTTAATTACCAAACATAGGTAGGCTCAGACGGACCGGCAGATTCCGACAGGACAAGACAAGGTTACAGCAAACATGACGACAGTCTGGTTCAGGCATGAAACACAACAAACAAGAATCCGACAAAGACAGGAGCAGAAACAGAGAGAGATATAGGGACCTAATCAGAGGGAAAAAGGGAACAGGTGGGAAAAGGGGTGACGAGGTGGTTAGGAGGAGACAAGGCACAGCTGGGGGAAAGAGGGGGAGAAAAGGTAACCTAACAACGACCAGCAGAGGGAGACAGGGTGAAGGGAAAGGACAGAGACAAGACACAACATGACAGTACATGACAGTTTCTTCCAGAATGGTCCTGTATTTGGCTCCATCCATCTTCCCATCAATTTTAACCATTTTCCCTGTCCCTGCTGAAGAAAAGCAGGCCCAAACCATGATGCTGCCACCACCATGTTTGACAGTGGGGATGGTGTGTTCAGCTGTGTTGCTTTTACGCCAAACATAACGTTTTGCATTGTTGCCAAAAAGTTCAATTTTGGTTTCATCTGACCAGAGCACCTTCTTCCACATGTTTGGTGTGTCTCCCAGGTGGCTTGTGGCAAACTTTAAACGACACTTTTTATGGATATCTTTAAGAAATGGCTTTCTTCTTGCCACTCTTCCATAAAGACCAGATTTGTGCAATATACGACTGATTGTTGTCCTATGGACAGAGTCTCCCACCTCAGCTGTAGATCTCTGCAGTTTATCCAGAGTGATCATGGGCCTCTTGGCTGCATCTCTGATCAGTCTTCTCCTTGTATGAGCTGAAAGTTTAGAGGGACGGCCAGGTCTTGGTAGATTTGCAATGGTCTGATACTCCTTCCATTTCAATATTATCGCTTGCACAGTGCTCCTTGGGATGTTTAAAGCTTGGGAAATCTTTTTGTATCCAAATCCGGCTTTAAACTTCTTCACAACAGTATCTCGGACCTGCCTGGTGTGTTCCTTGTTCTTCATGATGCTCTCTGCGCTTTTGACGGACCTCTGAGACTATCACAGTGCAGGTGCATTTATACGGAGACTTGATTACACACAGGTGGATTGTATTTATCATCATTAGTCATTTAGGTCAACATTGGATCATTCAGAGATCCTCACTGAACTTCTGGAGAGAGTTTGCTGCACTGAAAGTAAAGGGGCTGAATAATTTTGCACGCCCAATTTTTCAGTTTTTGATTTGTTAAAAAAGTTTGAAATATCCAATAAATGTCGTTCCACTTCATGATTGTGTCCCACTTGTTGTTGATTCTTCACAAAAAAAATAAAGTTTTATATCTTTATGTTTGAAGCCTGAAATGTGGCAAAAGGTCGCAAAGTTCAAGGGGGCCGAATACTTTCGCAAGGCACTGTATATGGAGCTTGCCCACAGCACAATCACTACCATTTTTGAACATGGAGAAACATCACAACCCTGAACAGCAGCTACATGCTCATGGAGGATAAATAAGAAGATGTGTAAGAATGCGTGGTGGTAGTGTTAGGGGAAGACATAATAGAGGAAGAGGTAGAAGGCAAAGAATAAAAGTCCCTGATGAAATCAGAGCCACATTGTGGACCATGTCATAAACCACGGTCTTACAATGGAAGAGGCTGGACGGAGAGTACAGCCTAATGTAAACAGGTCCACAGAGTCATCCATTGTGCAAACATTCCATAGGGAAAACAGGTAAATATGTAATCCTTCTTTTCTCTTGTTACAGCATTTAATTCACAACAATACAGCAACTGTTGTAAAGGTAAATGCAAGACTGAAAATCACAATGTACCGTAAGATAAGTATGAGGAATACACAGTAATACAGCACAATTTGAATACAATGTACTATCTGTAACATGATATATTTGTGAATTCTACATGTCATATTTCAGACTGCACAATGGCCTCATGCTGGTGGCAGAGCAGCAGTATTCAGCAAGAACAAGACATTTGCAACATGGTCATAGCCAACAATTCCATCAGGCTAAGAGAGATCCAAAGTGCAATCATAAACGACAACAATATCTTTGCAAATATCAATTCTGTCAGCATTTCCATTATAGACAGAGTTTTGGAGAGAAAATAAAATGACTATGAAACAACTCTTCAAGTTGTCATTTGAGAGGAATAGTGACGGAGCTGCGGTACCAGTATTGTCAGGTTCTGCTTTCCTTTTGTTAGTCAACCTTGTGTTCTTTTTCTTTGTGTTCTGGAACGTAGCCCTGTCTTTCATTTTTGTTCATTGATTTCACCTGTGTTCGTTTCTCACCTGGTCTCATCAGCTCCCTATTCAGTTCAGTTCTTTCTGTTTGTATGGTTGAGGTATTGTTTGTTTTTTGACTACCTACCCGTGTTTGACCATTGCCTGCATGTGACCATCGGGGTGGCAGGGTAGCCTAGTGGTTAGAGTGTTGGACTAGTAACCGGAAGGTTGCGAGTTCAAACCCCCGAGCTGACAAGGTACAAATCTGTCGTTCTGCCCCTGAACAGGCAGTTAACCCACTGTTCCCAGGCCGTCATTGAAAATAAGAATTTGTTCTTAACTGACTTGCCTGGTTAAATAAAGGTAAAAAAAAAAAAAAAAAAAAAAAAAATTCCTGCCTTCTGCAACGGCTTAATAAACATCTACCGCGCTCTGCGTGTGAATCTACACCTTTTTCTCCCTGGGTATTCATTACAAGTATGTCCAGGTAAACCAGGGAGGTTTACTGTACTTTATTGTACTTTAATGATGCCTGTATATACTTCTTGAAGTCGTAGATACTCATAAGAACAGAAAACATTTATACTTTACTAAACTGTCTGATTCCAGAATAGTTTTACATAGCATAAGTTTATATTTTGTTTTTGTGTTACTATGTAGAGAGTAATGGAGCTGGAAGGACATGAAATGACCCACATTCTTGTTTTTGTGGCCGAGGTTGGGTTCAATCTGGCTAAAGGCAGGAAACGTGGCCGCAATCTCATTGGGCACCGAGCTAGAATTGGCACACCAGGCCAACGTGGGGGCAGTATTACGTGTGATGCCATTTCTGAGAATGAGCACACATTCCACACATTGTGCTCTATAACACCCAACTTCTCCTGGCCTTCCTAAACACACTTTACAGAGACCTAATGCCAGAACACAAAAGAGTTAGACTGTATTTGGCAAATTCTGTAATTGTGTGGGATAATGTCAGCTTCCACCGACCCAACAGTGTTTGGGAATGGTCCCTCCTCCCCATTCCTGAATCCGATAGGTTTTGTTCAGTATGGAGGTGGAAAGTGTATAACTATCTAGGACAAGGTTAGATGCCATGAATGCTGCTTGTGAGGACATTGCAGGGGATGGTTGAGCCACGCAGGGAGATAACTATATTCCCCCCCCCCCCCCCAGGTGTGATGTTGACGATTCTCTGGCCAGACCAACAAGAGCGACAGGCTGTCCACCAAGAAGGTGGGAACTTGTAGTGGTACATACTATGAGGAGGTACAATTTATTGTTTTTTTACAATGTTGCGGGTTTTTACATTTTTTGTTGTTGCATGGATGTCATTTTGTGGCACATTTTCTGTTCACTATATATGACTTTACATGTCAAAATGGACATGCAAATGTGAATTTCTATTTACATGTAACACATTGCTACAAAAATAAGTGTACTGTATACATACAAATGTGCATATACTTTTTCTGTGTACTACAGTATTGACTTTCCCCCGTAAACTTCAACCTACTGTTGAAATCGGTCTCTAAAAAGCTCAGTGTGATACACAATAGCATTCCGCTAGACAAAACGGACATTCTTGTATAGTACAGTAAGCAGTCAGTGTCAGCAAAAAAAAAAGTACAACAAAACTGCCATTTGTATTTAACAAACATTTCCAGGGTTGACTGCCATGGTGAAAAAACATCTAAACATTTTGACCAATAGGGCTCACACGATGAACAAAAAAAAAAAGTTTCATTTTGGTGGCATTGGCCAATTTACTGACACAATAACTAGATTTTGAAGCATTAATTAAATGTTTTGGGTGAGTTACTACATTTTGCAGGCATGCAAAAGAGTTGTGATGTTCCATAAAACTGTTGTGACAATTGCACTTACAGTTTAGAGAATGTTAAGACTGTTTCAAAAAATGAGCCAAAGCGATTGAGAAACTGTGATAACAGAATCCCTTAGGTGTCATTAACTGATGGTGACATCTAGTGGTTAAAACAGCTGTGTGTGTGACATGCGTGTCCCTTTGGACATGGTTATGATACCACATATTGTCTGTCATAAAATACCCATTCAAAGTATAATGAAGTGTTCTGTCGTATTTCAGGGTATATGAGTGTGTTTACATGAAATTATGTTCATTATTAGTCCAATTGAACACAACATGATACACAAATTCAGTGAAAAACAATGGGTTTATTTTACTATGATTATCCATATATTTGAATACATATAATCTGAAATATATCAACATTTAAAATTGTAAATATAGTGTATACAAATATCTTAAAATCCAGTTGTATAGACAGAGTGTACAAAACATTAAGAATACCTGCTTTTTCCATGACATAGACTGAACAAGTGAATCCAGGTGAAAGCTATGATCCCTTATTGATGTCACCTGTTCAATCCACTTCAATCAGTGTAGATGAAGGGGAGGAGAAGGATTTTTTAAGCCTGGAGACCATTGAAACATGGATTGTGTATGTGAACCATTCAGAGGGTGAATGGGCAAGACAAAGTGCCTTTGAACAGGGTGTGGTAGTAGGTGCCAGGCACACCAGCTTGAGACCGTGCCCCGACGACTTGAGGCCATCCTGAGGGCAAAAGGGGCTGCAACCTCAATAGTAGGAAGGTGTTCCTAATGTTTTGTACACTCAGTGTATATTCATACATGTGCAAGAGTATATTTCTCTAAATAATCTTCGCATACATATATAACAATATTACCCAATGTCGTCCATGTACAGTTAATAAATAGGGACTATTTCATCCAATAACTTCCTATGGAGAGGTTGTATATCTCACTTTCCTATACCCTGAGCTACAGTATGTCATTAGAACGTCAACAAAATCCTGACCTGAAACCTTGTTACGTCTTGAACTATAGTGCAACATGAGATAATGCTATTTGGAAAAGTATCGTCACTTGCGTAACTTGCCAATAAAGCTGTGTTATATCATTGCTTCATACATTTGGACGAATTGCTAACGAATGAGATTGTACATATATATATATTAACTGTCGTAGACGCATGTCAGAATCCTTTACATATACTCTTCGTCATCACATTCACAAATGTGGTTGTACAAAGCTAAAATTGGAGGGACAATTCGGAAAGAAACGTCAAATATAAGACCAACGGGTGACAGGCATGTACCCTCACATTTACATTTATATACAGATTGTCACTAAAATCTGTTTTCCCCTAAAGACAAAGAAAATCAAAAAGGCTTGGAAGACTGATGCATAATACATATGGCGTTTAAAATCTTTAGGAGGTTGAGCTACCTTTGAATATCTCTGATGTGTCCAAGAAAGTTCAAATCGCCGGAACATATCCATTCAAGTCCAATTGTAAACGTTCAAAAAGATGATCCATAGAAAATGTATTAGGTTACATATCACATTACACTCGTTTCTTATCAAATGGGTTTCATCTATTCAAGAGCATATAACAGCAAACATGTGATTGAAGATACAAAGCTGTACTTGAATATGTATACAGCAAAACATCCACAAATCTCTTGCTATTGTCCCAAAATGTGGGTGCACATTCCAAAACCCTCTACTGCATATGGCTATAATGTTGGCAATTCACTGTCAGTTAGGATGACTTTACACTGAGTTTAGATGGCGTCTTGATATTGAATCCACAGGGAAACTGTGCTGTTTTTTCCACTGTAATTGCATTTGAACAGTTTCCACCCCTTTAGCCCCCCCACAAAAAAAACGATTGAACTAAATAGATATAGGGCACAACACTGAATCCATGACATAACATATCATACATTATGCAATAACAATATTAATCAATTACCAGGTGCTTCGCTATTTCAACAAACAGAAGACAAATAGGCAGAGACGGGAGTCAAAAAGAGACAAATAGAGACGGGAGTCAAAAAGGAGCAAACACACACAGTACACAAAGTCCTCCCGGAGATCCTAGATACATCTGCACAACAGAACGAGAAAACAAACAAAGGGAAGGAGGAAAGAGGAGGAGTGAAAAGGGGAGATCTGTCCATTTTCTTGTCTCCACAAGTAGACTGAGGGTTACTCTGGGATGTGCTCGTCTCTTATTCAATAACTCATATTACTAGTCATAAGTGCTTCAGGTCCCCACAGTGAGATTGACTGTGAGAAAGACTGGTGTTACCCCGGGTGACTCGCCTCACAGCAGCCTGTAGTGAATGGAAAAGTCCTCTGCCGTCGTGTGCCTCCACTCACTCTGTCAATGTCAGTAGCTTGTGCTCTTTTTCCATAACAAGTGAAAGTCACAGTGCCTCCATGTGTGTTCGTTCCTCCATGTGCTCTGCGCTCTTCCAGCCCTCCCCCCACCCCCTTCACTTGTAGAGCAGGGGGATCTGGCTGTTGTGACAGTGGTTGCGACTTATCTTGCTGTCCGCCTGGTACAGGTTGGAGGAGTTGGAGAAGGAGGGGGGTAAGGAGGAGTGATTGTCCGACGCGGGGTTGGGGTAACCGGGTGGGGGCAGGAGAGACTTGGGGTCTGGCTGGGAAGAGGGCGGAGACGGGTTGCTGTGGTTCTGATTGGTGCCGGATGAGGGCCGTCGTCGGTTGCGCAGGGCCTGTCTCTCAACCAGCTGGTTGCGGAGCTCCGATACCCTCTGCTCTTTCTGAGAGCACGGAAGAGGGAGAGGTCTTATTAATACTGGACACTCATGGGTAAAGCTGAATCATTTATAAATCATTCACTGAGCATGAATTAGACATGTATTCCTTATGTAGCAATCATGTTTTAATCAAACCAAATGTATCTCTTTGTAAAATATAACAAAATTAATGATTGGAAAGATTGATTGGTTGGTCAAATAATTCAGACATATTAGATGTATTTTAATAGATGCATTGTATTTTGATATCTAATGTATCAAAGTGAGTGTGCATTGTAGTACCACCTGTATGATAAAGATTGGCTGAATGATTGATTACTAGTTCCAATAATTCAGATGTACTTTAAATGTATTAGACATATTTCAATCTAGATGTATTGTGATTCTATGTTGACAGCTAAGGTGCATCAAAACACGTGTACTGTACCTCCTGTATGATCTTCTGCAGCTCACGGTTCTCTCTCTCCAGCTGGCGAGACTTCTCCTCGTCGTTGTTGTTGGTGGACGAGCCGGTCTTCAGCGTGTCCTGCTGCTCCGACTGCCACTCACCACGCGTAATCAGCCTGCGCATCTAGAATAGAATAGAGTATAACATTATTCTGCACAGCCAGAGAGACAGAGAAGAACCATATACTATATGTGAATTTGGAAATGTTAACATTGAGGAAAGTATTGAGACTTTGTTTTCGAGTGCTGATGCAAGTATACATTAAATACTGTTGATAAATGACTCAGAGTCCTAGGCATCCTATTCCCTATATAGACCAGAGCCCTGGTCAAAAGTAACACACTATAAAGGGAATAGGGTGCCTTTTGGGACGCAGACCTATTCTACACAGTATAGTGTACCTTGGGCACAAAGAGCACCACCAGCGTGATGTAGACAGAGAACACTATGGCCAGAGCGGCAAAGGCAAAGGAAGCGTCCTGCTGTGACGTGAGGATCATAGTGACGGGAGCCGTGATCATGCACAACACCTGCAGAGACGAGGGGGGATGAGAGAGGGAGAGAAACAAAGAGGTAAATATCAAGGGAGAGGTGAAAGAGGAAAATAAGATCTCAAAAAGCGCTCGGCAACTGCTTATCATTCCAACGAGGTTCCCAATATGAAAACATCATTAAAAAGTCATAGATGAAGTAGCAGGTTAGCAGTACCATACTGGCACATCATCACAATATCAAGCCTTACAAAAGCTCTCTGCTTCCCAACAAGGAGGCCTTTGCAGATTTATTTTAAAGGAGTCGATCTCATACAGGGCACCATTTATGCAGGGAACTGTATAATTAATCTGTGTGTATTACACCACGAAATACACACAATTAAATAAAATGGTGAAATCAACATCTATGCTTTCCCTTTGTCCGGACTGCAGCTGTGTTTAACAATTTCATCAAGCTTTATGAATGATTGATCAATTAAATGTTCTTTCCTTTGCTTTGCAAAAAAAAACCGACTGTATGTACTTCATAATTGCACAACCGCCCCACAGCAAATGCGCAGTCAAAAGATGTAAAACTGTGGGTGGTTTGCAGTCGTAAGTGTTTTGGTTCCTCATTAAGCTGTTTTGAGATGGGAATCTGGGCAAATTCTGGCAATTAGGTAAATCATTGTTCAGAGAGTACTAAAATGTTTACACATTGTTGAGCAGAAATAGAAACCCAGCCTAAAGCTAAAGTTATAAAAAATGTTTTCCCGTATAAGAGCAGTGTTTGTTTTCTTCCAGCAATAGTCTACATTACCAGACATTTAATGGATTTGCTCGCCTGTGTGAGTAGGATTACACCTGTGTGAGTAGGATTACACCTGTGTGAGTAGGATTACCCCTGTGTGAGTAGGATTACACCTGTGTGAGTAGGATTACCCGTGTGAGTAGGATTACACCTGTGTGAGTAGGATTACACCTGTGTGAGTAGGATTACACCTGTGTGAGTAGGATTACACCTGTGTGAGTAGGATTACACCTGTGTGAGTAGGATTACCCCTGTGTGAGTAGGATTACACCTGTGTGAGTAGGATTACACCTGTGTGAGTAGGATTACACCTGTGTGAGTAGGATTACACCTGTGTGAGTAGGATTACCCCTGTGTGAGTAGGATTACACCTGTGTGAGGATTACCGAATGGCTATGGCTACTTGTTTGCAACACTTAGATGGTGCAATGGTATGTTATCGCTGCTATCTATTGGTGATGATCCTTCACCGATTCAAATCAAATTCAAATTATTGTTTAAGTATAGCACTAATGCTTTGCCTTATGCCAAAAATATGTCTTCCAAAAATACATTTATGAGCACATGCTTACCACCAGAAATAATGAGTCTTAGCAGTATGTCATCATTATGCACTGACGAATCATTGAATCTCATGTCCACACAGAGACAATGTCTAGCCCCTGCTATCGTTCTACCAATAGTTAATTGTTGCTTGGAGATCATTCGCTCGATGGACTGCCTAAAATGCAGAGCGGAAACCAGAGCACTCCCCCTGTGATGGTTGAGACTCACAGCCACGTTGTAAATAGCCATCCCCACGGCTCGATGGTCATTGATCTTCTCCGTGGAAACAGACTTGGTCTCGTAGGCTAGAAATATCCCCAGCAACAGCAGTAGTCCCTTGTAGCCATACACTACACCTGGTGGAGAGATAGAGGGAGGGAGAGAGAGAGAAAGAAAGAGAAAGAGAAAGAGAGAAAGAAAGAGAAAGAGAAAGAGAGAGAGAGAGAAAGAGAGAGAGAGAAAGAGATAGATAGAGAATGAGAGAGCGAGATGGAAAGCGAAGACAATGGAGTGATGTTAGGCAGTTGACTGAAGGAAATGCATATTCCCCCTTTATTTCTTCTGTCCAAGTGTCCATTGTTCTTTCATTACGTCGCTCAATGGGGTGACAATACATTTGCATAGCACAGAGAGGGAATGCTATGGGGCAATGGCACAGTTTGTGACCCATATTATTTGAATTTGATAGTATAATGCATTCAGAAGAGCTGCCACTGTCAGGAAGAGAGGCAGTATGGTGATAGTGAGAGAAAGACAGATGAAAGGAGAAGATAAAATGAAAGCGTATGAGGGAAAGATAAAGGCGGGGAATGACTGACTTGAGTGAGTGAGAGGAGGGGAAGAAAAGTGGGGTCAGACAAAAACAAGAGAGGAAGAGCTAATGTGGGGGGCTGAGATACGAGGAGTGTTTAATTTACAATGAATGGACTGGGGATTGAGGGAGTGAGAGAGTGAAAAAAAGAGGGAATGAGGGAGTGAGCGAGAGAAGGAGTAGGGAATAGAGGAGGGATACCGAGCCATGTGTTCATCTTCTCTGAGGTGCAGTGCTCCAGGAGGGGCTGAATCAGGACATCCAAGTCTCCTTTAGGGGCCTCCCTAGTGAACTTCTACTCGGAGAGAGGGTGGGGGGAGGATGTGAGAGAGAAAGAGAGAATGAGAGAGAATAACAGGGAGAGCGAGACAGGGAGAGAGAGAGACAGGGTGAAAGACATTCCCGTTGTGATATCCGCAATTTATTAACTTTAAAACGGACAAGTAGAAAGTAAACAAACAACAAGATGACTGACATCAAAGAAATAATATTTTGTTGAACACCAGACATGTGACAGTGCTAACATACGAAAGCTAATGCCACATAGCATACAGAAAGTTTTCACGCCCCTTTACTTTTTCCACATCTTGTTGTGTTACAGCCTGACGAAGGCCGTGTGGCCAATACATAAAAGCTTACTAAAGAACAGTGATACTATCAAGAGTGGTGTGTGGGTTTCTTATTTCTTCTGTTACCATGCCCCCTCAAAAAAGACAGGTCAGATGTGTGAGTACCTTTTTAATATTGAATTTTGTTGAGTTACAGCCAGAATTTTAAATGGATACCATTTCAATTTTTGGTCACTGGCCGACACACAATACCCCATGATGTCAAAGTGGAATTATGTTTTTAGAAATGTTTACAAATGAAGAGAAAATTAAAAGCTGAAATGTTTTGAATCAATAAGTATTCAACCCTTTTTTTATGGCAAGCTTAAATAAGTTCAGTAGTAAAGTTGCATGGACTCACTCTTGTATGCAACAATAGTGTTGAACATGATTTTTGAATGACTACCTCATCTCTGTACCCCACATATACAATTATCTGTAAGGTCCCTCAGTTAAGTAGTGAATCTCAAACACAGATTCAACCACAAAGACCACAGAGGTTTTCCAATGCCTCACAAAAAAAGCCTACTGGTAGATGGGTAAAAATTTAAAAAGCAGACATTGAATATCCCTTTGAGCATGGTGAAGTTATTAACTTACACTTTGGATGGTGTATCAATAGACCCAGTTGCCGGAGAGGAAGGAAACCAATCAGGGATTTCACCATAAGGTGACTTTAAACCGGTTACAGAGTTTAATGGATGTGATAGGAGAAAACTGAGGATAGATCAACAATGTTATTACTCCACCATTTTGTTATTTAACCTTTATTTAACTAGGCAAGTCAGTTAAGAACAAATTCTTATTTACAATAATGGCCTACCGGGGAACAGTGGGTTGGTACCGGAGAAGAAGGCATACGTTTTATGTGCCCCAAACCGATTGTGTTTTTTGTTTGTAACTTATTTTTTTAATGATTTTGTACATAATGTTGCTGCTACTGTCTCTTATGACCGAAAATCACTGCTGGACATCAGGATTGCGATTATTCACCACGGACTGGCAGAATCCTTTTTTTTCCTTTAACAAGTTTGATGAGTTTGACTCAAACAATATACTGCTTTCTTGGGAACAAGCCCAGATCCCCGTGATTTGCGTGGAGGCGGAGAAAAAGGGGCCGGAGGGCGGGCTGCCTTCTGAGAATTTGTAGGCGATTGAATAAACCCCCACTTCCTTCCATTCTGCAAGCAAACGTGCAATCTTTGGACAATAAAATAGATGACCTACGCTGAAGTTTAAACTACCAAGGGGACATTCAAAACTGTAATATCTAAACTTTCAAGGCTGAACGACGACACTATCAACATACAGCGGGCTGGTTATACGCTGCACTGGCAGGATAGAACAGCGGCGTCTGGTAAGACAAGGGGCGGCGGACAACGTATTTTTGTAAATAACAGCTGGTGCACGATATCTAAGGAAGTCTCAAGCTATTGCTCACTTGAGGTAGAGTATCTCATGATTAACTGTAGACCACACTACCTACCTAGTGATTTTTAATCTGTATTTTTCGGAGTTGTTTACATACCACCACAGTCAGAGGCTGGCACTAAGACAGCATTGAATGAGCTGTATTCTGCCATAAGCAAACAAGAAAATGCTCACCCAGAGGCGGTGCTCCTAGTAGCCGGGGACTTTAATGCAGGGAAACTGAAAAACGTTTTACCAAAATTCTATCAGCATGTAAAATGTGCAACCAGAGGAGAAAAAAAACTCGGGACCACCTTTACTCCACACACAGAGACGCATAAAAAGCTCTCCCTCGTCCTCCATTTGGCAAATCTGACCATAATTCTATCCTCCCGATTCATGCTTACAAGTAAAAGTGAAAGCAGAAGGCGTCAGTGACTAAATCAATAAAAAAGTGGTCAGATGAAGCAGACGCTAAGCTACAGGACTGTTTTGCTAGCACAGATGAGCTAAACTACCTCTATGCTCGCTTCAAGGCAAATAACACTGAAACATGCATGAGAGCACCAGCTGTTCCGGAAGACTGTGTGATCGCGCTCTACGCAGCCGATGTGAGCAAGACCTTTAAACAGGTCAACATTCACAAGGCCACAGGGCCAGACGGATTACCAGGACATGTACTGCGAGCATGCGCTGACCAACTGGCAATTTTCAACCTCTCCCTGTCCGAGTCTGTAATACCAACATGTTTAAAGCAGTCCACCATAGTGCTTGTGCCCAAGAACACTAACGATTACCGGCCCGTAGCACTCAAGTCAATACCCATGAAGTGCTTTGAAAGGCTGATCATGGCTCACATCAACACCATTATCCCAGAAACCCTAGATCTACTCCAATTTGCATACCACCCCAACAGATCCAGAGATGATGTGATCTCTATTGCACTCCACACTGCCCTTTCCACCTGGACAAAAATAATACCTATGTGAGAATGCTATTCATTGACTACAGCTCAGCGTATAGTGCCCTCAAAGCTCATCAATAAGCTAAGGACCCTGGGACTAAACATCTCCCTCTTTAACTAGATTCTGGACTTCCTGACGGGCCGCCCCCAGGTGGTAAGGGTAGGTAACATCACATTCACCACGCTGATCCTCAACACAGGGGCCCCTCAGGGTTGTGTGCTCAGTCCCCTCCTGTACTCCCTGTTCACTCATGACTCCATGGCCAGGCACGACTACAACACCATCATTAAGTTTGCCGATGACATAACAGTGGTAGGCCTGATCACCGACAACGACGAGACAGCCTATAGGGATGAGGTCAGGGACCTGGCTGTGTGGTGCCAGGACAACAACCTCTCCCTCAACATGATCGAGACAAAAGAGATGATTGTGGACTAAATAGGACCGAGCACCCCCATTCTCATCGACGGAGCTGCAGTGGAGCAGGTTGAGAGCTTCAAGTTCCTTGGTGTCCACATCATCAACAAACTATCATGGTCCAAACACACTAAGACAGTCGTGAAGAGGGCACGACAAAGCCTATTCCCCCTCAGGAGACTGAAACGATTTAGCATGGGTCCTCAGATCCTCAGTCGGAAGTTTACATACACTTAGGGTGGAGTCATTAAAACTTGTTTTTCAACCACTCCACAAATTTCTTGTTAAACTATAGTTTTGGCAAGTTGGTTAGGACATCTACTTTGTGCATGACACAAGTCATTTTTCCAACAATTGTTTACAGACAGATTATTTCACTTATAATTCACTGCAGTAATTCCAGTGGGTCAGAAGTGTACATACACTAAGTTGACTGTGCCTTTAAACAGCTTGGAAAATTCCAGAAAAGGATGTCATGGCTTTAGAAGCTTCTGATAGGCTAATTGACATCATTTGAGTCAATTGGAGGTGTACCTGTGGATGTATTTCAAGGCCTACCTTCAAACTCTTTGCTTGACATCATGAGAAAGTCAAAAGAAATCAGCCGAGAAACAAAAATGGTAGACCTCCAAAAGTCTGGTTCATCCTTGGGAGCAATTTCCAAACGCCTGAAGGTACCACGTTCATCTGTACAAACAATAGTATAAACACCATGGGATCACTTAGCCGTCATACCGCTCAAGAAGGAGACGCGTTCTGTCTCCTAGAGATGAACGTACTTTGGTGTGAAAAGTGCAAATCAATCCCAGAACATCAGCATAGGACCTTGTGAAGATGCTGGAGGAAACAGGTACAAAAGTATCTATATCCACAGTAAAACGAGTCCTTTATCGACATAACCTGAAAGGCCGCTCAGCAAGGAAGAAACCACTGCTCCAAAACCGCCATAAAAACATCAGACTAGGGTTTGCAACTGCACATGGGGACAAAGATTGTACTTTTTTAGAGAAATGTCCTCTGGTTTGATGAAACAAAAATGGAACTGTTTGGCCATAATGACCATTGTTATGTTTGGAGGAAAAAGGGGGAGGCTTGCAAGCCGAAGAACACCATCCCAACCATGCAGCACGGGGGTGGCAGCATTATGTTGTGGGGGTGCTTTACTGCAGGAGGGACTGGTGCACTTCACAAAATAGATGGCATCATGAAGAGGGAAAATTATGTGGATATATTGAAGCAACATCTCAAGACATGAGTGGGGTCTTCCAAATGGACAATGACCCCAAGCATACTTCCAAAGTTGTGGCAAAATGGCTTAAGGACAACAAAGTTAAGGTATTGGAGTGGAGTGGCCATCACAAAGCCCTGGCCTCAATTCCATAGAAAATGTGTGGGCAGAACTGAAAAAGCGTTTGTGAGCAAGGAAGCCCGACTCAGTTACACCAGCTCTGTCAGGAGGAATGGGCCAAAATTCACCCAACTTATTGTGGGAAGCTTGTGGAAGGCTACCTGAAACATTTGACTCAAGCTAAACAATTTAAAGTCAATGCTACCAAATACTAATTGAGTGTATGTACACTTCTGACCCACTGGGAATGTGATGAAAGAAATAAAAGCTGAAATAAATAATTCTCTCGACTATTATTCTGACATTTCACATTCTTAAAATAAAGTGGTGATCCTAACTGACCTAAGACAGGGAATTTTTACTAGGAATAAATGTCAGGAATTGTGAAAAACTGAGTTTAAATGTATTTTTTGCTAAGGTGTATGTAAACTTCCGACTTCAAATGTATTACCTCAAATAACCGGTGCCCCAGCACATTGACTCTGTACCGTTTTCCCCCCTGTATATAGTCTCTACACTGGAATTGCTTACCAAGAAGACAGTGAATGTTCCTGAGTGGCCGAGTTAAATCTGCTTGAAAATCTATTGCAAGACCTGAAAATGGATCTCTAGCAATGATAAACAACCAATTTTACAGAGTTGAAGAATTTTGAAAAGAACAATGGGCAAATGTTGCATAATCTAGGTGTGGAAAGCTCTGAAAGACTCACCGCTGTAATCGCTGCCAAAGGTGCTTCTTTCTACAAAGTACTGACCCAGGGTTGTGAATACTTACGTAAATTAGATATTTCTGTATTTCATTTTCAATACATTTGCAAAATAAAATCTAAAAACATGTTTTCATTTGGTCATTATGAGGTATTGTGTGTAGATGGGTGACAAAAAAACAACAATTGAATCCATTTTGAATTCAGCCTGTAACACAACAACATTAGGAAAAGGTCCAGGGGTGTGACCGATACGACAGTGTCACTGTACCTCCACTGTGATGTGTAAAGGATCCACAATCTGCCAAATCATGAGTGACAGGATGTCTATGGCTAGTAACACTCCAACTGTTGCATAGAGTTTCCATGGCTCCAGGTGCTGCAGGGATACAGGAGAACCAATCACAATCCAAGGACCAAGGGTAATGCAGTGAGTCCACAAACAAGGACAAAAGGGCTCAAGCATACAGTAGATAAAATGCCAACAGAGTACAGCATTGTATACGTGTATCAGCACAGAATACTTAAGTTATCAGAGCTCCCTTTAAAAAGAGATTCATGTCAATGGGCTTCCTTGGTTAAATAAAGCACACATAAATTCATTAGCATTTAGACAATACTGTTGAAATATTCTAAGTGTAAATTGAGGAGTTTCTAGGCAGTGGATGCTATATGCACAACAGTGGTTTTTGAATGAGTAACATATCAAGAAGAAATTTGGCCCCAAAAAATGATATAAGCAAAATAAACAACATGCTTCTTCATTTTCCATCACTTCATTCTTGCTGGCTTCTAGCCCTGCAACCGTTCACCCCAGACATAACCAAACCGTATCGCATAGACCTTGTCACCTCTTCTCTCCAAGTGCATGAAATGATTTGACTGCATATTCTGACTTGGAAACTTTTTTAAGTACTTTCACAGAGCTCTTTGGCAAATTGCCCTTGCACGGCCATTAAAGAGAGTTGAAAGTCAACCTGATTCGTCTTGCATTGGCTCAACTAATAAAGCCCCCGAAGGTTGGATTTCCACATAGAACTTTAATACTCATACATATTCATAAATGCTCCATAAATGGCTTAATCTCTCATTCTCCTGATTAGGTCTTAGAAGAATTCCCACAACACATCACACACTCGCAGTGTCTCGCTAGCTTCAGCACACACTATCTTAGAAAGGACACACACATGCATGCGTAATCAAGCCGATAGTGTGAGCATCACGGGTAAGAGTGAGTGAGTGTGTGTGAAGGTATCTCTCTGTATGAGTGTGAGTGAGTGGGTGTGTCTGTGTGCGAGTGCATGCATTTGTGTGCGTGTACGTGTGTCTGTGTGACTCCTGTCTGTTTCAAGCCTGTCGTACGCTGCTCTACTCTACTTTACTCTACAGTACTCTATTCTACGGTATTCTACTCTGCTCTACTCTACTGTACTCAACTGTACTCTATTTTACTCGACTCTACTGTACTCGACTCTACTGTACTCGACTCTACTGTACTCGACTCTACTGTACTCGACTCTACTGTACTCGACTCTACTGTACTCGACTCTACTGTACTGCAGTATATCCCACAGTAGAGGATATACAGAGATACTTTAACATGCAGAGCAAAGCACATCCCCCAGCGGCTTATGTATTTTTTATCTGCCAACACCACACATTCAGTACTGTAGACTCTGGAGCTTCCCTGTTCCCTCCTCTGGCCCTCCTAAAAGGCTTACCTTCCTCTTCTCCTTCTTCTCCTCCTTCTTTGTGAAGAGATTGTGTACCCACCAAATCTTAGTGAACATGCTGCCATATGCCAGACTGAAGCCCAGGCCGAGCAGCCACAGACGGAACTAGACCGAGAGGGAGAGAGAGAGATTTTGTTGATTCAATATTTAACTTTTTTATGCTTTGGCAATGCAAATGCAATTTGTATTATGCCAATAAAGCAACAACTGAATTGATAATGAGAGAGAGAGAGAGAGAGAGAGAGAGAGCGAGTGAGAGCGAGAGCGAGAGAGAGATAGAATATGAGAAACAGAGGCAGAGAGAGAAATAATTTCCCCTGACAAGCCATCACAGCACATCCCTCTACTCTAGCACCAGAAGAACAACCCATTCCCACGGCTTTAGCTGCGTTACCTGACAGACCACAGGGAACTGGGACCTGTGGATGTGGTGTCCGTCGATCCCCAGGGGAAACACAGCAGCCAGGGCCATCATACAACCCACTGCCGTCATGTTGTTCAGGTAGGGCTGGGAGTTCTGGATGTACCTGGCACAACACACACAAAGAGGGTATGAAGAAAGGCCAGAGAATATAGACAGAAACCCACAAAGGGACTGTTTCACGTGCACTGTCCGTAACACTGCATTGGAACTACTTGTCACAACAGCATCAAAACAATGTCATAAACGTGGCATATTTTGTCACTGAATGCAAAGTGACAAGGCATTCTGCATGGATTGGAAACAGTAATGCCAAAGGTCGACATAGACGTGACTATCACTTGCCCACAGCCATCTGAAGACCTACAAGCAGGACCCACCAGGAAGACAGTCATACTCGACCCAGCGTGATGATGATGAATTGTTGATGATGAATTGCTAGCTATTTTTCTAGCTGTAATCTTTTTTTAATTGAACCTTTAACCAGGCAAGTCAGTTAAGAACACATTCTTATGTACAATGACGGCCTACGATGACTGTGTTGCTTAAATGTGCGAGATAAATTCCCTCTGGAGGGGAAATAAAGTTATAATCTTACCGGACGTTGCTGTTGTAGATGTTGAAGGTCAGACAGACGATGCCCAGCAGGATGCCCAGACCAGCGAAGACAGACACAGCAGCAAACAGCTTCTGAGAGAGGTACCTAAACTCCTCAATGACTATCGTCGAGTCAGCCGGGGGCCCGGCACCTGAACAGAGAGAGAGATAAAGAGCGAGAGAGAGCGAGAGAGAGAAAGAAAGAAAGAGGCAGGGCAGAGGTTAGTCCATCCATGCCTTAAAGAGACAGACAGACTACTGTACTGTACTTGATGTCACTCAGAACAGAACTGGGCAAAAGGACAATTATGTTTTGAATTAAGATCAAAATCAGAATTTGAACAGGGAGGGCACTACGCTCAGTAACCTCTACAGACACCAACCTAAAGGATCAAATGAAATTGGCACAATCAATTTACACAGTAACCAATGATTTAATTCAATGACCAAGAAGGTACAGAAATTGAGAATAAACAAGGACAGATGTGGAAATCAGGACGTGTTCACCCTAAATATCTCAAAACATGTGCATAACTAAAAAGTAACCAAAAAATAAGCATTGGTTCTTTCAAGGTAGGAGATGGTTGAAAGTGCAGCTGACTGACTTTATCTGTCTCTGATTTCTCTCTGTATCCTCCTGTCTGTCTAAATCCAGCTCTGCCTGCAGATCCTGACAGCTTCTCGGGGTGTGGGTGTCACTGTGTCCTTATGTAAGGGCGGTGACAGTGACATGGACTTGTGTCAGTGTGTGGTGACGTGTCCATGTCAGGAAGAGGGTGACACAGTGTCGAGCCCCAGGGGTGTCACAATACCAGGGCGCCCACATTTGGTTTGACGGTTTCAGCGATATCACACCACTGACTTGCCTAAAGTGACATCTGAGACATCCTGTCTAAGAACAGAGTAACGGCTGTGAGAAGATGGGTGTGTTCCTGTGTGCATTGATGAGAGAGCGAGCACTGTCCTGTCAGCTGATGTGTTTGCACTGTTTAAACCTTCCTCCGTCCTTGATCAAGGAATCAGGACAGGGTGTTGCCATGGAGACCAAGCTCTGTAACAGTTGCCACAGTGATTAGGAAGACAGCTGAGCTGAAGTGGTTGTTAGGGGCGACCGTGAAGAGAGAAAGTGACGGAGTAATTCAACAAGGGGTCACCTCCGTTACCTCTAGAACAAACTAAACTCACCTCAATTACCTCTAGAACAAACTAAACTCACCTCAATTACCTCTAGAACAAACTAAACTCACCTCCGTTACCTCAAGAACAAACTAAACTCACCTCCGTTACCTCTAGAACAAACTAAACTCACCTCAATTACCTCTAGAACAAACTAAACTCCCTTCCGTTACCTCAAGAACAAACTAAACTCACCTCCGTTACCTCAAGAACAAACTAAACTCACCTCAATTACCTCTAGAACAAACTAAACTCACCTCCGTTACCTCTAGAACAAACTAAACTCACCTCAATTACCTCAAGAACAAACTAAACTCACCTCCATTACCTCAAGAACAAACTAAACTCACCTCCGTTACCTCAAGAACAAACTAAACTCACCTCCGTTACCTCAAGAACAAACTAAACTCACCTCCGTTACCTCAAGAACAAACTAAACTCACCTCCGTTACCTCAAGAACAAACTAAACTCACCTCCGTTACCTCAAGAACAAACTAAACTCACCTCCGTTACCTCAAGAACAAACTCACCTCCGTTACCTCAAGAACAAACTCACCTCCGTTACCTCAAGAACAAACTCACCTCCGTTACCTCAAGAACAAACTAAACTCACCTCCGTTACCTCAAGAACAAACTAAACTCACCTCCGTTACCCCAAGAACAAACTAAACTCACCTCCGTTACCCCAAGAACAAACTAAACTCACCTCCGTCATCTCTATAGCAAAAAACAAAACTGTCACCTCTATAGCAAACTAAACTCCCCTCCGTCACCTCTATAACAAATAACCTCAACTCTCCAACTGGTTACAGACATCGGTTCAATGTCTAGTTTTGATTTATATTTGACTGAGTTGTCAACTAATGTGAATTCAACATGAAATCAACAAAGAATTTCCCCATTGGATTTAGGATCAAAGTTGGGTGAAAAAATGTTGATGACTTTTTGATTCAGCGTCATAACGTTTTTTGTTGTTGAAATGACGTGGAAAATGACCAACCAGTTTTGCCCATTGGGCTGCGACTCGCCAGTAATCTTGACTCACCTCTGTTACTGTACACACTTAGAATAAAAGGTGCCATCTAAAATCTAAAAGGGTTATTTGGCTGTCCACAGAGGCTTCTACATGGAACCCAAAATGGTTGAAACCAAAAAGGGTTTTTACATGGAACCTAAAAAGGTTCTCCAATAGGGACAGCTGAAGAACCCTTTAGAACCCTTTTTCTAAGAGTGTGCGGGTCAACTAATCTTAACACTGTCACCTCTATAGCAAACTAACCTCTATCACACTCCAGAAAACTAGACTCCCCTCCATCACCTCTGGAACAAACCATCCTCACCTCTGTAAACCTACATCACACCAAGCTCACTCCTGTCACACTACAGAACAGTAAGACCCCCAAACTCAGCCCTACAGTAAGTCGGCCTTGTGAAGGACAGAGATAGATACAGGTCACCATATAGTCGTCTCTGATTGGACCCATTGGCCCCGCTCCCCTCGGAGGCTAAGCTAAGCCTTGGAAACAAATCGTTTCCTTAAAAGTCTACAACGGTGCCCTCTCTCTGGACTCCCAGCATGCACGATTGATTAGCGGTGCAGTAATTCTGAGCCCAGGCACAAGTGTGTCACCTCTCAAGGGAGGGCTGGGCCGGTAAACAACTGAACTACAACATTTGTCTTGGTGTGGCTGAAGAAAATCGACAGTAACAGCATTTCTCTGCAGACAGTGTCACGCTCTGTGGCTGTGGTGGATGTTGAACTTTCCTAAAGTGAAGAAGTGTAGGTGGGGTCAGGCTTTCCTGACTGCCATGGTCTGGCCACTGGGCTGTGGGTGTAAACTAATTCTGGGTGAAGGAGGATGAGGGTCCAAATGATTGCTTTTAAAGCCAGAAGTGGTGATTTGTCTGACATGGAAATGATGGATGGAGGCATCGCGGGCTTAGAGAAAGAGAAGGCGTAACAGTAGGTCTAATGTGAGGGGAACGAGATAGATGGTTACATAGATGACTCACAGTGAGACAGTCACACACACACCCACAGAGAGAGAGAGACATACACAGGAAGCCTGACAAAGACAAACGTAATCAACTCTGCCTCACCTATCCACACATCGTTGCCGAACCAGGAGAGATTCTTCTGAGAGCTGTCGTAGTATCCAATCTTCTTATAACTGCCTCCTACACAGCGAGAGGGAGAAGATAGTTCAATTAACATCTTCTCAGATCCTCTTTCTTTCCAGCCTACATAATGTCCTTGGGTCATGAAGGGTTCAAACGACAACAAGCAAAAGAAACACTTTGAAAAAGAACGACAGATCAAAACATCATTATGAAAAGAAGGCTACGGAAGTGCACGGCAGAACATTTCAGATCCACAAATAGAGAGAAAGAGGGAAGAGGGGAAAAAGTGGAACGAAGAGATCGAGACGACACAGAGAGAGGTACCGACACAGAGCTACCACAGGGAAAGAAAGACAGAGGGAGAGAATGAATATGTGGCATCCTTAACCATGAATACTGACGAGAATAATTCACAAATTCAAGTCAAGGCTTTCAATGTATTAACCCAATTACCCCACCTCGTCACTAGCACGGCAGCACGCGAAATGCCACCGAGTGCAGGCAGGCAGAAGTAGGATTATTATTTTTCGTTATCCATTAGGGCTCCAAAAAAAACAGAGGTACACAATAATATGCCACTTTAGCTTCGGTCCAGGCCTCTTCCAATTAGACTGAAAGCTTGACTCGACACATTTAGAAATAAACCCAATTTGCCTGTCCAAAAAACCCCGCTTTGCTCTCAAATCAACACGGGTGAGAGCGGAGGGAAAGTAAGAACAGCTTCAGCAGACAGCCTTGATCTGGACTGGCTGACATTCAATCGCTCCCCAACCGAATGTCAATGATTCTTTCTCATTTAAACAACAAAAAAAAAACTACTGTAGGATATCCAGAACAAGGAAAGTCTGAAATATGGTTGAAATGGTGACAGATGACTTTACCTTGCAGTTGCTCAATAAGGGTCATCGCCATCCTGGAACCCTGGGCATCAAACACCACATGGCCCTGAAGGAGAAGAAAAGTGCTACATCAAGTCAGAAATCTACTGTCTTCCATTCAGACTTATTGAATGAGCCAATACATACATTACACACGTGTGTTAATCCTCCAACCAGGGTTGGACTACCTGGACTTGTATAATAAGAAACACTCATTTGCGTTTTCCATTGCAAAAGGTTTTCAAACATTTTGTGCCCTAATGAACATGGCCCTAGTATATTCTACTGGATGGTCCTCCCTCCTGTACTCACAGACACGCCTTCAAATGAGCTGGTGTTGAGGGCGCGGTAGATCTCTGCTGTGATGTCATGGTTGTTGTAGTTGAAGTCCTCCAGCCTGCGGCCTTTGGCCTTCAGAGGGGCCACAGTCTTGTTGAGGGCCAGGGCCAGGGCCCAGACAGCGTCGTAGGCCAGAGGGGCCTCCTGGAAGCCCCCTGTCTCTTCCGGGTTCTTACCCCCCAGCCGGTTCATCAACGCCCCCAGGAACTCCTGAGAGGTCTGATTGGACCAGACATCGGGAAGGTTGATATATGAGCGTCACCATTCGTGTGGCTTTCAAACGGAATTATTGTCCACCAAACTCATTAGTATGACATTTCTATAATTAGAATCACTATGTTAGTTGCATTAGGGTCAACTTATATTTAGGCATATTACTAGTTACGTATTACTAGCCTTTGAAATCAAACGGTACTGTACTTAGTTCAGGGCTAAGACAGCTTTTACGCCAGCTTTTTGGGGCTAGCCAATCACAGAGTTCCATTGTCACCTAAGTTGAATATTTATGAGGGATAGCCCTGGGCCAGGGACATTTATTTCATATAAATGTCTAAGTATGTGTCTCTGCCCTGGGCTAAGAAACATGTGGTGTGGAAAAGCCTAATGTTCCCCTAGAGTGTACTATTGCAGAAGCACATCAAGCCGCTGCTCTGCAGGTAGAGGAAGGTATATGAAGATAATCAGCAGCTAAGCTGGCAGCGTGTGAAATTGAAGGGACGACATGACCAGATGGAGAGCAGATGTTGCTCACCACGTTGGAATGCGGATCATAATCAATAACCTTACATGGACTTGGGGGACCTGATCCTGGATCAGTATGAGATCCGGCCCAGATGTTCTCACCAGGTTGGAGGCTCCGCGGACGGTCTCGGGGTTGAGCATGACGATCTCCGTGGTAACGTGGCCCTCCACCGCCTCTGTCATGTTCTCGATGGTGCAGTTGATGGACGGGTCTTTGATCTTGAACCAGTTGTCAGCATACCAACCAATCAGAAACCACACATATTTCTTCCCATACAGTTTCTCCTTAAATACCTAGAGGATGGAGGGAGAGAGTTGGAGGGAGAGAGTTGGAGGGAGAGAGTTGGAGGGAGAGAGGGGAGAGAAAGCGAAAGAGAGAGAAAATAGGAAAAAAGTGAAGGGCAGAGAGAGAGAGAGAGAGAAACATTTGGAAAATAGACAGAAAAGAAGAAGATGAAACACTTAAATTGTCTGTTAAATGATTCTTAATTACACAGAAATATTATTTGCTTCTCAAGGCTACATCATCACCACAGTACAAATTAGAATTAAATAAAAATGGTAATTTGTTCAGACAGAGGTTCAAGATACAATAGAGATCAATAACTACAAATAGCCTGATGATTTAATGCTCAACATAACTTGAGGTCAAACAATGAAAAACACTCACCTCGCAAAACACTTTCCTGGCTTCCGTCTCATAGAAGAGCCCCACAATGATTCTGGCATCCTGACGCTATTCAATGACAGGAAGCGCAATGATTTAAGCCATGGTAATGAAAATACATTCGCATAGTTCAATAATAATGATACAAGCCTTTACACTTTGACTATTCCAATTCTATGGTACAACCTCGGCTAACTCGGCACTTCACAGCCTGGCAGTTGGTAGTGCTAATTAGCCTCCTGTATTCATTTCCTGTATTAAATCACCTCACTTCGCTAACAGGCGCAGCTGTGAGCAGGGGAGAGCAACAGCAGCCCCCCCCCCCATTGAATATTTCATCAAAGCACCTTGAGGTTCTTGACAGCGACAGCCGGGTCGGTGAGGAAGCTCTGTCTCACACTGATCTCAATCCCAGCCTCCTTCACCCTCTGCTCCAGATCATCTAGAGTCTATATGAGAGAAGAAGAGAGAGGGTAGATAGAAAGAGAGAAGGAAGAGAGAACAGAGAAGGAAAGACAAAAGAGAGAAGGGATGGGGAAGATTGAAAGAGAGGGGGGGGGGGGTTGAGATTGAAAGAAAGATGGAAGGGGTGAGAAAATGAGAAAGGAAAGGCACAAGAAATTGAAATGGACCAAGAAAGAAGAGAGTAAAAGAGGAAAGAGATAATAAAGGACAGAGGGAGAGAAAGAGAAAGATCATTTGAGAGAGAGAGGTGGGAAAAGAGAGAAAAACGAGAGGCAGAAAGAAGGGGAGATGATAAAGAGGGAAAAGACGTAGGGAAAGAGGAGCGATAGAGTTAACCTCCATTAGAGGAAAGAACCCAAGTGCCACATCATCCACCCGGTTGCTCACCACCAATATTCCAACAAATCCACGATCAATTGTGGGATTGAATACTTAAAAGACTGTCATACTGCATATAAGTCCCACGTACGCACACACCCACTCCCACACACTCATTTGCTCATTAAGATGAGGGAGAGTCACTGAAGAGGAGACTGTGGAAGAAAGAGAGAAAGAGACAGACAGAGTGAAAGACAGAGAGAGAGACAGAGCGATAGAAAGAGAGCGAGAGAGAGACATAGAGAGAAGAGATAGACGGAGAGAGTGTACTGACCGAAGTGAAGACCTCTGTGGTCTGCTGGATGGTAGCGATCTTTGTCCACTTCCACTTCTGGAAGAGGCGTACCCTGGTGGGGTTGTGGAGGGTGGCCGAGGGGTGGGTGCGGAAGAAGGTGGGGAAGCGGTTCCTGTTGGACAAGGCTGGAGAGCTGGAGCCATAGGACAGCTGAGAAAGAGAGAGGGAGATAAACATTTAAAACACTACACAGCCAGGCAATATACAGTCCTAATGTATTCCGTACCAATGCAACTTATTGCACTGATTTCAATTGAAGTAAGAGGCGAAGGGGGTCTCATGTTCTATATCTATCATGACTTTGGTTTCGGTGTTCAGAGCATCGGCACCCTGACATCAGGGAATGAGAGAAGAAGAAGGTAGAGAGAGACCTGATGATAAATGTCAAATGTCAAACGTCATGTACAATATCGAGTCCCAGCGTAAACAAATGTCCTGGTGTATGTAGAGGTAGTGGAGCCCCCAATACATGGACAGCAGACAATACATGTAGAGTAGAATGGAGTTTGCCAGCTCACAATTGAGTGCAGTCAGGGGGACAATGGTATCAGCCTGTGGAAAACAGCTCCAGCATTAGGGGTGACACACACACGGGAGAATGAAATTGAAGGAAATGGAGCAAAGCGGCGGGGCACAGGGGCTCATAAAACACCACTTTGCAGGAAGCAGAAGAGAAGTACTCCAATGTGCTTTTTTCACGACCTGAAACACTAGCCTCAAAATGAGTTGGTTCAGGGTCGTGTTCATTATGCACCAAATGGACTATAACAGGAAGGGATTAACTGGATTTGTCCAACAAGAAAGACACATTTTTGTTTTCCGTTGCTAAATGTTTGACCTTTTTTCTTGTATTGGGTCAATGAGATTGGCTCTAAATGTAGACTGAGTTGCTACACTAGGCTTTGGGAGATCCGAATACAGCCGACAATTGGAGCACCCAGAAGTCCCTTGATTCTGGTCTGTTTGGTCCTTGGCTCTATTCCCTCTCTGATAGGCTTGTTTGACATGCAGAGAGATACTCCTCCTGAGGGTTGAACAGAGACAGAAATAAGTGTGTGGCGATTGGTGGTGGTATACACTCTCTCACTAAAGAGCCAGATCCCTTTTTATATATATATACACACACACACACACACACACACACACACACACACACACACACACACACACACACACACACATATATATATATATATATATATATATATATATATATATATGTGTGTGTGTGTGTGTGTGTGTGTGTGTGTGTGTGTGTGAGGGAGGGAGGGAGGGAGGGAGGGAGGGAGGAGGTCGGGGGGAGACAGCTAGAGTGGGAACAAGGAGGCTGAGAGGAAGAGAACAGAGGAAATCAAGCAGACAGGCCCAGGGCACTAGTTGCTGACAAGTGGAGGGAGTGAAGAGAAAAACAAAAAGAGATAGAGCTTTTAATGAAGGAGAGAAAAGGATAGATAGGGAGATTTCATTTGTTCACAATTAATTACTTGGCTAAAAAGGTTGACTAAAGTTTAAGGTTGATTATTAGATGACGAGAGAGAGAGAGAGAGAGAGAGAGAGAGAGAGAGAGAGAGAGAGAGAGAGAGAGAGAGAGAGAGAGAAGAATGGGACACACACACACACAGTAGCTACCCACCACTATGAGGTTCCACATGCGAGCAGCCTCTGCTACCAGTGTGGATACGGAGCTGCAGCCGGGCATCAGGACTGTCTTGATGGGCTCTGTGTAGAGCAGATCATAGAGCAACTTGGTGGACTCCCCTGGGTCACACTAAGAGAGAGAGAAAGAGGAACAGGGGGAAAATGGAGGGAGGGGAGATGGGGGAGATGGTGGGAAATAAAAGGGGAGACAGATGTGAGGGAGAGAGGGGGAGATGAAGGGAGAAAGAGAGGGAGGAAAAAGAGGAGGAAGATTAGGAGAGAAATAGGGGGAAAGAGAGGAAGAGAAGAGGGGTGAGATATGTGGGAGAGAAAGTGAAGGGGTGGGTAGAGAACAGGGGTAGAGAGAGAGGGAGAGGGAGAAGGGAAGAAAGAAGAATATCAGAAAGAGAAGAACAGAACAGCGATCGATATTCAGCCTTATCGAGCGTCATTATAAAAGTGGGAAAAGATGGCCAGAGAGAGAGTTAAATCGACCACGCTGTCCAAAAAGGGACAGGAAGAAAATATGACTGCACAAAGAGGGAGGGAGAGATCACAAACAGAACACAATCAAAGCCTCGAATGAATGTAAAATAAGCTTGAGTTGGTCCAATCATGAACAAATGATCCATCACAGGTCTGTCAACAAGGTTTTGAATAAACCATCCCTATTCCAGTCCTCAATAGGGCCCGATCTAAATCAGCCTGACACGTTTAATGGTGATTTACTGTGGAGGGGGAGAGAGAGGAAACAGAACTCCCATGCATTGCAGTTGAGGTCACAAGCAATCTGGTTGTGGAAAACTGACTTAACAACGGACCTTATGGGCCCTGATTTGTGTGTTGGTTTGTCTCCATTTGTTTTCCGAGATGGAAATAGCGCACTCAAGAAGCAAATGTGTTGGATGCAAAAATTGCCTGTTGATTTCAATGATGGTTGTTTGACTGTTAAAAACGTTGTTGTCTAATGCTACTGTCTCTAGATTGTAGGATGTAATCTAGATATCATGACACCACCAAGTCCAATTGATCACAACGGAAGAGAAAGTGACGTTTTGCTATCCTGTCCCATCTGATAACGTGTCAGGCGGTCATAACCTTTTCTCTGCCCTAGAGAACTACTGGAGATGCCGGCATTTACAACAACAAAAATAGATGTCAAATTTGCAGTTTGACAAGTAAAATAGCCGTTTTCACATTGAGCTTAAATTTCACGTGAAACCACATTTCCACGTACATTAAATGTAGATGTTAGCACCACCTCTTCACATGTGAGGAGAATAACATGTTTTCACCTCACATGTGAATTGCAGTTTGACGTGTGAAATTTTGCGGTTCACATGTGAAAACTTTCACGTGAGAATAGGATGTGCCGCTTGACATATGAAAAACATTCCTATGTGAAAATCACACTTGCATTTTCACATGTGAAAAACAGTGACACTTGTAAAAATCTCATTTGCATTTTCATATTTGAAAATAGTTTAACGTGTGATTGTTTTTCATGACCTTGCAATTCCACATCTAAAGAGACCATCTAATTTGCAGTTTCATATGTAAGAATACTCCACATTTACTCCAATGTTTGTAAACAAAGTAAATGTAAACAAACACTGTATAGCCTAAAAACATAGATAAAACTATCATTTTGATGGATGGTCAGTACTTGCATCCATAGCGTAGCCTATGGATATAAGAGTGGTTGCATTTCTCCAGCTCCAACCCTCAGCTGTTTACCGAAACTGTGGCAAGGAGAACACTTTGTTAATGTTTGAATTAAGGACTGCCACTTTAAACACTTCTAATTGAGTAACAGCGTTGTTACATGGTGCAATCCTCTAGTGCAGGGGTAGGCAACCCTGTTCCTGGAGTGCTGCAGGATTTTGTTCTAACTTGGCACCACATCGGAACCAACTGAGCTAATTGATCATTTCAGTGATTGCCTAAATTCAACACACCTGGTCTTCCAGGTTGGTTAAATCAAAAAATCTAAATCAAATCCAATTTTATTTGTCACATACACATGTTTAGCAGATGTTAATGCGAGTGTAGCGAAATGCTTGTGCTTCTAGTTCCGACAGTGCAGTAATAACCAACGAGTAATCTAACCTAACAATTTCACAACAACTACCTTATACACACAAGGGTAAAGGGATGAAGAATATGTACATAAAAATATATGAATGGGTGATGGTACAGAACGGCATAGGCAAGATGCAGTAGTATCGAGTACAGTATATACATATGAGATGAGTAATGGGTATGCAAACATATAAAAGTGGCATTGTTTAAAGTGGCTAGTGATACATGTATTACATAAAGATGGCAAGATGCCGTAGATGGTATAGAGTACAGTATATACATATGAAATGAGTAATGTAGGGTATGTAAACATTATATTAAGTAGCATTGTTTAAAGTGGCTAGTGATACATTTTTTACATCAATTAAACATGAAGCGCCTGCGGCATTCCAGGACCAGGGTTGTCTAACCCTGCTCTAGGGAGTGAGCTACGTTTGTGCCATATGAAGCAAAACGTCTGTAGTCCAGAACAACATTCTTAGTATTACAAACAAAAAGAATGATATTGAATGCATTACATAAACCCTAAACTATTGATAGCCAAACAAAATCATGTTTAAATGCGAAAGCCAATGAAATGTAAATGAATGCAAAATAATAGTTTTCAGTTTAAAAAAATTATGATAATGCAATTAAATAAAATGCCTCCCTCTTCCCTGACATTTTCCCGATCTTTGGTTATGTTACTCTGGTCTTTGCTTTCCCTGCCTTTTTTCCAGTTGCAAATTCATTACAGATACAAAGCACCCTACTGTTGGTTTGCCTCTGAAGTTAAGCAGCGTCAGTCCCTGGATGGGAGACCAGATGTAGCTGGAAGTGGGAATTAAAAATAAATTATAAGGGGAAAAACACATTCACACGAAATGAAACATGAAACATGAAACTTCACACGTGTCCGAAAACCATGAGTTTTGTTTTTGTAAGGGGATGTATAACCCTCCTCTTTTCCACACACACACATGCACTGTCTGTGGTGCTGAAACGGTGCAACCCAATATTAGTGTCAGAGTTAGCATTACTTCGATACTACTCCAGCATCCAATCTATCCGCCCATCAGACTTTGATGAGCGACCAATCCCACAGAAAGAATAGGAGAAGAAGCCACATATGCTGATCTGCTTTATTCTCTTTAATTGCATTCAGATTGAATAATATAAAAGAAGTGTGAATATATAAGAGGACCAGTAGGATCTTATGTCTTATCTCAAGTCACTGTGAATTTCTAAATCTCCCCCTGTAATTAAATCTTGAGTACCACTTGAGTCGTGGTGTTAAATGGTGCATACATGAATGTGATAGACGTGTGTGCGTCCATGCATGCGTGTGAGATGGTCCACATGCATGCTCGTGCACTGTGTGGAAATCTTAATAATTTTGGTCCCTGATTGAGTCCTATCATGTTTCAGCCACCAATTAAAGTAGAAATTATAGATTTTTAAAATTTAATTTAACCCTTATTTTACCAGGTAAGTTGACTGAGAACACACTCTCATTTACAGTAACGACCTGGGGGATAGTTACAGGAGAGGAGGGGGATGAATGAGCCAATAGGAAGCTGGGGATGATTAGGTGGCCGTGATGGTGTGAAGGCCAGATTGGGAATTTAGCCAGGACGCAGGGCTTAACACCCCTACTCTTACAATAAGTGCCATTGGATCTTTAGTGACAACAGATTCAGGACACCCGTTTAAAGTCCCATCCGAAAAACGGCACCCCTACACAGAGAGCACCTCATCACGCCATTTCTCTACCTCTGTCTCCCTCCACCACAGTTAATAATTGATCAAAGTTATCAGTCTCCGCTTTGATATAACCATGGCAACGGTCTAGAAAGGGTGAGTGGTGTGTGTGTATAGATCGCAATGTGCTGTAAATAGTCTAATGTTCTCTCCCTACACTGCCACAAACAAACAAGCAGATTTTTATTTTTTTTTGATTTTTATTGAACCTTTATTTAACTAGGCAAGTCAGTTACAGTGGCAAGAAAAAGTATGTGAACCGTTTGGAATTACCTGTATTTCTGCATGAATTGGTCATCAAATTTGATTTGATCTTTATCTAAGTCACAACAATAGACAAACATAGGTGTGCTTAAACTAATAACACACAAATTATTGTATTTCTGTTGTCGATATTGAATACATAATTTAAACATTCACAGTGTCGGTTGGAAAAAGTATGTGAACCCCTAGGCTAATGACTTTTCCAAAAGCTAATTGGAGTCTGGAGTCAGGAGTCAGCTAACCTGGAGTCCAATCAATGAGACGAGATTGGAAATGTTGGTTAGAGCTGCCTTGCCCTATAAAAAACACTCACAAAATGTTAGTTTGCTATTCACAAGAAGCATTACCTGATGTGAACCATGCCTCGAACAAAAGAGATCTCAATTAAGAATTGTTGACTTGCATAAAGCTGGAAAGGGTTACAAAAGTATCTCTAAAAGCCTTGATGTTCATCAGTCCACGGTAAGACAAATGGTCTATAAATGGAGAAAGTTCAGCACTGTTGCTACTCTACCTAGGAGTGGCCGTCCTGCAAAGATGACTGCAAGAGCACAGTGCAGAATGCTCAATGAGGTTAAGAAGAATCCTAGAGTGTCAGCTAAAGTCTTACAGAAATATTTGGAACATGCTAACATCTCTGTTGATGAGTCGACAAAACATTGCTGCACGTCTGAAGTTTGCAAAAGTGCACCTGGATGTTCCACAGCGCTACTGGCAAAATATTATGTGGACAGATTCAACTAAAGTTGTGTTGTTTGGAAGGAACACACAACACTGTGTGGAGAAGAAAAGGTACAGCACACCAACATCAACACCTCATCCCAACTGTAAAGTATGGTGGGGTTGCTTTGGTGCCTCGGGGCCTGGACAGCAAACGGAAAAATGAATTCCCAAGTTTATCAAGACATTTTGCAGGAGAATGTTAGGCTATCTGTCCGCCAATTGAAACTGAACAGAAGTTGGCTGATGCAACAGGACAATGACCCAAAACACAGAAGTAAATCAGCAACAGAATGGCTTCAACAGAAAGAAATATGCCTTCTGGAGTGACCCAGGCAGTGTCCTGACCTCAACCCGATTGAGATGCAGTGGCATGACCTCAAGAGAGTAGTTCACACCAGATATCCCAAGAATATTGCTGAACTGAAACGGTTCAGTAAGAGAAATGGTCCAAAATTCCTCCTGACTGTTGTGCAGGTCTGGTCCGCAACTACAGAAAACGTTTGGTTGAGGTTATTGCAGACAAAGTAGGGTCAACCAGTTATTAAATCCAAGGATTCACATACTTTCCCCACCCTGCACTGTGAATGTTTACATGTTGTGTTCAATAAAGACATGAAAACGTATAATTGTTTGTGTTATTAGTTTAAGCAGACTGTGTTTGTCTATTGTTGTGACCTAGATGAAGGTCAGATAACATTTTATGACAAATTTATGCAGAAATCCAAGTATTTCCAAAGGGTTGACATACTTTTTTCTTGCCACTGTAAGAACAAGGTCTTATTTTACAATGACGGCCTACCGGGGAACAGTGGCTTAAGTGCCTTGTTCAGGAGCAGAATGACAGATTTTTACCTTGTCAGCTCGGGGATTCGATCCAGCAACCTTTCAGTTACTGGCTCTAACCAACTAGGCTACTTGCCGCACTGAAAGCCAGACATATGCCGCATTGCAAATAAACGGTGTTAGTGTTGAAGTTCATCTACACTAAAGTCTTCTTGATATTTCATTATTCAGCGTCTAATTATGTCATGTTATATTTGATGAGTCATCCCTCCTTTTTTTTACCTAAGGCAAACGGATCACACTTTGAAAGCTTCACTGGAACTATTGTGACCTTTACAGTAGATGAACACATCCTATTATTGAACATCATTATACATTCAAGCCAAGACCACTGTATGAGCACGTCTTCATTTTTGATATTATAAAGCAATTAAGAAGACAAGCAATTGGATGATGGTGATTCTTATTTCTAAATCTCATGCTCAAACAGAGTGTGAGCTATGATTGCCTGGGTGATGTTTGGTAACTGACCAAAAAAAGCTGTTGATTGGATAATAACTGAAAGTAAATAGTAGCCGTATTCAATTCCATCTCCTATAATTTCACTCTTAATGCCATAAGCTGCTCATTAATATTACAGCCAGGTGTGAAGCGTTCACAATCCACTGATCGTCAAAGTGATCATCAAACCCAACTGTAATTAGCAATAACTGTACACTAGCACGCACCTGCAGGCTACATTCAAGAAAGTCTCACTGTCTGACATGTTCATTGATTTGGTTCTAGTCATGTATTGGTCTGTCACAAAGGTGTAAATCTATTGGTTTGTCAAAACAAAAAGAGAACCATAAATCAACCAATGGGTGATATTAATTCCATAAATTCCGGAATTCTAGATTTTAGAATATATTGTATTCTATGGCCAGTACCATTGATTCACAAAGCTGTTTCAAGTTAAATGGTATGTATAGTCAGTATATTTTATATGTCCACAACCTAACGTCATGTTTTGTATATGATTTTTAAACCCTGAATCTCGACATGTATACATCAACCATATCTATTCATCCATATTATTATCTAATTGAAAGGAGAAAAAATATGAAGCCTGTTTGCTTCAATGGTAACTGTGTTGCCATGCCAACTTTCCTCTCCCCTATTCTTTACAATGGGATTCCATTGCAGAGCCTTTTACACCAATCAGAACAAAGCGAGCGCTGCTCCCTAACCAGTCACAGCACAGTTAACTGTTTCATGCCCGGGTGTAGTGGAGGCATCTGTCCTGTAGTATGATTGATATGGAAACCCAGTGGGAAGGATGGCTGTGTGTTAAAGCTAATGAGGTGATGTGTCTTAAAAATACCAATGTCTATATATCAAGAACAATGTCTATATGTCAATACCAATGTCTATATATCAAGACCAATGTCTCTATATCAAGACCAATGTCTATATATCAATACCAATGTCTATATGTCAAGACCAATGTCTATATGTCAAGACCAATGTCTATATGTCAAGACCAATGTCTATATGTCAAGACCAATGTCTATATATCAAGACCAATGTCTATATGTCTATATATCAAGACCAATGTCTATATGTCTATATATCAGGACCAATGTCTATATGTCAAGACCAATGTCTATATGTCAAGACCAATGTCTATATGTCAAGACCAATGTCTATATATCAAGACCAATGTCTATATGTCTATATATCAGGACCAATGTCTATATGTCAAGACCAATGTCTATATATCAAGACCAATGCATATATGTCAAGACCAATATCTATATGTCAAGACCAATGTCTATATGTCAAGACCAATGTCTATATGTCAAGACCAATGTCTATATGTCAAGACCAATGTCTATATATCAAGACCAATGTCTATATGTCAAGACCAATGTCTATATGTCAAGACCAATGTCTATATGTCAAGACCAATGTCTATATGTCAAGACCAATGTCTATATATCAAGACCAATGTCTATATGTCAAGACCAATGTCTATATGTCTATATATCAGGACCAATGTCTATATGTCAAGACCAATGTCTATATATCAAGACCAATGTCTATATATCAAGACCAATGTCTATATGTCTATATGTCAAGACCAATGTCTATATGTCAAGACCAATGTCTATATGTCAAGACCAATGTCTATATGTCAAGACCAATGTCTATATGTCTATATATCAGGACCAATGTCTATATGTCAAGACCAATGTCTATATGTCAAGACCAATGTCTATATATCAAGACCAATGCATATATATCAAGACCAATGTCTATGTCAAGACCAATGTCTATTTGTCAAGACCAATGTATATATGTCTATATGTCAAGACCAATGTCTATATATCAAGACCAATGTCTATATATCAAGACCAATGTCTATGTCTATATGTCAAAACCAATGTCTATGTCTATATGTCAAGACCAATGTCTATATGTCAAGACCAATGTCTATATGTCAAGACCAATGTCTATATGTCAAGACCAATGTCTATATATCAAGACCAATGTCTATATATCAAGACCAATGTCTATATGTCTATATGTCAAGACCAATGTCTATATGTCAAGACCAATGTCTATATGTCAAGACCAATGTCTATATATCAAGACCAATGTCTATATATCAAGAACAATGTCTATATGTCAAGACCAATGTCTATATGTCAAGACCAATGTATATATGTCAAGACCAATGTCTATATATCAAGACCAATGTCTATATGTCAAGACCAATGTCTATATGTCAAGACCAATGTCTATATATCAAGACCAATGTCTATATGTCTATATATCAGGACCAATGTCTATATGTCAAGACCAATGTCTATATATCAAGACCAATGTCTATATATCAAGACCAATGTCTATATGTCTATATGTCAAGACCAATGTCTATATGTCAAGACCAATGTCTATATATCAAGACCAATGTCTATATGTCTATATATCAGGACCAATGTCTATATGTCAAGACCAATGTCTATATGTCAAGACCAATGTCTATATGTCAAGACCAATGTCTATATGTCAAGACCAATGTCTATATATCAAGACCAATGCATATATATCAAGACCAATGTCTATATGTCAAGACCAATGTCTATTTGTCAAGACCAATGTCTATATGTCTATGTCAAGACCAATGTCTATATATCAAGACCAATGTCTATATATCAAGACCAATGTCTATATATCAAGACCAATGTCTATGTCTATATGTCAAGACCAATGTCTATGTCTATATGTCAAGACCAATGTCTATATGTCTATATGTCAAGACCAATGTCTATATGTCTATATGTCAAGACCAATGTCTATATGTCAAGACCAATGTCTATATGTCAAGACCAATGTCTATATGTCAAGACCAATGTCTATATATCAAGACCAATGTCTATATGTCTATATGTCAAGACCAATGTCTATATGTCAAGACCAATGTCTATATGTCAAGACCAATGTCTATATATCAAGACCAATGTCTATATGTCTATATGTCAAGACCAATGTCTATATGTCAAGACCAATGTCTATATGTCAAGACCAATGTCTATATGTCAAGACCAATGTCTATATGTCAAGACCAATGTCTATATGTCTATATGTCAAGACCAATGTCTATATGTCAAGACCAATGTCTATATGTCAAGACCAATGTCTATATGTCAAGACCAATGTCTATATGTCAAGACCAATGTCTATATGTCAAGACCAATGTCTATATATCAAGACCAATGTCTATATGTCAAGACCAAGATCAATCAAAAAAATCAATGTATTAAATAATGATGCTCTAAACTTAGTGTCTAATGCCGTAATTCAATCTGAACCATATTTAGGTTTTGCTATTTGTCACCATATGTCAAGACCATCGTCTATATGTCAAGACCAATGTCTGTCTGTATGTCAAAGCACAAGGGACATTTCTTCAGTGGACAGAATGCCACTGCAGAGGTCTCCTGGGGATAAGATGTCACATATAGCTGACCATCACTGACCCATTTGACCACTAGCTGACCACTAAGCTCCAGTGACTAACCAGGAAATGATAGAGCCAAATATTAGTGCTATTAAATTAACAAAACACCCGCTGCTTGTCTCTCATCAATCATTCATCATATAGGCATTTTCAAATGTCAGCACTATACACTCACTACACATCTATATGTTTCCCACTGTTCCTGCCCCAGTTATTGCCTCCCACTTCGTAATTTAGCAGCTAGCTGATGCTTTGTGACTGTCCGCTGACGCTGTCCTTGGTGCTGAATTGCAGCAAGCCAATATCAGTGTCTGACTTGGCATTAGTTTAGTTTATCGTCCACCACAATAAAATCGGGGAGGCGACTGTGGATCGGTCTCTGTCCATTCGTACATTAGCCACATGCAATATCTCAGACAGCACTAGGCCGATTTTGACGAGATTTGGGTCTTTCTATTTTGACGACAATGATGCGTCTTGCCATAGAGATCCCGCATTTACAAAATTACACTAATTGGCCTAAAGCCGGAGCTATGGTAATTAACTGAAATGTGTTAATTGCGAGATTTATCTCAATTGGCCCAAGGGGGACGCTGCATCTTTTGTGGGGGATGACATGTTTACTGTTGCCTTGTTTTTTTTAAATGAAATGGGCAAATGTGCAACAATTCTAAAAGGGGTAATATAATTTGGCTTTTGGTACATAACTCCCTTGACAATATTAAATAAGTATGCTGCTGAGTTGTTACATTACTGTACCCACCTGCTACAAGGGCAATACATTCAAATAAGTATGCCTGCTGGAAATCAATATCATGTTGGCAAGTTTTAACAATGTATAGAGACATATGTAAAGAAGAAAGGCTGTAACTGAAATAGAAATTAAGTGTTCATGTATTTAATATTACATGGACACAAACTGGTCTAATTTAATTTCAACTGGTCTAGAGACTTGTGAAAAACCAAGATAAAGTTGTATTCTCTTCTGATTATGTGACTATCACTTTTTAACTACAACAATGGATCTATTTGATCCAAAAATCTACTCACCATACTGTCATAGTATATCAGCTCCAGTTCGTAATCCGGCAGAATATCCGTCCGGTTGTTTACCAGATCCAAAGCCATCTGCGCAGAGGGGAGACATGCTTGGCCGCCCGGCCAACCGCCGCTCATGGGGAAGAGAGCTCCGATGTAGAGTTTCTTCTTGCCTAGGGACGGGCACGGCCAAGAGAGGAGAAGTAAGGTGAGCGATGCTCGAAGTGCAATATGGCCGGACGCAACACTCGATAATTGCCGCAGACTTTTTCCAATTACCGCCATGGTCAGGTAATTTGAATTGAAGCGATATCCGAATGTTGCAGTGGAGTTGCGTTCGTATTAGAATAATAGGAGATTATGTTGTAATTAAAAGTTTAGAGAGCCTCGAGGTGAATTTGCAAAGAATCGCAATAGCATTTCATTGCAAGAATTTTGCGCTCTCCAAAAAGTGGATTCACGTGTTCGCCTCGCTAACATACAGTGAATGATTGTTAGAAAAAAAATAAGAAATAGCCTAGCTCGCCTGCTCTTATATTATTTCAGTGGACTAATGGTTTCGATTTATAATTTGTCCGTGCAGAGGTCCATGATATACAATCTAAATAGTTAATGTTTTTATCAACGTTGAATGTTGGATTTATAAATATGGTATAACTTGTTTGGAAACCACTTTTGCCTCCTTTTGTCGTTCAGCAGGCAGAGTTCAATAATTCCAAAACCTAAGATGAAGTGTTCAATTAATTGGGTTCAGCAAATAAGTTGAATGGTTTTGTTCCAGGTGCTGTAAAAGCTCATGAGGTAGGATAGTTTCCCTTTCCGTCGCGATTGAGAATATTGGACAGACATTAAAATAATGCTATTCGGTTATTTCTAATGATTCATGATCACCATGATTTTGCACCGAAAGGTTTGCGCGCGCGACCAGTCCAGACGGCAGAAAATGAGCTCCGGGTTACGAATAGCGTTTGAATTGTCCTTATTCTCTGGTTAATAAAAGCAAAGCGCACTGTGCGTAATTTCAGGATTTTAAAATAATCTGTACGTGCAACGACCCGTATTTCCAATTGTAGAGGATGAAACGAAGTGTCCAGGAATGATACGCGAACGGTATATCATCCACTGCAGCAGAGGCTATGAGTGTGCGTCTGTGTGTGTGCATGTGTGTATGAGCGAGGACAACTGATGATATTTGCTAGTCGGTGAATGTGTAGAGACATCGAGAGAGCAAGTGAGACAGGGGGATGGTTAAGGGGGCACTATAAGCTGCAGTGCCTATTTACCAACTTTTGAATTGTGTGTGAGTGTGAGTGTGAGTGTGTGCGTGCGTGCGAGTGTGTGTGCGTGTGAGCGTGTGCGTGCGTGCGAGTGTGTGTGCGTGTGAGCGTGTGTGTGTGCAAAACATAGTTTCTACAATCAAAGAGTATTGGCACTCAGTATCTGTCACTCTCTAATTCATCTTTTGGGAGCAATAGATTATTCAAATCAATATATGACTAAGTTAACTTTATCTGGGAAAATAGAGGGTACACTGATATAAATCAAATATTTGAATATCAAATCAACATAGACTTTAGATTGAAAGTGAGCCAAATCGATTCTCAACCACATGAACCAATGAAAGAACATTCATTCACACAAGCCAATAGAAAGACCATAAAATGCATCAAGGGCTACTTTGATAAATCAGCAAAGCAGTGGGACCAGTCAGTGCATCAATTTCCCTGCTCTCCTTTTCCCTTCATTTAAGCTGACCTGGAGTCAGTCTGTGTGATATATAGCCAAGATCTGCTACTGTACAGGCTACAGCATACCTGCTGTTTGAACCATCTGTCCACTTTAATAAGGATCTGCCCCTTTTGTTCAATTTTGGCCTAAAATGACATACCAAATCTAACTGCCTGTAACTCAGGCCCTGAAGCAAGGATATGCGTGTTCTTGGTACCATTTGAAAGGAAACACTTTGAAGTTTGTGGAAATGTGAAAGGAATGTAGGAGAATATAACATAATAGATCTGGTAAAAGATAATACAAAGAAAAAAAAACTGTTCTTTTGTATTTTTTTTGTACCATCATCTTTGAAATGCAAGAGAAAGGCCATTGTGTATTATTCCAGCAAAACTGTAATTTAGATTTTGGCCACTAGATGGCAGCAGTGTATGTGCAAAGTTTTAGACTGGTCTAATGAACCATTGCATTTCTGTTCAAAATGTTGTATCAAGACTGCCCAAATGTTCCTAATTTGTTTATGAATAACTATTCATGTTCAAAACTGTGCACTCTCCTCAAACAATAGCATGGTATTCTTTCACTGTAATAGGTACTGAAAATTGGACAGCGCAGTTAGATTAACAAGAATTTAAGCTTTCTGCCAATATCAGATATGTCTATGTCCTGGGAAATGTTCTTGTTACTTACAACCTCATGCTAATCACATTAGCCTACGTTAGCTCAACCGTCCCGTGGAAGGTACACCGATCCCGAAGAGGTTTTAAAGCCTCCTCTCATTGCCCTTTAATCAGCCAATGCAGCACTGACCGCATACCAAATGCCACCCTATTCCCTATAAAGTAGAGCTCTGGTCAAAAGTAGTGTACTCTAAATAATAGGGTGCAATTTGGGACACAACCACCGTTTCACTCTCAGCTCTTAGACAGGGCTCTCATACCCCCAGTAGGCCAATATGAATAACAGAATTAGAACCAGCTATAATAGAATTATAGAATTAGTCAGAAAATGCTACCCTCCCATGACTCCACCTCTTCCACGGCTAAAATGTAACACTTGACTCATTGGCAACAGCTACTGGCACTCTGGGGACTAGAGAGTAAACCCAATGCTATAAATGCATTCCACCTTTGCTCAATAATTAGGCTGGTTTTAGGTTCTCTATGTAATATCACTGTATAAATACTCTTATTGTGCACTTTGAGATAGATTGTGTGATGGAGAAATAGCCACCTTCCTCCACCTCAGTACGATTACAGTGGAATGGATTTACTACAGAATTGCATCTGAATACAGTAATAGTCAATAGCAGACCCAAAGCTACTAACTGTTATTGAGTATACTTGGCAAAGGTGGCAATTCAACTCACAGCCCTTGTGTTGCCAGCCAGCACCATGCGTGTTCCAACCTCTAACCCACTGAGCCATCTGTAGCCCACAATGACGTAAAACTCCTCTGTCTCATAGATCACCTGTCTGAACTTCGCAGCATGCCATGTATTATTCACACCTGATATTTAAATGCTATTCCATTACGCGGCCGTCTATATGCCAGCAAACACCGAACAACACATAGTGGGGCAGACATTTGTCACAACAAGAGCACTCTGAAAAAACAACATTTTGAGTAGACGTTATGGCAAATAATATAATGCTAGTTCCAAATACTGCTAGCAACTCTCAGTTGGATTGCGTGCATGGTGCACATCGTAGAGTTTACTTAAAGGGGCAATCTGCTATTCAAACAAAAACAAAATCAAAGTGGTCACCTTGCCACTGGTTTTGGTAAATAACTGAGGGATGGGGCTGGAGAAATGTAACCACTCTCAAATCGATAGACAGAGCTATGGAAGCAGGGACTGACTACCCATGATATTACTACCCATGATATCATGTTTTTAGGCTATATAGTGTTTGTTTACAATTACATTGTTTATAAATAATGGAGTAAAACAAGATTATACTGTATTTTGGGTTCTGATGTGGTATGACATTTATAAGTGATATTCTTCAATAATCAATATAATACATGTACTGTATAAATCCAAAAGTGGATGTAGCAACTACATATTTCCCCTTTAACTCTGGTTAAATAATCTCCTCCTTATAAGGCACATCGTTAAAGAAAAGCTTCAAATTAAATCACGAAGCAGATTATAATTTTACGTTATTTTTGTACAGATCTGTGCTCGTATGTATGACTAAAATGTCGCCCACAGCGTTAGAAACTAAACGCTGTCGCAACACCTCTGCCAGAGCTATCTATTATATCAACTGTATCAGTGGTGGGATCCAGTGTGGTACAGGAATCCCTATTCTGGTTAACCTATAAGAACACAGGGCTTAAGATCACAGAAGAGAGAATGCTTTTTCTGACTTCCTCTGACTGCTGCTAACACACACCCACACACACACACCTCCACACACAGACACAGACAGGCCTGGGTGTTAACCTTTACCCAGCTGAGAAGGCAGTAAGTGGGTGTTGATACCACACTGAGTGAAAAGTGGAATGGAGAGAGAGAGAGAGAGAGAGAGAATGTGAGAGAGAGAGTGAATGAGAGATAACAGGAGAGAGTAAGCCTGGTTCACATTTCATGGAGATTTTGGAATAAAATTTGCTTTCTATGCACCGTTAGGACAGGTTGGCGCAGGAGAGGACTAAGTTGAAATGAGTGAGTAATGTTGTTGTTAATGGTTGATAATAATCATTAAATAATTATTAGTGATATTGTACGATCTGAAAGAGGAGTTGAAAAGTGTTACGCCAGTATTTTAAGACAGGCATATAATAGGTAGCCTCTTAAATTAAGCAATAATCTTCAACAAAAATGACAAACAAATAATCATCTTGTCAATGCCACAAGGACAACAACTATAACAACTTTTGTGTCATTTCTACTCTTGGCAAGGTAGCCTAGTGCTTAGAGCATTGTGCCAGTAACCGGAAGGTTGCTGGATTGAATCCCCGAGTTGACAAGGTAAAAATCTGTCTTTCTGCCTCTAAGCAAGGCAGTTAACCCACTGTTCCCTGGGTGCCGAAGACATGGATGTCGATTAAGGAAGCCCCCCTGCACCTCTCTGATTCAGAGGGGTTAGGATTAAAAGCAATAGACACATTTCAGTTGAACGCATTCAGTTGGACGATGTGGTGTTGACAAGATTATCATTTCCCTTTATCTAATTCGAATCAGTTTAAATCCTTCACCAGTAGAATTACTGGTCAGCAGAAGGCATCCTGCTCTAGAAATGATGTACCACTGCCCTCTTGTGCTTAACAGAAGCATTACAACTTTTTGCAACATTTGTTTCAGTAAGCTTTTACATTCATAGACAACCCAACCAAAACCAATCTCTCTTACCTTTGTAGTTTCTGTCATCTGTGGCAAGCAAATAGAAAAGACAAAATTACATTTGTTAATAGTCAAAATGATTTGGTGACTGGTAGCGTATGTTAATGCAACACTAACACTGTGTGATGTTTGTGAATTGTTTCATTCTTCATGGATTGATGCGCTATACGTGTTACTCATGACACATGTACAGTACTCCATGCTCCTTAAATTGAAATCAGTATGTAGGCCTGTAGACTACTTTTACTGTAGTCTGTATACCCTGTGGAAGTGACGGCCACTTCCGCTTCACTTCCGGGTCATGTCCCAAAATCTCTCTAATAGGCTTCAAAATTATATCACAAAATTAATTTAATATATATACAGTACCAGTCAAAAGTTTGGACACGCCAACTCATTCCATTTATTTATTTTTCTACATTGTAGAATAAATGTGAAGACATCAAAACTATGAAATAACACATATGGAATGATGTAATAACCAAAAAAGTGTTCAACAAATCAAAATATATTTTAAGTAGCCACCCTTTGCCTTGATGACAGCTTTGCACACTCTTGGCGATAAGAACCAGTTAGTTACAGGGCCGTCTGATGTTTTGTATATTAGATTAAGCAGGTTTTTTTTGCCAGCCAGTACTGTTTGAAAATGAAAACAATATATCAAATAAATGGAGACCTGCAAGCTTTTCAAAATAGAGAAATATACAGCTGATTGGTGGGAGATGTAGTTCATGTGATTAGTTCAAATAAAATGGTTGTAAATTCTCGGCTTCGTGCTTCTTCTTGGGCGTCAAATATGTTTAAGTAAATTCATACCAAAGCACATATACATTTGAACAAATATGAAGCCCACTCTTAGCCTACAAAACGAGAACAGATGTCAAATTGATGGGGTATTACACAATTATTCATAAAATATGGCTTGTGTCCACCAGGTGACAGTACTATAACTCCCAGTTTAAGACAAGTACACAGAACAAGGGGGTGAATGTCAATTGTATTTCCTGGATTTCTCGCATCCTCCCTTGTACCATCAAATGTGAACTGAAGATTATTTTACCTTTTGTTGTTCTAAAATTTGTTTGTCGAGATTTTTTTACTGTATATATATTCAATTAATTTTGTGATATAATCTTGAAGCCCATTAGAGAGATTTTGGGACATGACCCGGAAGTGAAGCGGAAGTGGCCGTCACTTCCACAAGGTATACAGACAATACAGTAAAAGTAGTCTACAGTAGGCCTACATAGTGATGTCAATTTAAGGAGCATGGAGTACTGTACATGTGTCATGAGTAACACGTATAGCGCATCAATCCATGAAGAAAAAAAAAATCTCAAACAAATTTAGAACAACAAAAGGTAAAATAATCCTCAGTTCACATTTGATGGTACATTCATACGATGCATTCGTTACATATGATTGACTCCCAAGTTCTTGAGGAACCAAGGGGAGGAACCTCTGACCTTCTCCGCCGTTGTGTTTTGAGGAGGCGGCAAGGAGAGAGGATGCGAGGATTCAAGGAAATACAATTGACCTTCATCCAAAAAAGCTGAACATTTATAATTTGTACCTATACACACACCTATGATTTGCACACAAAACAAAGCATATTCACCATTGTAGAATACATGCCTGGACACACAACTATATTGACAATATATCAATGTACACAGAGTACAAAACATTAGGAACACCTGCTCTTTCCATGACAAAGACTGACCAGGTGAATCCAGGTGAAAGCTATGATCCCTTATTGATGTCACTCGTTAAATCCACTTCCGTCAGTGTAGGTGATGGGGAGACAAGTTAAATAAGGATTTTTAAGCCTTGAGACAATTGAGACATGGATTGTGTATGTTTGCCATTCAAAGGGTGAATGAGCAAGACAAAAGACTTAAGTGCCTTTGAACGGGGTATGGTAGTAGGTGCCAGGCGCGCTGGTTTAAGTGTGTCAAGAACTGCAACGCTGATGGGTTTTTCACACTCAACCGTTTCCCTTGTGTATCAACAACGGTCCACCACCCAAAGGACATCCAGCCAACTTGACACAACTGTGGGAAGCATTGGCGTCAACATGGCCCAGCATCCCTATGGAACGCTTTCAACACCTTGTAGAGTCCATGTCACGACAAATTGAGGCTGTTCTGAGAGAAAAAGGGGTGCAACTCAATATTAGGAAGGTATTCCTAATGTTTTGTACACTCAGCGTATATAGGTTTGTCTATGTATGTTTCCATGGAGTATATGTGTTGTTTTTCCATTTCGAAGCTAAACCAAAACATATAATATCAACACAAACATCACATTTGAATAACATGAATAGATTGGGATTCCATTCCACACTTACAGAGGCAGACCGGTTTGGGTGAGTCCCACTTGCCCAGCTTGGTGCAGTGTGTGATGTTCCTGCCCTCCAGCATGAAGCCAGCATGGCAGCTGTAGTGCAGCACGGTGCCCTCCACCGGTGGCCCAGGGGGCTTCAGCGCCACCCTCCCATTCTCCAGGGATGTCCACACACGAGGGCACAGCAGCACTGGGAGAGATGGGCAGAGTAGTGGGAGGAAGGTTAGTGGGAATGACAGCAGTCATATTTACATGACATGTACTAACTGCCAGTGTGTTTCTGCTCTCTTGCCAACTCCTTATGGAACAAATATGGCATGACAATTCTACAAGGAGTTGGCAAGAGAGCAGAAAACAGACTGGCACTCAGGCTAATACGGTACCAGTGTTTATTTTGGCCTCTTTTTTCTATTTAGTTTTAGTGTTCAAATAAATGTCAGTCACATTTTAATAACTAAAAGTAACAAAGAAGGAAATTATTATCAGTCAACAATAAATCTGGACAATTTTTGTCTTGTTTTAGTCAGTGCATTTCTTTCCAATTAAATAATTAATTCACTACATGACCAAAAGTATATAGACACCTGCTCGTCCAACATCTCATTCCAAAATCATGGGAAATAATACGGAGGTGGTCCCACCTTTTCTGCTATAACAGCCTCCACTTTTCTGGGAAGGCTTTCAACTAGATGTTGGAACATTGCTACGGGGACTTTCTTCCAATCAGCCGCAGGAGCATTAGTGAGGTCGGGTACTGAATTTGAGCGATTAGACCTGGCTCACAGTCGGCATTCCAATTCATCCCAAAGGTATTCGATGGGTTTGAGGTCAGGGCTCTGTGCATGCCAATCAAGTTCTTCCACACCAATCTCAGCAAACAATTTCTGTATGGACCTCGCTTTGTGCACAGGAGGTATTGTCATGCTGAAACAGGAAAGGGCCTTCCCCAAACTGTTGCCACAAAGTTGGAATCATAGAATCGTCTAGAATGTCATTATATGCTGTAGCGTTAAGATGTCCCTTCACTGGAACTAAGCGGCGTAGCCCGAACCATGAAAAACAGCCCCGGACCAGTATTCCTCCTCCACCAAACTGTAAAGTTGGCACTATGCATACGGGCAGATAGCGTTCTCCTGGCATCTGCCAAACCCAGATTAGTCTGTCGGACTGCCAGATAGTGAAGTGTGATTCATCACTCCAGAGAACACGTTTCCACTTCTCCAATGTCGGCGAGCTTTACACCACTCTAGCCAAAGCTTGGCATTGCGCATGATGATTTTAGGCTTCTGTGCTGCTGCTTGGCCATGGAAATTCATTTCATGAAGCTCCCGATGAAGTTATTGTGCTGATGTTGCTTCCAGGGGCAGTTTGGAACTCGGTAGTGAGTGTTGCACTCCCTTTCTGTGAGCTTCTGTGGTCTACCACTTTGTGCCTGAGCCGTTGTTGCTCCTAGACGTTTCCACTTCACAATAACAGTACTTACAGTTAACCAGGGCATCTCTAGCAGGGCAGACATATGACAAACTGAATTGTTGGAAAGGTGGCATCCTGTGATGGTGCCACATTGGAATGTTGCTGAGCTCTTCAGTAAGGCCATTCAATGTTTTCTATGGTGATTGCATGGGTGTGTGCTCGATTTTATTCACCTGTCAGCAACGGGTGTGGCTGAAATAGCCGAATCCACTCATTTGAAGGGGTGTCCATGTAACCGATGTGAAATGGCTAGCTAGTTAGCGGTGGTGCGCGCTAATAGCATTTCAATCGGTGACGTCACTCGCTCTGAGACCTTGAAGTAGTTGTTCCCCTTGCTCGGCAAGGGCCGCAGATTTTGTGGCGTGATGGGTAACGATGCTTCGTGGGTGACTGTTGATGTGTGCAGAGGGTCCCTGGTTCAAGGCGAGGGACGGAAGCTAAACTGTTACATCCACATACTTTTGTATGTATAATGTATTTACCTCTTACTTCCATCATGTGCACATTCAGACAGACTTGTCCAACTAGACATACTATCCCCTAATATATCTGGCACATTGCTATTGCAGCCGATTGTAACCAATGTCAGCCAAGACTTACCATATAAGCTTCAAAGCCTTGGCTACAGGTTAAACAATTTAGGCATAGAGCTCTTTTCTCCCAATCATAACCATTGGATGGGGGTAAATAACTGATTCCTTTAAAAGGGGGAGAATCTGAGCTTTCCAACAATGCCAGAATTATTACTGTACTCCTAACCTCGTCTCCAGGCTCCAATTGCTGACGCATAGAGCCTGGTAACAGTGGGGACCGTTTGGGATTTACTGAGTGACATGATCATCGATTCAAATTCTGAGCGAATCACACGACTGTGAGGAGTGGCACCAAATCGAGGCAGAAAAGTTTTGTTATGGTGCGTCATATATCGCCGTTCATGCTAATAGCTAGCCAGCGTAACTCTGCTAGCCGTCCTGTAACACGAGAGACACTGATGTCACTGAATTCTGTTTACACACTTAAGATATAGTAGACTCTGTAATATCCATGTTGCAAGAGCTAACCGTTTTCTCTTCGTTGCACACGAACACACGCAAAAAAAATACTACCCCCCGGATGCAGGACACTTAGAGGGAGGTTCTAAGGGTTGCGGTAGATGGTGATAGGCTGAGAGATCAGCCAATTAAAACCAGTGGTTGTTTCGTCCGCTCCTGCCATAGGCTTCCTGTCAAGTCCCGTTCTGAGGCGCTCGGAAACTAGATGGTTCGACAGAAAGAGAGCCAGCTGGTCGGCTAATAGTCCTAATACTCAGCAAATAGCATTAAATATTTCCAATCTGAAATAAACTGCGCTCACATTTTCCGACCGTGAGATCATCAACACAGATGAAGAACAGCGCACATGGGAAAATAGAGCTTCCAATCTGATGTGATCAAAGCAAAACTAAGCCTACATTGAAAGGTTAGTTAGTTAAGGTTAGTTACAGTGGAAGTGTCCTGGCCTGCTGGCTATGCATCAGTTAAAAAGTTTGACGAATGACTGAAGTGACATGTGTGGGAGAGCTGGGCAGATCACCGCGGCTCTATCAGACCGTGCAACTGAAAGACGTGCATTCTGCCAATGTGAGGATTGCATTAAATATTCTGCAAAGGCATGCATATTTATGATTGGAAAAAACAGATGAAAATGAGCTTCATGTCAAATTGAATGCCAATTTGTCTCATGTGGAATTATCATATCGTCACATTTTCATCAACTAAAATGAAAACTAATTTGTGACCGTTTTCGTTTTTTAATGGCTTCTCGTTATCGTCATTCGTTTTCGTCAGGAAAAATAGGTTGTTGACAAATATTTCGTCATAGTTATTGTTGATGAAATGAACAGAGCAGAGTGGTGCACAATGATCAATGATACATAAGAGATATCCTTAAGTAGTGGCAGTGATATAGTCTAGTCAATCCAGGAATTCACTCTGACAGGCATTGAAGAGGGAATTTACCCTTAGAGAGTGACAAAAGAGTGGCAATGAAGTTAAACTGGTTGGCTGTAAATAAAGTAGAGAGTACTTACGACACCTGCTGTGCTGTGTGATATCAGTCCATGTGCCGTTGGGAAGGCACTTCCTGACCTTAGGGCCCACTATGACCCTGTTCCCCCTGCAGATGTACTCTATCTCGTAGTCCACTGGTAGGATCTGCACATTGCGAATCTGCACACAGCAATAGATGACATAGATAGATGTTTAGCTGTCTTTAAATATGTACATCGCCTGACCAATGAGTCATTTTTCCTATAGGCTTCCATGCTTTGCTATGATTAGGACAACAACAACATGGTTGCCACTAGATATGGCCATGGTAGAGAGAAGCAAAGGGGCGATAATGTCAGAATTGACAAGCAACTATATGAGCTATTTCTACTTTATCTAGGGTTGGATATGATTAAAGGAGTTAATGTAAGGGCTTTTGACAGTACTGTGATAACAGTGGTAGTACACTCTTAGAAAAAAAGGGTTCTTCAGCTGTCCCCACGGGAGAACCCTTTTGGGTTCCATGTAGAAACCCCGGAAAGGGTTCTACATGGAACCCAAAAGGGTTCTCCTACAGGGACAGCCGAATAACCCTTTTATGTTCTAGATAGCACCTTTTTTTTCTAAGAGTGTACTGCAATGGTATTGAGAGTACTGTACCTGTTCTTGTGTCAGGCCTCTGTAGCGGATGCCTCCATCTCTGGGAGGACGGATGATGGCACAGCCTAAAAAGGATGAGAGAAAGACATGATGTGTGGAAAAATAATCACTTACAGTAGTCTACATTACAGCCATGAGATGTATTACACTCCAATTATAATCCTCACTCCATCTAACGCCTTCCTCCATGCATTCAGCAACATTGTGATGATGCTCCATTTAGGTCATTTTGCAATCTCTACGGTATTTTTAACTGCTAACACACTTACACAAACACACGTTGCACACACATGTACACACACAAACACCATAATTACCTCCAGTTGTTGAATTATGTATGGCCACAACAAGAGATGGCAGAGCATACAGAATTATAAGAAACAATAGCTGTGCCATTACTGGATCTGGGGAGAGAGAGAGAGAGAAAAAAAAACTAAGGGATTAAATAAGAAGATAATGAAAGGTAGAGACAGAGGGAAGTTAGTTATCAACAGCCTCTATACAGAAGTACAGTCATTATGTCGTAACAAAAACCTCAAGTTCATTGGAGATACCAACATTCATAATGGGACAGTCTTAACAAACACACTACTGGTCAATTTTTTTTTAGAACACCTACTCATTCAATTGCTTTTATTTACCTTGATGACAGCTTCACACACTCTTGGCATTGTCTCAACCAGCTTCACGTGGAATGCTTTTCCAACAGTCTTGAAGGAGTTCCCACATATGCTGAGCACTTGTTGGCTGCTTTCCTTCACTCTACAGTCCGACTCATCCCAAACCATCTCAATTTGGTTGAGGTCAGGGAATTGTGGAGGCCAAGTCATCTGATGCATCACTCTCCCTAGGTAAAATAGTCCTTACACAGGCTGGCAGTGTGTTGGGTCATTGTCTTGTTGAAAAATAAATTATAGTCCCACTAAGCCCAAACCAGATGGGGTGGTGTTTTGCTGCAGAATGCTGTGGTAGCCATGCTGGAAAAGTCTGCTTTGAATTCTAAACAAATCACAGACAGTGTCACCAGCAAAACACCCCCACACCATAACACCTCCTCGTCCATGCTTTATGGTTGGAAATACATGTGGTGATCATCTGTTCACCCACACTGCGTCTTACAAAGACACGGCGATTGGAACCAAAAATCTTACATTTGGACTCCAGAACAAAGGACAAATTTCCACCAGTCTAATGTCCATTGCTCGAATTGCTTGGCCCAAGCAAGTATCTTCTTCTTATTGGTGTCCTTTAGTAGTGGTTTCTTTGCAGCAATTCAACCATGAAGGCCTGATACACGCAGTCTCCTGTGAACAGTGGATGTTGAGATCTGTTACTTACACTCTGAAGCATTTACTTGGGCTGCCATTTCTGAGGCTGGTAACTCTAATGAACCTATCCTCTGCAGTGGAGGTAACTCTGGGTCTTCTATTCCTGTGGCGGTCCTCATGAGAGCCAGTTTCATCATAGTGCTTGATGGGTTTTGGGACTGCACTTGAAGAAACTTCAAAAGTTCTTGACATTTTCCGTATTGACTGACCTTCATGTCTTAAAGTAATAATGGACTGTCGGTTCTCTTTGCTTATTTGAGCTGTTTTTGCCATAATATGGACTTGGTATTTTACCAAATAGGGCTATCGTCTGTATACTCCTCCCCTACCTTGTCACAACACAACTGATTGGCTCAAACGCATTAAGAAGGTAAGAAATTCCACAAATTAACTTTTAAGAAGGCACACCTGTTAATTGAAATGCATTCCAGGTGACTACCTCATGAACCTGGTTGAGAGAATGCCAAGAGTGTTTAAAGCTGTCATCAAGGCAAAGGGTGGCTACTTTGAAGAATCTCAAATATATTTTGATTTGTTTTACACTTTTTTGGTTACTACATCCATATGTGTTTCTTCATAGTTTTGATGTCTTCACTATTATTCTACAATGTAGAAAATAGCACAAATAAAGAAAAACCCTTGAATGAGTAGGTGTTATAAAACTTTTGACAGGTAAAGTAATTCATAACCATTGACAATGACAACCCAGATTATCATCTAAACAACTGCCCAAACAACAACATACACCAACCTTCATATGTACACTATTCATCTAGAACAAAAACCTCACCTACAGCAGTTCAGTGAGTCGTGCTCCTGCCGCTAAAGACCAGTGTGTTAGTTGTTACTAATATGTGCTGGCTCCATGCGCTATAGAGAGATAGTATGAGAGCAGAACTCACTCTGCCATAACCCTGCGCATAATGTACAGATTTCATGAGCTCCTCCCACAGTGGAGTGGGATAGGTTAAGATCGCTCACTCAGTCCAACGGTGTGCTTTCAGTGCTAACACAGACGACACAGCAGCCATAGGAGTGTGTATTAAAGTATAAATACACCTAAATATAGCCACTCGTTTGAAGTGCTGAATAATGAATGTGCAACTTCATCATGTTGTCACACGAAGAGATCGAGAGAGAAAGAGGGGAGAGGGAGAGAGAGAGAGGACAGTGTGTAACAAAGCTCCACCGTGAGACAGATGGTGGGAAGGGTAGTGAAGGAAGACAGACACTGTTGGATACTTCATTCGCATTATGGTGTATTTTTAGAGCACTAACAAGAGCATGCAGGAAGAGACAAACACGGAGAGAGAGAGAGAGAGAAAGTGGGTAATGCAACGAGAAGCATGTGTGAGACAGAGAGAAAGAGAGAGAGCGAGAGCAAGCGAGCGAGCTAGAGAGGGACAACACAGTGGGAGACACTCCTCACATACTGAGATACATAAAAGCAAACTGTGTGAGCGAGGTATGATCAGACAGATTAAAATATATCAAGCTAGCCAGTTTAATAAATATAATGGTAATATCAGTGGCCTATATTAAATCAACAATCTGCTCTATATCTTTAGGTGCAGAAAGAATAATTTCTGCACCATGGACAGCGGATGTATCTGAACAAAAGATTCCAACTGGGACGAGCATAGAGAAACATATTTCAGGACCATGGACAGCAGCACCCACGGCATCACAGAGATGTATCTAAACCAGAGACCAAAACGGCGACACACAACATTCCATCCAAGAGATGTAGTTTATTTATTAAGCAAGCCACATCTGACATGCTATTAGAAAAATGCTAAAGCAATGCAAAAATAGCCATATGTTTACAATGGTGCGCTGGTGGATTTAAACATCGAAACACGTGCACTGGACTGATATTGCCTACAAACGCTTTAATGAGGGTAGCTCTTAAGGTACCACCAACAGTAGGCTACCGGTAGTTGCTGGTCCGTGTTGACACGGCCGGGAATCCTTGACGGCCTATGGAAGAAGGCCAGCCCTATATCCGTTTGCAGAATTCAGATTTGAGAAGTTCGGATTTCATGCCAATTCTAGGTTGCCGTTCATTCCCATAGCATTAATACATTCACTGAAAACGTGCACATTAAATCTAAAGATAAACTAACGTCATTAATAGATGGGACTGTGTGTTATATTATGCTACGATAATAAACAACTATGTAAAGTCGTTGCTGCTTGGCGAAACCTGTCATTTACGAGAATACAATTACCAAAGTCTAGAGTAGACCTGTCATCTGAATACAAATATAATACAAACAGCCACATTTATGCAAGCTTGATTCCTTAGAATTATACACCATTGTTTAGGTTGCATACTGAGTAAGATATTGTAGCATGTAATAATGTGTACTTACAAATACTTTCGACGCGCTCAGTCAAGATGACCGTATGTCCATCGGTTGCGACTCGTTTGAGATCACCCAAATGTCGAATTATTTGGTAAAATGTGCTTCGTTGCAACGTATTGTATGGCTATGTTTGTATGGCTATAAATGGCAACCCGGTCCCCGTGCATAGCGTATACATTGAATGTCAAAAACAACCGTATTAATCAGTCTATTGCCATCTACTTCAATTTCGTATGGTGAAAAGTCGGAAACGAAAAATGTACATATAAATACACGCACTATGTACAATCTCTTCCCCATGTACGACGAAACACCGAATCCTCACACTCCCTCCCTTTTGCTCTCTCCCTACAATCTCCAGCTAATTCACGACGTCATGATAGAGACGTAAGTAGGTAGGCCTACGGTGCGTAAAAGTCATTTTCTCACGCACACATCTCCTTTTCCAAGATGCATGTTTACGTATTGGGCCACACCAGCAAATCGTGATCATAGCAAATCGAAGAGTTTTACATTTATGATAAGCGTTATGGAGTTATCCTAATCGGTTAAGTATTTATACGCAATTAGAAATATGGAAGATTCCCAATACATGCACTTTATTAAGCCAGTATTAAGCCTTCAGATCCTATGTCAATAAAGCAGGCTTACATAGTTTCTACAACATTGAGCCTCTATTTTCAGCGTTAGTAACACCAGAGATGTTCTTATAATACAGGATTTGGTACCCCTCTCCCTCCTCTTCTCCAGACATCTATTCCTGAGAGCACACGTCTCCTTCATATTTATATCCTGTTGAATAATTGAAGCAGGGGGATAAAATAACTCATCTCTTTTCCTGTCTCCTCCCAACTCTCTCTCTTTTTCTGCAAACCCCACATTCTCCTCTTCTTCTAAATCTGAAATTTAGTATCACATCTTCATCCTTAGGTAGTGTTGAAGTAGAGTATGAAGTAGAAGACATATTGCAAAATACAACATATTGGGTCTTAAAATGGCAAAGTCAAGATTCCTCTTATTTTATTGTTTATCTGTTTGATATTGCATACATGTAAATAACAACAGTGAACTGTACTATATAGCTGGGTGACATCACACTACTGCACCACTTTATGAATAAATAAAGAGGAAGACATCAAATGGACAATGATTGAAGGGTTGAAAGCATAGAAATACAATTGCTAGTCATTCTATTTCTATGGCTGAGAGAATGAGGGGAAGAGATGGATATATTGGAAGTATGTAAAGAGCGGGACAGAGACGGAGGTCGATTCAGGAATACAGCAGATAACCAGCATTAAATAAGATCCCTTTAAAATAACTATACAAAGACATTCAAATAAATCTGTACATTTCATTCTTTTCTCTATAAATGGTGTAATTATACACACTTACATTTAATCCATTGACTACATTTCTTGTACCCTCCACTTTGCCAAAGCAGTACACAGACAACATCCATCAAGTCCAGGCAAAACAGAGTTAGGATGACTCATAGATGATTCACATTTAAAATTAAACATATGGTCAAAAGCATGTCCTTCATGGGAGTATTTCTCAACTGTTGACCACAGTTTAATACTGTATACACAGATCTGAACAGTGTGTTGTTGTAGCCAGTGCTATGCTGTCTTTGTTTGCGTAGTACTGTGTCAAGGACAAGGCACATTTCAGTTTACGACCTAGGAGGCTCTAAAGAAACAATATATAGGGAAATTATTTTATTTAAAAAAATACAAAAACAAAGGATCTTAAAATTATTAAAATTGAAACAAGTAAAACATAATATTATGCCAGCGTAATATTTTATGAACAATTTATAAAAATGTTTAGTTAGACCTGAATACTAATACACATATAATAAAAGTCAAAATAAATAGTCTGGAGTGCTTTCTGTCATCAAGCAAGTTGTCAGAATGGAGTTTGTAACTCTCTAGTTTGTTTTGGGGTCCTATTGATTCGAACCCTGAAACCAGGTTTTCAGAATAAGTACAAAAAAACGAATTGTTCTTGCACTTTTTACAATACGCGTTTACATTTATGTACTAAAATAAACCATATCTACAGTATGAAACAAAAATGGAGCATACATGAATTCACACTTACTTTTTTGTTGCAAAAGAACATTGATTTTATCTTACACCAGAAATTCAGTTACTACCGTTTAGATTGAATAGGGCTCCCAGTTGTCATGTTTATTGTAGTCTCTTACTTTGATTGTTCCTTCATGCACTAGGACATATGTGTCTAAGGTTTCGTTATTGCCAGAATAAAGGAAGTAAAGCAGCTAATCTCAGAGGCATGTACAGTCTAGGAGTTTCAGTAGTGTTGTAATATGATGCAAAACCTGTCAGGCTCCTTATATTTTCAGGTCTTGTCAACGTACCTGTGCTTCGCTACTACTGAATATCATACCCCCCTGTTTAAAATGTGTTACTTTAGATACAGCAGATCTGATTTTCCTCATATTTTATATTTTGGTCTTTTGCCAGGATAATGAGCTAGCTCGACCGGACACTTATTTTCAATTGATAAACTATAAGCGATAAGGACAGCTCTCACAAGCTGAAGCTCCTGTGATGTTGCTTCAGGAACTGCTGTTGGCGCTGCATTTGCCCTTCCCTTCTTTCCCTTCCTCCCCCTCTCTCATTCTCTCCATCCTCCCCAGGCAGACTGCCCACATCGCTAAATTCTCCGAGGTGTTCGATGGAATCGCATTTCTCCAGGTCAGAAGCGATGGTCTGCAGACTGAAGACGGAAAGGGAATCTGACCCTGCTCTCTCTCCATGCGTCTCGGGCCTCTCTCCCCCACTCTCCCTGTATTTCTCCACCAGCCCAATTTTCTTATCCGCCACGCCGCTTCTGTTCACCCTATCAGTCTCCATTGCCCCTCCTCCACATGCCCCGCCCTCGACACCACACACCACACTGTCCGACTCCGCCCCAATAGGGGGACTCCGCCCACCACAGGCCATGGTTTGTCCACCATCGGTTTGGTCCCGCCCCCGCTGAGCATGGATGGCCTCGCTGATTTGCTCCAGGTTGTGCAAGGCGACAGAGTAGCGGTTTTTCACTTTGGTCACATGCTCCTCCAGCTGCATCACTTTGGTTTTGTGCTCCTGAAGTTACAGAAAACCCAATATGATGGAGAGAAAAGACAGAGCAACATACAATATTTCTTCCTACTTGGTTTGAGGCCAAAGAGGAAACAATAACCAACAGGAGCGATCACGGACGGACATGACAGCTCTGTATCAACCATTTCCCTGCTTTTCTTACAATAACAGCTTGAAATTACATATATATTAACTGCAATATATATTAAATATCACAGGTGGTTGGTGGCACCTTGATTGGGGAGGATGGGCTAGTGGTAGTGCCTGGAGTGGAAACAGGTGGAATGGTATCAAATATACCAAGCACATGGTCTCCATGTGTTTGATGCCATTCCATTTCCTCCGTTCCAGACATAATTATGAGCTGTCCTCCCCTCAGCAGCCTCCACTGTTATACATCATATACAGTGCATTCGGAAAGTATTCGGACCCCTTGACTTTTTCCACATTTTGTTTTGTTACTGCCTTATTCTAAAATGGATAAAATATATTTCCCCCCCCTCATCAATCTACACACAAGTATTCAGACCCTTTACTCAGTACTTTGAAGCACTTTTGGCAGCATTTACAGCCTTGAGTCTTCTTGGGTATGACGCTACAAGCTTGGCACACCTGTATTTGGGGAGTTTCTCCCATTCTTTTCTGCAGATCCTCTCAAGCTCGGTCAGGTTGGATGGGGAGTGTCAATGCACAGCTATTTTCAGGTCTCTACATAGATGTTCAATTGGGTTCAAGTCCCGGCTCTGGCTGGGCCACTCAAGGACATGCAGAGACTTGTCCCGAAGCCACTCCTGCGTTGTCTTGGCTGTGTGCTTAGGGTCATTGTCCTGTCGGAAGGAGAACCTTCGCCCCAGTCGGAGGTCCTGAGCGCTCTGGAGTAGGTTTTCATCAAGGATCTCTCTGTACTTGGCTCTGTTCCTCTTACTCTTGATCCTGACTAGTTTCCCAGTCCCTGCAACTGAAAAACATCCCCACAGCATGATGCTGCTACCACCATGCTTAAAACGTAGGGATTGTGCCAGGTTTCCTCCAGACCTGACGCTTGGCATTCAAGCCAAAGAGTTCAATCTTGGTTGCATCAGACCAGACAATCTAGTTTCTCATGGAACGAGAGTCCTTTAGGTAACCTTTGGCAAACTCCAAGTTTGCTGTCAAGTGACTTTTACTGAGGAGTGGGTTCCGTCTGGCCACTCTACCATAAAGGCCTGATTGGTGGAGTGCTGCAGAGATGGTTGTCCTTGTGGAAGGTTATCCCATCTCCACAGAGGAACTCTGGAGCTCTGTCAGAGTGACCATAAGGTTCTTGGTCACCTCCCTGACCAAGGCCCTTCTCCACCGATTGCTCAGTTTGGCCGGGCAGCCAGCTCTAGGAAGAGTCTTGGGGGTTCCAAACTTCTTCCATTTAAGAATGATGGAGGCCACTATGTTCTTGGGGACCTTCAATGCTGCAGACATTTTTTGTTACCCTTCCCCAGATCTGTGCCTCGACACAATCCTTTCTCAGAGCTCTATGGACAATTCCTTTGACCTCACGGCTTGGTTTTTGCTCAGACATGCACTGTCAACTGCTGGGATTTTGGGCTCCAAAATTACTGGCACGCCTGACTGGCAATGCACAAACAATACTTTAAAATAATTAGATATAATCTCAAAATACCAACTTAAGAAATACTGTACTTTATTTTATTTATTTTTTTAATTTTACCCCCCTTTTCATGGTATCCAATTGTTAGTAGCTACGATCTTGTCTCATCGCTACAACTCCCGTACGGGCTCGGGAGAGACAAAGGCTGAAAGTTATGCGCGCATCCAAACCGGCCAAACCCTCCCTAGCCCGGACGACGCTATGACAATTGTGCGTCGCCCCACGGATCTCCTGGTCGCATCCGGTTACGACAGAGCCTGGGCGCGAACCCAGAGTCTCTGGTGGCACAGCTGGCGCTGCAGTACTGCGCCCTTAACCACTGTGCCACCTGGGAGGCCATACTGTACTTTATTAATGTTTCAATGGAACCAACCAAAATCATACAATTATTTAATACTCCTCATTTAGTACTTAGTGCAACATACCTCTGGCAAGGATAACAGCATGGAGTCAATTTGTAATGTTTGACAAGGTTAAGGAACACATTTGGAGGGATTTTGGACCATTCCTCTATGCAGATCCTTTCAAGATCCTTCACATTCTTGGGTTTGAGCTTATCAACTGCCTTCTTCAACTCAGCCCACAGGTTTTTGATTGGATTGTGGTCCGGCGACAGATGGCCATGGCAGAACATTGATTTTGTAGTCACAGAACCATTTCTGTGGATCTTGAGGTATGTTTTGGGTCATTGTCTTGTTGGAAAGTCCACCTACTGCCTTCTGGCAGAGGCAACTTGGTGGAATTCATTATGCCATTAAGCTTAACCAGTGCCCCTGGACCTCTGGAATTAAAACAGCCCCAAAACATCACTGACCCACCACCATATTTCACTGTGGGTATGAGTTGCCTCTCCTTGTATGCATCTCTGTTTCGACGCCAAACATGCCAATGCTGTATCGGACCAAAACGTTCAATTTTGGTCTCATCTGACCAGAGTACCTTCTTCCAGACATAATTTAAATGACGTTTGGCAAACTCCAAGCACTTGCATCTGTGTCTTGGGGTCAGAAAGGGCTTTCCTCTGGCAAACCTTCCAAAGAGCCTGTGGACGTAGCGTCGGATGGTGCTTTTTGAAACCTAGTGACCCCAAGACGCCACCAAGGCCTGCAATTCTTTCACAGTGATTCTTGGGGATTTTGTTGCTTCGCTCACCATCCTCCTCCCTATGCTGGGGGGCAAAATGCATTTGCGTCCACTACCTGTGAGGTTTTCAACTGTTCCATATCTTTTGCATTTTTGTATAATTTCCCTGACAATGCTCAGTGGTATTTTCAATCATTTGTGGATCTTCTTGTAGCCATTACCAGATTTACGAAGGTCCACGACATCTGTCTCTTTTGAACTGACAGTTATTTTGTTTCCTTCATGGTGTTGGATGACAAAGGGATATTGCATGCGTGTTACCTAATTTTTATACCCTAGTGAAACAGGAAGTGATGTAATAGCTCAATATAGTTCCTTAAGACTTTGATCACCTTAAATAAGTGGAATTTAATTCCTGGTTTAAATTTTGGTAGATGTTATTTACAATAATCTTTAAGGGTGCCATTAATTGTAAAACCTTGATTTGGAGGACATTGATTTAATTAAAAATCAAATATTTTGGTGGGTTCCATTGAAACATTAATAAAGTACAGTATTTCGAGTTTCTCTCTATATTTATATTGTTTATATTTTATTATGTATTGTTTGTGCATTGCCAGTCAGAGGTGCCAGTAATTTTGGAGCCCACTGTATAGACAGGTGTGTGCCTATTTCTGTTTTTTATAAAATGTACAACATTTTCTAAAAACCTGTTTTCACTTTGTCATTATGGGGGTTTTGTGTGTATAATTAATTCATTTAATCCATTTTAGAATACGGCTGTAATGTAACAAAATGTGGAAAAAGTCAAGGGGTCTGAATACTTTCCAAATGCACTGTATATTATATATCTATGTACCTCAAGTATGTAGTTGAACTGGGCCTTGAGCTCGAAGTAAGGTTTGGACTTAACGATGGCCCTCTTGAGAGATTTCTGCAGGGTCTGGACTCGAGCCTCTGCCGTCTGACAAGAGTGGGTGACACGCATGTGCTCCCGTTCGCTGCGTAGGCGCTCCTCCTCTGCCTCGTTCACCTTGCACACAACCATACAAAATGTTAAGACGGGAAAACACAACAATCAGTATCCTAACCCCCACCAACCTAACAAAATAAACTGCCTAACTAATTGAAAGCAATCCAATTAAAAATAGAGTTTAGGCATAGGAGAAAATAGCTACAGTACCCAGGGGGTGGGGAATGGTAAGGAAAATACTGATTCAATGTATTCCATATCAGCCACCTCAAATAGCCTATACATTGATCACGTTTGATGGAATGATATAGAATGCAACACATAACCTGGAATACTGCTTACACTGGTAGTTGCGGTTTCCCATGTTGCCTTGGAGGTAGCATAGTTGACCAATATCCTGCCAAACAAGGCTAACTGCCAAACTAATTTTAAACCAGTTTTAGTCATGGGGGAACATAGCTACTTGGCAGTGGGGTGGGGATTGTAAGGGAAATACTGATTAAATTAATACCATATCAACTCGCTCACATAACTGATGAACATATTTAGCATTTTATTTTGTATTGATGCAGTTATAGCGTTATCTGGGATTTCCCCTGTTACCTTGGAGGTAGCATGGTTGAGCATCTCCTGCCAGGTGGGGTCCAGCCTACGGTGCGTAAAAGTCATTTTCTCACGCACACATCTCCTTTTCCAAGATGCATGTTTACGTATTGGGCCACACCAGCAAATCGTGATCATAGCAAATCGAAGAGTTTTACATTTATGATAAGCGTTATGGAGTTATCCTAATCGGTTAAGTATTTATACGCAATTAGAAATATGGAAGATTCCCAATACATGCACTTTATTAAGCCAGTATTAAGCCTTCAGATCCTATGTCAATAAAGCAGGCTTACATAGTTTCTACAACATTGAGCCTCTATTTTCAGCGTTAGTAACACCAGAGATGTTCTTATAATACAGGATTTGGTACCCCTCTCCCTCCTCTTCTCCAGACATCTATTCCTGAGAGCACACGTCTCCTTCATATTTATATCCTGTTGAATAATTGAAGCAGGGGGATAAAATAACTCATCTCTTTTCCTGTCTCCTCCCAACTCTCTCTCTTTTTCTGCAAACCCCACATTCTCCTCTTCTTCTAAATCTGAAATTTAGTATCACATCTTCATCCTTAGGTAGTGTTGAAGTAGAGTATGAAGTAGAAGACATATTGCAAAATACAACATATTGGGTCTTAAAATGGCAAAGTCAAGATTCCTCTTATTTTATTGTTTATCTGTTTGATATTGCATACATGTAAATAACAACAGTGAACTGTACTATATAGCTGGGTGACATCACACTACTGCACCACTTTATGAATAAATAAAGAGGAAGACATCAAATGGACAATGATTGAAGGGTTGAAAGCATAGAAATACAATTGCTAGTCATTCTATTTCTATGGCTGAGAGAATGAGGGGAAGAGATGGATATATTGGAAGTATGTAAAGAGCGGGACAGAGACGGAGGTCGATTCAGGAATACAGCAGATAACCAGCATTAAATAAGATCCCTTTAAAATAACTATACAAAGACATTCAAATAAATCTGTACATTTCATTCTTTTCTCTATAAATGGTGTAATTATACACACTTACATTTAATCCATTGACTACATTTCTTGTACCCTCCACTTTGCCAAAGCAGTACACAGACAACATCCATCAAGTCCAGGCAAAACAGAGTTAGGATGACTCATAGATGATTCACATTTAAAATTAAACATATGGTCAAAAGCATGTCCTTCATGGGAGTATTTCTCAACTGTTGACCACAGTTTAATACTGTATACACAGATCTGAACAGTGTGTTGTTGTAGCCAGTGCTATGCTGTCTTTGTTTGCGTAGTACTGTGTCAAGGACAAGGCACATTTCAGTTTACGACCTAGGAGGCTCTAAAGAAACAATATATAGGGAAATTATTTTATTTAAAAAAATACAAAAACAAAGGATCTTAAAATTATTAAAATTGAAACAAGTAAAACATAATATTATGCCAGCGTAATATTTTATGAACAATTTATAAAAATGTTTAGTTAGACCTGAATACTAATACACATATAATAAAAGTCAAAATAAATAGTCTGGAGTGCTTTCTGTCATCAAGCAAGTTGTCAGAATGGAGTTTGTAACTCTCTAGTTTGTTTTGGGGTCCTATTGATTCGAACCCTGAAACCAGGTTTTCAGAATAAGTACAAAAAAACGAATTGTTCTTGCACTTTTTACAATACGCGTTTACATTTATGTACTAAAATAAACCATATCTACAGTATGAAACAAAAATGGAGCATACATGAATTCACACTTACTTTTTTGTTGCAAAAGAACATTGATTTTATCTTACACCAGAAATTCAGTTACTACCGTTTAGATTGAATAGGGCTCCCAGTTGTCATGTTTATTGTAGTCTCTTACTTTGATTGTTCCTTCATGCACTAGGACATATGTGTCTAAGGTTTCGTTATTGCCAGAATAAAGGAAGTAAAGCAGCTAATCTCAGAGGCATGTACAGTCTAGGAGTTTCAGTAGTGTTGTAATATGATGCAAAACCTGTCAGGCTCCTTATATTTTCAGGTCTTGTCAACGTACCTGTGCTTCGCTACTACTGAATATCATACCCCCCTGTTTAAAATGTGTTACTTTAGATACAGCAGATCTGATTTTCCTCATATTTTATATTTTGGTCTTTTGCCAGGATAATGAGCTAGCTCGACCGGACACTTATTTTCAATTGATAAACTATAAGCGATAAGGACAGCTCTCACAAGCTGAAGCTCCTGTGATGTTGCTTCAGGAACTGCTGTTGGCGCTGCATTTGCCCTTCCCTTCTTTCCCTTCCTCCCCCTCTCTCATTCTCTCCATCCTCCCCAGGCAGACTGCCCACATCGCTAAATTCTCCGAGGTGTTCGATGGAATCGCATTTCTCCAGGTCAGAAGCGATGGTCTGCAGACTGAAGACGGAAAGGGAATCTGACCCTGCTCTCTCTCCATGCGTCTCGGGCCTCTCTCCCCCACTCTCCCTGTATTTCTCCACCAGCCCAATTTTCTTATCCGCCACGCCGCTTCTGTTCACCCTATCAGTCTCCATTGCCCCTCCTCCACATGCCCCGCCCTCGACACCACACACCACACTGTCCGACTCCGCCCCAATAGGGGGACTCCGCCCACCACAGGCCATGGTTTGTCCACCATCGGTTTGGTCCCGCCCCCGCTGAGCATGGATGGCCTCGCTGATTTGCTCCAGGTTGTGCAAGGCGACAGAGTAGCGGTTTTTCACTTTGGTCACATGCTCCTCCAGCTGCATCACTTTGGTTTTGTGCTCCTGAAGTTACAGAAAACCCAATATGATGGAGAGAAAAGACAGAGCAACATACAATATTTCTTCCTACTTGGTTTGAGGCCAAAGAGGAAACAATAACCAACAGGAGCGATCACGGACGGACATGACAGCTCTGTATCAACCATTTCCCTGCTTTTCTTACAATAACAGCTTGAAATTACATATATATTAACTGCAATATATATTAAATATCACAGGTGGTTGGTGGCACCTTGATTGGGGAGGATGGGCTAGTGGTAGTGCCTGGAGTGGAAACAGGTGGAATGGTATCAAATATACCAAGCACATGGTCTCCATGTGTTTGATGCCATTCCATTTCCTCCGTTCCAGACATAATTATGAGCTGTCCTCCCCTCAGCAGCCTCCACTGTTATACATCATATACAGTGCATTCGGAAAGTATTCGGACCCCTTGACTTTTTCCACATTTTGTTTTGTTACTGCCTTATTCTAAAATGGATAAAATATATTTCCCCCCCCTCATCAATCTACACACAAGTATTCAGACCCTTTACTCAGTACTTTGAAGCACTTTTGGCAGCATTTACAGCCTTGAGTCTTCTTGGGTATGACGCTACAAGCTTGGCACACCTGTATTTGGGGAGTTTCTCCCATTCTTTTCTGCAGATCCTCTCAAGCTCGGTCAGGTTGGATGGGGAGTGTCAATGCACAGCTATTTTCAGGTCTCTACATAGATGTTCAATTGGGTTCAAGTCCCGGCTCTGGCTGGGCCACTCAAGGACATGCAGAGACTTGTCCCGAAGCCACTCCTGCGTTGTCTTGGCTGTGTGCTTAGGGTCATTGTCCTGTCGGAAGGAGAACCTTCGCCCCAGTCGGAGGTCCTGAGCGCTCTGGAGTAGGTTTTCATCAAGGATCTCTCTGTACTTGGCTCTGTTCCTCTTACTCTTGATCCTGACTAGTTTCCCAGTCCCTGCAACTGAAAAACATCCCCACAGCATGATGCTGCTACCACCATGCTTAAAACGTAGGGATTGTGCCAGGTTTCCTCCAGACCTGACGCTTGGCATTCAAGCCAAAGAGTTCAATCTTGGTTGCATCAGACCAGACAATCTAGTTTCTCATGGAACGAGAGTCCTTTAGGTAACCTTTGGCAAACTCCAAGTTTGCTGTCAAGTGACTTTTACTGAGGAGTGGGTTCCGTCTGGCCACTCTACCATAAAGGCCTGATTGGTGGAGTGCTGCAGAGATGGTTGTCCTTGTGGAAGGTTATCCCATCTCCACAGAGGAACTCTGGAGCTCTGTCAGAGTGACCATAAGGTTCTTGGTCACCTCCCTGACCAAGGCCCTTCTCCACCGATTGCTCAGTTTGGCCGGGCAGCCAGCTCTAGGAAGAGTCTTGGTGGTTCCAAACTTCTTCCATTTAAGAATGATGGAGGCCACTATGTTCTTGGGGACCTTCAATGCTGCAGACATTTTTTGTTACCCTTCCCCAGATCTGTGCCTCGACACAATCCTTTCTCAGAGCTCTATGGACAATTCCTTTGACCTCACGGCTTGGTTTTTGCTCAGACATGCACTGTCAACTGCTGGGATTTTGGGCTCCAAAATTACTGGCACGCCTGACTGGCAATGCACAAACAATACTTTAAAATAATTAGATATAATCTCAAAATACCAACTTAAGAAATACTGTACTTTATTTTATTTATTTTTTTAATTTTACCCCCCTTTTCATGGTATCCAATTGTTAGTAGCTACGATCTTGTCTCATCGCTACAACTCCCGTACGGGCTCGGGAGAGACAAAGGCTGAAAGTTATGCGCGCATCCAAACCGGCCAAACCCTCCCTAGCCCGGACGACGCTATGACAATTGTGCGTCGCCCCACGGATCTCCTGGTCGCATCCGGTTACGACAGAGCCTGGGCGCGAACCCAGAGTCTCTGGTGGCACAGCTGGCGCTGCAGTACTGCGCCCTTAACCACTGTGCCACCTGGGAGGCCATACTGTACTTTATTAATGTTTCAATGGAACCAACCAAAATCATACAATTATTTAATACTCCTCATTTAGTACTTAGTGCAACATACCTCTGGCAAGGATAACAGCATGGAGTCAATTTGTAATGTTTGACAAGGTTAAGGAACACATTTGGAGGGATTTTGGACCATTCCTCTATGCAGATCCTTTCAAGATCCTTCACATTCTTGGGTTTGAGCTTATCAACTGCCTTCTTCAACTCAGCCCACAGGTTTTTGATTGGATTGTGGTCCGGCGACAGATGGCCATGGCAGAACATTGATTTTGTAGTCACAGAACCATTTCTGTGGATCTTGAGGTATGTTTTGGGTCATTGTCTTGTTGGAAAGTCCACCTACTGCCTTCTGGCAGAGGCAACTTGGTGGAATTCATTATGCCATTAAGCTTAACCAGTGCCCCTGGACCTCTGGAATTAAAACAGCCCCAAAACATCACTGACCCACCACCATATTTCACTGTGGGTATGAGTTGCCTCTCCTTGTATGCATCTCTGTTTCGACGCCAAACATGCCAATGCTGTATCGGACCAAAACGTTCAATTTTGGTCTCATCTGACCAGAGTACCTTCTTCCAGACATAATTTAAATGACGTTTGGCAAACTCCAAGCACTTGCATCTGTGTCTTGGGGTCAGAAAGGGCTTTCCTCTGGCAAACCTTCCAAAGAGCCTGTGGACGTAGCGTCGGATGGTGCTTTTTGAAACCTAGTGACCCCAAGACGCCACCAAGGCCTGCAATTCTTTCACAGTGATTCTTGGGGATTTTGTTGCTTCGCTCACCATCCTCCTCCCTATGCTGGGGGGCAAAATGCATTTGCGTCCACTACCTGTGAGGTTTTCAACTGTTCCATATCTTTTGCATTTTTGTATAATTTCCCTGACAATGCTCAGTGGTATTTTCAATCATTTGTGGATCTTCTTGTAGCCATTACCAGATTTACGAAGGTCCACGACATCTGTCTCTTTTGAACTGACAGTTATTTTGTTTCCTTCATGGTGTTGGATGACAAAGGGATATTGCATGCGTGTTACCTAATTTTTATACCCTAGTGAAACAGGAAGTGATGTAATAGCTCAATATAGTTCCTTAAGACTTTGATCACCTTAAATAAGTGGAATTTAATTCCTGGTTTAAATTTTGGTAGATGTTATTTACAATAATCTTTAAGGGTGCCATTAATTGTAAAACCTTGATTTGGAGGACATTGATTTAATTAAAAATCAAATATTTTGGTGGGTTCCATTGAAACATTAATAAAGTACAGTATTTCGAGTTTCTCTCTATATTTATATTGTTTATATTTTATTATGTATTGTTTGTGCATTGCCAGTCAGAGGTGCCAGTAATTTTGGAGCCCACTGTATAGACAGGTGTGTGCCTATTTCTGTTTTTTATAAAATGTACAACATTTTCTAAAAACCTGTTTTCACTTTGTCATTATGGGGGTTTTGTGTGTATAATTAATTCATTTAATCCATTTTAGAATACGGCTGTAATGTAACAAAATGTGGAAAAAGTCAAGGGGTCTGAATACTTTCCAAATGCACTGTATATTATATATCTATGTACCTCAAGTATGTAGTTGAACTGGGCCTTGAGCTCGAAGTAAGGTTTGGACTTAACGATGGCCCTCTTGAGAGATTTCTGCAGGGTCTGGACTCGAGCCTCTGCCGTCTGACAAGAGTGGGTGACACGCATGTGCTCCCGTTCGCTGCGTAGGCGCTCCTCCTCTGCCTCGTTCACCTTGCACACAACCATACAAAATGTTAAGACGGGAAAACACAACAATCAGTATCCTAACCCCCACCAACCTAACAAAATAAACTGCCTAACTAATTGAAAGCAATCCAATTAAAAATAGAGTTTAGGCATAGGAGAAAATAGCTACAGTACCCAGGGGGTGGGGAATGGTAAGGAAAATACTGATTCAATGTATTCCATATCAGCCACCTCAAATAGCCTATACATTGATCACGTTTGATGGAATGATATAGAATGCAACACATAACCTGGAATACTGCTTACACTGGTAGTTGCGGTTTCCCATGTTGCCTTGGAGGTAGCATAGTTGACCAATATCCTGCCAAACAAGGCTAACTGCCAAACTAATTTTAAACCAGTTTTAGTCATGGGGGAACATAGCTACTTGGCAGTGGGGTGGGGATTGTAAGGGAAATACTGATTAAATTAATACCATATCAACTCGCTCACATAACTGATGAACATATTTAGCATTTTATTTTGTATTGATGCAGTTATAGCGTTATCTGGGATTTCCCCTGTTACCTTGGAGGTAGCATGGTTGAGCATCTCCTGCCAGGTGGGGTCCAGGGTGTTCCTGCCATCGGCCATGAGGCCCTGCTCTGCCACGTACACCATCTCCCTGGCAGCCGTGTGCATGGAGACGGCCCGCTCATAGCTCAGCGCCGCCTTCTGGGTCTCCTGTTGAGCCTGTGAGAGGGACAGCCAATCAGATACTGAGAAAACAGTGCATGCAGTTGCACAGCAACCAACCACGTGGGACAAACAATCAAACTGTTGTTGAGATTTGAGAAAAGTGGGACAAGCAGGTGAATGGCAAATACTGCACAGAGTCCCATATTTTGATTCAGTGATAAAGAACTCTTTAAATTTGTTGTTGCAAATACCACAGTGCATGTACAACAGTACCTCCTTGGCAAGTCGACGAGCCTCATAGTAGGGCCTGGCCTTCTCGATGCAGGTACCAAGCTGGGAGCTGTGGGCGTTCAGTTTTCTGGCTGAGTCTGTGAGGATCTTCCTATAACCCGATCTGGCATCCTACACATATACAAAAGGAATTCCTAATCAGATTTCATTGTAATGGGCATTTCTGATAATTTAAAGCATATTTTCCAGATTAACAATGGGTTTACAGCATATTATGGGAATTGAAAATGAACTGACGATTGATTATTTGGAAAAAAACTGATCAGTACGGAAAGGGGCGAAGTCTGGGGCCAGATTTATCATGGGAGAAGTGATGATATCCACTTACATCCAAGTGCAGTTCTAGTTGGTTGATTTTTACACTGGCCTCGTTGAGGTGTTCCAACTCCTCCTGGAAACAGAAAATATATGAGGGAGCACAGAAGGAAGCAGATACTTTGATTAGTTGGTTTGTAACAACACAATCAGTTAATATCATACATGCAACTAATTTTGTAAAACGTTGGCGACGTCTCATAGACCAGGAAATCCCATTGAGATTAAAATGTATTATAAAAGGTTTCGGTCAATTTTTCGCCACCTGAATTCTGGGATCCAATTCCTCTTCATATGGGCTGTGTAGTTCACCTTCGTTCTTCTCTTTCTCTGTACACTCTTCTCCCTCGCAGGTGTCTTTCTCTTTTAGCACCGTTTCAGCTGTATCTCCATTAATTTCCTTGTCATTTGGTTCCCCGCCCTTCACCTCAGCATCCGCACCAGGCGTCTCTTCCCTCAATTCGCCCACTTCGGGGTCTCCGGAGCCGGCTGGGCTCACACGCAAATCACCTGGCTCCATTCCAGGCCCAGTTAGCAAGCTAACGTTAGCTAGCCAAATAACGGTAAAGTTGCTTCTCTTTTTAGCCAACTAGCTATGTGTTCTAGCCAGTTACTAACTGCGTTTTGTATGTGTGAGAATTTGATTAGGACCATAGGGGAAAACTAGTTTGAGAGACAGCAAAACCAGACTATCATTCAATCCCGCTCGTTTAGCCACAACACAGGAGACTAACGACGTGACGATACTACCAGTACAGTAGCTAGCTCTATAAAGCTACCTTACGTTGCATGAAAATAAAACATTATTTAAAATAAATTGACTGCAAATAATGGACATTGAAATGAAATCTAATTGACAACAAATAATGTTTTTTCATCACCAGTAGTCTCTCCATCTCTCCCTCCACTGTTTGCTTGCTAGCTAACCTCGGCTCTGTTCTTAGCTAGCAAAACAAAAGGTAAATAGAGAACGCTTCCCTCGTCCTTTGGTTTGAACTCTTATTGGTTCCGTAGCCATGCCTCATCTTAGGTTTGAACTCATAAAGGTTCCGTAGCCAGACTTGCTTTTAGAAGTCTCCAACCTGCCCAGGCAGTCTGTTAACATTTTGTTTGTAAGTCAATTTCTATCGTAATAACAAATTAAGTAATTCATTCATTTTAAATGGTAAACCATTAGACATATGTACGGGATACACATTCCCCATCCAACGAAATGCTTACCTGCAGGTTCCTTCTCGACAATGCACAATAAGAAATAATACGACCATAAAGTAAATGGCTAAGTAGAATATAATTAACATTTTAACACAAGTATAATACAGGAAGGCACAATTTATAGTAAAATATTTACGTGTTTTGGGGGAAGGGTGGGGCAATTGTTTAAATTGTTCAGTATTTAGTTGCCTAATGTGAGGTGGAGATCATTCATTTGAAAAATATATACACCGAGTATACCGAACACTTTCCTAATATTGAGTTGCACCCCTCCTTCCCACAGTTGTGTCAAGTTGGCTGGATGTCCTTTGGGTGGTGGACCATTCATGATACACACAGGAAACTGTTGAGCATGAAAAAGCCAGCAGCGTTGCAGTTCTTTACACAAACCGGTGTACCTGCCACCATACCCCGTTCAAAGGCACTTAACATTTGTCTTGCCCATTCACAAGCTGAATGGGATTATAGCTTTCACCTGGATTCAAATAAAAATGTATTGGTCACATACACATATTTAGCAGATGTTATTGCGGATGTACCGAAATGGTCAGTCGGTCATGGAAAAAGCAGGTGTCCTTAATGTGTATATACAGTATATTAATATGGCAAAGAAACAGCAAACATCAGAGGTGATTGGTAGAATTGAATTCCCAAAATTACATAACATACAGCATTTGTGATGTGTGTCTTGCATTTAAATAAATACATACTTCAGTAGCCATCTCTTTGGGAAAAACATTAAGCACTATAATAACCAGGTTAAAATAGTCAAAACATGACAACAAAAAAAACAGTTCTCCAAAAGATGAACTAAATATTGTGAAGCAATTATACTTTAGGACAAATCACAAGTTGACCACCACCATTATTGAACACATCACAGATATATTTTTCATCTGACAAATTAGTAACAGATAGGCTCCCAGAAATTGCATACAAGATTGAGAATAATCAAAGTGGATGCTGCATTGAATTTCATGTGCATGATGAGAGTATATAAAAAAAAGAAATCTCTGAAAATAATGACATATCTCTACCTACCCTACTATCCCAACCCCACATTGCAAAAATATATTAATTTGAGTGTATGAAAAAACCTGAGAAGTATGGGGAGAAAATTAAACATCGGAAATGGAAGACAAAAGATAGGCATCTGTCATAACGGTCTCACTATAGCTTAAAGCCAAAGATCCACATCTGGCATTCATTGGTCTCACTTCTGTTGCCATAGTACTAGATGTAACGTACAGAGCCCTTTCCTCTTCAGTCCTTTGTGTTTGTCATCAACTCCAGGTTGGGTCATATTTGCTCCATCCCGGAGGGGGTGCCAGAAAGATTCTCCTTCCCCTTGACAGGAAACTGACTACTCCCCGATACCCTGTCCGTGGGACCCCTGACTTCAAGTCCTCCATCACACCCAGGTTTTTGGCCAACACTTTGAAACCATCTTTACTTGAGTAGTGCAGACAAAATGGACCCGCTCCTTTTAACTGTCCCCGTTGGACCTCTTCATATTTGACCAAATGCGCACTGTAAACCTGCTTCTCAAAGATCTCCTTGTATTTCTCCTCCTTCAAGTAAGCCAGATCCAGCTTGGTAAAAGGCACAAATTCACTATTCAGTTTAATGTAGCGTAGGTATTTGTCATAAAATTGGCCTAGGCTCACACCTTTCCGCCCAAAGGTTAAAGTTCGGGATATTTCGGGTCGAATACAGGCTCGATCTCTGCGCTGATCTGGCTGACGCATCCAGTCGTCCCAGAATGCACCAGGCCACTTGGGCTCCAGCTCTACCCAGAGTTCCTTGAGCATCATCCAACCCAGCCCAGGGAAGAAGTCTGTCCTGTACAGGAGGTCTGCTTTACCAGGGTCGACGTAGCCGTCTCGGCCATTGTCATTCCAGGCAGACACACACCACAGAGACCGGTCAGATTTCAGGATTGGGTGAAGGGATCTGAAGTACTCAAAGAAGTCTGGTGCCACCTAGTGAGAGAATGAAAAACAATGTTTTTTTGTTGTTCAACTGGCAACTAGAGGATGTAAACAATGATGAGCATAAAACAAGTGGATTTAACATTTCACTTTATCACATTCAGTACATATTTCATGTCAGAGTAGAGAAAGTTATTACCTCCAAATCATCTTCCACAATAACAACAGAGGAATGTGAAAGAGAGTTGAACACCTGGTTGAGAGCCCAGCGATAGTGCCTAGAGATTTTGTAGTAGCCCTGGAACTTCTTGTGTTCTGGTCTCACGGCAATATCTGACAGGTCTGGTTGTTTCAGGTGAGTTACCTGACTGCCATAAGAACCAATCACCTGTGCAGTCTCTGCATGCCCACAGTCCTGGCTGACTATAATTGGGTAGAGTTCAGCTGAGGGGCGGTACTCTAGGAGTTTGTCCAGGCAGCGTTTGACAGTAACCCTGTTACAGGCTATAACTAAGATGGGAATGACCACTTGAGGGGGGCCAATTCTGCTGGCACCATTCTCATTGGGTTGTTCCCATAGTGACCGATGACCCTGTATCTGAAGCAGGATTTTTCTCTGCATTTCAAGCTCTGCCTCAAAGGCTTCTGCCATGTGGATCACATCCCCAGCCAAATCAGCCCCTCCTCGTCCTCCATCCATCTCCCTCTCCTCTCGACCAGACAGGGGTCGGCCCCACAGATAGAGGACCACGATGGCATTCCAGGCGACAAAGAGAAAAACACCAAAGAGAATAGCAGAACCTCTCTTACGGAGCATGGCCCAAACAACTTAGGAGGGAAAGGAAGTTTGTAAGACTGGGTTTGTAAAAAACAAGTTGCGCCAAAGGAATGCAGAACGCAAAAAGGACATGTGGAGAGGTCACTTAGTTAGTTTAAATATTCTTGTAGTAAAGTAATGAACACATAAGCAAGTAAATAGAATGAGATAAAGCCGGAGTCAAAAAAAGACAAGGAAGATGTATAAGGTATGAGGGAAAAATTGAGGGAGAGCTGGATTCATCTTGGACAGGAGGTGGGTGAGCGAGCTGGTTAGGGGATGAAAGTGCTGTTCTTCAGTTCATACCTTCCATGTCAATCTGAAATGATGGATATAGATAAAGCACAGGGTTCAAGAGCTAGTCATTTAACAAAGTCACTGTCACTTACATTAATCGAGTATAAAACTATGAACTATAGGCCCACTGTAGATAGTTGGAGGGAAAGCCACATTAGGAAGGTGATATTCTTAGGCTAATTGATTTTTTTTTCACCTGTAGCTAGCTCTCGTCACGCACCCCCGGAATGCGAGACTTACTTTATTTTCTGAGTAATCCATCCATTGTTTAAGAACTATATTGGACCTAGGTAATCTTTCGACCGAATTGCTTGGAAGCTAATGTTAGACAGAACATTTCGTTCCCAGAAATTAGCACTTACCTCCAGCTTCTTAACGTAGAACACATTCGGTCTCTGTAGCCATTTCTTCCTTCGTTTCACTAACCTCTTCGATGACAGTATGCAGGATCAATAAGCAAGTGAAGGGGAAATAATGTATCGATGTCACACTTTAATTTTGATTGTGTTTGTTATCAAATCAACTTAATTTCTTGCCATATGTTTTCACAAGACTGCAGACTTCCGGATAGCACATTTTTACCGGAAGCCCCGCCTTAACCGTCACCTTGAGAATTTATCCAACTGTACCAAATAGGGCTGACCGAATACAGTATAATTCATAATCAAACTGTATCACACTGTGTACTAGTCTTAAGCCTATTTTAGATACATATATTTTGGAGCAAGGTTTTATCCTGTTCTTAATGTTAATTTATTTTCCCCAAAATATTTATAGTCCAGATATTTTCATAATTCATGAGTGTCTTACATGGTAAAAAAAAATAATCCTTTATTTTTACAGGAGTTTTTCGTGTTTACAAATGCAAAAATATTCCATTCAGCACAAGGGCTGTAGGCCTTTATTGGTCATAGGCCTACTTACCATTGCAGTAACTAATGGAAACAACATGCAATCAATTATCATACATTTCAGGATCTTCTAAACGTGCATAGGCTATCACATTCTAGATAACAAAATATACCATTATTCTTGGTTATTCATCAAAAAGGCAAAATGTGGCTTCAGGCCAATAAAGATACATATAATGTTACTATACAATCACAGTTGACACCTGTCTAGAATCAAAAGAAGAAAGTTGTCACTGGACTTAGATCTCATTCTTGTAAGGCAACCTGGCATAGTTATGCAACAGGATAGGCTTATATAGTCTATCACACACCCATTTGTTTGCACCTTTAGTCATGTAATAATAGACTCCTAACTCCTTTGTGTCCGTGACAATACATGGAACATTTTGTATTTCATAAGGTGTGAAATTATACACTGAGTGTACAAAACATTAGGAAAACCTGGTCTTTCCATGACATAGACTGACCAAGTGAATACAGGTCAAATCTAGGATCCCTTATTGATGTCACTTGTTAAATCCACTTCAATCAGTGTAGATGAAGGGGAGGAGACCGGTTAAACAAGGATGTTTAAGCCTTGAGACAATTCAGACATGGATTGTGTGCCATTCAGAGGGTGAATGGGCAAGACAAAAGATTTAAGTGCCTTTGAACTGGGTATGGTAGTAGGTGCCAGGCACACCGGTTTGAGTGTGTCAAGAACTGCAATGCTGCTGGGTTTTTCACGCTCAACAGTTTCCCGTGTGTATCGTGTGTAGTCAAGAATGGTCCACCACCCAAAGGACAACCAGCCAACTGTGCGAATCATTGGAGTCAACATGGACCAGCATCCATGTGGAACACTTTTGACACCTTGTAGTCCATGCCCTGACTAATTGAGGCTGTTCTGAGGGCAAAAGGGGTTGCAACTCAACCTTCCTAATATTTTGTACACTCAGTGTACATGCACTGCAACCTGAGGATCAATAAAAGACTACAAACAATTTAGAGCATCAGGTTAAATCAAAAGAGGGTTAGATTGATTTGATGGAGTTCATAGCATAATTATTTCCTGAACAATATTGAAAAAAATCTATCAGATTTTTTGTTAATTTCTAATAATCATCAGAGCTAACAGAGATCTTTGGCTTTCATACAGCAAAGCGATTGTCAAAACAACTGAGTGACTTATCAACTGATAAGAAAACATGTCATCGTGCTGCGTGTCTCAAAGTCAGGTGCTCACAGTTCATCGCCTTTCTGGAAGTCCCATACAAAGGACTTTGAAAATATTAAAACAGCAGGTACACTACAGTGTGTTTTCATATTGGACATTCCACCCTGGGGCCTGGAAGAGTCGCCTATGCATGTTTGTGTGTGTGTGTGTGTGTGTGTGTGTGTGTATGTGTGTGCACTGCCCTCTGAGGTCCATTGTTCAGGAGATTGGTGTCAATCAAAGGCTGTTAATCAAATGGACTTCCACTTTGTCCATTCAATGATTCACCCTGCAAAACCAAACAAAAATAGGCTACATTGTGAAGCCTATTGTTTTGGACATATTTGTCATTTCATTGGGGTATGGTTTTCATTGGGTATAGCACACCACTTTTCATTGGTTCAGGCACAGTAAACTATGGCAGAGGCATAATTATGAAATCTCAATGTTCTTCACTCACCTGTTGAGCAATACTTTTGACAGAGGTGCTTTTTCCTCTGATCGTGGTCTGTCCTTCCATGGCAGCTTCACCTACATCATTTGGCCTGGACCTGCAGAACACTCCCAGTTTCACATGCATTATTTCAGACACAAACACGGTGAAAAATATGCATCTGTTCTTCAGAGTAGACCAACCATTTAGGATAAAAGCAGGGATCATATTTTCCGCTATTTCCTTATTGTGCCAAGTTATGGACACATTCAAAACGGCAGGGGAGGTTTCTAGGATTTTGACCCAATTTTTTTTCTCATAGTTCCTACGAGTAATGTCATTTTAAAATTCTTTCACATTGGGTAATTTTTTATTTTGGGCATTTGGCATATTCAAGGAGCACGGGACCCCTGGCGCACAAATTCTTGGCTCCGAAATCTTTGCTTGACAATTCTAATTTACCGACTCATAATCTCTCGTCTTGGTGTTCGACTCAGGTTTATATTCCAAGAACACTCAATTTCCAAACTCAAGTCGTTGTTCTTGAAAAAAGGACTTCCATATTGAGGGAGTTCGTTTTGGCCGCACGGAGTCGCATACCGCTCCGCAAGCCAATCCGAGGTTGTATCCCGAGGTGGCAAGCCGCTTCTTGTTTGCTTGATTCCTGGCTAGGATATTCCCACGACACCGTAGAACAGCGGACAAGGCAGAAGCAGAAGGGATAGAAGCCATCGTTGCCGATATTCTAGTGGTGACTGTCAATGTTAATTCTATTCAGTCACACATCTACCATTAATTTATGCAAGCACTGTAATTCAAGAGGAAAACATATCCATGTTTGACGACATAGTTATTTAACCCGAACACACGGTTAGGCCGATATCCAGTTTGCGCCACGGGTCTTTCTGGACCGGGGTCTGGTTCACCCAAGCAGAAGCTCCGGCCGGGCCGGGGTCGTGAGTATACTTTGTCAACGAGGGTGGTTCAATGTCCATAGGCTATAAACTTTTTTTGCGAGGAATGGCGAACGAGGTTTGGTCCCTGCACAAAGTTGAAATAGATTGCATAAAACGGGTTTAAATTGATTAGAATAGAATGGCCTATGGACAATTTATATAAAGTCACAATTTACAACACCTATAGCATTCTCTCTGGCTTACATAATGTCAAAGATTTGAAAATACATTAATAAGGATTGTTGTGTTATCTTTCTGGGAAGATGTAAACACAGCTAATCTGAAATAGTTGGCCCTATTGTATGTCCCTCCTATAAACACACACACACACACACACACACACACACACACACACACACACACACACACACACACACACACACAGAGAGAGGGAGACATCAATGCTATGTAATTACAATGTACCTGCCTACAGTATGTGCATAGAGTTACTTGCTTTAGCATCACTAAATATAACTATAAAGTGGGAACCTTATAATGAATATGTTTACCGTAATAATGACTTACCATGATGAATTTACCATAAGAACATAAAATTAACTATAGGTTGGACTGGTGAACAGTGGTTGAAATAGACTTATGTCAATGCCAACATCTGCTTGTAAAGAAGGCAAAGACATACTAGCATAGCCAGATTAGGTCAAGTGATGGTCCAAGCATCAGTAAAGTTTTTCGTTGTTTCAAAATGAGTCTTGTTTCTGCCCTCACCACAATATTCACTTTTAGGTAACCATACAAATTGGATATTTTAATGATTAAGAGCATATTCCTTAAACAATTAATAAAACGCTTGCATGTTTTACAACATATGCGCTTAATCATGCTGTCAAATGTCACCGCCTACTTTCCATTTTGAATGACTTGCATGCAAGGTGCACGGTAAGAGGCTTGTCTGTCACACTGACAACCATAGAAATGAAAACATAGCTACTACAACTAGAACTAGTCATGAGTGACACTGTTTCACTGATACATACACTGAGTATACCAAACATTAGGAACACCTTCCTAATATCCCCTTTTGCCCTCAAAACAGCCTAAATTCGTCAGGGCATGGACTCTACAAGGTGTTGAAAGTGTTCCACAGGGATGCTGGCCCATGTTGACACCAATGCTTCCCAAAGTTGTGTCAAGTTGGCTGGATGTCCTTTGGGTGGTGGACCATTCTTGATACACACAGGAAACTGTTGAGTGTGAAAAACCCAGCAGCATTGGCGTTCTTGACACAAACTGGTGCGCCTGGCACCTACTACCATACCCAGTTCAAAGGCACTTACATCTTTTGTCTTGCCCATTCACCCTCTGAATGGCACACATACACAATACATGTCTCAATTGTCTCAAGGCTTAAAAATCCTTCTTTAACCGGTCTCCTCCACTTATCGAAACTGATTGAAGTGGATTTAACAAGTGACATCAATAAAGGATCATAGATTTCACCTCTATTCACCTAGTCAGTCTATGTCATTGAAAGAGCGGGTGTTTTTAATGTTTTGTATACTCATAGCTTTCAGTAAAATGTTAAAACAGTACACACACACACACACACACACACACACGCTGAACCTGTCAGGAAATAGTATATTCAAGAAAAGAAAAGAAAACTAAAAGAAAATGATTCTCTAATGGGACTAAAAGAGGAAGGTGCGACCAAGGTGCACATGTCATGGAACGTTACGCCAGACAAAGATCTTATCAGAAATCAAATCAGCACATTTGGTTTTACTGTAAGGCAACGGCATGTAACATGGCACTGGGCCTATTGGAAATGTAATCGTTTTTTTCAGGGTGGTAGGATACCTCTGCTATGGCAAGAGAGACCTATTCCATTGTTATTTTTTATCTTTTTTTATATATTATTCTTTTTTGAACTCCATATGTATATTCATATTTTGTACGTAAACATACATTAGTTAGACATCAAAGAATGTAAAACAAAATCATGAGCGGAACATATTTACTTTGCGATGTAAAGAATAAGATAATGCTCAGTGTAATCAAATAATTCTCCATGGCAGACTTCAGTGCAATTACATAATACACAACTTTTTAATGAATTACATTTCCCCAGACAACATCCATTGTCCACTCTCACTTCACTGCAATAGCTGTCCCGTTCACATTTGGGTAAATGTTCCTTGTTCATGATGTGTATACTGCAGGAAGGAAGACAAAATGGTAGATAAAAAAATAACTCTTGATACACTTTTCCCATTAGTAGTTGTTGTGTATCAGTCCTTCATAAACAACATGGTCCTTGTTATGTATTGACCCCAGTTGAGTGTTCTCTAGTGCTTTCAGGGTCACCTTTCTTTTCAGTTCTTTCACATTTTCCTCGTAACTGAGTATTAGTAAAGAAAATGAAATGGCAGATACTAGGGTCACTGACAATCTTTGTCCTCTCAAAACATCAGAGTGATTATCTCCTCTGGTCTTACTTCCATTCATCCCACCACCATCCCCTCTTTTCCTTAGGGTATTTGACCCCCTGGTTAACCGGCCTGTGGTTGGCTGGAATTCCCCTGCTGCGGTTTGCTGCCGTTGTGGAGGACCACATTGGGCATGACCATGAAGGCCAGGATGCCCATCAGCATCAGCGCCACGGCGATGGTGATGATGGACGCCATCACGGTGTAGTAGCACTGGTCCGAGCGGAACATCCTGCGCAGGCGACCTCTGACCCTGCTAGGGGGGCGACCCACATCCACGACAGTGGCGAGGCCCTGGTCCATGGTGCCCAGCTGGAGGTCGCTGGAGGCCTGTCGGTCCTGCTTCTTGAGAGTGGGCAGGGTGAGGCTGGACTTGGCCAGGCTAGTAGTACCAGGAGGGGGCTTCTTGAGGACCAGCTTGCCCTTGCTGCGCTTGAAGCGCACGGACAGCGCCCTCTGCATCTCTGGAGGGAGTTTGCGGAAGATGTCCTGGTTGTTGCCCAGCTGGGGCAGGTTGCGGCCATGGGGCAGCTTGGTGAGCTCTCGACACACAGGGCAGGAAAGAGACTTGAGCTCTAAGGAGGTCACGTTGATCCGGGCCAGGCACTCCAGACAGAAGGTGTGCCCGCAGGAGAGCAGCTTGGGGGTTTTAAAGACGTTGTTGTATTCGCAGAAGCAAACCACGCACTCAGTGTCCTCCATGTCATTTTCCTGGGGGTCAGACTCCTTTCGGTTGCTGTCATCTCCATCCCTGTCTTGCCTCCTGTTCTCCTCGCTTCTACCACGCTCTCTCCTCGAACCTTTGTCTCTCTTTCGCTCCCTCCTTCTCCCAGATTCCCCTCCTCTCTCTGAGTCAGTGCTCATGGACCTACGCACCTTGGTGGATTTCTCCTTTTTCTCCTTCTTGATGCTATCTTTGCTGTCAGGTTTGGGTTTGACGTTGGGCGGCTGTTTGGCCCCGCAGCCTCCATCGGCACCCTGTCTTTCCCTGTCATCACTCATGGTGGACAGAGATATGCAGAGGTGCTCTGGTAGACGTAGCTGTGATGGCTTGAGTCAGATGGAGAGTGACAGGAAGTTCTGGTTTTTCACGTCTCTCCAGAGGAGCTGTGAGGGAATGTGAGATAAGGCAATTGGTTTGTCACAGAGCTAATTTAGTTCAGGCAACATAAAGACCACATTCCATTTCTAGCAAGGACGCAACAAAAAGGTCCTCTTGTATAGCTCAAATAGGTAAAGACAGGGAAATATAGTTTAGTCTATGAATATACTGTAACTCATTACTTGCCATACAATCTATTGACTAGAAGTCAATTTACACAAGCCAATGCTATTTTTGAGTTGTCATGCTGGGTTCCATGTCCTCTGCTCGTTTGTGGATATGGATGAGCCATTGACAAACAAGACAGCCAATGGTCTGTACGACTGTGTCAAATGTAAATTACATTTGAACTTATGGACCAGGAACATATTCAAACAGTCTTGGTGTTCTGAACGGTAGAGCTGAAAATGCTGAGCTACTGAAATGCTAAATTCACATACTTTAACACATATCTAGTAGAGGAAGTCACTATGGGATTTTGTATCAGTTACTCAACAAAAGTTGCAACAGTCATGAACAACATTGCAAACTATTAGCAAATAGTGATAAGCAAGAGTATGGGAGAGTGTGGTACATTGAGTTCTCACAATGACAAGTTCATCATGATCATGAACACGTACCTGTCCGTCAGAGACGTTCCTTCATAGAGTACTTTCCCAGTGGAGAAAATCCCATTCAGTGAGTCCCTTGCATCTCCATTGAGACAATAACATGCCAAGTGGACCTTATTCCTCCAGTTTTCCCCCTCGTCTCTTAGCTGTCTCTTCTTTCCCTTCTCTCTCGATCTGTAAATCTGTGTACGGTATTTCCTCTTTATATTCCTCCCTCATCCCTCCCTTTTCCATCTGCGACCTCTCACTCCCTCTCGTCTGACCAGTCGTACCAGTTTATTTGGCATTTAAACCACTGCCTCAAGTTTGTGTGCATCTCTGGAATGTGAGGGTAAAATCAATACTGTTATCGCATGATGTTTTTGTATCTCATTGTGTGTATTTGTACATAGTTTCTGGAACCTGTAGAACTGTAATGTGGGTAGTCTGGGTACCGCTGCCAGACAGTGTTTTCTATGTCTGTGTGTGTAAACATTTGAAGTTTTCACGACACGTCAATCTTTGCATAAACTGTATTAACATGTCCTTAATGCTTATTTATCTCCAATGGCCACTACAAGTTGTTTATCATCTTACTTTAAATCCCACATTCCAAATGAGCGTTTTGACATTCTACAGACTACAATGTGGAATGTGTTCGTTTCCTTGTCTGCTGTGGGGTCAGGGAAGTGTTCGGCTGCATGGAAAACTCCACTCGACTTGAAGCAGTGCACCTAACTGTCCACTGCACTGCAGCTCATGTCATGATGCGTACTTGTCATACCTAAAGTGTTTTTGTGGCATCAGACTAAAGCTTCACATGCAGGTTTACCATAATGACAAGACAAACAGGATCCACCCAAAAGCACTCAAGGCTATCTGCAATGGTTCAGCGACACCATTATGCGGTTTTATATGACAACATTGAGGTCCAATGAACCTCACCCAGAACTAAAAATGTGCAAATAATTTCATTCACAAAGCCCTTTTAGGTAAACTAATGTTGAAAGGGTTGAAAAATCAGCCATAGAAGTGCATGTAATCCGGATTTCTCATTTCATTTAGCAAACTTAACAGAAAATAGAAACAACCCACTAACAGCAGCAGAGGCATTTTCTGTGGTTTCTCTGACATTAGGTTTAAAAGTCCAATGAACATCAGCCAGATTATTAGTGTTGAATTACTTGCTAATTTAATCCAGTGGAAAACATTCTTGAAGCCACTATAGTCAAACTAATGATGTGCACATCATCCTGAGATCCCATCACGCTTCAGTTGTTTGAAATTTGTTGTATCCATTGGCTGATCCCAGAAAATCCTAACAACCCATAAAACACACACTTCAACTAACAAACCCTGATCCCAGGATTTACATGATACTGGTAAAAAAAACACATTATCCTGTGCCATTCAAACAGGCAAAGCAGTAACCTAAATATAGCCCTGATACTCTGAACTTCCTCATACAGGGAAATCAAAGACTAGAAGTAGCTAATTCTATGTATGGGCTATCATACGGTTAATGAATAATGGGGACAGGCAACTATGTAAACTGTCAGACACTCCCATGTTAACAAAAACAAACACTTAGCGCCTAAGCAGGACAAAGCAAGTGCCTGTAAAAAAGTTTATTCCAATAGAAAATGAAAGAGATAGTGGAACCATACTGGAGTCAAATACACACAGCATTGTTGGCTGTCCGTCTGTTAGGTGTAAATTGGGACAAGAAAATACATGTACAACCCCAACAACATCCAGACATTGGGCAAAAAAAGTGAACTATTTAGGGAAAGTAAATATGCTAACTCTCTGCTGGTCATTGGCCATTACATACAAAGCAGTAGCCATTTGTTTTCATCTGTCTTGCTGCTTGTTTCTGCATCATGGAGCAGGGTGAAGTTACACCTAGACACTGATAATTGGTTCAGTTTTGCATCCCCCCTAATGGTTAGGACATGGGGAGGGGAAGCTGATCCTAGATCTGTACTTTGGGGAAACTTCACCCTGGACCCTGCATCATACCAGACACAGGAAACTGACAGTCCAAGTGCATAACATTTCCTTATCATCAAGCTCGTCTAGCTCCGATAGGTGGTTTATGATAAATAAGCCCACAACCATGCAAGTTTTTATCCAGTACCTTTTTTTTTTGGCTCAAGGGCCTCAAAGTAAAAAAAAAAAAATCTCTGTTCCTTATGGCAGCCCTGCTTGGCTGTCTTATCTCTGAGGGGAGAAAGTATCGGAGTCTTTTCTAGTTCCTGTCCTTAGCCCAGCTCTTCCTTGGCCTTGCCCTGTTTGCGAGGCATCTTCTTACTGCTGCTGTCCTCCAGCTCCTTGTTCTTGTAGTAGTGGGGAGCCACCTCCAGCAGCCAGCTGCTGTCTATCTCAATCACCTTGAGAGGCAAAGAAAGAAGTTAAAATAAAAGGGGAAAATATATTAACATTAATTCAAAGTAATGTAAGAATAACAGCACAGCCCCTTCAATCGTATTCCGTCTTCCATTGACTTTTTACACATTGTGTTACGTTACAGCCTTAATCTAAAATGTATTCAAATGTTGTATTTTTACCTTCAATCTACACACAATACACCACAATGACAAAACAAAACCAAGTTTAGAACTTTTTGCTAATTTACAGTACCAGTCAAAGGTTTGGACACACCTACTCATTCCAGGGTTTTTCCTTTTTTTAAATTGGATTTTTAAAACTATTTTCTACATTGTAGAATAATATTGAATACATAAAAACTATGAAATAACATAGTCTTGAAGCAGTGCACCTAACTGTCCACTGCACTGCAGCTCATGTCATGATGCGTACTTGTCATACCTAAAGTGTTTTTGTGGCATCAGACTAAAGCTTCACATTTTAATTTTTTTATTTTACCTTTATTTAACCAGGCAAGTCAGTTAAGAACAAATTCTTATTTTCAATGACGGCCTGGGAACAGTGACTGCCTGTTCAGGGGCAGAACGACAGATTTGTACCTTGTCAGCTCGGGGGTTTGAACTCGCAACCTTCCGGTTACTAGTCCAACGCTCTAACCACTAGGCTACCCTGCCGCCCCGCCCCGACATGCAGGTTTACCATAATGACAAGACAAACAGGATCCACCCAAAAGCACTCAAGGCTATCTGCAATGGTTCAGCGACACCATTATGCGGTTTTATATGACAACATTGAGGTCCAATGGAATCATGTAGTAAACAAAATAAGTGTTAAACAAATCAAAATATATTTAATATTTGGCATTCTTCAAAGTAGCCACCCTTTGACTTGATTACAGCTTTGCACACAGCTTGGCATTCTCTCAACCAGCTTCATGAGGTAGTCACCTGGAATGCATTTCAATTAACAGGTGTGCCTTGTTAAAAGTTTATTTGTGGGAGTTCTTTCCATCTGAATGCGTTTGAGCCAATCAGTTGTGTTGTGACAACGTAGGGGTGCTTTACAGAAGATAGCCCTATTTGGTAAAAGACCAAGTTCATGTTATGGAAAGAACAGTTCAAATAAGCACAGAAAAACGACCGTCCATCATTACTTTAAGACATGACAGTCAGTCAACCCGGAAAATGTCAAGAACTTTTAAAGTTTCTTCAAGTGCAGTCGCAAAAACCATCAAGCGCTATGACGAAACTGGTTCTCATGAGGACCGCCACATGAAAGGAAGACCCAGAGTTACCTCTGCTGCAGAGGATAAGGTCTTTAGAGTTAGAGTTAACAGCCTCAGAAATTGCAGCCCAAATAAATGCTTCACAGAGTTCAAGTAACAGACACATCTCAACACCAACTGTTCAGAGGAGACTGTGTGAATCAGGACTTCATGGTCGAATTGCTGCAAAGAAACCACTAATAAAGGACACCAATAAGAAAAAGAGACTTGCTTGGGCCAAAAAACACGAGCAATGGACATTAGACAGGTGGAAATCTGTCCTTAGGTTTGATGAGTCCAAATTTGAGCTTTTTGGTTCCAACCGCCATGTGAGATGCAGAGAAGGTTAACGGATGATCTCCGCATGTGTGGTTTCCACCATGAAGCATGGAGGTGGTGGTGTGATGGTGCTTTGCTGGTGATTTATTTCAAATTCAAGGCACAATTAACCAGCATGGCTACAATAGCATTCTGCAGCGATACTCCATCACATCTGGTTTGTGCTTAGTGGGACTATCATTAGTTTTCCAACAAGACAATGACCCAACACACCTCCAGGCTGTGTAAGGGCTATTTTACCAAGAAAAAGAGTGATGGATCAGATGACCTGGCCTCCACAATCACCTAACCTCAACCCAACTGAAAAGGTTTGAGATGAGTTGGACAGCAGAATGAAGGAAAAGCAGATAAAAAGTGCTGAGCATATGTGGGAACTACATGATTCCATATGTGTTATTTCATAGTTTTGATGTCTTCATTATTATTATACAATGTAAAAAAAAATACAAATAAAGAAAAACCCTTGAATGAGCAGGTGTCCAAACGTTTGATTGGTATTGAATAACAATTGTGTACTACTCCCTTCACAGAACAGAGCAAACTGGCTCTAACCAAAATAGAAAGAGGAGTGGGAGGCCCGGGTGCACAACTGAGCAAGAGAACAAGTACATTAGAGTGTCTAGTTTGAGAAACAGACGCCTCACAAGTCCTCAACTGGCAGCTTCATTAAATAGTACCCACAAAACACCAGTCTCAACTTCAACAGTGAAGAGGCAACTCCAGAATGCCGGCGTCCTAGGCAGAGTTGCAAAGAAAAAGCCATATCTCAGACTCGCCAATAAAAATAAAAGATGACATGGGTTAAAGGACACTGGACAGAGGAACTCTGAAGCCCAGCATCCCGGAGTCTCTTCACTGTTGACATTGAGACTGGTGTTTTGCGGGTACTATTTAATGAAGCTGCCAGTTGAAGACTTGTGAGGCGAACTTTGGCAGCGATTACTGCATTGAGTCTTCTTGGGTATGATGCTACAAGCTTGGCACACCTGTATTTGGGGAGTTTCTTTCATTCATCTCTGCAGATCATCCGGGTTGGATGGGGAGCGTTGCTGCACAGTTATTTTCAAGTCCTTCCAGAGATGTTCAATCAGGTTCAAGTCCGGGCACTGGTTGGGCCACTCAAGGACATTCAGAGACTTGTCCCGAAGCCACTCCTGTGTTGTCTTGGCTGTGTGCTTAGGGTCGTTGTCCTGTTGGAAGATGAACCTTCACCCCAGTCTGAGGTCCTGAGCGCTCTGGAGTAGGTCTTCGTCAAGGATCTCTCTGTACTTTGCTCCTTTCATCTTTGTCTCAATCCCGACAAGTCTCTAGGAAGAGTCTTGGTGGTTCCAAACTTCTTCCATTTAAGAATGATGGAGGCCACTGTGTTCTTGGGGACCTTCAATGCTGCAGACCTTATTTGGTACCCTCCAGATCTGTGCCTCGACACAATCCTGTCTCGGAGCTCTAAGGACAATTCCTTCGACCTCATGGCTTGGTTTTTGCTCTGACATGCACTGTCAACTGTGGGACCTTATATAGACAGGTGTGTGCCTTTCCAAATCATGTCCAATCAATTGAATTTACCACAGGTGGACTCCAATCAAGTTGTTGAAACATCTCAAGGATGATCAATGGAAACAGGATGCACCAAAGCTCAATTCCGGGTCTCATAGCAAAGGGTCCGAATGCTTATGTAAGTAAGGTATTTCTGTTGGTTATATTTTAAATTTGCAAACATTTCTCAAAACCTGTTCTCGCTTTATCATTATGGGGTATTGTGTGTAGATTTATGAGAATTTGTATTTATTTAATCAATTTTAGAATAAGGCTGTAACGTTAACAAAATGTGGAAAAAGTCAAGGGGTCTGAATACTTTTTGAAGGCATTGTATATAATACTGTATACAAAGACAATGCTACCTGGAGTCACTTGATATAATAATAATAATAATAACAACAACAACAACAGTGGCAAGACTGCAACAACTCTCCCCTAAAGTTTTACTTTGTCCTTCACGGTGGTGGATTGATTCCATCTGACTCCAGATCTGCCTCACACGGAGAAGCATACACACAAACATGACCACACGTCTACTAGTACTGATCAAAGACCTGTCTCATGAACTCCTTGGTAGTGAAGACCAGCTCGTGGTAGATGAGCCAACGGGGCTGCTCCTCGAACAGGGAGCTGTTGGGGTGGACGTAGACTGTCTGCTGGTGCTTCACCGCCTTGCTAAGCCGCGCCGTGTGGTAGAAGTACCCCGCCGTCACTGCCTGAGAGAGATCATTTCTATTTATTTCACCTTTATTTTACATGGTTGTCCATTTGAGGTCAAAATACATATTTTTAAATTAAGTATCAGTGAGAGGGACAAAGAGGATGTATGAGTGAATGTATGTGTGCACGCTGTGAGAGAGTGAGTGGTGATGTTGTTACTGAACTGGGGAAAGGGGTTAGCACAGGGGTCCCCAATTACTTTCAGCCATGGGCCAATTTTTCTTTGAGTGGATGGTGTGGGGGAGGGGGGGGAAACATAGTTATAAATAAATAATTTGTAATAAATCATGTGTTATTAAATAAATAATTTGTACACTGACAATTGACGGCAAAAATCCCAAACAGATTTAGTATTTGACAAAAACAGAGTCCTTTCAAACCTTGATTTCATACAATCTATTTATGCGTGGAAATACTTGGGAACAGATTTCCAGAATGAAAACCACTTTGAAATGATTTCCTGTTGATTTAATAGTCTTTTCAAAATTATTAAAACAATATATAAATATATATATATATTTTTTAAAAATTGTATTACTTGGGTTTCCAATTAAAATAACCCACGGACTGCCTTTTGGGGAGTCCTTGTGTAGCAGTTTCACTGGAGGATGGACTATGATGATGAAGTTGGGAATTGGGAAAGCAGAGTGTCCATTCAGATGCATATTAAGTGAACTCAACCTGCCTCTCCAACCGGCATGATTTAACAACTGTTTTCATGAGCAGACAAAAACTAATCCCATCACCTATAAAGGGGTCCATTCAATCCCTCAGATCTGCTGCTAAATTTGCACAGTCACTGGTTTAAAGGGGCATGCACACAGATGTCGTGTGAAGCATATTCACACATTGGCTACACATGTAACAAAGAGCTTGGTGTCAGGTAACACAGCAAATTAGAAGTGGAACAAAGTGGTCTAGGCCAGTGTTCCCCAGCTCCGGTCCTCCAGTACCCCCAACAGCACACTTTTAGTTGTAGCACCAGACAAAATCACCTGATTCAACATGGAGGGCTTGATATTTAGTTGACAAGTTGAATCAGGTGTGCTGTTTGGGGGGGGGGTACCCAAGGACTGGGGTTGGGAAACACTGGTCTACGCTCTAGGAGGGTGTTTTAAAAAAATGTATGGTTTACAAGATGAAGCGATTTTATAGTGTTTTCATTGTCATGAGGTTAAGGTGCATTCACAGTCACACCGACCTTGCGGATGGGCACAATGTCGCCGCTTGAGCTGCACACCTCCACCTCGATCCTGTCCATCAGGCCCTCCAGCTGCTCCCTGACATCCCGCGCCCGCTTCATGGAGCGGAACTGGATGAAGTTCTCATAGCACCACTGGGTGGAGTAGCCACTCTCCAGCCACTGAGGGACAAATGAGGCAGTCAATATCACAGACTGAAAACAAAACATAGAACAGCGTTTGCCCTAACGCTACACAGCTCATTCAAATGATCAAAGCTTGATGATTAGTTGATTATTTGAATCAGCTGTGTAGTGCTTGGGCAAAAACCTTGGGGTTCCGAGGACCAAGTTTGGGAAACCCTGACATAGAACTTTGAGTTTTGCTCCAAAATCAGGACAAAACAGGGGGGGCTTTTCAGCCCCCAACTATTTAACGTGTTTTTTTTAGGATTTTAGTTTTTGGTCAAAAAATACTAAAATCACCAGGGATTCAGAAAAAAAAAGAGTTAAATATAGATCATCTGTTCCCAAGTATTCTCACAAATAATTTTAAAAAGGAGTCATGTGATCGTGCCTCAATGTAATCAAGGTATGAAATGATTATTTTCAAATACAACCTCTTTTTGGGCTTACTTGCTTATTTGCAGTGTACAAATAATTATGTTCCGGCCCCCCGACCCGCTGCTCCGACAAAAATCAGCCCGCTGCTGAACCTAGATGCCTTCTCCTGCATTACCATGGTAAAATGGTTTCCAACAGAAAAACGAAAATGCAGTTCTTATTGGACACGTTCAGGTAGTCCCTCCATGTTTCAGTCCGTTTTTATTTATTTTTTTACAGTTGGTGCCAAATGAACATGACCCAGAACTGCTACCCTGAAACCTTATATGAAACAAGTGAAAACATCAAAGTGGGGTAGTATCACATCTTTATCCTAACTATCAAACCCAATCCTCTTGACCTGTGTGTAGACGTTGAGCAGCACCATATGGTCTCCTCCGGGGACCACAAAGTTCTGCCTGGCGTTGTCAGCGTGAACCACCTTGTCTTTGGGCCGGTAGAAGATGGAGTTGTTCACAGACAGCATAGCAGCAATGGTCAAAACACCTCCTCAGAACATTTATACCTAGAGAGACAGAGGAAGATGGAAATGTTCAGTGAAAAACAAAAGGTATTTCATGTCCTGTTGAATAATTGGCACTCAATAGTATTGAGTGAGGGGGAAAGATAGAGAAAGGGGAAAGATGAGCAAGGTAACAGAACAATAAGAATAATGAATTCCAAGATGATCATTTGTTCCAGGCAAGTACCAGGATTGCCATAGAGACTCACTGTTCTGAGGCCAGGATCATCTTGCTCAGCATAGGGTCCACCGGCAGCTCAGCCATCCTGCGGCCCAACTGGAACACAACACACATTACATGACCTTTCACATCAAATAGTCACCTTTCTAAGGTATTAGAAGCCAATATGTTCATTCACTTGTCTAATGGTGATGGAATCTATTTGCTCTATTATATAGCCTTCCTTAATTCCCAGAGGTCATTTTCACTTTTTAGGTTACATTTATTCACACCAAAGAATAAATGGAAAGACAAAACAGTACAGATAAAAACCTCATCACAAAAACCAATACACAAATATAAGTACAAAAAAAGTGTGTTCAATCAGTTAAACAAAGTATACTAATTATAACTGTATATGATATACTCAGTATAAAAGAAAAAACATGTTTGATTGTGTGTGTATGTGTGTAAGAGTGGGGGTTAGGCTACAAGGAGGAGACTACTGGGTAGTTTGGTTCATCGGGCTGACCCCTAATCTACGCTTGAAGTTATTGAGGGATGATGATGTTTTGGCAATGTGAAGATAGGAATTCCAGAGTATGAAACCTCTGTATCGGCTAGAGAATTGACTATGTGAGGTGCGGCAGTGGGTCGGGAAAGGTTATCGATTTGGGAATTAACCTGAATTGATTTGGGCTCCTGAGTGGTGCAGCGGTCTAAGGCACTTTAACTCAGTGCAAGAGGCCCTGGTTTGAATCCAGGCATTGTAAATAAGAATTTGTTCTTAACTGACTTGCCTAGTTAAATAAAAGGTTCAATTAAAAATTTTAAACGATTGAAGGGTTTAGGTAAGTTGTCTGGGAGGTATGTATATTTGTAGATGACGGTGCATCATTTGAGTATATTAATGCTGAAGTAAATGATAATTGAAGTAAATGAGAAACGGGTAAATTAAGCTATAGTATAGTGTTAGGAAGCAAGCCTGATGACCCAAATCACTTACCTTTCTGATGACACCAAAGGACTTCACCACTTTGCTGCACACAAAGTGAATATGATATTTCCAGGACAACTTCTCATCAACTAGAACACCTAGGAATTTAGTAAATGAAACCTGGTCCATTTCATTCCCACCAATTGTGATTCTGTCTCTTTTAAAAATATTTCTTATTCTTACCAGTAAATACAATGAAGCCCAATTTTTTTTTTTTCATTTAAAGATAAGATCCAGATTCCAGATAAGATCTGGAAATTCAGAAAATTTGCCCATGCCTGAGTTGGCTTCGTTGATTATTGAATCAAAATTCTTGTCTGATAAAATCAAGTTGGTATCCTCAGCAAAAAGAATGGGAAGTACGGTAGATGCACAACCATTTGCATATACAACTTGTTCTCTATCATATACGGAATTATATAGCCACATGTATAATCATGAAAACAATTTAGCAAGTGATATGTCATGATCAACTGTGTCAAACGCTTTGGATAAATCTACAAAGATGCTAAGAGCGTATTCATTGTTCTTCAGGGCTGTAGATATTTTATCCTCAAGTTATAAAAGAGCCAAATCAAGTAGTTTTTTTTTATTTTTACAAAAAACATATTGGTGCTTATATATAATACAGTGTTGGTTTAACATTCAACATTCTTTTATACACCAGTTTCTCTAGGATTTTAGAAAAACATGGTAGTACAGATATTGTGCAATAATTTGTAAAAGATCTTGGATCTTATAGAGGGGGATAACTTTGGCAATTTTCAAATCTTTAGGAACAATACCAGTTTGCATTGATTTGGTGAAGTAAGATATATACGTTAGAGGCTCAATAACGGAGGAAGACACTGATTTCACCAAAAAGGCACCTTATCATTAATTGCTGCTGATTTCTTTAAGTTACCAATCACCTCCATTACACCAGGTGGATCAAACTAACGCAGAGAAGGGAAATGTTCCTTAACGTATGTTTTTGATTTTCATTGACAGAGAGGAACCCACCTTCACAAAAAAGTTATTACGTTCACATGAGATAACATCAGGATCACTATAGGTCTTATTTCCAACATTAAATGGTGATGGGATAGCCGTAGAAGCCTTTTTCTTATTCAACAAGGAAGGGAGGAGGGAACGGTGACAATGCGATATAAAAGTATTGGAATGGTGCCGTTGTTTTGATAGACAGTCTGGCGTTAGTTACCTTGGTGAGCTCTCCGAGGTGGTTGAGTGCATCCAGTGCGTACAGCTGCTCCAGAGCTAGCACCAGGGTCTCGTGAGGGGGCGGGTCCATGAAGTCAAAGTGGATAAGGTCATTAATTCCTGTCAGGAAAAAATATATGGCACTCTAATGTAAAACAAATCGACACCTGGGTTTAAGACACTCATAATGAGGCCCAGGCCATTCGCTCCACTAGGAGCTCAAACTAATAAGTCAAGTAAGTCAAACTCATAATAGTGAACTACAGACTATACTTAAGTGGATTACTTCAAGAGGACTTCTGTGCTTTTTAAAACATGTTGTTTCCTGACTTATCACTGTAACATGATTTTGTTCCATAAAGCATATGTTCCATACCCAAGCTCTTGAGCAGTAGCACTACGTTGCCCAGGTTGGTTCGCTGGATCTCGGGCACGGTGGACTCCTCCATCTCGTGTTTAAATGCCCACGCAGTGTAGAGACGGAAACACTTCCCAGCAGCCACTCTGCCTGCACGACCTGCTCACTGATTGGCTGAGGCCTGTGGTGAATCAAAACACAGATGGAGTCAGCAAAATGGTCAGAATGTTGTCCAGAGAACTAAAAACAAAATCTACAAAAAGGCAGTCAAAGAAACGGGTGTTTGAAATACTGGCAAGAGGCATCTTCCACAACCACGGTACAATAACCCCGACAAGAGCCACATGAATGATACTTTCTAGGACAATGACCATGAAATGGCTCGTTTAAAAACCAAAGCTAGCGTGTTACCCGTGAGCAAGGCGTGACAATCAGAGACTCCATCCCAGTGCGGGCGTTATAGCTCTTCTGCTTGCAGAAGCCTGGATCTATGACGTATATGATCCCATCGATGGTTAGAGAGGTCTCTGCAATGTTAGTGGCCACCATCACCTAAGGAAACAGAGAGGACACTTTGTACATCAGATAATGTGTTTATACAGAACATCCACAAGAGAATGAGAAACACGGAGGCAGGAATCTGAAGAATGATGTCTTAAGTGATCAAATCAAATTATATTTGTCAAATGCACCGAATAGAACAGGTGTACGTACACCTTACAGTAAAATGCTTACTTACAAGCCCTTAACCAACAATGCTTTAAGTTAAGAAAACACATTTTTTTAAATAAAAAAAAGATAAGTAGAAAACAGAAAATAAAATGAACAAATAATTAAACAGCATCAGTAAAATAAAAAGTGAGGCTATATACAGGGGGTACCGGTACAGAGTCAATGTGCCCCCAATGTGCCCCCCTGATATCAAGAAGCTCTTTTCAGTCATAAGACATGGTGGTAGAAACATTATGTACAAATTAAGTTACAAATAAAACGCGTAAAAACACACATAATAAAAAAAATACATAATGTACAAATTAAGTCACAAATAAAAAGCGAAAAAACACACAATTGGTTACGGGATCGTTAAAAAGGCAGCCATCTCCTTCAGTTGGGTTGGATTTCCATTTGGGTAAGGAAAATAATGCATACATATTTTCTAACATTATTTGATCCCAGAGTATAAAACATATTTCCAAAGTGGTCCTTGACCACCCCCTAGTGGCACAAGTTTAAATGGACAGAAGAGGTCCTCTCACCTTGCGTGAGCCAGGTGGTGTGGGGCTGAAGATCTTGGCCTGCATGTCGGAAGGTAGGTTGGCGTAGATGGGAAGCACCAGGAGCTCAGATATCTTAGAGCCCAGACGCCTGCATCTCTCCTGCAGCAGCTCACAGCAAGTCTCGATCTCCTCCTGTGGAAATAGAGAGAGACGGGAGAGCGGTAAGGACAGACACCTTGGCAGAAATGTATGTGTCATGTATTTATTTTACCTGGTAAGTTGACTGAAAACACATTCTCATTTACAGCAACGACCTGCGGAATAGTTACAGGGGAGAGGAGGTGAATGAGCCAATTGGAAGCTGGGGATTATTAGGTGGCCATGACGGTATGAGGGCTAGATCGGGAATTTAGCCAGGACACCACGGTTACCACCCCTACTCTTCCGATAAGTGCCAGGGGATCTTTTAGTGACCACAGAGAGTCAGGACACCCGTTTAACACCCGTATCTGAAAGACGGCACCCTACACATTAAAGAGTCACATACAGAATGAATAGACTTAATATGGTTGCTGATGTAGTGTGATTTAGTAGATGTAGTGTGTGATTTAGTAGATGTAGTGTGTGATTTAGTAGATGTAGTGTGATTTGTAGTAGGCCTAGCTAATGTGTAGTGACCGATGTAGGATCTGACGTTGAGCGAGAGCAGATGTAACGTGACGTAGTAGCTAATGTGTAGTGACCGATGTAGGATCTGACGTTGAGCGAGAGCAGATGTAACGTGACGTAGTAGCTAATGTGTAGTGACCGATGTAGGATCTGACGTTGAGCGAGAGCAGATGTAACGTGACGTAGTAGCTAATGTGTAGTGACCGATGTAGGATCTGACGTTGAGCGAGAGCAGATGTGACGTAATAGCTGACGAAATGTGAACGTCAGCGTTGAAGCGAGGGGTCAAGGCGCGAGTGTGTCAGACCTGTCCAGTGAGGAAGACCAGACAGTCTCCGGGGGGCTGTGTGACGTGGATCTGTAGCACCGACACAACACAGGCCTCCAGGTAGTCTGCCTCAGGAGCCTGAGAGAGAGGGAAGTCGTAAACAAACCATACCAGAGAGCAAAGAGTACAACAGAAGAACAGATAATTGGCCTACATCTTTGACGTACATTAGCATCATCCAGCACTTTTCACGAGTGAAATTATTCACTTCCTGTCACAGATTTAAAGGCTCTAGATCGGTTTAAACATTGACCGGAGGGAGTTTCCATGTTAAATCCCCAGTGGGAAGTGCGCACTTTGGGAGAAGGTTGGAGAATGGGGATGCAATCTTTTGTCCTGAGGCCATTCCACTAAACAGATGGTCAGCAGAGGCACCTTAGTGTACGAGAGATGCCTCCTCCTCTTCATCCTTCTTACTGGACTTCTGGTCGCCATGGCCCAGCTTACTACTGAGAAAGATGAAGGGCCTTTTAGAAACTCCAACCACACAATCTAAGTGGAGACTTGTTCAAGCAGACATTGAAGCCACAGAGGAGTAGCAGCTGAAAATTAGAGACTACACAGCATGAAAACAATCAAAATATTCTAGGGTAACTGGCTTCATTGTTGTAATGTATTTATGGTTGCAATTCAGTTCATGAGACCATAGACTCCAGAAGCTGCATCCTGTCTCCCTGAAGTCCATACAAGTCAAATACAGCTGTCAACATTTAGCTAAAAAGCAACAAGAGAGAGGAAAGCTGGTAGAACGTGTCACAAGCAAGCAACATGAAACCCCTTTCAAGGTTGATTACCTTTTACGGGTCTCCTCTTCACTAGATGATTGACTCTCCTCCCTTTTCCTGAGGTGCTTCCTCTTATCGCCTCGGTCTTTACTTTTCTTCTTCTCCTTCTCCCTCACCGCCTCTCCGTCACTCTCGCTGTCCGACAGTAGGGTGTAATTTCGATTCTTCCTCTCAATCTCCATGACACGTCGCTCTATCGCTCTGGCTGGCTTTTCAACGACTTGTTTACGAGGAATCTGAAACACATAGATGGAAAGTCCTTACTAGATGGTCATAATAACCACGGTCAAAAATAAGAAACAAGCATGCAGTTCAATACGAAGAAAGCAAATAATTTGACCTTTTCATACAGTTCCTGTGCAAAGGCGATCACTCTCTGATTAATGTCGATGGTGCCCATCGACTTGAGGTGGGCCACAAAGTCTTGAGCGCTCAAGGATTTACGCGCAGAGCCGATCATGAACTGGGCGACATATCTGTCACTAAGGGCGAGGATGTCGTGCAGACTGTCGCTCACCCATTGCTCTAGGTTTGCCATTTTTTACTAATAGGGAGACAAAATCAGTTAGCTACGGTATAGATGTACACAGAGAGTTGCATAGTACTAGGTATCACAGGAGGCTGCTGAGGGGAAAATGGCTCATAATAATTGCTTATCCCACTCCAGTCATTACCACAAACCCATTCTCCCAAATTAAGGTGCCACCAACCTCCTGTGCTAGGTATATAAAATGTAATATAAATGGGGAACTTCTATAGCAATGGTGATGATGTAGCAGGGAATGGCTGCCACAGCAAGATTCCTATGCTACACAAGGGTATATTTAAGCAATTAGGGAGGAGGGGGTGTGGTATATGGCAAATATATCATGGCTAAGGGCTGTTCTTATGGAACGAAGCAATGCGATGTGGCTGGATACAGCCCTTACCCATGGTATATTGGCCATATTCCACAAACCCCCAAGGTAACTTAAAGGTATTATGAACTGGTTACCAATGTAATTAGAGCAGTAACATATTTTATTAGACCATATACCACAGGTATGACAAAACATTTATTTTTAATACTCTAATTACGTTGGTAACCAGTTTATAGCAATAAGGCACCTCGGAGGTTTTGTGGTATATGGCCAATATACCACGGCAAAGGGCTGTAAAGGCACTCCGCGTTGCGTCGTGCCGGTAAACAGCCCTTACCGGTGGAATATTGGCCAATACCACACCCCCTCGTGCGGCACTGCTTAACTGTAAAACGGAAAAGATCCGCTGGATGAGCATTAGTAGGAACTTTCCAAGTAAAAGCCCTGTAGCTTTTCTTTCCCTCCTTTATTTTCTCTTTGACGATCTGAAGAGGAAACTATTCATAACATAGATAGGTAGCCAGCGAGCCACATTACCTTGTTTTTAAACTGCAATGAACATGGGGTGATATATGAAAACAGCACAACACGCAACAGCTAGCAAGTTTAGCAAAAACTTTGTCAGTTTAGGTTAATTTGCTTCACGCCTGACTAATATGTGGACGTTTAACTAACGAGTGAAGTTCAAATTAGCCCTCTCATTACTAACAACAATCCTGTTGCTTACAATGACACTTGTGGAGCAACAACTGGAAGCGGAATTACGGAGTTTCAATAAATCTCTGGTCGGATTCTGCATTCTGCCCCCTGGTGGCTGGTGTACAGAACAACCCAATCAGAACAAGTGTGCAAATTGTTTGTCCAAATGATGGCACATCTGCATCTTAATGAAGAACCTGCATTATAAACATATTTTTTCCCGCTATGTACATCGGTCATCGTTAATACCATTAGTTGATGAGGCATTTTGCATTACACTCAATGGTTAAAGACCTATCTAATCTATATCCATTTACATTATTTCCCGTCTAATCCTTTTGTGAGTGGAATTTAGGCACAGACTGGAAAGTGTAAACATCCTTCCAAGTGCGTGTTGTGACCATTGAATTACAGTGAACTAAATTGATGGCACCAAACACTCAAAGTCAAGTGAGGCTAGCATGCGCCTGACAATGAAATAAGATGATAGAGGAAAAGGAGGTGTGTTCTTCCGTGAACCCCACCACGCAGATGTGTAATAATGAAAGTAGGTAAACATAGTAGACTGGAACTTACATTTCTCGGGTAATGCAATTATGCTAGGGTTATGTAACTAATTATTATCTCCTGCACGCTGAAGGAATCAAACTTTATTTTTCGGTGGTTTAATTGAAAATGAGAGCATCGTTGGACATCAATGGACTTCTGCTGCTCTTATGTGGAGTTAACCTGGCCGACACGCTTGGGTACAAACCGGTCATCATTGTTCACGGCCTCTTTGACGGTCCTAAACAATTCCTTATACTTTATACAGTCTATGAGTGATAAAAGATGGTTTTTGGGCCACCAAAACTCAAATAATAAATATAAATATTAAAACGTGTTTCCATAAATAAAAGCACTAAAAGGGCAAAAAAGTATTAATGGAAACAGTTTCACATGAAGAGAGAATTTTCTAAGATCCTGTTTTAGTGCACCTGTGATACAAATGTAACATTACACATTCCTCTAAAAACATCTGGCTGTTGTCCTGTTAAACATTCTCCAGAGAGAAAAAGGTAATCCATCCATAATTTCCCCCATACCAGGAGCAAACACGTTTTCATCCTATAATATTGGCCCATCATATCATTATACTTTAGCAATAAGGAGGGTGTGGGTGAATACACCCGCCCGAGAGGGTGTGGTCAATATGATCAATATACCATGGCTAAGGGCTGTTCTCATGAACAAAGCAGTGTGGAGTGCCTGGATACAGCAATGTGGAGTGCCTGGATACAGCCCTTACCCGTGGTATATTGGCAATATACCACAAACCCCTGAGGTGCCTTATTGCTATTATAAACTGGTTACCAATGTAATTAGAGCAGTAAAAATACATTTTTAATTCATAGCCGTTGTATAAGGTCTGATATACCATGGCTTTCAGCCAATCAGCATTCAGGGCTCGAACCACCCAGTTTATAATGGATGTTATAATATGATAGAATAACATGTTTCAAGTACATAATTTTTTCTTGTATCTTATTTTGACTGGCCCATCCAGGTACCAATATGTCAGTGATAGATCTGTATGATAACATGGCCAGCCCGACGCCACTGTGGGTGCAGGTGCAGGGCTTCAAAAATATGTTCTATCCAATCATGCAGGAGGCATAGCATGGCGTCCATCTTATCTGCTTCTCACAAGGTCTCTCTATCTCAGTTATTTAGCATTTTTGGAACAAGACATAGAGATATAGCTCTGTCTGCTTAATGTTGTCTCCCCCTGCTTCTCCTAGGTGGTCTGATATGTCGAGGACTTCTTTCTACACTTCCTGACCATAATGTCCAGTCCTTCATCTCCCTCTCATCACCACAGGCTGGCCAGTATGGAGGTCAGTGATGGTCACTTTCTTCTCATAAGTCATTTTCTATCAAGCAAGGCTTACAGTGCCTTGCGAAAGTATTCGGCCCCCTTGAACTTTGCGACCTTTTGCCACATTTCAGGCTTCAAACATAAAGATATAAAACTGTATTTTTTTGTGAAGAATCAACAACAAGTGGGACACAATCATGAAGTGGAAGGACATTTATTAGATATTTCAAACTTTTTTAACAAATCAAAAACTTAAAAATTGGGCGTGCAAAATTATTCAGCCTCTTTACTTTCAGGGCAGCAAACTCTCTCCAGAAGTTCAGTGAGGATCTCTGAATGATCCAATGTTGACCTAAATGACTAATGATGATAAATACAATCCACCTGTGTGTAATCAAGTCTCCGTATAAATGCACCTGCACTGTGATAGTCTCAGAGGTCCGTTAAAAGCGCAGAGAGCATCATGAAGAACAAGGAACACACCAGGCAGGTCCGAGATACTGTTGTGAAGAAGTTTAAAGCCGGATTTGGATACAAAAAGATTTCCCAAGCTTTAAACATCCCAAGGAGCACTGTGCAAGCGATAATATTGAAATGGAAGGAGTATCAGACCACTGCAAATCTACCAAGACCTGGCCGTCCCTCTAAACTTTCAGCTCATACAAGGAGAAGACTGATCAGAGATGCAGCCAAGAGGCCCATGATCACTCTGGATGAACTGCAGAGATCTACAGCTGAGGTGGGAGACTCTGTCCATAGGACAACAATCAGTCGTATATTGCACAAATCTGGCCTTTATGGAAGAGTGGCAAGAAGAAGGCCATTTCTTAAAGATATCCATAAAAAGTGTCGTTTAAAGTTTGCCACAAGCCACCTGGGAGACACACCAAACATGTGGAAGAAGGTGCTCTGGTCAGATTAAACCAAAATTGAACTTTTTGGCAACAATGCAAAACGTTATGTTTGGCGTAAAAGCAACACAGCTCATCACCCTGAACACACCATCCCCACTGTCAAACATGGTGGTGGCAGCATCATGGTTTGGGCCTGCTTTTCTTCAGCAGGTACAGGGAAGATGGTTAAAATTGATGGGAAGATGGATGGAGCCAAATACTGGACCATTCTGGAAGAAAACCTGATGGAGTCTGCAAAAGACCTGAGACTGGGACAGAGATTTGTCTTCCAACAAGACAATGATCCAAAACATAAAGCAAAATCTACAATGGAATGGTTCAAAAATAAACATATCCAGGTGTTAGAATGGCCAAGTCAAAGTCCAGACCTGAATCCAATCGAGAATCTGTGGAAAGAACTGAAAACTGCTGTTCACAAATGCTCTCCATCCAACCTCACTGAGCTCGAGCTGTTTTGCAAGGAGGAATGGGAAAAAATGTCAGTCTCTCGATGTGCAAAACTGATAGAGACATACCCCAAGCGACTTACAGCTGTAATCGCAGCAAAAGGTGGCGCTACAAAGTATTAACTTAAGGGGGATGAATAATTTTGCACGCCCAATTTTTCAGTTTTTGATTTGTTAAAAAAGTTTGAAATATCCAATAAATGTCGTTCCACTTCATGATTGTGTCCCACTTGTTGTTGATTCTTCACAAAAAAATACAGTTTTATATCTTTATGTTTGAAGCCTGAAATGTGGCAAAAGGTTGCAAAGTTTAAGGGGGCCGAATACTTTCGCAAGGCACTCTATGTATAGGTCTTTTTTTTAAATGATTTCCTCCAACAAATTCTAACACATTGAAGTTTTGCTTTTTGTCATACAACAAAGTAAAACTAAAATCTATTCATGTCTCACATTTCAAATAAAAAGTGAAACTTTGCAAGCCGAATGTGAACTTCAAACACATTATATGTTCCACACACCACCCACATTTAACTAGCCTTTTCGTTGTGCTTCTCCCACAGACACAGAAATTCTGACATTGTTTTTTCCTCACTATCTAAAGGCCCGTGTTTTTCACCTGTGCTACTCTTCAGTGGGACAGAAATGGTCCATCTGAAATTTCTGGAATGGTAAGACAGAATTGGGTAGTTAAAGGGTAACTTCGGTTGTCGAACAAATAGAGGACCAGAACTTTTGTTTGTAGATGTGTATCTGAGCACAGTAAAGAGGCTCACAACTGTTCTTTTTTTTTTTTTTTTTTGCACCAAAATGTTTTGTCCTACCAGACCCACACCAAAGAGAACGCTTCCTGAAGAGCAGCAATTATCTGGCCCTGCTGAATGGAGAGAGACCACACAGGGAAATGACAGGTACTGAAATTCATTCCTACTGCATATATCTCAATATCCAAAACTGAAAACCTAGATTCGATTAGTCATCATTGACTGATAAGGGAGAGACAAAATCTCCAGCAAAGTTCCTTACTTCTCCTTTCACACTACCTTGTCTGCATAATGAACAGAACTACACATTTTGTAGCAACACATTTAGTTTGGGTTAACATACTTTCCCAGAATATATATATTTGATAAAACTTCAGATTCAGTCTGGCCCTACTGACACTGTTGGCCTAAGTAGTTTTAAATTCTATAAAATGTGGAGAGACCTAGTTACTCTCACTCTCAAAACAAATACATGTATCTCTCTCTCTAATCATCAAAGTGGAGGAAGAACTTCCTGCGTATCAACAAGCTGGTGTTGATTGGAGGACCAGATGATGGCGTGATTACACCATGGGAGTCCAGGTATCCATGGTCACCATCACCACCATTATTTTACACAAAATGAATTGCCCCGTTGTATATCCTGCATTCTTACACACACATTGGTTGCATCTCTGAGACGTGGGCTCGACACTAGTGACACTCTATACCTATTGGACTAACCATTTCTGTTCTCTTCAATCAGTCAGTTTGGATTTTATGACTTTAACGAGACCATTGTTGAGATGAGGAACCAGGAAGTAAGTTAGTTTAATGGTATCATCTACCATCATTGATAATGTTCATGTCATAATGTGATGGGTAACTATGTGCTTCTTTGTCTCTCTCATTTGAATAGTGGTACGTTAGGGATTCGTTTGGGCTGAAGACATTGCATGCTCGTGGAGACCTGGCTGTGTATGTGCTCTCAGGAGTGAAGCACAGCTATTGGCATTCTAATGAGACGGTGTTCAGAGGCTGCATAGAGGAGTGCACACATACACACTGGATATAATGTTCACAGAACAGACATAAAAGGTTATGCACATTGTCTTTGATTGACATATCATAGTTGTATGTAGTGCCTTTTTTTATATATACAGTATTGTTTGTCTGTGATTATGAAACAGCGAAATCAAGTGTTTTTTGTACAATAATAGGAAATACACTGAATTGAACTCAATTTCACATGGTGTGTGCTTGCACAATGCTTTCACTCTTCTCCTGGTGAATCAGACTTGTTTCTCTCTTTGAATAAATCTTTGTGATTGATGATAGTGTATAATCTTTATATTTGACTGAATCTTAAAAAGAATTACCAAACATTGGACTACCATATTGGCACACAATCGCCCAAGCATGCAAATGTCATAGTTCCATAGATTTCCATAGATTACATGATCTGAGCAGAAATTAAAAACCGTAGGCTAAATGTTTTTTCCGGTGGGCTATATTATGGGAATGATTGCCACCAGAATGAAATGTAATGATTAATGTTGCATAAACTTGAATTCCATTCCATTGTAGCTATTAGTTGAGGAAGGAGCTCTGGCGCGGTATATTACCAATGACAAGTGTGCCTATGAAAATAATCCAATCGACTGCTGATTTACGGCCATTCACTTCTCAAAACAGTGGTGTAATCATTAGTCCAAACAGAGATGTTCTATTGGACAAATTCAGGTGGGTCCCTCCCCGTTTCGTTCCGTTTACGAAACGTTTTGCAACAGAATTGGCGTAATGAATACACCCCAGGTATGACTAATGACGTCAGCAAGGTAGTGCACACTCACAGCTCCTTTCCGGTGTATGCAACTGCAGTGTTCTCGAGTTCCTGGTTGACATTGTAAGACACTTTTTTAAAATTATTATTGTATTTATTTTTTTACTATGTGGTCATTGGTAAAGTCATTCAAATGTAGATGGGACCCGGTTAACTTCACCGAGGAAGCCACCGGGATTAATGTTTGCGTTCAAGACTTCCCAACTTTATCGTGTTCAGAGCGCGAAACCAGATTTAATTGACCGAGAAAGATATACCATACTTATCCAAACGCTTTATGCATGCAGATGGTCTAAAAGTGGAGGCACAGAAAACAAATATGTGATTTTGGCAATCTTTAAAGGAAGGATAATTAAATTGGTGAAGTCATACTGCTTAACTTGATTCAGACGGTGAACACAGTCTAGAACTTTCGTGGTTACGGACTCCGCGTTGTCGGAATGAAATGTATTTACACACCTCCGCCTCTTAAAATAGGACTGCATAGACAGGTCATTAGTTTTGGTTATAGGTTGTGTACCGCGGGCAACAGAAAGAGACGACAGCTGCTGGTGTAAGATATTCGAAATTGTATAGGAATAGAATAGGCTGCTGTTGTCTAAAGTTCATAATCATAGGTACAAGCGAGCAGTGAAACGAATGGCGGGGAGATCGTGAAAGTTTGAGGCTTGTTTTTGTTGCTTTGACAGTTTGCGAAATGTACTGACAGCGTGGTTCAAGGTCGACGTGTAGGCGGCTGTGGGTTGCAACTGTAAACACTCACAGCTCTGTGCTAAAAGAGCCAACATGTTGAACAAAACATCCACATTATAATATTAAAGCGCACTGAGGCAAAGCAAAAATCGAGGCTCTACGCTGCAAGCTGGTGAGAGCATATAACTGAATTAGGCTAAACAGCCTAGTATAATAATGTTTAATATATAAGTGGGCCAAAAGTGAAGCCAGCTCTTGAAAACCCAATTCTGACTTGGAAAAAACTATTTTGAATGTCACTGCCAGCAAATGCAATTATACAGAATGTAATTCTAAGATTAGATATCAAACCGTTACCTACACCATGATCAAAAAGTTTAGAATACATTTAGTTAAGGCTGCAGCGAAGAGTCTTTTCTGCTTTATTCCAACAGAATATTGAAGATCATTCTGTGGACATCGGGATTTTCTAGCCCCTCCGTCTACTATGTCCTCCAGAGGCAAAGGTGAGGAGTGTCTGGTGTGTGGGGGTGACTTGCACGGCAACCAACGGCGATGGCTCTTTGGGGGTCAGAACAAGAAAAATGGTCAGCCTCAGACCCCATCAGACTCGCTGGGCAGGGGAAGTCTCTCCAAGTCTTCTCAAAGCAGCCCCTGGGGTGAGGTGTGTGTGTGTGTGTGCGCACTTCTCTGCGTGTGTGTGTGTGTGTGTGCGTGTGTCTGTTCTAATGTTTTCTTTTCCCACTTTGCAGGTAGCACCATGTCTCTTGGCTCCACGGTCTCTCTCTCGTCCCTTTCCTCACCTTCTAAAGCAATGGACCTTCTCTCTGTGCTGACACACATACTAGGCCAGTCCGTACCACGGGGCAGTGGGCGGGGGGAGTTCTTGTGTGGCAAATGTGTTTCAGTTCTAGAGCGGGTTTTCAAGTTTGACTCTGTCATTTCCAGGGTGAGGGTCTTATCTTCTGAGAGGCTTCAGAAGTTGACCCAGGAGAGGGACAAGGTCAGGCAGTGGGTACGCAGCTCTTACCGCCAGCGATGCCCTCAGGATTTCCGGATGAGGAGCAGCACTAGTGAGGAGGATGGGGAGGGAATGGGAAACCGAGAGGGTTACATTGAAATGTTGAAGGAGAACATGGCCCTGTCAGAGTATGAGTGCTGGTCTGAGAAATGGGACGCATGTCCATACTTCAGGAGAACGGGGAAACGATGCACGATGGGGAAAAATTGTGAGGGATGTGATTCTCTGAGGGTGTCCGACTCCGCCTATGAGTCAGTTTGTGGGGTTCCCCGCCGCCTACCCTTCCAACCCTTTTCCCCCTTGGCTCTATCGCGGGATAAGTCGCAGAGCATGCCTCTTCATTGGTCGAGAGTGCCGTCGCTAAGCTCTAGCCCAGCGTCATTGACTGGATCCGCTCTCTCCTTACGAGCATCCTCTCGCACTGAGTCCATCCAATCGCTGGACTCGCTGGGTTGCCGTGATCCATTTGATTTTCCAGATGATTTGTCACTCCTGGTCCTCAGAGAGTTGAAAGGTATTGAAGGAAAGCCTGTCAGTTCACCTTTGGGGAGTAAGATTCCCGTTTTGGGTAAGAGGGAAGGGCGATATTCAGGAGAGGTGGGTGAGACATCCTCCCCTGAGGTAACAAGGGTGCTGAATTTTGGAGAGCGGGAGAATGGAGGAGAGGAAGTGGATGGAGAGACAAATGACGTTCTGACTGAATTGAGGGACGAGTTTATTCCACTACACAGAGAAGTGAGTTTTTCTTATATTCTATCAAAATCCAGCATGCCAAATAATGATAGGAAGTGATTATAAGTAGGGCTAGGATTTTTTTCTGACGACAACACTTTGGATTCCCATAGCCTATAAATGGGCCCTTTCCCTGGTCAGGAAAATATCTCTGCCCTAAATGAGGATTTTCCGACTGGTTGCCTTGCCTGTGGTCTGTGGATCACTCCGTCTATCACGAAGTGTAAATATTTACTTAGTGGTCTGTAATATGCCATCTAGTATCTAATGTCTGGAGCCAGTGCAAAAGTCCAACTGAATATTCTCTTACTTATAAATACAGGAGTAGGACTTCAACAGAATTAAGTGACAACTTATGTCTTTCACAAAATGCCGTTTTATTATTTCATTTCAGAGTAATACAGGCCGAGTGCACCTTGCAGTCAGACAGTTGAGAGGACAGCTTGATCAAGCCATGACACGCATCAAGACCCTAGAAACTGAGCTTAAACACGGGACCAAAACCAAACCAGAAGCTAATGTCAGTGGACCAGAGGATTGGCTTAAGGTAAGCACTGAGCAGTTTATTGATTTGACATTGATTCCCCCTGAGTTTAGACATTTTCAGCTGGATTCCTAGACACAAATGAAGCCTACTCATGGACTAAAAAGCATTCTCAATGGAGATTCTCCAATGAAAGCATTTATATATATTTTTTATACTAGGACTAGGCTGTGTCTGGGAAACCGGTCCATAGTATTTATAGTAACTCAATTGAGAAAGAAAACAGTATAAATTGGTGAGCGGAATTGAAGGGTCATGATGATTTGGTTGCGCGCACACACACAAGTACAACTGAGGTTGACACTCCCTGTCATGGTAATTGACTGTTGACATTTTATACAAGATAAACAGGTATAGGCCTCGTCAGCTGGTGCACAGCAATATAATGGCCTGAACATAGTGTCCCTAACATGCTTCCTCTTCATGTACTTGCGTGCGCACGCACGTCTACAGAATCACTTGGATAGCAATGTCTTTAAGCCACGTTTGTGTTGACTAAGCACAAATAAAGCATTATGCAAGGAATGATGGGTGTGTTAGAGTTTGGTTTGGTTTCTGGACTGGGGGGTGGTGTCTCCTTAATGCAGGTGCACTCATATAACCACACACACACACACACACACATCTCCCTGGAATCTTCCCCAACTAGTGGAGTTTGCCCTGCAGCTCAGGATGGCTTTTCATAAAGAGATCATTAACATGCTACTCAGCTGCTGAGTGGCATCTCTTGTCCTTACCTCTTTCCAGTAGACTCAAGTTATCCAACCATGCATCTATGCATCTAGCATGTCTAGGCCTCACCCCCAGCTGTTAAGGCATCTTACCTAAACTGATTCTCATTTCATGAGATTTGCGTCTGAGATTCCGGTCTAGCTTGAGTTCCAGTTTTTGGGATATTTTAGCAAGCCCTATTAGCAAGTTCAGTCTGGGAATGGGAGCTGTAAATCCACGAAGAGCTTTGACGATTAAGAGCACCACAGAAAGCTCTACACAAGGAAATATTTGAATTTGCCTGGAATCTGGCATTAGCTCTACCCAATCCTAGAAAAATTCAAATATGTCAATCATTGGGATTATTTGTGTGCTCTGTGTGAGGTTTCACAGTATATCAAGCTTTTGTGGTGGGGAGCTTTTACACTTGGCACTTGCGGGGCAAATTTATAGGCTTATACTATATGTTCTAAATTTATTACAATAATGCAAACTGATTGCCTGCATTCTATGAAAGCATCAACTGTATTATAGTGGTATATATCACCCACAAGACACTGGCTTCAAAATGGACAGGTCTGCTGCTCTAGCCTGGTCCCAGATATGTTTGTGCTGTCTTTGCAACGCCTGTGGTCATTGTCATCAGTTTGAAAGAAAACACACACTGATCTAGTACCAGGCTAGTCTGCTCTTCTATCGCTGCAACAATGCCAACCCCGTGTTTACTTAACATCCTTCATCGAAGTCCTGTGTATGTTGTGATTATGGCTTTTTCAGTTTCCGCAGAAGGACGGGGGAAACTTGCTACTGCAGAGTTTGGGGCATTCGTTGCTCAGCAGAGATAGAGTTATCCGGGTGAGTGATTCATACTGATTCTATGAGGGGAGACAATGCAGTCATGCCTAAAACACAGGGATCCACTTCACTCACGAATGAGACAGTGGCTGAGCTAGTGGAATGTTACCATCACAACATGGACACCCCAAGCTCTTAAACTCCCAGACCTAACTTAAGATGTAGTGATTTTAGCAGATAGGAATCCATTTTCATTACAAAACCCAAACAAAACGTCTAACTCTATTGAAGTTTGTATGGGTGAGCAAACTTCCTCAGCTTAACATATACTGACTGTTAGCCAAATGGATAAATCAAATCGGTTTAATATAGAGTACCAGTCAAAAGTTTGAACACCTACTCATTCCAGGGTTTTTAGTTTGTTTTACTATTTTCTACATTGTTGAATAGTAGTGAAGACATCAAAACTATGAAGTAACACATATGGAATCATGTAGTAACCAAAACAAGTGTAGCCATCCTTTGCCTTGATAACAGCTTCATGGTGTCAGTACACTTCAGTACACTCTTGGAATCCTCTCAACCAGCTTTATGGTGTAGTCACCTGGAATGCATTTAAATTAATAGGTGTGCCTTGTTAAATTTCAAGAACTTTAAGTTTCTTCAAGTGCAGTCACAAAAACCATCAAGCGTTATGATGAAACTGGCTCTCATGAGGACCGCCACAGGAAAGGAAGACCCAGAGTTACCTCTGCTGCAGAGGATTAATTCATTAGAATTACCACCCTCAGAAATAGGAAATTAGCTGCACCTCAGATTGCAGCCCAAATGAATGCTTCAGAGTTCGAGTAAGACACATCAACATCAACTGTTCAGAGGAGACTGTGTAAATCAAGCCTTCATGGTCGAATTGCTGCAAAGAAACCAATACTAATGGACATTAATAATACGAAGACTTGCCTGGGCCAAGAAACACGGGCAATTGATATTTGACTGGTGCAAATCTGTCCTTTGGACTGATGAGTCCATATTTGAGATTTTTGGTTCCAACCGCTGTGTCTTTGTGAGCTGCAATTGTCATACTTGAGTAAAAGTATAGATACCTTAATGGAAAGTTACTCAAGTGAATGTTACCCAGTAAAATTGTACTAGAGTTAAAGCCAAAAAGTATTTGGTTTTAAATATATAGTTTAAGTCGAATTGTACATACACCTCAGCCAAATACATTTAAACTCCTTTTTTTTCTCACAATTCCTGACATTTAATCCTAGAAAAAAATCCTTGTCTTAAGCCATTTTGCAACAACTTTGGAGGTATGCTTTGGGTCATTGTCCATTTGGAAGACCCATTTGCGACCAAGCGTTAACTTTCTGACTGATGTTTTGAGATGTTGCTTGAATATATCCACATACATTTCCTCATGATGCAATCTATTTTGTGAAGTGCACCAGTCGCTCCTGCAGCAAAGCACCCCCACAACATGATGCTGCACCCCCGTGCTTCACGGTTGGGATGATATTCTACAGCTTGCAAGCCTCCCCCTTTTTCCTCCAAACAGAACGATGGTCATTATGGCCAAACAGTTCTATTTTTGTTTCATCAGACCAGAGAACCAGAGGATTCTCCAAAAAGTACCATCTTTGTCCCCATGTGCAGTTGCAAACCGTAGTCTGGCTTTTTTTATGGCTGTTTTGGAGCAGTGGCTTCTTCCTTGCTGAGCGGCCTTTCAGGTTATGTCGATATAGGACTTGTTTTACTATGGATATAGATACTTTTGTACCTGTTTCCTCCAGCTTCTTCACAAGGTCATTTGCTGTTGTTCTGGGATTGATTTGCACTTTTCGCACCAAAGTACATTCATCTCTAGGAGACAGAACGTGTCTCCTTCCTGAGCGGTATGACGGCTACATGGTTCCATGGTGTTTATACTTGCTTACTGTTGTTTGTACAGATGAACGTGGTACCTTCAGGCATTTGGAAATTGCTCCCAAGGATGAACGACTTGTGGAGGTGTACAATTTTTTTCTGAGGTCTTGGCTGATTTTTGATTTTCCCATGTCAAGCAAAGAGTCACTGAGTTTGAAGGTAGGCCTTGAAATACAGGTACACCTCCAATTGACTCAAATTATGTCAATTAGCCTATCAGAGGCTTCTAAAGCCATGACATAATTTTCTGGAACTTTCCAAGCTGTTTAAAGGCACAGTCAACTTAGTGTATGTAAACTTCTGACCCACTGGAATTGTGATACAGTGAAATAATCTCTGTAAACAATTGTTGGAAAAATTACTTGTGTCATGCACAAAGTAGATGTCCTTAACCGACTTGCCAAAACTATAGTTTGTTAACGAGAAATGTGTGGAGTGGTTGAAAAACAAATTTTAATGACTCCAACCTAAGTGTATTTAAACTTCTGACTTCAACTGTACTTAAGTTTCAAAAAGTATGTTATTGCTAAAATATACTTAAGTATCAAAAGTAAAAGTATAAATCATTTAAAATTCCTTATAGTAAGCAAATTTACAGATAGCCAGGGGCACACTCCCAACACTCAGACTTTTACAAAATATGCATTTGTGTTTGTGAGTCCACTAGACCATAGGCAGTAAGGATGGCCACATTTTATCTTGATAAATGCATGAATTCACAATTTTCCTATCCTGCTAAGCATTGAAATTTAACGAGCACTTTGGGTTGTCAGGGAAAATATATGGCGTAAAAAGTAACATTTTCTTTAGGAATGTAGTGAAGTAAAATTGTCAAGAATATAAATAAAGTACAGATACCCCAATTTCAAGTAGTACTTGAAATAATTTTTTACTTAAGTTCTTTACACCACTGTGTGTGGTTCCCACCGTGAAGCATGGAGGTGGTGGTGTGGGGGTGCTTTGCTGGTGACACTGTCTGTGATTTATTTAGAATTCAAGGCACTCTTAACCAGCATGGCTACCACAGCATTCTGCAGCAATACTCCATCCCATCTGGTTTGCGCTTAGTGGGACAATAATTTTGTTTTTCAACAGGACAATGAGCCAAAACACCTCCAGGCTGTGTAAGAGGTATTTGACCAAGAAGGAGAGTGATGGAGTGCTGCATCCACAATCACCTGACTTAAACCCAATTCAGGTGGTTAGGGATGAGTTGGCCCACAGAGTGAAGGAAAAGCAACCAACAAGTTCTCAGCATATGTACTAAACTTCAAGACTTTTGGAAAATAATTCCAGGTGGCTACCTCATGAAGCTGGTTGAGTGTGCAAAGTTGTCATCAAGGCAAAGGGTGGCTACTTTGAAGAACCTCAAATATAAAATGTATTTTGATTTGTGTAACACTTCTTTGGTTACTACATGATTCCATATGTTATTTCATAGTTTGGATGTCTTCACTATTACTCTACAATGTAGAACATGGTCAAAATAAACAAAAACCCTTGAATGAGTAGGTGTGTTCAAACGTTTTGACCGGTTCTATGTGTATTTTTGTCACATTTATTGGTCGTGTACACAGTTTAGCAGATGTTATAGCGGGTGCAATTAAATGCTTATATTACTAGCTCCTAACAATGCAGTAAAATGTCAAGCAGGTACACAAATAATCCATAAAAAATAAAATAATAACAATAATCAAGAAATCCAATTATCAACCCAAATTGATAATTTGTGGCAAACCCTTAACTATCATTGTCGCAATATTTATCATTGAGACATTTGTTTAAATGCAGTTTTTGTATTCTGGTGTAATTGATGTCATTTAAATGTGTTTTTTTTCCTTACCACATCAAGTCCTTTTCTGATGCCATCTCTGGGACAAGCCATGTGTTATTCCATGATCAGACGTTAATTTCCTGTCTTCCTGTCTGTCTCAGGAGTGCATGTGTCTGATCAGGAAGATGTGTGTTGAGGTGGGGACAGGGACTGATGTGGCTGACAGGCTAACACAGGCACTCACTGACAATCTGAAACAAACTCTCTCCGACAATAAGGTGAGGGCTAAGATCGATCCCATTTGATTATGATTTGAATAGGCTGGTTTACAATCAAATCTTTTAACTCCAAATAAACTTGTGTAGACTGTCAAAGCATGGACAATAAAATGTGTGAATATTTCCTTTTTAAATATGACATTACTTAAGTGATAATGCCAGGGAAGCCGGTGTTTGGAGGATATTGGCATGGGTGTTGTTGGGCCCGAGACTACGTTTGTTCTGTATCTAGACGCGACCCAGTCCTTCGTTCTAAATGTTCCATTGCCATACTGGCTGGCAACGTTCTTATCCCTTGCTTGCTAGCTAGCCAACTACGGCTAACTTAGTCGCGTTAAAAAGTGCAGCCAGAATAACAGCAAAGTATTTGCATTTGTTTCTGCTGTTTTCTAGTGACATTTATTTTGATACATACAAGACAATGAGCTTATGAGGTGCGATTTCGCTTGGCATAGAAAATGTGCACACTTGTCAGGAGCTAGCCAACAACACAGCAAAATGTTAGTCTAAAAGAAATCTGAGAATGTCTAGACACTTTTAATTGTGGAAATCAAGTTCATAAATTGCTTGACTGGGCTGATGACAGTGGATTGCGCAGTCAGATGGAACAGAGTAAATAGGCATTTTAACGTCATAGATTTGGTGGCAACTTGTGGAATAGACACCGGCTGGAATGCGGTTTTATCCAATCAGCATTCAGGATTAGACCCACCTGTTGTATAGTATGGGATATAGAACATTTCTGTACAAGGTTATTTTGCTGATGTCTTGTGTTCTACCACTTCATTAGCTAGCCCTGGAGGCTCTGCTCTCTGAGGTGAGTGAGAGGGAGAAGAGGATGGAGAGCGAGCTGGAGGCACTGAAGAAGGCTGGGAGAGACCGGGAGAAAGACCTCTCCACACTCAACGCTGTGCTCCAATGTAACCAGGACATCATCAATGTGAGTCTAATGTTGAAAGCACACACGTGCGATTGCTGTGCTGCCAGTGTACGGCAGCTGCTGTAGAACACACACACCCTCACGCTCTTTCACTTAGATGTCAACTTTGTGAATGAATTTGAGTTAATACATTGTGCTGGATACACTATAGTCATTCAGTCAAAGGTGTTACTAGTCGTTTCTCCCATAAGGGCCCTGTTTTTCTTCTAACCCCCAGGAACTGAGAGTGGAGCTGGTTGAGAAGGAGCGAGTGCAGCGGGAGGTGCAGAAGGAGAGGGAAGTGTGGAGACAGCGGGACCAGGCCCTCACAGCAGTCCTACAGGAGAAAGAGTCACTTCTCCTCTGCCTGAAGGAGGCACTAGAGAGCTCTCAGAAAGACATGCAGGTGAGGGGGATCACCTCAACCTACAGTGTCTCTATAGGTTGAATTAAATTAGGTGTGCTGTGGGACTCCTACTCTGAGACGCTTTGCGAATACAGACCCAGATGTCTTGAAAGATGGTGTTTTGATTGATTTGATTATCTATTCGTTTGACCATTCCTGATCTAAATAGAATTGATTCCAGATATATATCTTTTTAGTGTGCCCACAATTGTTTGTGTCAGGTTCAGTAACCAGTGCTGCATGCACTGATCTCTGTTATTCAAGTTAAAGGTGCTACATGTCCATTCTCACCCATGTGGAAGCAAGGTGAATTACGACAACTCTTTTTATTTTATTTTTTAAAACAACTCTTTTCCACTCCCACGCCTCCCATTTCCCTGCAATACGGTGGAGAGGTTAGTGCTATCCGACATCCAAGGATCCCGGGTAGCATGGACCATGATGGGGGCTATTTTACGTTCAGTTTCGTCCACCAACTTCAAGCAGTCAGAGATATTTCACTGCGATTTAGATGGTACAATGATTCCCTACACTATTCAGTGCATGTTTTCTCACATAAACTGAAATAGTTTTAAGGGTGTAGATTTTATGCAACTAGGAAATGACAGGGCGATTTCTACGTTTGCCGTTGTTCCTTGTGCTTGAGTAGGAGATGACCACGCCTTTTATTGATACCGATGTTAGAGAGGAGGGGTGCAGTTTCTAGAGCTGGGCAATATGGATAAAAATCCATATCACGATATGTTAAAAAATTGTTTTTATAAAATGTGATAAATCGGCAATAAATATTTTTGGGGAGTAGGTACTAGAGCTGGGCAATATGGACAAAGTCACATTGAGATGAATAACTATTTAGCTTGATAACAATAAATATATTACAATGCAATGTTCCCTCTAAGCTGCGCGTGTGTGCAGCCACACAGAGACACAAGAGATTGAACTTCACCGAGTTCTCCCCTTTTAGTTTGCACTATATAGATCAACGCTATTTTTCTGTGATCGAATCAACATTATATCAGCCCCTTTTCAATGCAATGTTGACATTAGCAAACTGCTCGCCAACACGTCGCCAAACAGGTGCTGTGCGGTTGTGAGGCCAGTTGGACGTACTGCAAAATTCCCTAAAACGATAGAGGCGGCTTATGGTAGAGAAATTAATATTAAATTCTCTGGCAACAGTTCTGGTGTAGTCAGCATGTCAATTGCACACTCCCTCAACTTGAGACATCTGTGGCATTGTGTTGTGACAACTGCACATTTTAGTGTGGCCTTTAATTGGAGACAATTAAAGGCCACATTTTTGTTTATTGTACAACAAGATCACAGTTTTACCAATTTTGACATCAGATTCTGACGTTTATCCACATTTCTCCAAATGTCAAAGTTGCTCCAAATGTGAAATTTCTGTATTGTTCCATTTGTCCTTGCACAATGTGGGGAGAGGGAGTGAGCGGCTCACTCACACAGCAGCAGACTGCGAAACAGGGACAGGCAGATACTTTTAAAGTGGGAATCAACATAATATATAGGCTATTACTGTTAACCAAATAATAGTTTTAGAACAATCTACAGGAATGTTGTATAGCAAAATCATAGAGAATTAGCGATGTACGCTTTTGTTGTCAAATAGAAGGTCTGCATTTTAGAATGCGATTTTTGTATTGGCCCAAAATATTTTTGGGGTGAAAAAATATTGTGAAACACTATCATTCCACTACTACTGCAGCTATTATATGGACTTTTTTTGAAATTACAATGCAAAAATTCTACATGTAGCTCTTTTGACGGGCTTCAGGGAGACTTACTTCCTCATAACTTGTTTTCTTTCCCCCCAGGCACTGTCTGACTCTGTGATTAGCCAAGGGGTGTCAGGAGGCGGGGCTGAGGGGGCTCTGGCCTCTCAGTTGAAGGAGAAGGAGAGCCTAGTGATAGCCTGGTTACAGGACAGAGAGGAGCACAGCGCCGCCATGTGCCGGGAGTTCTCCAAGCTCACCACCGCCCTGCAGGACTATCAGGGTATAGTGCAGGTGAGTACAAACGAGGATGGGAGAGTGGATGCTTTCACCAATCCCTGTCTTTCATATCAGTGAAGGGGAAGCCATGTAAGACTAGTAAGAGGCTCCCTCTATATACTGAGATGTGCTGTGTCTTCCATTGTCTTTTACACAATTCAGGTCATCTTCAGTGAGGTATCTAAAATACCAAGCCTATAATATAGTTTGTTCATTTGAACCTATACCTTTCCTCTCTTCCCATCTTTTCCCTGCCTTCTCAAGGAGCAACAGCAGAATCATAGTCAGACGGTGTCTTCGCTGTCAAAGCAACTCAACGACACACTCAATGACCTGAGGGAGAGCGGGAAGGAGAACAAGGAGGCACAGCGAGCCTGGCGGAGTGAAATGGATGACAAAGAGAGGGAGGAGAGGAAATTGAGGGAGAGCCTGGAGAAGAGAGACAAACTCATTGAGGTATGTCTATACATGAGCGAGGTATGCCCATACATGACTTTAGAAAAGCACTAAAGGACCAAAATTAACTGACAATTTTGATTTGTAAACTTGTTTTATTTAGCAAGTTCTCCTGGATTCCGAAGAACGGGATCATCTACTCAAAGAACTTCAACAGAACCTGCTGAACAAATTTGAACCCATGATTGCTGTCAAACACACATTATGAAAGAGACAAACAAGATAGTGAAAGAGCAAAAAACATAGAACCACGAAGGTACAATGCACATTTTATATAGATGAGTTGCATGAACCAACATTTTCTCCAAAGGTAGTTTACTACTAATCACAATTGTATGTAGGCCCATTGAAAAGGTTGTGTTTTGCACATTTGCACTAGTTGCATCTTGCCTTGGCAGGCAAACCTTGGTTTTTCTGTTTAAAACAATTTATGGCTTTTACAAAACTCTTGACTGGATATTTGTCAATAGTGATGTTATTATTACTCCGTTTTGGCATCATTCATATTTGTATATTCATATTGATGAAGTATGCTAGTAGTTAATGTCTGACATGGACCAAAGTATATTTTGAAATATTTTGCTTAAATGCTAGTACTCTGTCAATGAAATGTATCAATACAGACAGTTCAAATAATTTCATTTCCCGAGAGTTCTATTTATGCTTATTCAAAATACACTTTGGTCCATGTCAGACATTGATTAACTAGTAGAATGGGACATGGGGAAATGTATGATGAGTTTTGTTAATGTCCTTCAGGGCATAGTGTAGTGCAGCCTTCTTGATACGTGCTATCAGAAGGGGGATTATTATTGTGTTGAATCTGGACAGTTTGATGTCGCAGTTTCCCAAGAGCTTTCTTTATTGGTGTCATACTGTAAGTTCTGTGATTGTATTTTTTTCCCCCTGTGTCTTTTTGTCGGAATGGGCTATTTCTGTTCACACTGCCAATTTCTTTACAAATTAGCTACATCATTCTGCTTGGTATTGTGATTGTCATAAAGGGGTTTACATTTTTTAGCCCAAAATATTTTGGTACTTTTTGGCAGGTTTAATTTTACTACAGAATGGTTTGATACATTTATTTTGGGAAAAGGTTTAATTTTATGTCTGCCATGTTTTAATTTTTTTTAAGTCTTTGTGAGATTGAGAAATACAACTCTCTACATGATCGAAATGATTGAATCTAGTCTGTTTTCATTGCATGTACTTTGCTGCTTATGTCATGGATGATCAAAGGGACTTTCATGACCCGCGGATGTCTCTTTTGCTCTGTACTTCACACTTGGAATATGATCCCCAGTAAACGGTCATGGCTAGAAGGTATCCAGCATTTGTCAGAAAGTACTTTTTGTAGGCGGTTTAGGAGAACTTACGCAGCAGGTTAGGAGAATTAACGTGGCAGTTAGTGTTAGCAATAAATATTTTGGGGGGCGTAAGTTTGACAAAAGCTGGATCCCATCTCAACATGACCTCAGTCAACCCCACAACTGACTGAACTCTTGTCCAATCACAAGCAGGACCATGGTTTCTGGTTACCTGGGAACTGTTTGAGATAATATTTCAACACTAGTTTATTTGACCCTCGGAGGTTGAGGTGAACTTGTTGTAATTTAGTAACCTAATCTAAAGAGACCTGGTAATTAATAAATACAAAAGAAACGTCCCTTTTTCAGGACCCTGTCTTTCAAAGATAATTCGTTAAAATCCAAATAACTTCACAGATCTTGACTGTAAACGGTTTAAACACTTTTTCCCATGCTTGATCAATGAACTATAAACAATTAATGAACATGCACCCGTGGAACGGTCGTTAAGACACTAACAGCTTACAGACGGTAGGCAATTAAGGTCACAGTTATGAAAAATTAAGACACTAAAGAGGCCTTTCTATTGACTCTGAAAACCACAAAGAAAGATGCCCAGGGTCCCTGCTCATCTGCGTGAACGTGCCTTAGGCATGCTCCAAGGGAGGCATGAGGAATGCAGATGTGGCCAGGGCAATACATTGCAATGTCTGTACTGAGACGCCTAAGACAGCGCTACAGGACGGACAGCTGATCGTCCTCACAGTGGCAGACCATGTGTAACAACACCTGCACAGGATCGGTACATCCAAACATCACACCTGCGGGACAGGTAAAGGATGGCAACAATAACTGCCAGAGTTACACCAGGAACGCACAACCCCTTCATCAGTGCTCAGACTGTCTGCAAAAGGCTGGGAGAGGCTGGACTGAGGGCTTGTAGGCCTATTGTAAAAGCAGGTCCTCACCAGACATCACCGGCAACAACGTCGCCTATGGGCACAAACCCACCGTCGCTGGACCAGACAGGACTGGCAAAAAGTGTTCTTCACTGACGAGTCGCGGTTGTCTCACCAGGGGTGATGTTCGGATTTGCGTTTATCGTCAAAGGAATGAGTGTTACAACCAGGCCTGTACTCTGGAGCGGGATCGATTTGGAGGTGGATGGTCCGTCATGGTCTGGGGCGGTGTGTCACAGCATCATCGGACTGAGCTTGTTGTCATTGCAGGCAATCTCAACGCTGTGCGTTACAGGGAAGACATCCTCCTCCCTCATGTGGTACCCTTCCTGCAGGCTCATCCTGACATGACCCTCCAGCATGACAATGCCACCAGCCATACTGCTCGTTCTGTGCATAATTTCCTGCAAGACAGGAATGTTAGTGCTCTGCCATGGCCAGCGAAGAGCACGGATCTCAATCCCATTGAGCACGTCTGGGACCTGTTGGATCGGAGGGTGAGGGCTAGGGCCATTCCCCCCAGAAATGTCCGGGAACTCGCAGGTGCCTTGGTGGAAGAGTGGGGTAACATCTCACAGCAAGAACTGGCAAATATGGTGCAGTCCATGAGGAGGAGATGCACTGCAGTGCTTAATGCAGCTGGTGGCCACACCAGATACTGACTGTTACTTTTGATTTTGACCCCCCCCCCCCCCTTTGTTCAGGGACACATTATTCCAATTCTGTCAGTCACATGTCTGTGGAACTTGTTCAGTTTGTCTCAGTTGTTGAATCTTATGTTTATACAAATATTTACACATGTTAAGTTTGATGAAAATAAACGCAGTTGACCGTGAGATATAGATATACATTACCAGTCAAAAGTTGACATACCTACAATGTTTTTTCTTTATTTTTACTATTTCTACATTGTTGAATAATCATGTAGTAACCAAAAAAGTGAAACAAATCAAGATTCTTCAAAGTAGCCACCCTTTGCCTTGATGACATGTTTGCACACGCTTGGCATTCTCTCAAACAGCTCCATGAGGAAGTCACCTGGAATGCCTTTCAATTAACAGGTGTGCCCTGTTAAAATATCATTTGTGGGATTTCTTACCTTCTTAATGCATTTGAGCCAATCAGGTGTGTTGTGACAACATAGGGGTGGTATACAGAAGATAGCCCTATTTGGCAAAAGACCAAGTCCATATTATGAGAAACTACAGTCCATCATTACTTTAAGACATGAAGGTCAGTCATTGTGGAACATTTCAAGAACTTTTAAAGTTTCTTCAAGTACAGTCGCAAAAACCATCAAGTGGTATGATGAAACTGGCTCTTATGAAGACCCAGAGTTACCTCTGCTGCAGAGGATACGTTCATTAGAGTTACCAGCCTCATAAATGCAGCCTAAATGAATGCTTCACAGAGTTCAAGTAACAGACATCTCAACATCAAATGTTCAGAGGAGACTACTTGAAATCAGGCCTTCATGGTCGAATTGCTACAAAGAAACCACTACTAAAGGACACCAATAACTTGCTTGGTCCAAGAAACGAGCAATGGACATTAGACTGGTGGAAATATGTCCTTTGGTCTGATGAGTCCAAATGGGAGATTTTTTGGTTCCAACCACCGTGTCTTTGTGAGATGCAGAGAAGGTGAACGGATGATCTCCACATGTGTGTGGTTCCCACCATGAAGCATGGTGGTGTAATGGTGTGGGGGTGCTTTGCTGGTGACACTGACAGTGATTTATTTGGAATTCAAGGAACATTTTACCAGCATGGCTACCACAGCATTCTGCAGTGATACGCCATCACATCTGGTTCACGTTTAGTGGGACTATCATTTGTTTTTCAACAGGACAATGACCAAACACACCTTCGGGCTGTGAAAGGGCTATTTGACCAAGGAGAGTGATGGAGTGTTGCATCAGATGATCTGGCCTCCACAATCACCGGACCTCAACCCAATTGAGATGGTTAGGGATGAGTTGGACCGCAGAGTGAAGGAAAAGCAGTGGGAACTCCTTCAAGACTGTTGGAAAAGCATTCCAGGTAAAGCTGGTTGAGAGAATACCAAGAGTGTGCAAAGCAGTCAAGGAAAAGGGTGGCTACCTTGCAGAATATACAATATATTGTGATTTGTTTAACACTTATTTGGGTACTACATGATTACATATGTGTTATTTCATAGTTTTGATGTCTTCACTATTATTCTGCAATGTAGAAAATAGTAAAAAAAATAAAAAAATCCTGGAATGAGTAAGTGTGTCCAAACTTTTGACTGGTACTGTAGATGCACAAAGAGCCCAAAATAAATCTGATAATTCTGGATCCTATTTTGATGGATTTCACATCAATTTATCAATCATGCATTCCCTGGATATGTTAGATAAATAGCTTACTTTTGAAATATTAGTCTACCATTCTACTCAGTTGACTTACATGGCACTGTAAAAATGTGTCAAGAGTCCTGACGCTATAATGCAAAGTAACTGTCCATTAAAACTGTTTTATTGTTGTAGCAGCATTCCCTCTAATTTTTTGGGGCACGGTAACTTGAACTTCGTGCAACTTCTGGCGCGCGTCTACAGTGAACACAGGCAAGGGCCACCCCCTCCAGAAATGTCCGGGAACTCGCAGGTGCCTTGGTGGAAGAGTGGGGTAACATTTCACAGCAAGAACTGGCAAATATGGTGCAGTTCATGAGGAGGAGATGCACTGCCGTGCTTAATGCAGCTGGTGGCCACACCAGATACTGACTGTTACTTTTGATTTTGACCCCTCCTTTGTTCAGGGACACATTATTCCAATTCTGTCAGTCATATGTCTGTGGAACTTGTTCAGTTTATGCCTCAGTTGTTAAATCCTATGTTCATACAAATATTTACACATGTTAAGTTTGCTGAAAATAAACGCAGTTGACAGCGAGAGGACGTTTATTTTTTTGCTGAGTTTAAATGTAAAAAAAAAGAGGCTTAGGTAAATAAATGCCTGTTCAGTCAGATCCCCTCGCCTCTGTGGCGATAGGACCGTAGTCTGGCGAGATGATACGGTGAACTCTATACGACGAGCGGAACACTTGGTGTGGCAAACCGACGCAGGACTGTCAGGGTCTGTCAGACGTGCGCGGAGCAGTAGCGCCGCCGAATTTACCCCGAGGCGCACAGACACAATTGAAGTGGTGGTGCTCATGATGCTTTGTGTAAGAATAATCTCAGATCTCAAAACCACAGGGAAAATGGTGAGAGTTTAATATTTTAAAGTTATGATGAATTAAATGAATAGTGAAAGAATGTGTACTATGTTCAATCTTGTTGGCTATACAGTTAAAGTTGGAAGTTTACATACACTTAGGTTGGAGTAATTTCTTGTTAACAAACTATAGTTTTGGCAAGTCGGTTAGGACATCTACTTTGTGCATGACTCAAGTAATTTTCCAACAATTGTTTACAGACAGATTATTTAACTTACAATTCACTGTATCACAATTCCAGTGGGTCAGAAGCTTACAAAAACGAAGTTGACTGTGCCTTTAAACAGCTTGGAAAATTCCAGAAAATTATGCCATAGCTTTAGAAGCTTCTGATAGGCTAATTGACATAATGAGTCAATTGGAGGTGAACCTGTGGATGTATTTCAAGGCCTACCTTCAAACGCAGTGCTTCTTTGCTTGACATCATGGGGGAAATCAAAAATCAGCCAAGACCTCAGGAAAAAAAAAAATTGCAGACCTCGACAAGTCTGATTCATCATTGGGAGCAATTTCCAAACGCCTGAAGGTACCATGTTCATCTGTACAAACAATAGTACGCAAATATAAACACCATGGGACCACGCAGCCGTCATACCGCTCATGAAGGAGACGGGTTCGGTCTCCTAGAGATGAACGTACTTTGGTGTGAAAAGGGCAAATCAATCCCAGACCAACAGCAAATGACTTTGTGAAGATGCTGGAAGAAACAGGTACAAAAGTTTCTATATCCATAGTAAAACAAGTCCTATATCGACTTAACCTGAAAGGCCGCTCAGCAAGGAAGAAGCCACTGCTCCAAAACCGCCATTAAAAAAGCCAGACTACGGTCTGAAACTGCACATGGGGACAAAGATTGTACTTTTTGGAGAAATGTCCTCTGGTCTGATGTAAAAAAAAAAGTAGAACTGTTTGGCCATTGTTATGTTTGGAGGAAAAAGGGGGAGGCTTGCAAGCTGAAGAACACCATCCCAACTGTGAAGCACGGGGGTGGCAGCATCATGTTGTGGGGGTGCTTTGCTGCATGAGGGACTGGTGTACTTCACAAAATAGATGGCATCATTCAGAAGGAAAATTATGTGGATATATTGAAGCAACATCTCCAGACAACAGTCAGGAAGTTAACGCTTGGTCGCAAATGGTTCTTCCAAATGGACAATGACCCCAAGCATACTCCCGAAGATGTGGCAAAATGTTGGAGTGGCCATCACAAAGCCCTGACCTCTATCCCATAGAACATTTGTGGGCAGAACTGAAAAAGCATGTGCGAGCAAGGAGGCCTACAAACCTGACTCTGTTACACCATCTCCGTCAGGAGGAATGGGCCAAAAGTCATCCAACTTATTGTGGGAAGCTTGTGGAAGGCCACCCAAAACATTTGACCCAAGTTAAACAATTTTAAAGGCAATGCTACCAAATACTAATTGAGTGTATGTAAACTTCTGACCCACTGGGAATGTGATGAAAGAAATAAAAGCTGAAATAAATAATTCTCTCTACTATTATTCTGACATTTCACATTCTTAAAATAAAGTGGTGATCCTAACTGACCTAAGACAGGGAATTTTTACTAGGATTAAATGTCAGGAGTTGTGAAAAACTGAGTTGAAATGTACAGTGCCTTGCGAAAGTATTCGGCCCCCTTGAACTTTGCGACCTTTTGCCACATTTCAGGCTTCAAATATAAAGATATAAAACTGTATTTTTTTTGTGAAGAATCAACAACAAGTGGGACACAATCATGAAGTGGAATGACATTTATTGGATATTTCAAACTTTTTTAACAAATCAAAAACTGAAAAATTGGGCGTGCAAGATTATTCAGCCCCTTTACTTTCAGTGCAGCAAACTCTCTCCAGAAGTTCAGTGAGGATCTCTGAATGATCCAATGTTGACCTAAATGACTAATGATGATAAATACAATCCACCTGTGTGTAATCAAGTCTCCGTATAAATGCACCTGCACTGTGATAGTCTCAGAGGTCTGTTAAAAGCACAGAGAGCATCATGAAGAACAAGGAACACACCAGGCAGGTCCGAGATACTGTTGTGAAGAAGTTTAAAGCCGGATTTGGATACAAAAAGATTTCCCAAGCTTTAAACATCCCAAGGAGCACTGTGCAAGCGATAATATTGAAATGGAAGGAGTATCAGACCACTGCAAATCTACCAAGACCTGGCCGTCCCTCTAAACTTTCAGCTCATACAAGGAGAAGACTGATCAGAGATGCAGCCAAGAGGCCCATGATCACTCTGGATGAACTGCAGAGATCTACAGCTGAGGTGGGAGACGCTGTCCATAGGACAACAATCAGTCGTATATTGCACAAATCTGGCCTTTATGGAAGAGTGGCAAGAAGAAAGCCATTTCTTAAAGATATCCATAAAAAGTGTCGTTTAAAGTTTGCCACAAGCCACCTGGGAGACACACCAAACATGTGGAAGAAGGTGCTCTGGTCAGATGAAACCAAAATTGAACTTTTTGGCAACAATGCAAAACGTTATGTTTGGCGTAAAAGCAACACAGCTGAACACACCATCCCCACTGTCAAACATGGTGGTGGCAGCATCATGGTTTGGGCCTGCTTTTCTTCAGCAGGGACAGGGAAGATGGTTAAAATTGATGGGAAGATGGATGGAGCCAAATACAGGACCATTCTGGAAGAAAACCTGATGGAGTCTGCAAAAGACCTGAGACTGGGACGGAGATTTGTCTTCCAACAAGACAATGATCCAAAACATAAAGCAAAATCTACAATGGAATGGTTCAAAAATAAACATATCCAGGTGTTAGAATGGCCAAGTCAAAGTCCAGACCTGAATCCAATCGAGAATCTGTGGAAAGAACTGAAAACTGCTGTTCACAAATGCTCTCCATCCAACCTCACTGAGCTCGAGCTGTTTTGCAAGGAGGAATGGGAAAAAATTTCAGTCTCTCGATGTGCAAAACTGATAGACATACCCCAAGCGACTTACAGCTGTAATCGCAGCAAAAGGTGGCGCTACAAAGTATTAATTTAAGGGGGCTGAATAATTTTGCACGCCCAATTTTTAAGTTTTTGATTTATTAAAAAAGTTTGAAATATCCAATAAATGTCGTTCCACTTCATGATTGTGTCCCACTTGTTGTTGATTCTTCACAAAAAAATACAGTTTTATATCTTTATGTTTGAAGCCTGAAATGTGGCAAAAGGTCGCAAAGGTCAAGGGGGCCGAATACTTTCGCAAGGCACTGTATTTGGCTAAGGTGTATGTAAACTTCTGACTTCAACTGTAAATGCTTTAGACTAAATAAAATGTATATTGGCGGTATTTGCTGTTTTGCAAAATAATGCAATAACATACATTGTAAGTAAATTTCATTTATATCTGTAGACTTGAATGTCATTCTCTCACATGTCATGTTTAGTTCCCATATTCTACCACCACCACATTTGTGGTCTCGTTTCCCCCTCCTTGCTTCCGAGAGCAGTGTGCAGAGGCCAGTGTTGGGGTAGCAGGGGAGTACATGCGAAGTGGAGGGCGAGATACAAGCTGGCCAGGTGGCACAGGAATGCATTCAACTGGAAAGGGAGAGGGGGCTCTTGGAAAGGATGCTGAGGAGCTTGAGGTGTGAAATGCTGATCAACAAGAAGAGTGTGGAGGGAGGACAATAATACCAGCTACTCCTGAGACTGTGAGTTCAGTGTGTGTTTGCGTGTGTCACAACTGAATTTCTATTGAGTTCATTTCATATTTCCACCTGACCCCAAGTTATTCTGCCCGGTACTGCTTTGTTGGACTACATTAGGCCTATGTATTCTAATCTACTGTATGGCTATGAGAAAAAAACACATCAGATGATTGTTCTCTGTTTCCAGGGCAGAGACGGAGCAGACCATTTGCTGGAGTGTGAAAAGAGAGAACTCACTGAGCTGAAACAGGAGATGGAGAGCACTCCAAGGAGCACACTACGGGTGATGACATCTAACTGCTAGAGGCCGGGTTACTGTAAAAGCCTATGACAAATGCTAATGTACGCATGGCTTTAGAAAATAAATGTGATTAGGTGCTTTCTCTCTTTTTATGGTTTTCAATGGATACAGGTTACTATACACTCTTAGCGGATACTAGGCAAATATCAGCTGAAACAGGTCTGTAAAAATTAAAGAATTACCCACATCTTTCCCTTCTCTCAGAATGTAAGTAGGTTCTGGAGTCTACCACTCTGGCTGTGAACCAATCACAGCTGCTACGAGAGAACATCAGGCAGATGATTGGCAATGCCATCACAAGGCAAAAATGCTGCCCACGGTACTGTCAGTGAAGCTCTGGTGAAGAAAATAGCTGAGACAGTCACTCTGAAGGTACAGCATGGGACATACGATAGTATTTAACATTTAAAAGTCAAAATAGTAAAACTCTCATTCTCTCACACAGCAAAATCTCACAATTACGTCCGCAGCCTCCAGGCTGGCCATTTTCCGCAAACCGAGGCAGCTGAACTGCATTCATCACAGCCATGACAGAGCACTGGTCAGTATGTGAGTGGAACCATCTGTAGGCTTTGTCATGGATAAGAGTGTGCATTGGAGATGGTGTCTGTATCTGTGCTTATTTGGTCAAGAAAGAGCCACTAATGTTGGTGTAATAATGTTGTAGTGGGTGACTTCACTACTCCACCCCTAACTTCTTATGTTGTCATGTGTTTTCCAGGGCCCTGAGTACAGCGGGATATGCTTTCCAGAGAGAAACTGAACAAGCCTATAGTAAACGTTTACCACAGACACCCTGGGACCCAGTTACCTGAGGCTGCTCATCTCATACAGGTAACCAATGGTCTTCCTCTAAAACCGAACATGATTGACACTCTTTCTCTTATATTATGTACTTGGCCATTTTACTGTAGTAGACTCAAATTTCTGTGCAAGTCTTCCATTGACATCAATGCATGATTTATGCAATTGTCGAGTTAAGTGCTTGTTCTCATGTTAGAATTCAGCCCTCTGAGTCCTGTGTTTTTCTCTCAGGGTAGTTCTGTGTTGAGACGCTGCCTGCTGTCCTCTAAAGAGGAGCTCTTCAGGCTACAGGGCACATGTCTGGAGCGGGTGGACAACCTGCACAGCAAGAGGGCCGCAGAGCAGGTGGACTCTGCCGTGGTCAGGCTGCGGCGGCAGCTGGTCGAAAGACGAGCAATGCCCACTTTCCTCCAACAGGGGTTGTACTAAACTCATTATGTAGTGCATGACTCAATTCATCTTTCTTCATTGTTTCCTCTCTCCTTGGTTCCTTCTCAAAAATGCATTGGAGGAGAAGAAAGATAAAAGGTTCCTCCCCTCTGATCTTCTCCTCCAATGCATTTTGAGAAGTAGATGAGAGGAATCAAGGAAAGAGAAGAGCCCCTATCTATAGTTGTATACAAACGGTATGTGTGTGTTTTATCCTGGATATGAAGCGAAAGAGGGACCAATGTGCTGAAAAGGGACCATTTAAACAAGATGATTAGGAAGGTATGTTTAACCTAGTCATGTGTGGCATCCCAACTCTCAATTAACCACATTTCTGCATTACACAATTAACGTGTACTTGAAATAAACATAAACAGTATTTCTCTGCAAACTCAGCCCCATTGCTTATTGTATGGGAGTCCCTTAGAGCATAAATGTGCATGGGTTTCATTCGCCTGTACTTGATCTCCTTGTCATACTGCCATTTTGTACAGGTTGGCATCTATAATATGAATTGAATATGTTCAGCATTGACTGCATTAGAATCACAAACCGTGTACTGTTTATGTTCAACTTCACCTCTGAATAAATGTACACCGTTATAAAGTCCAGTCTCCATCGCCCCCCCTCCTCTTCAGTCCGAGTCATAAGACTGCAAGTCACTTGACAGTCCTCCCTCTAAACTTCATGTGTTTCATTAAGAAATAAGGGATGATTCAATAAGACTCTTCTTTATTGAGTGGTTACAGGATCACTGTATAAAGGCCCTCGATACACGGCAAAGCAGTACTGTAGATACCAGCAATATACTTGTGTATCTTCCTTGCAATACACACTATTTAACTGAATACTCAGATAGTTTGTTTCTACTTGAGTGTTTATGCAGACTCCAGTGCAAACTTCACAATCAGCTGTGGCGGAGGAGTGACTTCAGTCTTATCACTGGGCGGCTAATGTCCTAATTGAATCAGATGTGTTGGGGTGGGGAGATGTTTGGAGATATTTAAGGTAGTATCAAGGAAAAACGAGAGGCGATCTTCAGATCTGTGCAGACAATGCATGAAGAGAGGGAAGACTAAAAGCACTGGCATAATACCATAAGTTTGTACAGACGCATCCCCAGAAAGGACGATATCAACACATTTTACTGGATAAGAGAAGGTTGCAACAAGTAATTGTTTTTTAGATGATCATTTATCTAGACTAACTAGATAACGAGAAGACAGAAAGGTTGTGAGGAGCTGGGAAAGCAGTCAAATCAAAGGGAAAACAGGATATTGTCTGTTTGGAGAGAGACAAAAAAACAAGTGATGTCGCAGCTTCTATGCCATCTGCTTTTACTGTGTCTGGTACCATCTGTGGGTAAGTGGAAGAGAAAGGAGTTAGAAATGGAATGCTTATATTGCAATGTATCCTATACTGTGTTTGTGTGTGCATGCATGTGTGTTTATGGGGGAAGCTAATTGCTTAATTGGTGTTTAGCTTTGTACATTGACTTGTGCATTATTACATTAACAGCATTGTTTAAGTCCCTCCCACCCATTTCCCTCAACTGTCCATCATAAGACTTCAGCTTCTTCATAATCTTCACTGGCAATATTACCTATTAAAAATCTCTACTATCCTTCAGGTCCTGCGCCAAACTAGAGTTTTACTATGTTCTTAGTGTAATCAATATCTTTCTCTTTCAGTTCCTCTGTTTTGCTTCACCTGTGTCTTCCCTGCCATCTCCCCACTGGACTGTATCAAGTTCCCTCAGAAGTGTCCTCCAGGTCAGCAATGTCTGTCCAGCAAAGCTGTGGGGAAGCGCGGTGAGAGCTCCTTAAGTTACATACATTGTGTGTGTGTGTGTGTGTGTGTGCCCGCACGTTTGTGATTGAGTGTGTACAAATTACACCATTAATGTAACGCTAACTCGGTCATAAAACACCTTTAATCTACAGGAGAGTTCAGTGTGACACTGTATGAGAAGAGCTGTGTCCTCTCCGCCCTGTGTGGCCTGACTGGTGAGAAGTACGCCATGGGCCTCAACTTCACCTTTACCAATGAATGCTGTTCCACCCACCTGTGTAATGGAGCTGCAGCCCCCTCTGCCCTCTACTGGACTGGCTCTGCTCTCGCTCTCCTCTCATTCACACTCTCACTGTGATTTACCCACCTTTTAAAGATAATGCTACTTTTGCTAAATTCATAAGGAAAACATGACCACATTCAGATGCCTAGCATTGGTCGAAACCTTTCAGATATAAATGTGATGAACAGAGCTGGCATGATTCCTTGTTGTAATTGTTGGAGGCATGTTTGTTATAATGTACATAGCTTATCTGTCAGTTCCAACACTTTCTATCAGTTCCAAAACGTTGTATTCTGCTGAACGTGGCCCAGGTGTTTAACACAGTAAATGTGTGCTTTCTGTACATGAAATATGGACAGATGAGATCATTTTCATTGAATTGACCATTTCTTAGAGATGAGCAAAGCACACACATGGTTTTCCTCAAGTAATGTAAAATAATGTGCTTAACACTTTCTTTTACATCTAGGCATGGCATTAACAATATCCCACATTTATCTGTCATCAAAGTTGAAAATGAGAGCTAACAACGTATAAAGCATCCACTGTATGGATAATACATTGTCTGGATATCATCTATAATTGTCTATTTGTATTTTCTATATTTGGGTATGTCTTAATTTTTATAGGCTCTGACCATTTTTGTCTAGCCTATCAAAACGTATAGGTAGGCATAATCATATATTATAATATTTGAATATTTCCAATTGATCTAATATTTTTTCCTGCAGTTCAAATGGCCTCGGTGGCACGAGCGTTGTGCGCACCAATAGTCGACTAGGTCCCCCAAAAGGTGCTTTTGATTCTGGCGCATACTGCCGCGTTCACGCTCTAGTTGGAACTAGGATACTCGGAAATATTCGAATTGCCAACTGGTTGTCAACGAATCTGCAAGTCTGACATTTCCAAGCTTCCCAGTTCCGACTAGTATTTGAACGCGGCATACCTATGGAGATTAATTGACGCAGGGCCTGATTTTTCTCGAGTTATTATATTTTGTTACAGGAATATAGATGTTTTATATTTTCAACTTGGTCTTTTGCTTTGTCTAAGAGCAGAGGGAGGCTCAAATGAACGCAAGTCATTTATAAAACCTTTTGTAAAGGTATTACTCGCCGAAGATTCACCATCTTACCTCGAACGGCGTGTGTTCCTGAACTCAAGGTTGCCGCTGGTAGACAAGGAACATTTCTCTCCGGTCCGTGGAACTGGACACGAACAATTACCGGATAGCGTCAGGAAAATACTGACCCCGGTGTACCCAACACAGAAGCTATCTGGTCCAAAAAGTCAAGCCCGCGAAATGATAACACTTTGTAACATCAACAAGATGTTCGTGCAGGTAAAAACAACAACATGTTAGGCTCAGGGGGTTTACAGTTGCAACTGACGCTCGGAACATGCCCCGCCAATACATCTACAAAAGATTCAGTGTTCGAACTCGACACCGAGCGCTTTCTCCCACAAGGCCGAGAAGGTTTTCCAGCGAGTGTGTTTGTCAACATTCATAGGCCTAAATTTCTCAGAAATACCTTCTTGTTGATATTGACATAGGCATACTTATCGTCAATAGAACCGCTAGTAAATGATCGTGTGGTCTACTCCAACACACTTCGATATGACCCCCCGAAGCTCCAAGGGCCTATCAAGCGTGCTGCACCATTCACCTTGCGAGTTGTCTGTCACTTCAACAGGTGACCTACACTATTTACACTATTTTATGATGGATTAATTTTTACCTTGAGTTCATGTCACTGGAGGAGTTATCATTGCATACACAATAAGTACATAAATGAGTCAGGTTGGCACAACATTTAAACGTTGAGTTATAGTCAATTGCTCTTTAGATTTTAGTTATTTCCAGATATCATTACTCCTACAAAATAGGCTACATGCTGAACATGATACACAGGGTCTCCAAACCAATAAAGAACAGAACCCGTTCCATGCTCACTGCAGGTAATGGTAGGTTATGGATGAGTCATTGATCTACATTAAATGAGTATAGTCCTCATGTTATAGAATACTTCAATGAGCCCTCAGGTAATTGAAAGATTTGACTACTCATTCTCTCTCCCTCAGCTCAATGGGAGAGACTTGCCCAAACCGACGTGTACTCTATGGGAAAGTCCATGTACTTTCAGGCTGAAGTGCCTTCCATGTCTAAAGATGGACGTCTTTATTTCCTCTCGTGTAATGTGACCATTAAGCAGTCACACTCCTCTACGCCTCACTTTATGGTCAATTTTGGGTAATGTAGACATGCAGTATGCCAAATCACTTCTATCAGTATCATTTGCACAGTACTTTGCTTTTAAAGAGGCAATCTGTAGCTGAAACAATAACAAAACAAATCCCAGCTCATGTTTTGGCAGAAATCTGAGGGATGGGGCTGGAGAAATGGAACCACACTCAAATTAATAGACCGAGCAATAGATGCAAGTACTGACCATCTACGATATCCAAATTATAGTTTTGGCTTCTGATGTTGTATGACAGTTGAACTAGACCCATGCAGCATTTATAAGTTATGTTCTTCAAGTATCAATGGGTACATTTTGTAAGTCCAAAAATGAATGTAGCAATTGCAGATTGACCATTTTTAAGGAACTTCTTGGATTTAACAGTAATCTATTTTCTGCTCCGGTTCATAGTTGAGAGCAGAAATGACAGTGGCTACAGATTCATCCCATCTAAAAGGAATGTTGTGAGGGCAGGTATGTTAAGGATGCACATACTGAAGATGTGCTCCATTCATAATGTGCAACAGTTAAAACTACTGGTCAGTTGACTATGGTTAACTTGAGTGCTATGCCGTCATTAGATTTCCTATGCAATACATGGCCTTCATAAAGCATTATAACTACTGAGCTTGAATATCTTTTCCTTTCCCTTGTCTGTGCAATTGATTTACTGAGGTCTGCTGACTCTACATTGCATTGGAAGTAGTATGTACATAAGTATGCAAACTGTAGAAAAATGTATCCATGCTTTTGTTACTTCTAGGTTAGACTACTGCAATGCTCTACTTTCCGGCTACCCGCATAAAGCACTAAATAAACTTCAGTTAGTGCTAAATACAGAATCCAGACTACAACCAAAAGATTTGATCATATTACTCCAGTGCTAGCCTCCCTACACTGGCTTCCTGTTAAGGCAAGGGCTGATTTCAAGGTTTTACTGCTAACCTACAAAGCATTACATGGGCTTGCTCCTACCTATCTCTCTGATTTGGGTCCTGCCGTACACACGTACACGTATGCTACGGTCACAAGACGCAGGCCTCCTAATTGTCCCTAGAATTTCTATTTCTCCTATAGAGCTCAATTTTTATGGAATGGTCTGCCTACCCATGTGACAGACGCAGACTCGGACTCAACCTTTAAGTCTTTACTGAAGACTCATCTCTTCAGTGGGTCATATGATTGAGTGCAGTCTGGCCCAGGAGTGTGAAGGTGAACGGAAAGGCTCTGGAGCAACAAATCGCCCTTGCTGTCTCTGCCTGGCCTGTTCCCCTCTTTCCACTGGGATTCTCTGCCTCTAACCCTATTACAGGGGCTGAGTCACTGGCTTACTGGTGCTCTTTCATGCCGTCCCTAGGAGGGGTGCGTCACTTGAGTGGGTTGAGTCACTGATGTGATCTTCCTGTCTGGGTTGGCGCCCCCCTTGGGTTGTGCCGTGGCGGAGATCTTTGTGGGCTATACTCGGCCTTGTCTCAGGATGGTAAGTTGGTGGTTGAAGATATCCCTCTAGTGGTGTGGGGGCTGTGCTTGGCAAAGTGGGTGGGGTTATATCCTTCCTGTTTGGCCCTGTCCGGGGGTATCATCGGATGGGGCCACAGTGTCTCCTGACCCCTCCTGTCTCAGCCTCCAGTATTTATGCTGCAGTAGTTTGTGTCGGGGGGCTAGGGTCAGTTTGTTATATCTGGAGTACTTCTCCTGTCTTATCCGGTGTCCTGTGTGAATTTAAGTATGCTCTCTCTAATTCTCTTTCTTTCTCTCTCTCGGAGGAGGACCTGAGCCCTAGCACCATGCCTCAGGACTACCTGGCATGATGACTCCTTGCCGTCCCCAGTCCACCTGGCCGTACTGCTGCTCCAGTTTCAACTGTTCTGCCTGCGGCTATAGAAACACTACCTGTCCCAGACCTGCTGTTTTCAACCCTCTAGAGACAGCAGAAGCGGTAGAGATACTCTTAATGATCGGCTATGAAAAGCCAACTGACATTTACTCCTGAGGTGCTGACTTGCTGCACCCTCGACAACTACTGTGATTATTATTTGACCATGCTGGTCATTTATGAACATTTGAACATCTTGGCCAGGTTCTGTTATAATCTCCACCCGGCACAGCCAGAAGAGGACTGGCTGTGTTTCTGTACAACACTTTGAGATATCAACTGATGTAAGAAGGGCTATATAAATTGATTTGATTTGTAGATTCTGTGCCACATTTGAATCAGTCTGAGCCTCTCCTCTTCAGCCACAGCAGTTCTACATGCACTGTGCTATGTCTGTAGGGAGGTCTGTCTCCTCTTCAACTGCCAAGGCCTGCACTTACGATTCCGCAGCAGGAGGGTAAGCCCTGATAATACTGAAGCTGTCTGATATTTTATCCATATAGGCCCTGCAAAAGATGATAGAAAACCATGAATAATAGAGGAAAGACTCATGTTGCTCTGACACATCTTGGTCTGGTCCAATCAGATGGAAGGAGCTATATGGAGCTTCTTCAGTTTGCTCCTGTTGTGAGTCCACATGTAGCTCTGCTGTCCCCTCTGGTGACTACCGTACCTACAAGTGTATCTTTGCGTTTGCTTACTGTTGGTTTTGAGGTTGTTTTGGTTAAGAGTACTTTTTTTTACGCTTGTACAGGTGGCCTCATTATGATATTAATATTTTTTATTTGGAAAGCCATTTTCAAACATTTATGCACAAAGCTTAGCCTATCGCCATCAATAAGTACCCATTTATTCAGTCTGTGTTGGTGAGGAAGTTTAGCATCTAACTCGCTCTGTGTACTCTAGCCACCACCAAGATGGTCACCAGCAAGTTGTGGTCAGTTGAGTACAACACAAAGCCCGCTTTGATCCAGGAGGTGACGACAACCTCACAGCCCGAGACCGTGGTGGAGGGGCAGTTAGGTGTGAGGCAGGTGGAGAGACTTAAAGGGAGGCCTGTGAAGGGATTTTCTGTCGTGGAAGTGGAGCAGGTCTCTGAAGCACACAGGACATTCGCGGAGTTCTTTGGTGTGGACAAATAGACAGCAACTGTGGTCACTGCCTGATATTCATGTCGATAATTCATCTTGACAATAAAAAAATAAAACAAATTCTGATACACCATCTTGTTAATATTTTTGTCGGTTAAAATGATCAATGGTTTGAAGAAAAGAGAGGAGACCAACTCAAATATACAAGTTCCTTTTATTAGCATTACTACAGGGGTAAATGTTTTATTGCTACAATTGTATGAAACATTCTGTACAATTATACTTTTACAAATGTTAGATTTAATGAATATAGTAATTGAGATCAAGACCTCAACAGTTTTACCACTTCCCACACTGACTTTCCCCTTAAATCCTTCAATGACCTCAATTACATATTAAACAAAATACTTACATAATTGAAAAACTTGGTTTTTCAAAAAACTGAATCACAGGAAATGAACATTCTCAACCTCCATAATTGAGAAATTAAAAAACTCGCATAGCGTTACAATGTAATTTTGACATTAAAGACCAGATACATTGTGGATGGTATCTTGGATATGTCTGTTTCAGAAAGCTCTGCCAGCCCATCCAGTCTAGTGCAAGACACCCAGGCCTCAATAATATGAGCTCAGGTGGGAGTGAGTCCCCGGGTGCCTTGGCATGGGAGACCCCGGATACATTGGGCTGGTTGTTGAGTTCCAGTAAGTTGTAGGCGGCCCGAAAAAGTTCCCAGGGGACACGGGCATAGGGGCGGCATGTGTGTTCATGAAGTTCATTTTTGGCTGGTGGCTGTGGTAAGGCTGGGCATAAGATACCTCAGTCTGATACTTAACAATGCCCCCCTCTCCGCCGTGGCCCTGGTGGGCCTGTGAGATGCCCTGGAAGTCAAACTTGTAGGCGTAGCGCTTGCCGTGCACCTTGGTCATGATGTTCTTGTCGTAATAGTAGCGCAGGGCGCGGCTCAGCTTGTCGTAGTTCATGTTGGGCTTGCTCTTGCGCTCGCCCCAACGCTTGGCCACCTCGTCCGGGTCGGTCATCTTGAACTCGCCATTGGTGCCCTCCCAGGTGATGATGCTGGAGTTGTTGCTGTCCGACAGCAGCTCCAGCAGGAACTGCCACAGCTGGATCTGTCCAGAGCCTAGGAAGAGAAACAGGACGGGGGGTGAGGGGAATGGATGCATCAAAGTGCTGGGTTCTGTTAAAGTGAGCAAGTTCTGTTTCTGAAATGCTTCTCTTAAGAGTAGGATTGTTTTTAGATTAGTGTAGTTTTATCCATATTTACATTTTTCTGTATTTGTATAGATTTTTAAGATGTTTTTTGCTTGAATATACTTATCTACTATTATGTATTGATTTCCATTTCATTCTTTATGCGATTTGCACTGCACAGAACACCAGAAGAATTTTCACTGTGAATCATTGTCATTTTTGTTTGTGTCAATTAATCCTGTAATGGATGGATTGCCAACTGTCAATTTGACATTAAAATACAACTTAAATCATTCACATGCAGTTTCATTCATGCACCATTGATGTCTCCTTCTCGTGGACTATTTTGCTATTAAAACATCTGTCATGTCATATCAATGTCCCAATGGGTGTCTTTGTGTCTGAGAATATGACTTGTATAAGAGAACACCAGGATTCTAAATATACTTTGAAGTTTGAACTACTCCTGCAAATGTGACCTTTTTCACTGTGTGTCATGGAGAGAAAGAGAACGTGGGTGGACCAGGCAGAAACCTACCCACAGGCCTGTGAGCGCTGGGGTCAGGCAGCCTGTATGAACTGTGTTTGCTTGTTCGGTTCTTGGAGTGGAGGGCCTGCCCTTCTGTGAGGAGATACAGAATTAATTCTGTCAAACAGGGTCATTCGGGTCAACGGGAGACAATAATTCAAATATTTCAGCCTAGTTTTGCTGAGGGTGAATGTATAATGCTTTCATCTCGGTGGAGGTTTTTGTCAATGTGCCATCCCAGACAGGGAATGTATGACCATTAATTGTTCTCTCTTTAAGGAATACCTCGGCCCTCCTCTTTTCTCCTATTCAATCTCTTTTGGAGTGTTACAGTTCATGACACCAAAGCAGACAGTGTAAAGGCCACATTTGTCACCACCTTTTTGGTTCACCAGTTTAACATGGTGCATTATGGGATATGCTCTCACCTGGGTTGGCTAGACGACTGCTGATGGGACCTAATGCTTGGTATGGGTCTGCAAGGAAATTAAGGGTTTGAAAAGTTAGATTGTTTTATTAAGACATTGTTGGCTTGACTATGATACAAAGGTTATACCAGTGTTTCAACAAACTAGGATCAGGAAACGAGAAAGCAGTACAGATGCACACCTTGCACACTTCTCGGTGGAGGCTCTGTGACTCTGGTGCTGTGTTGGTGCTCCATGGGAGAACCTAAATCATAAACAACATGATGTATTTATCAGCATAATGCAAACATGTCAACAAAGTTCCTCTGTTTACTCTTAGTTTGCTCTATCAGTACTAGGGGCGGCAGGGTAGCCTAGTGGTTAGAGCGTTGGACTAGTAACCGGAAGGTTGCGAGTTCAAACCCCCGAGCTGACAAGGTACAAATCTGTCGTTCTGCCCCTGAACAGGCAGTTAACCCACTGTTCCCAGGCCGTCATTGAAAATAAGAATTTGTTCTTAACTGACTTGCCTGGTAAAATAAAAATAAAACTATTCCATCTTGAACTACAAAATGCTTGACTTAATGAATTTATTCTCTCCACTGTGAAACACTAGTAATAATTTTTAGAACTAATATCTTGATACAACTATTAGTATGAATCTGCCTTAGTGCTCACAATAAATGCAAAGCACTGAGGATGAGATGTGATGTCGGTTATTATACCTTTGGGTACTGGAGGTGTCATGGGGTTCGATGGCCAGCTGTTCCTTCTGCCTATCTCCTCATAACTGTTCTCTGCTCGAAAAGAACGGAGGGTGAGACGAGGCATCCACAGTTCAAGGAAAGTTCAAAGAGGGCTTTTAAGCATAGAGGACAGACAGGGTAGCAGGGTATATCCATCACTTTTTGACAGCTTCCCTTCTGATTTAAACAAAACTTTCCATAACATTTTTGTACATGGAAGAAGTAGTCAGAAAGGGACTTTTTGGACCTGAATGCCAAAACATGTAGGAGATAAAGGTGCTCAAAGTTGACCCATTTTGCATACCCCACCATGAGACATCCATGTCTTCATCACTGCAAAGGATAAACAGTTGAGTATGATATCAGTTAAGAGCTTCGAGCTTGAACTGTTTTCAAATCAATTATAAAAAGGTTTTTAAAATAATTATGGACTTTTTTACCTTTAACGTTAATTATCTAAAAACGTGCAAACTCTTATTTTCTTCATATGTGCATATCTTGTAGCTTAGACCCTACTTTACACAATCTTAGGTTTTTGTGTTGTGCCTGCCATTGGTTGAGACATAACATGCTCTTTAATACAGGGTGGGTGTCATTTCAATCGTAGAAATAGAATGGACATATATTTCAACATGAAACAAATTGGAGTTTCAGCATTTTTTGATCATTTATGTTTAAGGTTCAATTACATTTTTATTTTCAAGAAAGTATCAAATAGTTTGACAACACTATTTGTGAGCTTTTAAATGAGAGCAATCTCAACCGTTTATCTGTTCCATTGATTAAGACATGGCTGTCTCATGGTATGGTGGGGTATGCAAAATAGATCAACTTCGAGCACCTTTATCTCTTGAATGTTTTTGCATTTGGGTCCAAAAAGTAACTTTCTGGGCACTTATATACAATGTGCAAATGTGTATGGAATGTTTCATTCAAATCAAAAGGGGGGGCTGTCAAAAAGTGATTGAATTCAAATGGATTTACCCAGCAGCCATAGAAGGAAGGAAGCATTTTTTCCCCAACACAATCATGGTATCAATAATTGCTTCTATTTCACCAGATGCATGTCTGATTACTTCGACAGACAAAGTTATAAGGATCATTTAGTTGCTATTGTTAGCCTGTGGTACCCCAGAGGGCCTTTAACTTGAAATGAGAGGGGTCAACACAGCTAGCCTGCAACTTTTATTTTTTATTTTACCAGGTAAATTGACTGAGAACACATTCTCATTTTCAGAAACAACCTGGGGAATAGTTACAGGGGAAAGGAGGGGAATGAGTAGTTACAGGGGAATGAGCCAATTGTAAGCTGGGGATGATTAGGTGGCCATGATGGTATGAAGGCCAGATTGGGAATTTAGCTAGGACGCCGGGGTTAACACCCCTACTCTTTTGTAAGTGCCATGGGATCTTTAGTGACCACAGAGAGTCAGGACACCCGTTTCAATGTCTCATCCAAAAGACAGCACCCTACACTGGGAAATGTCCCCAATCACTGCCCTGGAGAATTTTGATATTTTTTTAGACCAGAGGAAAGAGTGCCTCCTTACTGGCCCTCCAACACCACTTCAAGCAGCATCTGGTCTCCCATCCAGGGACTGACCAGGACCAACCCTGCTTAGCTTCAGAAGCAAGCCAGCAGTGGGATGCATGGTCACTTCCCAGAGTAGCTCAAACTGCACATGCATTGTTTTCAAAAATTCCTCCATGTAGCAAGATGGTGACACTGAAATGATACTTCCTGATCATCAAATGCGCCATTGAGCATTCCTATAGGAAACAATGGGGTATTGTCATCGATGGCTTCGTCCATATTTTTTTTACAGTCTATGGAAGGAAGCCCATAAATGGAGCCTCAAAAAAGTGATTTGAAGCAGCCAGAAGAAAACAGACAAAGGAGAGCTGAAGATGGTCCAGTATTCCTTGGGGTGAGTGTTCTTTTCTTCCGGGCCACCTCTGCTGCCATTAGATTGTCAATTGTGTCCCAAAGTGGGGCCCATACTCCCCCATTTTCCTCTGCTGGTGCAGCTGTTTCCTGTCTGAAACTGACTGTTGAGTCGTGGAGTCATCAACTCAGGGAAACGTTAAAGCACTCTAAACTATGTAATCTGAAATGGCAACTCAAAACTTCATTTTGAATCCATTAAATGAGTGAAGTATTTGATCTGCCTCTGAGAGAGGTTTGAATAGATGCCAAAAAACCCTCCATTTTACTCCCCTTCTCATTTTAAGGCAGTTTATCTCAATGCTTGCTAGCTCCAGGTTCTTTATGCATGCAGTTTAAGGATTTTGCACTAAGTCACTATGTCGTTGGTAATGAGTTGTGAAGTTGTCTTACCTGATTTAACCTGTAGTCTGGGTTGTTGCTGTGTGTTGTTGGTTGGAGTTGTGGGGTAGGAGAAAGTAGGGCTGCCTAAAAAGAGATTAAAAGAAGGTTACAAAATGGATACATAGATCAGTTATGTCCTCATGTAGTATGAAAATACTCAAATGAAAACTTTCTACGAGTCCCAGGCTGTAACCCTTACTCTGCCGGAGGTAATTGAGATGGCCGAGCAGGATGTCAGTGTTGTAGGCGGACGTGAGGCGCATCATATCCTCCTTGGTCATCTTGCAGAGTGCCTTGCCCTCCAGTGTGTGGAAGTGCATGATGTCCACCTCCTCCAGGCTGTACTCCTTGATGGCCCAGTCCAGCCACTGGCGCACATGGTCCTGGGTCCACACCTCAGGGTCTGGGACCAGGAGAAAGAGGAGAAGGAAGAGAGATCGGTAAGTCGGGGTAACAGGAGGTTGTTGTAACTCACACAGACCCAGCATCTCATAAAGTTGAGGAGTTACTCTTTTGTTTTCTTCTCAAATGAAACTAAAGGTATTTTAAAATGTACAGTAAGAGCCCAAAGATTAGTATGGACCTCATGAATACCCCAAAATATCAGACAGTAGTTTGGAGACGCCTAGCCTCTGTCTGTACCCTAGGGCAGGGGTTCCCAAACTGTTTTTCTTTGTGACCCACCAATTGAGGTGTCTTTTGAGTCACGACCCACCAAAAGGGGTGAGCAGTGAAAAAAAACAGACACAAACCAAATAATAAGTAAAACATGTTGTCTTAGCAGCGGAGAGAAAATGTTGCAGTTTCAAAGCTAATCTACATTTCCTACAATTCTATGCATTTTTACATGGCTAATGCTGTGTTCTTATGCTCAAACATTACAAAATCAATGGGGGCTGATGGTCTAGCTTTTATTCAGATGATTGTTAATTTTCAAAGACTATAGGCTGCTATTGAAAAATAAATAGGTCCTTTATATTTTCTGCATACTTTCTATTTGGTTTTAGTCATTTAAGTTTACACTGAAAGTGTTTTTATCCAGTGTCCCCGGAAGTGGGTCCTGACCCAGAGTATGGGAAACACTGCCCTAGGGCAGGGATCATCAACTAGATCATCAACTTTTTTTTTCTTGAGCGGATGGTCAGGGGGCTGGAACATAATTACAAATCATTTGTAGACTGCAAATTGACCGCAAGATGCCTTAACAGATATATTTGATTAAAAAACCTTGCTTACATTTTTATATGATGACTTATCACTTATATTATGTGTGGGAATACTTTTTAACAGGGGGGGGGGGGGGGGGGGCGGGGCAGCCCTAGGGTCTTCATTGTCCTTGTTTAACATAGCTGTGATGTAATATCCGTGTATTATCATGGCCACTAGAATAACTTGGCCTGTGTGACTCAGGGTAAGAATCAAACCTTGTAGTCTTGTCTATTAATTGTAAGGATGTAATACACCTAATGATGTCTAATGTTTGGAATATCATCTTAGTTGGAATCTCCCAACAATGACTCATTGGCTGGATTCCATTCCAAAAATGTGCTCCCTTCCCTGTTCCTAAAATCTGCTCTTAATGGCTAAGTCACAAATGATGGAAGATCATTTAACAGGTGAAGGCAATATGATGGGAACACCATCCCAGCCTATTCTCTTCGCAGATCCTTTTTGTGCCACAGGATCTGGTCACCCCTCCGCTGAGTGTGTTGACACCTCACCTGCGGGCACTATGACTCTCTTCTCCTCTGTGGCGCTGTTGGGCGGGGTGGCGGTCTGGGGGCTGGCGCGGGGCTCAGGGTATGAGGCCTGGTAGGCCAGCTGACCCCCATCGTTGCTGCTCATGTGTCGAGAGCGTTTGGTCACACTGCAGTCCACAGGGGACTCACGACTGTCGAGAGAGGGAGAGAGTAGGGAGATGAGTAATATTCTCGTATGATTTTGTGTGATCCTGTTGCAGTATTTATTATGGTGATGGTCAACTCTCTTGAATGTAAAAAATATAACACTAAATAAGTGGGAATGTGGTAAATATAACACTAAATGAGTGGGAATGTGGTAAATACAACACTAAATGAGTGGGAATGTGGTAAATACAACACTAAATGAGTGGGAATGTGGTAAATACAACACTAAATGAGTGGGAATGTGGTAAATATAACACTAAATGAGTGGGAATGTGGTAAATACAACACTAAATGAGTGGGAATGTGGTAAATATAACACTAAATGAGTGGGAATGTGGTAAATACAACACTAAATGAGTGGGAATGTGGTGAATATAACACTAAATGAGTGGGAATGTGGTAAATACAACACTAAATGAGTGGGAATGTGGTAAATATAACACTAAATAAGTGGGAATGTGGTAAATATGACACTGAATGAGTGGGAATGTGGTAAATACAACACTAAATGAGTGGGAATGTGGTAAATATAACACTAAATGAGTGGGAATGTGGTAAATACAACACTAAATGAGTGGGAATGTGGTAAATATAACACTAAATGAGTGGGAATGTGGTAAATACAACACTAAATGAGTGGGAATGTGGTAAATATAACACTAAATAAGTGGGAATGTGGTAAATATGACACTGAATGAGTGGGAATGTGAAAAATATAACACTAAATGAGTGGGAATGTGAAAAATACAACACTAAATGAGTGGGAATGTGAAAAATACAACACTAAATGAGTGGGAATGTGGTAAATATAACACTAAATGAGTGGGAATGTGGTAAATACAACACTAAATGAGTGGGAATGTGGTAAATATAACACTAAATAAGTGGAAATGTGGTAAATATGACACTGAATGAGTGGGAATGTGAAAAATACAACACTAAATGAGTGGGAATGTGAAAAATACAACACTAAATAAGTGGAAATGTGGTAAATATGACACTGAATGAGTGGGAATGTGGTAAATATAACACCAAATAAGTGGAAATGTGGTAAATATTATACTAAATACGTGGAAATGTGGTAAATATGACACTGAATGAGTGGGAATGTGAAAAATACAACACTAAATAAGTGGAAATGTGGTAAATATGACACTGAATGAGTGGGAATGTGGTAAATATAACACCAAATAAGTGGAAATGTGGTAAATATTATACTAAATACGTGGAAATGTGGTAAATATGACACTGAATGAGTGGGAATGTGAAAAATACAACACTAAATAAGTGGAAATGTGGTAAATATGACACTGAATGAGTGGTATAACTTCTCTCAAAGACTGCTAATACTGGTGCGCCCTCCTTCACCTGGTTCCGTTGATGTGCTCTCCTCTCTTCCCAGGGTTCTGTGCTCCCAGCCCGGCCCACTCCGGCTCGGTGGGTTCTTGGCTCTCTTCGGAGGCCTGGCTGAAGCTTCCCGGTGACGTCATCTCACCCTTCATGTGCATGGTCGTGGCGGCAGGGAAGGGCGACTCGAAAATGGACTGGTCCTCGCTCACCACGGACAGTGCTTCCTGCCGGCACGGACAAACAGTGGAGTCAGCGGTTACGGTAAGTATGGGCCACAACTAGTCATGTAGTGACGGTATCCAGGAAACTGCCCACACCTCTGTGAGGTTTTTCCACACTAGGTTGAATGGAACACGCATGATGAGATTCCACACCCTAATGAGTCTTGTTCTATTGATGAAGGATTTATTAACTCCTGTTTCTAACTTTGTCATAGTCCAGATGTCTTTAGAATTTGTGATTGGTGACTTGAGGAACATTACTTGGAAAATAGGAGATTGTGGCATGAAACTTATAAATCACTGTCTTTATTTGATAAATGTAGCTGTAACATAATGTTTGATTGCAGTTACATGCTGTACACTGGCATCGACGTTTTGAGAAATGAGAGCTTCTGTGATCTTTGTCACAGTTTTAATTCGTTGGGATTGGGGTGATGGGAGGGAGCTTGGTGGAGTCAGATCAAGATTTGAGACGCTTTCTTTGTGCTGCTTCCTGTGTTTAACGCTGACAAAGGCCCCCAAACTCCAAACCATTCTTCAAGATGGCACTCTTCTGTGTGAGTGTGTGTGTCTGTGTGTGTCTGTGTCTGTGTGTGTCTGTGTCTGTGTCTGTGTCTGTGTCTGTGTCTGTGTGTGTGTGTGTGTGTGTGTGTGTGTGTGTGTGTGTGTGTGTGTGTGTGTGTGTGTGTGTGTGTGTGTGTGTGTGTGTGTGTGTGTGCCTGCGAGGGCGTGTTGTGTCTATACAGTGGGTAAGGATAGGCCTTGTTTTTGAGTCTTTGTGTGGGTAAGTATATATGTGTAGGTCTAAGTGGGAGTAAGTGCGTGTGTGTTTAGAGGACTTCACTATTGTCTTTGCGGCTCGTACGTCAGTGCCGGGCTTTTTTGGTGGCCCACAGGAAATCTGGCCCCCATGTGCAGAGAAACCTTTTGGCACAGGCCAAGGGAAAGGAAACAGAGGGGGGCCACAGTGTAAAGATGTGGCTCATTTAAAGCTGGAAAACAACCTAGGTTTGATGAAGGTAGGGGAGGATTGGGTACGTCGGACAACAAGAATACACAGCCTTGATTGAAGTTCAAAGTCCCGCTCTTCCATTGTGTTACCTGAGCAGGGTAAAGTGTTTTATGCATGGTACACATTTAGTGGCATTTCCTCATTCAGGCTAACAGTGACAGGACTGTTAGCCAAAGCAACATTGTAGCTTAAATAAATGACATTAATATATCAAACAGACATAATATTATTTCAGTACTGATACTGAAATGTTAGCACACGTGATACGTTTGTTTTCAGTGGTAGAGGAACAACACATCAGAGGTCCACCACACTTTCCTCCCTGACCGTTACCCTCTCTCTCCTCTCTTTCTGTCTCTTTCCTCTCGCTCTCTCTTCGACTCTCTTTCTTCTCCCTGTCTGTCTCCATCCTCCTCTCATGTTGTGCAGAGGCCCTGACAGCAGAAGTGAAACTAAGGGCTGAGCTGAGAAGAGGTTGAGGCTGAGCAGCAACGATTCATGGAAAGGGTCATGAGCGCCATTCTCATATTGTAATGTTATGCATTGGAGTGATTTGATCAATTGTTCAACTGCTTATCTTTCATTAAGTTCATTCATTGTTTCAATGGCGTGTTTGTGCATTCACAGCCACAAGCTCATACACCTGCTCTTTCTCCCCCCCCCCCCTCCCTCTCCCTCTATAGCTTGCAAACTGACACAAATATACCGAATGTGGCCTGACCGCCAATGCCACAACTGACTTCCTGTTCAATGAGTTTCGTAGAAGCTGGGCCCTGTTGCTGAGGAACACAAAATAGTTTCGAAAACAATTTTGTCTGCACACACACATAGCATACACAATACAAATACACATTTTAAAGTCCTGTCAGTTCTGCTGTCCAAGTTCAAGCATACACAGTACAAACGCACATGATCAATTTCCTGTCAGTTCTGCTGTCAAAATTATTTTCAGCATATTTGTGCGTTATCACACTTAGGCCATGTTTTATCTATTGAAAGGTTTGTACTGAATGTACTAGGCCCACCTAAGGCTAATACTAGATGCTGCCATAAAAAGGTTCAACAAAATACAAAAGCCAACTAAACCATACACAGGAAGAACATGTCAGATTGTAAGTTAGAAGTCTGTTGTCTCAGGTTCATCTGCTTAATGGTTGATGGTTAGCAGCACATCAGATAATCATCTTATGAATCAGGCGCAAAGGGTGGTGCTCACACAGTTCACCAATAGTGACACATCCTTGTACCACAACCATGTACTACCAACTGTTGTGAAACACCCTCGCACTCACAACAGAGCTCTAGCTTAATAACCTCTACTGGAACTCAAACGCAGTGCAAAAGCAAACAAACATTTACTTGTCCAACACTTGCTTCCCACCTGCTCTCTCTTAGTTCCTAGATATATCCTTGATTCACAAGGGAGACTGATTACTAGTCTAAACCAAATGCATTGCAGTCTACATGCTTAAATATCATGGTTAGATTAACTTTTGTTCCATATCGTTGCTGAAGTTGATTTACAGTTGAAGTCGGGAGTTTACATACACTGAGATTGGAGTCATTAAAACTCGTTTTTCAATCACTCCACAAATTTCTTGTTAACAAACTATAGTTTTTGGCAAGTCGGTTAGGGCATCTACTTTGTGCATGACACAAGTAATTCTTCCAACAATTGTTTACAGACAGATTATTTCACTTATAATTCACTGTATCACAATTCCAGTGGGTCAGAAGTTTACATATACTAAGTTGACTGTGCCTTTAAACAGATTGGAAAATGTTGTCATGGCTTTAGAAGCTTCTGATAGTCTAATTGACATTATTTGAGTCAATTGGAGGTGTACCTGTGGATGTAGTTCAAGGCCTACCTTCAAACTCAGTGCCTCTTTGCTTGACATCATGGGAAAATCAAAAGAAACCAGCCAAGACCTAAGAAAATAAATTGTAGATCTCCACAAGTCGTTCATCCTTGGGTGCAATTTCCAAATGCCTGAAGGTACCACATTCGTCTGTACAAACAATAGTACACAAGTATAAATGTAACAGTATAACTTTAGACCGTCCCCTCGCCCATACCCGGGCACGAACCAGGGACCCTCTGCACATATCAACAACAGTCACCCACGAAGCATCGTTACCCATCGCTCCACAAAAGCCGCGGCCCTTGCAGAGCAAGAGGAACTACTACTTCAAGGTCTCAGAGCAAGTGACGTCACTGATTGAAACGCTATTTAGCGCGCACCACCGCTAACTAAGCTAGCCGTTTCACATCCGTTACACTCACCCACCTGTTGACCTCCTTTTCCGCAGCAACCAGTCAACAGGGTCAACAGCATCAATGTAACTTTACACCGTCCCCTCGCCCATACCCGGGCGTGAACCAGGGACCCTCTGCACATATCAACAACAGTCACCCACGAAGCATCGTTACCCATCGCTCCATAAAAGCCGCGGCCCTTGCAGAGCAAGGGGAACTACTACTTCAAGGTCTCAGAGCAAGTGACGTCACCGATTGAAACGCTATTTAGCGAGCACCACCGCTAACTAAGCTAGCCGTTTCACATCCGTTACATAAACATCATGGGACCACGCAGCCATCATACCGCTCAGGAAGGAGACGCATTCTGTCTCCTAGAGATGACTGCACTTTGGTGCGAAAAGTGCAAATCGATCCCAGAACAACAGCAAAGGACCTTGTGAAGATGCTGGAGGAAACAGGTACAAAAGTATCTATATCCACAGTAAAACGAGTCCTATATTGACTTAACCTGAAAGGCCGCTCAGCAAGGAAGAAGCCACTGCTCCAAAACCGCCATAAAAAAGCCAGACTATGGTTTGCAACTGCATATGGGGACAAAGATCATACTTTTTGGAGAAATGTCCTCTAGTCTGATGAAACTAAATTAGAACTGTTTGGCCATAATGACCATCGTTATGTTTGGAGGAAAAAGGCTGGAGGTTTGCAAGCCGAAGAAGACCATCCCAACCGTGAAGCACGGGGGTGGCAGCATCATGTTGTGGGGGTGCTTTGCTGCAGGAGGGACTGGTGTACATCATGCAGATGACATCATGCAGAAGGAACATGATGTGGATATATTGAAGCAACATCTCAAGACATCAGTCAGGAAGTTAAGGCTTGGTCGCAAATGGGTCTTCCAAATGGACAATGACCCCAAGCATACTTCCAAAGTTGTGGCAAAATGGATTAAGGACAACAAAGTCAAGGTATTGGAGTGGCCATCACAAAGCCCTGACCTCAATCCAGAACTTAAAAGGCATGTGCGAGCAAGGAGGCCTACAAACCTGAGTTACACCAGCTCTGTCAGGAGGAATGGGCCAAAATTCACCCAACTTATTGTGGGAAGCCTGTGGAAGGCTACCTGAAATGTTTGACCCAAGTTAAACAATTTAAAGGCAATACACTCAATTAGTATTTGGTAGCATGTAAACTTCTGACCCCCTGGGAATGTGATGAAAGAAATAAAAGCTAAAATAAATAATTCTCTCTACTATTATTCTGAAAATAAAGTGGTGATCCTAACTGACCTAAAACAATGATTTTTTACTCGGATAAATTGTCAGGAATTGTGAAACTGAGTTTAAATGTATTTGGCTAAGGTGTATGTAAACTTCAGACTTCAACTGTATGTTGTGAATTTATTTTAGCTTTGATCTGTGCTGATGGTGCCTTTCTACAGAGGCCTCAAATTGCAGAGTTTGTCTACGAAGGGGAATGTTCATTGCCAAACAAGAAGATTGACTCCGCTAAATATTCAATCGTCTATTATTTAAAAAGTTAATGGATAAAAAGTGTACATCTAAAAAAAAGTTAATTATGCTATTGTTTATCACAATTGAAATGAATAAATATCTGCCTATTGAAACCAGAGCCATATATCAAGAAACTGTTTGTTTTGTTCATTGCATGCAGTTGATCCCTAATTCACTATGGTGATACATGTAGCATGTGACCAACTCTGTCCTCAATATGGTATAGAGGCCAAGAAAGCAGAAGTAGAGGTTGTGTTGAGCTGATTTTGCCAAGGCCTGCAGCAGCTGCTCCTTCAACATGCAAAAACATGTGGTTTTCACAACTTTTGATATGGCTTTTTTTTTACATGGTTTTTAGACAGTAGAAACATAAAGCATGTACTGTAGCTGCCAATAATAACGGATACACATGGAGTATGAGCGCGGTCGCCTTGGTTATATTCAGAGTTCATTTATTCACATATTAAACAATGCACTGCCTCGACACATCCAGTGACTTGATACTGTTTTGCAAAGGCTCTGTTGCCTTTTTTCGTGTGGAGGGAGCGGAAATGTGTGCGGAAAGAGGTTTGAGACAGGAAGCCTGCAGAGTTCAGATAACGACACCTGACAAGCGCTCCTGTTTGCAGTTTAGGCCACTATATTCTTTAAATAACTTTGACAAAAACAACTGACTTTATCTGGATGTTTTAGTAAATATCCATGTTTCAGTAGATGGACCTTCATATTTAAGTTTTCAAAGTGTGTGTGTGTGCGCGCGCTCTCCTAAATTACGCTCACTATGTCACTGTAATAACATACCTTTTCAGTAACCAGAAGTAGCCTATCCCCCCCCCCCCCCCCCCCCTCAGGATATCCAAATAATAGCCTAAGTACGTTAGGCCTATATGTTGTAATAGCTGTAGGATATGAAGAAAAGTAATGATAATTTCGTTATACGTTTCTGGAAGTGATTTGACTTCAGTGGACGAGAAACAGGATGGACACCTGCAATGCGTGAAAGTAGGCTAAAGCTGTTGGTCCAAACACATATACATTTCAATCAATTTAATCAAGTTTAATAACATTTTAATGTAAGTGGTTTATTCCAATGCCTTAGCTTCTTCAAAATATAATCAACATGGTTTTTCAACCAATTTCAAAACCTGTTAAATCGTTTATTTCGTTTCGTTATTGGCCTCTAAATTGATATGTTTCGTTCTGCAAATAGACTGAATTGATCGTGAGATGTATAACCTTGGCAGAAAATCCATTCGTTGTTTTAGTGCATTTTTTTTCCTCAAAATTGAAGGTCCTTGTTGTTTTATAGGACAAGCTATTTAATCCGGTTCTACATATTTTTTGGTCGAACTATTCGTTAACTGTTTGGTTAAATTCACCCTATTTTGTGAAAATAATAATCAGTATTGCTATAACAAGGAATACCTCAATGCGTTATATTTGTAATTGATGCTGTTCTGTTGTCTTGGTCAGCGCTTGTGCCGCACTTCATGAGAAAAATGCGTTTCAGAACAATCGATAAGTCAATATTTGATCTATTCCATTAACAGTTAGGCTACATCTAGTAGCCTAGTTATTCTCACCAATTTAGCTTTAGATCGTCTTTGCATTACCCCATTTTAATAATTCGATTAAAGAAGAATAATTTACTGAAGTCCAGTTTTGTTAATTGGATAAAATAATCCTAACAGTTATTCATATGTTGTGGTAATGATGATTTAATGTTGAAAGAAATGTAAAATATGAAATACCAGTCATCTCATGGATTTCGATCCTCCAACTCTATGGAAAGTGGCCTTATACTCCAAATACATTCCATGGCGCCAAGACACCTGCCACGAGCGCGCTCCAATAAACTTGTACTGATCAAGATTGCTTATATGCTGTGTAATGTGCCTCAAAGGTGTCGTCTTTATCATAAATTGTGACAGGTGCATCACTTCTTTAAATTACCTTTAACTTTCTTTAGACTAGCATATGTGCTTTTAAACCAGGAACGTCTGCATAAAACTTGATTAAATGAAACAATTAAAATCGCGAGTTTTGCGCTCCCCTTTTTACGCGTGCAGTGCTGGACACCATTTCGTTTTTTATCGGTGTGTAAAGATGTAGTGGTTACTTGTGTTATTAAAGAGCCGACATACAACCACGAACGGGAAGGAAGAGGAAATTTTGTACAAGAAGGAAAGAGTGGGGACCTCGCATCACCGCTTTGCCTCTCTCACTCAGCAGAGACGTGCTAACCGACTCAGTGGGTGGCTGCGTATCGTTTTCACAAGCGACATTAAAACCAGTTCAATCGCCTACCTTTATCGTACAGTCCATTGTAGCAGTCACTCAGTCGTTGATTCTCATTTAGTCATTTAAACACGTTATAACTAGTCTGGATAGCCTGACTCAATCGCATCAACCCATACACACGCGCATTTACCCTTTGGCGCAAACCATTGCAGCAACAATTCTTGCTTAGTCCATAACCGGATGGCAGCTTTTTTTCTCTCTCTCACTCTAAATTGGGAAGTGAAGTCACTCTAACAACGCATTAGGGTTGGGTCCCTACTGGTGAAACGAAGTCGTTTTTAATTTCTTACAACATTGCACACAAAAAACTGCTGATTAGCCTACAAACCAACGATGACAATCTTCCTAATCTGACTGCGTAAAAGTTGATCAGGCTGATGATTGGACATAGAGCAATTAAGGTGCAGAGCTGTTTAGGCTTCTGTAGGCTTTGCTCCGAGTGTTGTTATCGTCCAGCAATGTTTTGAGAAGTATTTATTGCCATCATGCATTTTGAGGTGCACAAACACATTGCATCATGTGTGTTTCAAGCAACATGTAATTTGCTAATTTGTTATTGGACATTGTCGAGATAAATACATTCGTTTGTCATTCAAAAGCCTGTTGCGTGCAACATTCTAAACTTGAATAGCCACATCCTAATAACCATAGTGGTGATAAACATTGTAGAGCCTTCCTGTAGTTTTTCTAAATATGACTCCGGAAATTGCAATTGATGTAAAAACAAAAAAAAACTCTGACCGCAAATTTGCGCACTGTGATAAAAAGAACCTCCTTCCAAAGTAGGTTACAAAGTAAGACCATGTTCCCCTTAGCAAACGGATCATTAAATGTTCTCTTACAAATAACCATCTATCGTCGATATATGAAAGTGCATATTTTAAGGCCTTTACATTTTTAGTCTGCAAGCAGGTCTATAGATGGAGACTATAGATATGGCTAATAATATGATAGGCCCAATGCACTTCCTTGAGGTTGAATGTAAAATATGACTTTAAACAAATTCACAAGACATTGTTTTATGATTTAATAGCGTGCAAAGTTAGACAGTAGAAAATGTGTTTCTGTATTTTCATAGAAAAGATTTGCCTTTAATTATCAATTTCAATGGGTTTATCAGGAAAGCTATCACACATTGCTTATGCCTCAATCTGGCTTTAAGGCACGCATGGAGTAGCCCAAAGCTACTTACGTTTGTCTATCGTCAAAATGTGTTCAGAAAATCGAAACTTTCTTTGGCCTTTTAGGTAAAAAATAAATACAAAATAAATAAATAGCCTAGATGAGATGAACCCAAGCCCGATAACAAGGCACAGCATTAATAGCCTGCTAGTATACTTAGATTTATTATGCATTTTCTGTCTTATACATGTAAAAGTTTCTTCATTTGTGAAAGAAAATAACGAAAAATAATTTAACTGTCCCTTCAGTCCACTGAACAATGTTTAGGCCTATTTTATTTAAGATCATCTATGATATATTGTGATTGAGGTTCTGGCATTGTCCAGCTTTGTGATATTCTGGAGTTTTTCATTGTGTCACTCGGTTGGTAAATCAGTTGAGTTGATGATGGACTCGTCATCATTAGGCAGGCCAGGAGGTTGTGTAACTAGAACCCCCATGTGTCCTTGTCTGGAGACAAGGGGGGGGGGGGGGGGGGGGGGGGTCTCAATCACGACTCGTGTCTCCCACACCATACACGACTTGGCAGCTCACTTTTCCAGATGTATTTTTTTTCTGCTGGGGAAAATTGCGGTGTTTGTTTATACAAGGCGCTTGTGCCGGCCTTATCTGCTCAGGCCACTCACACCGTGATTTCAGAGCTTCAGCATGTAGTTTACGGGCTATTGTTCTGTCGAATGGCTTCTAAAGATATGCTCATGGCCTCCCACCTCATTATAACCAACTTGCAAGTTCTGATTTTTAAAACACCCTATCTGTCTCGCATGGGTTTGTGCCTAGTCGACGTTGCCAAGCATAGAAAAAGGTCATGATTTCCATAGATTTTTTAATGACTAAGTCAATAGCCTATTGATAGGCATATATGCGTTTTGGTGTAGCCTATTGGGTATTCGCTATTGACCTAATTGGGGAAAACATTTTCTCAATACATAGGCTATTTTTAAACTGGCCTAATTGAAATAAAATAATTTGTAGATCAAGTTGTATTCCTATAAAATAATATATCTAGGATTACACTAATAAACTCTCCATTCATTATCTGATCATGAATGGGTTGTCAAATTATCATGAGAGTAAGATAGCCAAATTGGCATGCAATGTGAATTAGATTTTGGGCGCTCAATTGACCATTTTATGATACATTTTTGTGAATGGGTGTGTGTGTGCGGCTGCCAAATCTGTGTTCGTGAGTCGTGGCTGACGTCACGGCCAGTTAAACCGCAGTGTTTTGGGACAGGGGAACGGGGAGTCACGAAGCAAGATGACACATTCCTTTGCGCCGGGGAGCAGGCACGCCCCTCCAAGCTCCGCTGCTTTATAACGGGACTGGGCCGGGCAGAGGGAGACTACACAATTGTAACTCTGAACTCCAAGTGAAAGCAACTGTTCCAGTCAAAGATGTACTGGGATACCATCCTGAAATCCAACGAGAGAAACATAGATACCAGAGACTCTAAAATAAAGGTAGGATTTTGCCTCATGCGATTTTAAGTTTGTTAATGTATGCAGCCTGTACGAACACTTAAAATGATTAAGAATGCAATATGTATTTACATTTTCAGAGACCATTCGATTATACATATCAACCAAAGCTGTAAAATTGTATGAAAAAGATGTTCAACAATAAAATGGGCATGGCATATGTATTCCACTTTTTTCCACACAGATGGAGATATACCAAGCTGGATATTATAGGGAAGACTTCAGAACACAGGAAGTCCCTGCTGGTTTGGACTTTGCATCATATGGTAAGTCATGTTCTCATTGGATCACTTATTGATGAACACAGATCAATGTATCAGTTCAGATTGAACTACACTCCAAACCAAATAACTGCCACCAACGCCACTAAAATTACGATTAATCATCAACTTTAATAGTTATCATTTTACACTCTGAAACTAACTTTCGGAGTATCCACATTTTTCTACGATAAGATTTTGAGCTATGTTTCCTGTAGCTCTGTGTGGTAGTTGAAGGACAAAGGAAATGTTTTTTGCAGAGTTGGTATCTCATCAGCCCTGTCAGAAACTCAAAATGAGACCTTGACATCTGCTTCTTCTACCCAACTGAGGGTTGTGTCAGGAAAAGGGGTGCTGGGGTGTGTGTCCATGCACTGTTTGTAGGAATGTCAGTCTGACTGAGGGAGGTAGAGCCGAGATGGGGTGGTCGGGTTAAAGACCCTCCCTCTCTCTTTCCCTAATCCTTTCCTCCAGACTTCCTTCTCCAACAGATTTAGAGCCCCTCTCCTCCCCCTTCATCACTACTCTGTCACACTCCCTCCGCTGGCGTTTCCTCCTCTTTCCCTCTGTTTCCTCTTCTCCCGCCATTCAACTCAAATGGGTATGGTTGAGATTTTGTTCTGGGTGCTGCAGAATAGTTGTTGAATAGATATATTAATTAGTATTAGTATTACTATTATTAAACGTAAATTAGAATGATGAGTAATAGTAGTAGACCATAACATATTATTGCTTGTAGAATAGCAGTTGGACCGTCTTTAGAGATACACTTGTAACCCCTTGGGTAGCATTATAACCTATTACATTCTAAATCAATTCTATTTCTATTCCATTTTGAGTTCTGTTTAGATCTTTATGCCTTTTGACTCACCCCCATCCTTCTCTTCTATCTCCGTGACCTCCAGACTACAGTGATGAAGACCTGTCTTTTCTATTAGACAGTAAAGGACCAGGGCAGCAGCAACAGTATCCAGAGAGTTATGGAGAGCTGCAGAAGAATCCACGTCCGTACGACAACAAAGGTACACCTACAAAGACTCTTACAGAGACTCTTTAACAACCACTTTATTAGACCACTCTGATAAGCATTCTGGGGGGGGGGGGGGATCACTAGATCGGCCTGTCAATGACCATTGACTAACTTCTGGTGTTGCTCACGTCTTTTTATTTTTTACGTCTTTCATTCTTTTTTTCAGTAACCTCAAGTGACTCTGTCCTGTTCAACCTGGATTCATACCCAGAGTTTAACTGTTGGGCGTCATACCCAAGTGGTGAGTGTCAGTCCCCTATACTCCAATCCATATGTTTCTATCATTTTGAGAATGATTCTATTATCAACACCTGTTGTAGTTTTCGAAATGAATGAATATTGATCATGATTGTTCATTCCTTTTTTCTCTCTATTCATTATTAGATGGGCTGACTTTGGGCCAGTCTCAAGCGGGGTTCCAGGATTCCACCCAGACGTACCACAGCCTTGTGCCCCTGTGTTCCCCAGCCCAGAGTGGACAGTTCAGCCCGGGCATGGAAGATGCCAGCACCAGCAACTCTTTCCTCCCTGGAAAAGGAACGAGCCACAGAGGGACCCCCAGCACTGTCAGCCTGGACCACCTCAGTAAGAAAGCCCACACATTTTGAGACATAACGCAACAAAAAAATGTATCAACCAATGCATGACCATGAGGCCTATTTGTGTTTAAAAACATATTGCCTGTTTTTGTTTGTAGGCTGTGTAATATCTAATTCATATCATTTTTAAAGCTGTTTATTTAACTTATAAAAATAACCACACAGAGAAATCCATAGGCTATGATTACTTGGATAATATTTACAATGACTAACTCCTCCTCCTCTTCCATAGATGAATCTGAGCAAAGCTACACCCGTCACTCAGGTGAAAAACTGTATGACTCAGAAGCACAGAAGACCTCCTTCTGGCCGGACTACCCCTCTCCCAGCTATAGCGCATCCCTGCCGCCCCCTCACCACCCTCCATCTTGTTCCTCAATCCCTGGACCACAGCAGCCCTCAGAGCTGTACTGCCCCCGTGTGGCCAAACGCAAAAGTGCACACTCCCAAAGACCCGAGAGGGAAGGAGGACAAGTGATGGGAATGTCAGTTTATCCAGGTAAGACTAGTCTCTTATCATGATTTATCATTACTACTGTTATACACATGTGTGTGAGCATGGGTAGTATGTGTATATTGGAGCCTGATTGTGTGTTTGCTCTAGAATGTGCCTCTGTCATTACTGTGTCTTCTTTTAAATAGAAACAAATTCATAGTATATCTTAAGAGTAGCAGGCAAATCAACAACGTTTTATCCATTCCAGTCCATTCAGAATTTGTTCATGTGTATTTTCTCTCTATTCAGGATCAGGGCCCATCCAATTGTGGCAGTTCTTACTGGAGCTGCTTCTAGACTCCTCCTGCTGTACCTTCATCTGCTGGACAGGAGACGGTTGGGAGTTCAAGATGTCCGACCCAGCAGAGGTGAGTTTCTCTACTGATTGTGAGAGATTTTAACCACTCGTAGTAGGAGTTGGAAACCAGCACAGGATTGAGCAGTGGGAATATGCTATCAGGCGTTTGTGTTTTTTTTTTTTAACAACCACCCCTTTTGTGTTTCATCCAGGTGGCCAAGCGCTGGGGTCAGTGTAAGAACAAGCCCAAGATGAACTATGAGAAGCTGAGCCGCGGCCTGCGCTACTACTACCACAAGAACATTATCCACAAAACGACGGGCAAGCGCTACGTCTACCGCTTCGTCTGCGACGTGCAGGGGATGCTGGGAAAGACGGCACAGGAGGTCCTAGCCAGCCTGAACATTTTACCCACGAGTACAGAGTCAGCCTGGCAAGACCAGGGGGCACCAGTATTATCGCCAGAGTCCAGCGAAGCATGGGCGTCGCAGTAGGGGGAGTGTACCAGCAGCTACATCACTAATATGCTATGTAGAACAAACATGCCTCTTAGACATGTAGAAAATGAATCACATTGGCTCTATTTATGGCATTTCTATCTGCACCATTAGACAATGTTTGGTGTAAGACTTTTATTACCAAGTGATACAGTAGTAGCCATAGATGTGGGAAGTAGGGGTGCTTCACTCCTGAAAATCAGAATAAACAAATTCTGTTGAAGCCTTCAATTAGATTTCATTTTAGTGTATGACTTACCTCCTATTAACATCAGCAGAATAAGAGCTCAATGAAACTGTAAGCCCAGCTGTCTCCAATACTGATGCTCTTTATGTTAATTACATGGTTAGTGATTAACAACCCCCCTCCATCCTCAAGTACTTCTTGCCTCTAAAATAATGGGTGCATGACACCACTGCTTACCACCCATGCTGTTGAACAATGTTCAACATTAACTTTGACTGTGAGGATCTATTTTTATACCCTAACATATCTACCTCTTTTATTGCTGACAAAGTAAAGCTAAGAGGGACCATGCTTGTTCTGTTGAATATAATGTGTATGATTTACATGATTTAGGGAACAATATTGTTTGTAAAATGTTTGTAAATAAACTGTACATAACTTGAAAATACTATTTAAAATGTTCTGTATTATTTCGAAAGGTATAAAGGCCTATATTTAAAAAAAAAAAGAAAACACTCAAATGAGCAGGCAAAGATGTATACAAATAATATAATAAATAATACATCCGTTAGATAAATGCTAAATTAATAATAATGGATTAGGCTATTTTGTTTATTCTGGAGTGTGTTGATGGACCGCCCCTTGGCCTACGACGTCAGATGGTGCGAAGATGTACAGTATCTTGAAGAGAAGCCTATTAGACAACATAGAATAGAAGACACATAGCCCAATCTCACAAAACCTGGTTTAAATTACAGGTTGGCATAAAATAGGCCAAAAACCGTTGGCGACATATTAATCGGTGTCTTTGAAGACTTGGGAGAACCTGAATTGAAGAAGTTCAGACGTAAACTCTGTGACCGCAAGCAGGAGCCAAAAGTTCACAAGAGCATTGTTGAGAAAGCGGGCCCAGTGGACTTGGTAGAGCTTCTGACCCGTACATTCACTGAATACGGGGCTGTGAATGTGGATATAGAGGTCTTGGGTGCAATTAACTTCCAGGGTGCAGCAGGGAACTGACGGATTTCAAGAAATGTAAGTCGAATAAAGTAGGAGGCACGTACATCGGACATTTAAAAAATATATATTTAATTTCATATCTTTGAAATGTTTAGAAACCACTTCAGTTAACAGCAAAGTAGGTTAGAACAAACCTTTATTAGACCTAGGTCCTAAATAAATTGCATTGAAATGTCCATAACGTATGGAAGGAAAACTATAAGGAAGTTGACAGTTTTACTTTCACTTATGCGAGCATTCTATTTTGCTCTTCTGGCCAGAATGATATCATACAGTAGCATATATTCAATTTGCAACTCAAAATAGGCCTATAGGCCTAATACATTATACCATAAACACACATTTCGATTTCTTGCTGATTTCTATTTATCTTTAGGCCTACTATTCATATTTGTATTCGATTGGTGGTGTGTCATGAAGCCTATTTTACAGCTCACAGATCTTGCGTAACATCTGGTGCTGCAATGGCTGGTGCACCTGGAAAAAAGAACATGATCAAAGGTAAACACTAAACCAGGTGTTATATAGCCTAATGTCTCAAATATGCCGACGTTATTAAAATGTATGTTTTACTGTAATTAGTGATGGTTAATGGGGAAACATTCAATACCTAAAGTATTCTACCTCGATGAGCAATCACAAAAGTCCTTCTATTTAATTTCTTCTTCAACATACTGTAGTTGCAACTACTGCCCTCCTCTAGAATCCTCAACAGCATTTTTCACTCCCCATAGTTTATTTAATCCTGTCTGAATTAGAAAAAGTGCATCACGTCTATCCTCCAATTTACACACCCTACACACATGCACGCACACAAACACAACATTAAAGGAGGCATGTAGAGATACAGTGCCTTGCGAAAGTATTCGGCCCCCTTGAACTTTGCGACCTTTTGCCACATTTCAGGCTTCAAACATAAAGATATAAAACTGTATTTTTTTGTGAAGAATCAACAACAAGTGGGACACAATCATGAAGTGGAACGACATTTATTGGATATTTCAAACTTTTTTAACAAATCAAAAACTGAAAAATTGAGTGTGCAAAATTATTCACCCCCCTTAAGTTAATACTTTGTAGCGCCACCTTTTGCTGCAATTACAACTGTAAGTCGCTTGGGGTATGTCTCTATCAGTTTTGCACATCGAGAGACTGACATTTTTTCCCATTCCTCCTTGCAAAACAGCTCGAGCTCAGTGAGGTTGGATGGAGAGCATTTGTGAACAGCAGTTTTCAGTTCTTTCCACAGATTCTCGGTTGGATTCAGGTCTGGACTTTGACTTGGCCATTCTAACACCTGGAAATGTTTATTTTTGAACCATTCCATTGTAGATTTTGCTTTATGTTTTGGATCATTGTCTTGTTGGAAGACAAATCTCCGTCCCAGTCTCAGGTCTTTTGCAGACTCCATCAGGTTTTCTTCCAGAATGGTCCTGTATTTGGCTCCATCCATCTTCCCATCAATTTTAACCATCTTCCCTGTTCCTGCTGAAGAAAAGCAGGCCCAAACCATGATGATGCCACCACCATGTTTGACAGTGGGGATGGTGTGTTCAGGGTGATGAGCTGTGTTGCTTTTACGCCAAACATAACGTTTAGCATTTTTGCCAAAAAGTTCAATTTTGGTTTCATCTGACCAGAGCACCTTCTTCCACGTGTTTGGTGTGTCTCCCAGGTGGCTTGTGGCAAACTTTAAACTACACTTTTTATGGATATCTTTAAGAAATGGCTTTCTTCTTGCCACTCTTCCATAAAGGCCAGATTTGTGCAATATACGACTGATTGTTGTCCTACGGACAGAGTCTCCCACCTCAGCTGTAGATCTGTGCAGTTCATCCAGAGTGATCATGGGCCTCTTGGCTGCATCTCTGATCAGTCTTCTCCTTGTATGAGCTGAAAGTTTAGAGGGACGGCCAGGTCTTGGTAGATTTGCAGTGGTCTGATACTCCTTCCATTTCAATATTATCGCTTGCACAGTGCTCCTTGGGATGTTTAAAGCTTGGGAAATCTTTTTGTATCCAAATCCGGCTTTAAACTTCTTCACAACAGTATCTCGGACCTGCCTGGTGTGTTCCTTGTTCTTCATGATGCTCTCTGCGCTTTTAACGGACCTCTGAGACTATCACAGTGCAGGTGCATTTATACGGAGACTTGATTACACACAGGTGGATTGTATTTATCATCATTAGTCATTTAGGTCAACATTGGATCATTCAGAGATCCTCACTGAACTTCTGGAGAGAGTTTGCTGCACTGAAAGTAAAGGGGCTGAATAATTTTGCACGCCCAATTTTTCAGTTTTTGATTTGTTAAAAAAGTTTGAAATATCCAATAAATGTTGTTCCACTTCATGATTGTGTCCCACTTGTTGTTGATTCTTCACAAAAAAATACAGTTTTATATCTTTATGTTTGAAGCCTGAAATGTGGCAAAAGGTCGCAAAGTTCAAGGGGGCCGAATACTTTCGCAAGGCACTGTATAGGCACCTATCAAATATATTATGTATGCTTTGCATTCCATCACTGCCAAAAGTCCCAAGTCATGTCCTCTCTCTACCTCAGACAAACACTTTGTGGACCATCACCGGACGGCCCTGATTGACAGAGTGAGCCAGGTGGAACCCCTACTGGATAGACTCCTGGAGAGGGGAATCATCACCCAAAACGCCTACAGTGAAGTGAGGGCTAACAGAACCAATCAGAAAAAGATGAGGGAGCTTTTCGACGGCCCTCTGAAAGCATGTGGAGCCAAAGGCAAAGATATATTCTTAGATATTCTGATGGATTTGGAGGCATTCCTGATCAATGACCTGAAGGGGGAATAATGAGGATAGGGGCCATTTTTCTTTTTTCTAAGGCAAGTGACAAAAATATGATGATAATAATGCACTCTGTTTGACATTATATTCTTAAATTGGAAAAATGAATTGTCTCCAACATTTGCAATAAAATAAACATTTTATATTGACGGCTGTTTTTTTCTTTTCATTAGCAAATACTGTGTGGTAAATTCTAATCATCTAGCTTTTTTTAAACTCAACAACAGAAAACAAATGAACAAATCGAATCAAAACAAATGTCACATGGTGTAAAAGAGGGGAGAGGGAGGCAATGCAAATAGTCTGGGTAGCCATTTGATTAGATGTTCAGGAGCTTTATGGCTTGGGGGTAGAAGCTGTTTAGAAGCCTCTTGGACCTAGACTTGGTGCTCCGGTACCGCTTGCCCTGCGGTAGCAGAGAGAATAGTCTATGACTAGGGTGGCTGGAGTCTTTGACAATTTTTAGGGCCTTCCTCTGACACCGCCTGGTATAAAGGTCCTGGATGGCAGGAAGCTTAGCCCCAGTGATGTACTGGACCGTTTACACTACTCTCTGTAGTGCCTTGCGGTCGGAGGCCGAGCAGTTGCCATACCAGTCAGTGATGCAACCAGTCACGTTCTCGATGGTGCAGCTGTAGAACCTTTTGAGAATCTAGGGACCAATGCCCAAACTTTTCCGTCTCCTAAGGGGGAATATGCTTTGTCGTGACCTCTTCACGACTGTTGGTGTGCATGGACCATGTTAGTTTGTTGGTGATGTGGACACCAAGGAACTTGAAGCTCTCAACCTGCTCCACTGCAACCCCGTTGATGAGAATGGGGGCGTGCTCGGTCCTCTTTTTCCTGTAGTCCACAATCATCTCCTTTGTCTTGATCACGTTGAGGGAGAGGTTGTTGTCCTGGCACCACTCGGCCAGGTCTCTGACCTCCTCCCTATAGGCTGTCTCGTCGTTGTCGGTGATCAGGCCTACCACTGTTGTGTCATTGGCAAACTTAATGATGGTGTTGGAGTCGTGCCTGGCCGTGCAGTCATGAGTGAACAGGGAGTACAGGAGGGGACTGAGCATGCACCCTTGAGGTGCCCCTGTGTTGAGGATCAGCGTGGTGGATGTGTTGTTACCTACCCTTACGACCTGGGGGGCGGCCCGTAAGGAAGTCCAGGATCCAGTTGCAGAGGGAGGTGTTTAGTCCCAGGATCCTTAGCTTATTGATAAACTTTGAGGGCACTATGGTGTTGAACGCTGAGCTGTAGTCAATGAATAGCATTCTCACATAGGTGTTCCTTTTGTCCAGGTGGAATAGGACAGTGTGGAGTGCAATAGAGATTGCATCATCTGTGGATCTGTTCGTGCAGTATGCAAATTGGAGTGGGTCTCGGGTTTCGGAATAATGGTGTTGATGTGAGCCATGATCAGCCTTTCAAAGCACTTCATGGCTACAGATGTGAGTGCTATGGGTCGGTAGTCATTTAGGCAGGTTACCTTAGTGTTCTTGGGCACAGGCACTATGGTGATCTGCTTAAAACATGTTGGTATTACAGACTCGGACAGGGAGTGGTTGAAAATATTAGTGAAGACACTTGCCAGTTGGTCAGCGCATGCTCGCAGTACACATAATGGTAATCCGTCTGGCCCTGCAGCCTTGTTGATGTTGACCTATTTAAAGGTCTTACTCACATCAGCTGCGGAGAGCGTGATCACACAGTCTTCCGGAACAGCTGGTGCTATTATGCATGTTTCAGCGTTATTTGCCTCGAAGCGAGCATAGAAGTAACTTAACTCGTCTGGTAGGCTCGTGTCACTGGGCAGCTCTCGGCTGTGCTTCCCTTTGTAGTCTGTAATGGTTTGCAAGCCCTGCCACATCTGACGAGCATCAGAGCCGATGTAGTATGATTCGATCTTAGTCCTGTGTTGCTGCTTTGCCTGTTTGATGGTTTGTAGGAGGGCATAGTGGGATTTCTTATAAGCTTCTGGGTTAGAGTCCCGCTCCTTGAAAGCGGCAGCTCTAGCCTTTAGCTCATTGCGGATGTTGCCTGTAATCCATGGCTTCTGGTTGGAGTATGTACATACGGTCACTGTTTGGACGACATCATTGATGCACTTATTGATGAAGCCAATGGCTGTTGTGGTGTACTCCTCAATGCCATCGGAGGAATCCTGGAACATATTCCAATCTGTGCTAGCAAAACAGTTCTGTAGCTTAGCATTTGCTTCATCTGACCACTTTTTTATTTATGTACTCACTGGTGCTTCTTGCTTTCATTTTTGCTTGTAAGCAGGAATCAGGAGTATAGAATTATGGTCAGATTTGCCAAATGGAGGGTGAGGGAGAGCTTTGTAATGCATCTGTGTGTGTGGAGTAAAGGTGGTCCAGAATTTTTTCCCCCTCTGGTTGCACATCTAACATGCTGATAGAAATTTGGTAAAAAGGATTTAAGTTTCACTGCATTAAAGTCCCCGGCTACTCGGAGTGCCGACTCTGGGTGAGCATTTTCTTGTTTGCTTATGGCGGAATACAGCTCATTCAATGTTGTCTTAGTGCCAGCCTCAGTCTGGGGTCATATGTAAACATCTACAAAAATTACAGATGAAAACTCTAGAGGTAGATAGTGTGGCCTACAGCTTATCATGAGATACTCTATCTGAGGCGAGCAATAGCACGAGACTTCCTTATATATCGTGCACCAGCAGTTATTTACAAAAATACATAGTCTGCCGCCCCTTGTCTTACCAGACGCCACTGTTCTATCCTGCCGGTACAGCATATAACCAGCCAGCTGTATGTTGATAGTGTTGTCGTTCTGCCACGACTCCGTGAAGAATAAGATATTACAGTTTTGAATGTCCCATTGGTAGTTTAATCTTCCGCGTAGGTCATCGATTTATTCTCCAAATATTGCGCGTTTGCTAGCAGAATGGAAGTGGGAGTTTATTTGACCGCGTACAAATTCTCAGAAGACATTATGTACAAAATAAGTACAAAATAAGTACAAATATTGCAAACAATGCAAAGAAACGACAAAAAATGTACAATTGGTTAAGGGATACTTAAAACATCAGCCTTCTTCTACGGTGCCATTGAATACATGTAGTAACATGGTGTTATGTAGCCTATAAAAATGAGTTTACAATACATCTGTGCTGAGGCTATGTCGTTTCTTAAACATAAACAAGCATACGGCCATTTTAACGTAAACGTCTGCTTATCATAAGTGAGCCATTGATAGCCTGGTCCTAGACCTGTTTGATCTGTCTTGTCAATTAGTTGTCATTGTTTGCATGGCAAGGACTGGCATGATGATGGCACAAACAGATTGGTATCCGGGAGTGTATCTTTGAGTCGCATTAGAGTTTCTATTGGACACATTCAGGAAGCTCCCTCCGTTTCGTTCTTTCTGTTTTGTTTGCATCAGTCTCCTCTTTTTGGTTTATTTTGGTTGCTATAGCTAGTGAATACAGGCTACCGTCCATATTTGGCTGTCTGTAGATGTAGATGGGATAATGGCAGTTCATGTGCTAGTCGGAACTAGGTAACTGCATTCCCGATTTACTAACTGGGTGAACTAGTTTGAACTAGGAAACTGACATTTCCAAACTTCCGAACTGGTTGTAGTTATACTGGTGCTGCGTTCAGTCAGTTAGCAAGTCGGAAATGCGTTCTCCTAGTTCCGACTAACACATGAACGCACATTAGCCTGTTTTTACACGTTCCAAGGAATTCTGCCTTTAGTTGCATGTTCAACACATTCACAGTGTCTTTTTTTTTTTTTTTATCTTTGGGGAGGACACATCATCTGTTTAAAAATGCAGGCTACTTGCACAAAATGTTATCTTAGTAGGCTTGTGTGACAATGCTTTGTTTGAACAAAACTAATTTAATATTGAACAGTCCACTCAATGTATTTGAAATAAAACGTAATAAAAAAGTATAAAATAAAATGCATACACTATGCTGCTAGCATAATCAAAAGCCACAGTTGTTCACGTTAAGTTTCTGTCTTCAGTGTGTCTGTAGTTTAAGAAAACACAGGATTAGGCAAAAACTACAACTCCCTGCATTCATTGGGCGAGTTAGCTAACAGCACCAAACAAACATGTCCGACCTCTTCTAATTATACCAAAGTGATCCGACCTGATTGTTGTCTGGCGCTGAACCTATTGGGAAATAACACTGTCTGAAACTAATGAGAAGGACAACTGTATTTTAATAAGGTTAGTGCAATTAGTATCTTGTTAGCTAGATGCTTTGTTTATCTAAAACGCGCATAGAACGATGCAGTTAGCCATGAAGCTCAGCTAGCATGATTTAGCTTCTAGCTATCCGGGTAATAAAGATGACAGCTAGCTACTGGTGTTCTTTCATAACACGGGAATAGTTACAGTAGTCACCGATACATGTCTGTGAGGTTACATGCTGTAGCTTTAATGCATGTGACAGTAGGTGTCAAATTAACAAGTGCATAATTCCATCAAATATTGGAATACTACCAGCGTGGGTACAACCAATTTGTTTCTACTATCATTCCACTCCTTACCAATCCCTGGCAATGACATGGAGTACAAGGAAGGGCATGTTAGCAAAAGTGTTTCTGTGTTTCAGACTAGACCACTACCAACAAAATGTAAACAATGGTTCAAAAGCATCCCATGACCTTTTCAAATGCATGATATGCATCCCTATGCTAACAATTAAGTGTGGGAACAAATACAACAAGCAACATCATGTTTCTTGTCACTGTTGGGCAGGTGTGTGCTTCTGCGTGCCCCAGCAGAGATGAGTTACGCCATGCAGCTGTTGATTCACCGTGGGGATATCTGTCATGGCCGCATGCTGCTCCCCCTGGGCCTCCGGCCCCTTCTCCGCACGCTGAGTTCTGGTCCCCATGTGAGCCGCAGCCTTCGGGAGAGCTACCAGCTGCTACAGCTTGAGCTTCCAGATGTGGGCGAGAGTAGCCCTGCGCAGGTGAAAGAAGCCTACCTACGCATGGCCAAGCTGTACCATCCAGACTCGGGCGCTGCTACAGCAGACGAGGCACTGTTTGCGCGGGTAGAGGAGGCATACCGCGCCGTGCTGGCGCACCAGTCCCGGCTTCAGAGCTGTGGGGGTTCGATGGAAGAAGAGGAGGAGAAGGTGAAAGGCGTGGCTCCTCAGCACCGCCACTACCTGAGCTACGAGGGCGTGGGCTCTGGGACGCCTAGCCAGCGCGAGCGCCAATACCGTCAATTCCGAGTGGATCGGGCGGTGGAGCAGGTCCTCGACTACCGCCAGAAGGAGCATGAGACGGCGGCTGCAGCCGAGGGGGCGCTGGTGGAGAGGGATGTCCGCCAGCGCAGCCGGCAGATCAAGGTTACACAGGCAGTGGAGAGGCTGGTGGAAGACCTCATTCAGGAATCCATGTCCCGGGGAGACTTCCGCAACCTGAGTGGCGCCGGGAAGCCCATCAACAAGTTTGAGCACAACCCGTATGCCGACCCCATGACCCACAACCTCAACCGCATCCTCATCGACAACGGCTACCAGCCACCCTGGATTGTCACGCAACGCGACATCCGAGAGGACATCGCGCAGATCCGAGAGAGACTGCTGCAGGGCCAGGCGCGGCTCACCGACCCCATGAACCCCAGGGAGCATGCTCAGTGGCAGCAGCTGTGTGGGGTGGTGGCGGATGACCTTATGAAGCTCAATAAAACGGTGGATAACTTCAACCTGATTGCGCCCATGCTTACCATGCAAATGGTCCACTTCAGTTTGGAGCGTGAGATCGACCGTGCAGAGAAAGCAGCCTTTCAAGGCAGACAGGAGAGCAAGAGGGAAAGAGTGAGGGAGTGGGAGGAGCAGAGAAGAGAAAGAGAAAGGGAGCGGGAGAAGAGAGATAAGATTAAAACACATCAACACTCTTGGCAAGGCGGCCTGCTGGCATGGATGCAGAATTTACTCAAATGAGCAATGGACCTTGAAGGCAAAATTAGATAAAAAGGATATCTCAAATCAAACTTTTATTTATAATCCATTTACACAGGTGTCAACACACTTCGAGAGGACAAGACAGAGGTGTTGAATCATTTGTCTTTTATGTCATTTTCAGTGTTTTTGCTACATTGGGTTGATTACAGTAGCATGTTATAACACACAGAATAATACAACAAGCCACTACTACAACACGGTTACTTGACCTTACTGTAACTCAACTGTGCTTTACAATAATACTACACAGTGTCAGTGTCTGGACCTCAGGACACAATGGTAATGGTATCGGACTACAATAATCCATTTAATGAAATACTTTGAATCTACGTTTATAAGCTAAGCAATTCTAATTACATTGATTTGTTTCTTTGCTGAATGAAGGAATGAAAGTATAGAATACTCAATGTTCGTTATGAATGAGCAGTTGACTGAAACTGCTCTGAACTCAAATACGGGGAAACAGAAACCACTGAAGATTTTTTCGCACACTTCCAGTCAGATGAAAATCTCTTTAAATAGGAGGTAAGCTTTCGGTCAGTCGACTGACCGAATGCTAAGCTACTATGACTGGAAGTGTGTGGTGACTTTTTCCAGTTTTGCATTTTGCCTCCCGCAACTTCACTAATCGATAATGGGTGTGCGGTAGATTCTGCCTATGATTGCATTACAATAAAAGAGGTACTGTAACTCAATCTCTCGCTCACTTGTCATTGTGACTATAATATGTTATATTAGGATTGAGAACATCAACACTATTAACTCCTCACTATCCATCCCAATCTATCCTGGGAGCTGCTCCAATGCAGCAGGGTTGCAGATGACCATGGGGTTCTTCCCGTTGTCTCCAATACGTGTGTCTGCCTCATGCAGTGCCCGTGTGACGGCCCGTGGGAGGGTGAGTCCTTTGGTCCAGTCGTGGGCAATGTACTGGTGATACGGATCGTGGGAGCTCTCTAGCTTCTTGGAGCGGATGTAGCTCAGCATGATACCAAACGTGAAGAAACTAAACATACCTACCATCAGTAGAACATACACAAATCCCTGAGCTTGAGCCTTAGGTATAGCCCCGCCCACTGGGAGAACGACCTGCTGGGTAGTGTAGTTCTGAGAGAGTACTGGGACCAGTAAACCTGTGCCGTTCAGACATTGCTGTAGGAAGGACAGCAGGAGAGTCTGCAGCTCTGTGCCATTTAAGTGCAGCATTGCTGATCTCTGCTGGTTGTGGAAGGGAACTGCTGCTCTTGTCAACTGATGAGGGAGGAGAGCCTTGGTCAGTACACTCGCCCAATGAGACACAAACAAAAACACACATTGCAGAAAGTCTAACACAGACACGGCACAGCCAATATGACAAACACAAACTAATGCTGCGGAACTCACTTCTCTGTTCTCTTGCTGTGGATAAAAATATTTTATCTCTAGTTGCTCCGATGGCTTCTGCCTCAGTTTCTGTTGACCTGCCTGAGAAAACTTGGTATTACACATCTAAGATACAAGTGTAGGACAAATTATCAATCACAGAAGAAATATGTAAAATGAAGAGTGCAAATACCTTTGGAAGCTCTCTGTAATTGTTGCTCACAAAGGTGCTAGTAGAAGATGGTGACCTTTTTAAATAGAGTACTCCGTTGATTTCCGTTGATTTCGAGGGGAAAAACTGTAAGGTAATCTGGTTCCACCTACACTTCCACTCCAAGACTTCTCTTTCTCTCGCTCTCTCTCTCGCTCTGTCTCTCTCTCTCCCTCACACACATACACACACACACACTGACGGACACATGAGCTTAACCACGTCAACACGTTTAATGAGCCATAGATGTCATGTCAGAGGTCAAGGTCAGAACCTCCCCATGGTATGGTAGTGGGGCTGTGTGATTTACTGTTATGACCGCAGGACACTGTGGTTCAGTTACGGACACTTCAGTACAGTTAAACCTGTGTGGTAATAACTCTGCTATAGTTGTCTCCATAGCTATGATCACCTGGTCAACATGCTTCAGTGTTGTAAGGTGTATGGTCAGTTTTGTGGTCACTTCTGGATTGTCATATCTGTATGTATGGTCAGTCTTACGTTCATGTGTGGTTGTGATGGAGCTAGGTTGTAGAACAAAGCGGCATTCAGACTGGAGGGAGAGTGGCGAGATTAAGTTACAACAGGAGCAAATCACAAATCACCTCCAAACGTCCTAGCTATCCCACTGCTTTTCCGTGTGTGTGCGTGCGTGCATGTGTGTGTTACCTAGAGACTCACCTTCAGGGGCCTAAGCAGTCCAGCGAACATTCAGCATTGCAGACAGAATGAACAACATATAATTGTGTCAATAGTCCATTCTGCATGATAAACATGTCCCAGTGACTAGACCCTAGGCATTCTGCATCTAAGGAGTCCTTGGGACAATCTCATAATTTGACTATGCCTTTAGATGTTTGGTGTAAGCCTATACAAAACAAATATCCTATAATCCTGTTGTATCTTTTTCTATGACCTCTGAAATAATTGTATAACTTATCATTATTGATCATATCTTACTATTGCTGCGATGAATATCAAGGTTGCGTGGTCTAAATTCTCATCCGTTAGCAGAGTTTGCCACCAGCTGGCCATTTTGGATTAGTTTGTGACAGGACCGCTGGCTCTGTTGCAAATGTTCCATTCAAGACGGATACATCCTTCAAACACAAAAGGAAAAGTGCCGAGTTTGTGAGCACATTCGATTTGATTTTCCTTGCTCCATATATGACATTTAACATTCTGCCTACAAACACTATAAAGAAATATACAGTGGCGGGTTTAAACGATCAGACTCAACATTCATTACATTCCTATAGGTTGATCATGTCAAATGCAGTTTTTTTTTCTTCATCGCTTTGGTACTATTTTCACAAGTGTGTGATGAAATTTCACAACTCAAAACAGATCATCGAAAAGGCTGTTTTTTTCCCCCTCAAAACATTAAGCACATTTTCAATTGACTAAGTAAAACAATCTTAACAAGTGACCTTTTCACCAAACCTAAATCCGTGTTTCATCTAGAAATACCTTTCATATAAAGTAATTGCCTTTCACAATGCAATGTGCTCACAATACTTTTAATATGACCCTCTTCTCATTTGTGTAATGAATACGATGGGAGACAGAATGCTGGTTTAAAGCGCAGGGCGCAGCAGGTGTTTAATTGTAAAGGACCACAGGAAGAGGCAGGTAGCTGGGTCCAGGGGCAGGCAGAAGGTCATACACAGGGGCTCCAAAAAGGTAACAGTACAGGCAGGGAAAGGCTAATAACGTAGTCCAGGATCAGGCAAGAGGTTGATGACAGGAAATCCGATAGGCAAAAGGTCAGGCAGGGAATAGGTAAATAGGCGTCGTTAGTGAGGATGGCCAAAAAACATATTGGCATTAAATGGAGTCGGGAGTTTAGAAGACTGCGCGATGAAGAATGAATGAGAACCCTAATTCGTCCCGTGTTACATCTCCAATTTGCCGCGGGCGTCTGGTACTCTAAAAGGTTGGACAGGGTTGGCAGGTCTGAAATACAGTTGACCATCACTTAATCTAACTGCGCTTAATGGTTAACCACTTAACCGTTTGGTACCCTATAGATTTTAAGATTTTGTCAACTATATATGGATTTTGAGAACTACAGAAGTAAAATGTCTGTAAAGTATAAACATCTAAATTACATGTATCGTACATGATAACCATACATAATGACTACTCATTATTGCTAATTGATTTCACATAGTGTTAACCACAATTGGTCACCATATAAAAGGGTGGGTGTCAACATTCGCAATTTCTTTCAACGTGGAGCAGGATAGACAGCAAGGGAGAGGAAGAAATCAGAGAGGTGGGCATGGAGCCTATCAAAGAGGTCAAAGAGGTGGGTATGGGCCCCATCTAAGAGGTGGACAACAGAGAGAGGGTAGCAGATGGCAGGGAACTGTTGTCTAGTGAAATCCGGGCCATCGTCGTTGACCATGTGGTAAACAGAGGCCTTACTATGGCAGAGGCTGCCAGATTAGTTCACCCTAATCTGAAAAGATCAACTGTCAATTTGATCATGAGAACATTTTGCCAAGAAAACCGGTAAGTTTGTAGGATATGCACCATTACATTTACAGCAAGTTACATTACAATATGTATGTAAATTCACAAAACATGTTACAGTATTCTTACAGTATGCTCTATTGACAGTACACACCGTTCTACCCTCAGAATTGACAGAAGACCCCATGGGGTGGCTGTGGCCGTGTGCTGACAGACGAGCAGGAGTGCGCAGTGGTGGAAATGGTGAGGGCCAGGAATGACATACAGTTGTCTGAAAAAAAGCAGGCTATTGAGGAGAATGATGACACCTTTGCCAATGTGGCATCCATCAGCCTATCAGCCTGAAACACATTTAACTTGTCACGCCCTGGCCTTAGTATTTTGTGTTTTCTTTATTATTTTGGTCAGGCCAGGGTGTGACATGGGTGATTTATGTGTCTTGTCTTGTCTAGGGGTTTATTAGATTTATGGGGTTGTGTTTAGTAGAGTTGTCTAGGAAAGTCTATGGTTGCCTAGAGTGGTTCTCAATCAGAGGCAGGTGTTTATCGTTGTCTCTGATTGGGAACCATATTTAGGCAGCCATATTCTTTGAGTATTTCGTGGGTGATTGTTCCTGTCTCTGTGTTTGTTGCACCAGATAGGGCTGTTTCGGTTTTTCACGTTTATTGTTTTTGTAAACTGTTTGTATTTTCATCTTTCATTAAAGATGTTTATGAATAACCACGCTGCATTTTGGTTCTCCTCTCCTTCGACAGAAGAAAACCGTAACATAACTGGTGACTTTTGAGAGAAAAAACGACCGGGTTTAACAACTGCAGCCGAGTATGCTCAGGTACAGCACTATGTACTGTTTTACTGTTACTATTTGATGCACATGCTACTTAACAATATCATATTGGAATTATGCTGTAAAAATAACTAACCAAAATATATTTTTAGTGGGTGATGGTGCTTGATGCTGCTGTGAACCATAACTCCCCCGCAACTGCCGTGCAGAAATAACAGCCCACAGACAGAAGCACAAGATGGAACTTCACTCAATTTTCAAGAGCAGTGGTCACCAATGGTTGATCTCCAAACATCTCAGGGTGCTGGCGGTAGGTGCACCCCGTTTACGAGGTGGGTAGGTGAACTGCTGCTATTTTGAACCATTACATGTGTCTGAAGGTACAAACTCTGCCTTTCCGGCGGGCCCAGAGAGCAAATCAATTGCGCTATAGGTCTACCGCTGGCCAATCAGATGGCCGCGTCTGTAGTAACATAGCAGGCATAAAAGAAAGCTACAGCAAAGTTGATACTGTGAGATTTCAAAACATTTAAACCATGACTAGAGAGAGAGAGACTGTCAATGAACACAGCAAAGATATGCTGTTTATGTTCTTACTAATTACTGTCAACACTTTGTATTCAACATTTTTATAAGGAATAAAATGCTAATTCTTCCCATTTCTACTCAGCACTACAACAAGCATTGCAGCAGTAACGAATGAGTAGGAAAGTGTATCTATAGGCTTGCGTTGTTATTATTAGCGGCTTGGGCTTTTTTTTATATAACAGAATATTTCACCTTCTCTGTTCATAGGAGTAACAGCATGAATTTGTGCATAAGGCAGTGTAACTCGAGTTTAGCCATCAGCTGGAAGACGGTGTCCCTTTTTGGTCAATGTCAGTGGAAACTCACATAGGATGTACCCGTGACTAGAACTATTCAACGCTGGTCTGACCAATCGGAATCGACGATTCAAGATTGTTTTGATCATGCGAACTGGGAAATGTTCCGGGCAGCCTCAGAGAATAACATCGATTTTATACGCTGATTTGGTGAGTGAGTTTATAAGGAAGTGCATTGGAGATGTTGTACCCAGTGTGACTATTAAAACATACCCTAACCAGAGACTGTGGACGGATGGCGGAATTTGCACAAAACTGAAAGCACGAACCACTGCATTTAACCATGTAAAGATGACTGGGAATATGGCCAACCGAATAACAGTGTACTTATTCCCTCCGCAAGGCAATCAAACAAGCAAAATGTCAGTATAGGGACAAAGGGGAGTCACAATTCAACGGCTCAGACAGGAGACATATGTAGCAGGGTCTACAGGTAAGAAAACCAGACACTGATGTCTTGCTTCCAGACAAACTAAACACCTTCTTTGCCCGATTTGAGGATAATATAGTGCCACTGACGCAGCCTGCTACCAAGGACTACGGCCCCCTCCCTCTCCTTCTCCGTGGCCAACGTGAGTAAGACATTTAAACGTGTTAACCCTCGCAAGGCTGCCGGCCCAGACGGCATCCCTAGCTGCGTCCTCAGAGCATGCACAGACCAGCTGGCTGCTGTGTTTACGGATTTATTCAAACTCTCCCTGTCGGCTGTCCCCACATGCTTCAAGATGGCCACCATTGTTCCTGAACACAAGAAGTCAAAGGTAACTGAACTAAATGACTATTGCCAGTAGCACTCACTTCTGTCATCATGAAGTGCTTTGAGAGACTAGTCAAGGATCATATCCCCTCCACCTAACCTGTCACCATAGACCCACTTCAATTTGCATACTGCCCCAATGGGTCCACAGACGATGCAATCGCCATCACACTGCACACTGCCCTATCCCATCTGGCCAAAAATAATATCTATGTAAGAATGCTGTTCGTCGACTACAGCTCAGCATTCAACATCCTAGTACCCTCCAAGTTCATCATTAAGCTTGAGGCCCTGGGTCTCAACCTGCCCTGTGCAATTGGGTCCTGGACTTTCTGACGGGCCGCCCCCAGGTGGTGAAGGTACGAAACAACATCTCCACAAGGTTGTGTGCTCAGCCCCGTCCTGTGCTCCCTGTTCACCAATGATTGCTTGGCCATGCACGCCTCCAACTCAATCATCAAGTTTGCAGACAACACAACAGTAGTGGGCTTGATTACCAACAATGATAAGACAGCCTACAGGGAGGGGGCGAGGGCTCTCGGAGTGTGGTGTCAGGAAAACAACCTCTCACTCAACGTCAACAAAACAAAGGAGATGGATTGTGGACTTCAGGAAACAGCAGAGGGAGCACCCGCATATCCACATCGACGGGACAGCAGTGGAGAAGGTGGAAAGTTTTATGTTCCTCGGCGTACACATCACGGACAAACTGAAATGTTACACCCACACAGACAGTGTGGTGAAGGCGCAACCGCCCTCACAAACTTTTACAGATGCACAATTGAGAGCATCCTGTTGGGATGCATCACCGCCTGGTATGGCAACTGCACCGCCCACAACCGCAAGGCTCTCCAGTGGGTGGTGCGGTCTGCACAACGCATCACCGGGGGCAAACTACCTTCCCTCCAGGACACCTACAGCACCCGATGTCACAGGAAGGCCATATAGATCATCAGGGACAACAACCATCTGAGCCACTGCCTGTTCACCCTGCTACCAACCAGAAGGCGAGGTCAGTACAGGTGCATCAAAGCTGGTACCGAGAGACTGGAAAAACAGCTATCTTCAGACTGTTAAACAGCCATCACAGAGAGGCTGCTGCCTACATACAGACTCAATCATTGTACACTTTAATAAATGGATCACAAGTCACTTTAATAATGCCACTGTAGTAATGTTTACATATCTTGCATTACTGATCTCATATGTACAGTTGAAGTTGGAAGTTTACATACACCTTAGCCAAATACATTTAAACTCAGTTTTTCACAATTCCTGACAATTAATCCTAGTACAAATTCCCTGTCTTAGGTCAGTTAGGATCACCACTTTATTTTAAGAATGTGAAATGTCAGAATAATAGTAGAGTGATTTATTTCAGCTTTTATTTCATTCATCACATTCCCAGTGGGTCAGAAGTTTACATACACTCAATTAGTATTTGGTAGCATTGCCTTTAAATTGTTTAACTTGGGTCAATTGTTTCAGGTAGCCTTCCACAAGCTTTCTACAATAAGTTGGGTGAATTTTGGCCCATTCCTCCTGACAGAGCTGGTGTAACTGAGTCAGGTTTGTAGGCGGCCTCCTTCTGCCCACAAGTCTTCTATAGGATTGAGGTCGGGGCCTTGTGATGGCCACTCCAATACCTTGACTTTGTTGTCCTTAAGCCATTTTGCCACAACTTTGGAAGTATGCTTGGGGTCATTGTCCATTTGGAAGACCCCACTCATGTCTTGAGATGTTGCTTCAATATATCCACATAATTTTCCTGCCTCATGATGCCATCTATTTTGTTTAGTGCACCAGTCCCTCCTGCAGCAAAGCACCCCCACAACATGATGCTGCCACCCCCGTGCTTCACGGTTGGGATGGTGTTCTTCGGCTTGCAAGCCTCCTTTTTTCCTCCAAACATAATGATGGTCATTATGGCAAAACAGTTCTGTTTGTTTCATCAGACCAGAGGACATTTCTCCAAAAAGTACGATCGTTGTCCCCATGTGCAGTTGGAAACCGTAGTCTGGCTTTTTTTATGGCGGTTTTGGAGCAATGGCTTCTTCCTTATTGAGCGGCCTTTCAGGTTATGTCGATATAGGACTCGTTTTACTGTGGATATAGACACTGTTGTATGTGTTTCCTCCAGCATCTTCACAAGGATGATTTGCACTTTTCGCACCAAAGTATGTTCATCTCTAGGAGACAGAACGCATCTCCTTCCTGAGCGGTATGATCGCTGCGTGGTCCAATGGTGTTGATACTTGCGTACTATTGTTTGTACAGATGAACGTGGTACCTTCAGGCGTTTGGAAATTGCTCCCAAGGATGAACTGCTTTGTGCATAAATGACTTGTTATGCACAAAGCACATGTCTTAACCGACTTGCCAAAACAATAGTTTGTTAATAACAAGACATTTGTGGAGTGGTTGGAAAAACGAGTTTTAATGACTCCAATCTAAGTGTATGTAAACTTCCGACTTTAACTGTATATACTGTATTCTATACCAGCCATTGCATCTTGCCTATGCCGCTCGGTCATCACTCATCCATATATTTATATGTACATATTCTTATTGCATCCCTTTACTTAGATGTGTGGGTATTAGGTAGTTGTTGTGGAATTGTTAGATTACTTGTTAGATATTACTGCACTGTTGGAACTAGAAGCACAAGCATTTAACTACACTCGCATTAACATCTGCTAACCATGCGTGTGTGGCCAAAACAGTTTGATTTGATTTGTGACCCTATACCTGCTCCCATACTCTCCTTTCCTCAACCCTATTGAGGAATTATTTTCAGCATGGTGGTAGGTGTATGATCGCTTTCCCCAGGAGCGTGCCACCCTCCTTCTGGCCATGGATGAGGCATGTGACAACATCATTTCAGACCAATATCAAGCTTGGATTTGCCTTACCAAAATGTTTTTACCTCAATGCATGAACAATGACATTAACTGTGATGTGGATGAGAATTTTTGGCCAAATGTACAAGACAGGCTTGATGCAAATTAATGAATGCTAAATGTTTTATTTTAATTTGTTTAATTTAATTTCTTACATTTGATTACAGACAGTACACCTATGTTGCAATTATATATTTTTTAAATGTGCATGAATGATTGTAGAGGATGTTTTCATTGATCACACCTTTGATCACACATTGGATACATTTTCTGTCAATTTTGTTGGGTACTGTAAGTGTATTGCCTAATGTGAACTGAATCTACTGTAATTAACAGTACTGTAACATATTACTTTCAGAACTTCTAAGGGTGATTTGAAACACCTTATCTTGCATTGTTTGCTATTGGATTAACTGGTAATAAAAATAAAACTAATTTGAGAAGATATTGTTGTGTTTCAGTGATTTGAAACCAATTCTCATTACATTTCACAATAAACTTGAATCAATGGTTGTGGGGTGAGATGTTTTATAATCCAAATGAATGGACAATGACAGGTTTTGAATGAAAGACTTGCTGCATTACAAGTGTGACCAGTTTGGTATTTTGTTCTAAGAGTTGTGAAAATGTACCACATACTTGTGAAAATAGCGATTAAAAAAATCTGTAATAACATGTTTGCAGATGAGACCTATGTAGATGCACGGTTGTTCCTGCCAAAGCTTTCTATGTAGCTCAGGTGGAACCATCTGTAATCGGAGCTTTGTCAGAACTGTTGATCCATCACGTGATGACATTCTCTGTTGAGCTGACACACTAAGGCTATTCGGCACCACCTGTTAATCTAATCACCACTCACACCAGCTGCAACTACCTCGTACAGTAAATCAAGTACATTGTAAACTGCATGTGTTACACACTATGCTAAGACATTCAAATTCTATTTCTATGATATAATAGCCTTGTAGTGTAGTGGCAACAGTTGCTTGTGACAGAGTTCTCCACCTTTGATGTTTACCTGTTAGATACACACAAACAAAATACATCAAGATCGAACATCTGCTTTAAGAATAGCAATGCAAAAAAGCTTTTGATTGCAGTAAATTGTGTCCTAATTTAGAATGGGGAAAGTAATTCAATTTATTCTCTGCAGTCAGCGGTCTACAGTCATATCTATGGTACAATCAAGTCTATAAAATTACACTTTCAATCATGTGAGAGGATTTCAAAACAAACTCACTGAAACAAGTCACTCCAGAAGCACTCCGTCACAATTGTCCTTTGAGTCTAAAGGTCTGGAAATGTAAAAAAAAATAGACAGTTAATTGTCAGGAAGCAAAAGAGATGGAGGGATGACGAGAGAGAAATAATGACATAGAAAGTGAAGTTACAGTATCTGGTATAGAGTAGAATGGAGAATATGTACCATAGACATACTTTGATTCACAAATTACACAATCTCTATGGTGTGTACATTTGCACAGTATAAGGTATAAATTAGCAAATACTTAAGACTGGCTCTCACTCTTTTATTAGGGCCAGTTTTTGGGCCCTCAGGGCTTTGCGGGCATCCCGTGCCTCATGTTCAGCCCAGATCTTGTTGTAGCAGTGGATCAGCACCACGATCATCCACAGCTGCAGCACCACAATTAGCACGTACATCATGATCTCTGACACCACCGACAACAGCTCCCGATTGGCTAGGAGGAGGAGAGGGAGTGCTTTGCAGAGATCATGTGTACTTTACTGTATACATTCATTTCTATAGCGTGCATGTAGAGTTCAAGGTGAATCTGAGTACTTTTAAGTAGATGGTTAATGGGCCTCACTTTTAAATAGGTATGGATGAGGAAGTAAGAAAAGAAAATGTGGATAATTAACAGTATTTTTGGATTCATCCTATCATCACATAAACATGTGTTGCATAAGATGCATTGTTTTTTTACTAAGAGGGAAAAGAGTCTAAATATACAGCGTGGTCAGACTGTGAAAACCATGAAGGAAGAACTTCAGGACTTTGTCACATACACAACAAAGACCATTAAAGAGAGATTGATTTAAAAAGCAATAGATAGTAGAAACATTGTTCACTGGGAGGGATCCCCATTACCTTCGGCCACCACAGTAAGCTCCACCTCCTTTTCCACTGTGATATATTCATTATCCAATGGGAGGAAGAGGGTGCGCTGGAAGGTGCAGCGGTAGGTGCCTGTGTCATTAAACGTGACGTTGTGAATGAAGATGGCTCCTATCTGTACATCCTTACTCCCCATTGTTCCTTGCCACTCTAGCCGGTCATTAAAGTCCTCGTGGAGGGTGTTGGGGTGTGGGTGGTCATAGTGAAAGATCTTGAAAGAAAGTAGAACACCCACACAGTGTTTATACACTCCCAGATTATAAATTACGTAATATTTCACCCATGGTATTACACATGCATTCCTCTATAACAAATTGTTCCATATTGTCATTTTTAGCCTTTCTACTGTCTTGGTAGTCAAGTCACACTTTATTTACAGTGCGTTTAACAAGTCTCATTACACTTTACAAAAACATTATACACTGACATAATACACACTAATTAATACATAATACACACTAATTAATACATAATACACTTTACAGCTAGTACTATGTAGTAGGCCTACTTACGTGGATATACTCCTCCTCTCCTGTGGCTCTGAAGTGCCAGTCAACCGTGGTTTGGGCCTGGACCTCCTCTCTCCTCTTACAGGAGATGCAGCCCATGAGGAAGCTCTCCCCGGCCACCGCCTCTGTCATGGAGTCCACCTCTGCACAGCCCCCATGACAATGTGGCACTTGGGTAACCAGGGGATCATGGTGCCAGAAAAAGAGTAAGAGGAGTGGAGAGTTGGGGTCAGAAGAGAGAAGAGCAAGGAATTAGACAGCAGTTTGACATGATGACGAAATACTTGCCCAAGATCAGTGGGGTTATAAATAACAACAACACTAACATGATCAGGAACAATACATTGTATTGCTAATTATAATTATGTATAATATAATAAACAAGCTAATATTTACGCATTTTGTCGGCTACACACTTGACTTTTGCCTTAGGCCATAGTCATAGCCTTATAATGTGTTATGCAGGCTGATTCGTTATCTTTTTTTAATGGAAAACTTACCACAAAGAACAAAGACCAGGAGTGACGATAATAACTGTTGTATCATTTTTCTTCCAAAACTCTTGCCAGCAAATGAAGAGAATAAAATTATTTTCTTGCTTTACTCCCCACGAGTTTCTCCTTGCATGAAACGGAGTGAACTAAATTTCCAATAGGTTGCTATGTTGTTAACTTCGCCATTGTTAATCAATACTTTTCCCACCTTATTCTGGCATGTTCTGATTTCCGCTTAATCAGGGTTGATTTGACATTTCCAATTGATAACTGTTCAGATAAAAACGGATTGAAGTTGATGTATGATCTCTATCAATTAATCGGAGTCTATTACTTATTAATTTGCCTCAAGCTACGCGAATAATAACAATACAGAAGCTATCGATGCAGTTTTCAGCCTACAGTCTAGTCTACACAGTATGAGTTCGTATTTTACAATGCTATTTTTAGACCGTGTGAATACATGCCTGTCTTGAATGTCCAACAGTTTTAGCGCACCCAGGCCAAGGCGTAAGAGAAGTTGAAATCAATGTACTATTGCATGATAGCCAAGCCAACCAAACCTTTCTAATGCAAATCATAGCCAACTAATTACCATATGGGGCTGTTTTTAATTAAGCTTTGTTTTAACCAACAATCTATTCTTATTTTATCAATCAATTAAATTGTTCTTTGTTTGGATTTTTTCAATGGCCTATGGTTTTGATTGAATGGTCTGTCACTGATCATTCTGGTTTTAATCTCTGAGAATAGATGGACCCTATAGGCAGTAATGAAACTGCAGTTGTAATGCACATTGCCCAAATAACAGTTTGGTTATGAAGGAGGATTATTTCGATAAACATTTTGTCCACACTCTAAGCTGAGAGAAAAAAAATCAACAAATAAGTATTCAGTTCGCTATCACTGACCAGGAAATGTGACATGATGTCAAATTTGTTAAGCAAATGAGGCAAGATACAGACATGCTATGTGTATTCAAATGTGTGCCTGTCTATAGTTTGCTTGTAGGACACACATGATGCACAACTCTATAATGTTCCAGAACCTCAAACAATCCATGAATGTATTTGTCATTGTTGGCCTTTCCTAGTAGTGTCAGAAGTGGGATGGAAAATTAAGTTATTATATTCTATTATATTTCTAATAACTTCCTTGGCAAAAGCAACATTTTCTTAAACTGTCAGTCTGATGCACAGGCAGGGTTGATGTATCAAATGTCATCAGATATCTGTTATCAGGAATCTGAAGTTCATTCAATGCCAAATTACTTGGAAACACAAGGCTATTGCAATAGAAGGCAAGGTCAACAAAACAGATGACTGAAGGACAACATAATGACAAAAAGACCCAAGGAGCAGATAGCCTTTGAGGATCTAATAACATGTCTACCTCACATGTTTTCAAATGTATTTGTTATGTGATGAAATCTCAGCTGGTTAATGAAATGTGCTCTATGATGTACAGTAATTTGATATGCACAATAACAAGAGATGCAATTCATCTCTGTCAGGGAACGTCTAGGTCTTGTTTGTATGTCTAGGACATTCTCATGTGATGTAACCACACACACACACACACACACACACACACACACACACACACACACACACACACACAGGTTTACTTAGACCTTGAGGGTTGACATCATTAAAGCTTTAAAGCAAATATTGACTCAAGATAAACAGTTACATTTGTGTATGAACACTGATGCCTGTTGGTGTAGAGGGGGGGTATCCATTTGTTATGTTGCTTTCATCTCTCCTGTATAGGACACACACACACACACACACCTACCCTCTCTTTATTCCAAACCACACATGCTGGTGTTTTTTATTTTTAGCCCAGATCTGGTTTCTGGTTCCCCATTCTGCGAAGGGAAGCGTTCAGCAACACATCTCTCCGTGACCTGGTTTGCGCAGGCATAAACTCGGATTCTCGTTGAGTCGTTAGCACCATGGAACTGGAGCTGTCCAGGTGTTTATAACCGGATGTAAAATGCCATGAAGCGCGAAGATGTAAACCAAAGAGGGAATTCTGAAAATGCAAAGTAATTGCGACCACTATTGGCTATTCTCCAGAATAATTGTCTCGTGAAATAGTCTGATAAACTGAAGCTCGAGTGAAATTTATAAACCCCTGTGAGAGGAGCAGCTTTTACCAGCAACATTATTCAGGTATGGACGTATAATGTGTGTGTGCTAGATGTGCTAGATTTGTTAAAATTTAAAGTGGTTTATTTAACATATTAAATGTAACAAACGAACATATTTTATTGATTTGATATTTCTTTGCATTTTACATACAGCTCTGTAGCCCATCTGTCCCTGAAGTATCAATCATGATGTAGACTAAATGTAGACTGAGCAGTCTATTTCTTGAAAAACTTTTTTTGAGGTAAATGCTAAGACAACAACGTTATAGCCTAGTTACACAGGTACTTATACAATATATGCATACACATGGAAACGAGGGTGAGCAGAGAGAGCATATTGTAAGTAAATATTGTCACGTGCATGAACACTGACCATGTCTCTGCCCCTGTCTAGATGTCATACACAAACATTGACCTGTTGTTGACCATTGCACTTTCATATTAACCTAAATATCATACATTTATACATACATCTTGTTAGTCTACTAAAATTCTCAGTTGTATTAATTATTATTATTATTATAAAACATAGGTTACTGTATTGTCTGTTGTTTCTGATAGAATGCCCAAGTGGTGAAACCAAATGTTCCTGTTCCTTGTCAATATCCCATTCTTGCTTTCAGTCTTCTACCAGAACAAGGTGACCTGTCTTTCACCCAGGCGCCTGCAGCCGCAAAGTATTCGACTGCATGGATATCGTACCTCTCAGCTTGGCCAGAAATTAATCAGTTACAGCTCAGAGAGAGAGTTGCCGATAGCAGCATACACACACAAGCCTTGCAGCAATGGTGGACCACTGTGACCTACCTCATGAAGGTGAGATCCGGACTAATAAACCTATATTAATCAATAATATCAAGGTTGTTTCATGATCATTTAAATATGTGTATTTAGTTGTACTTTTCCTCTGTGTGAAATTTCAAGCGTGCGTCCATTATTTTGCATATCATTATTGTGACTGCACACACTTGAATCACAAGAGGGCGCAACAAGTCTATTCCTGGCCTTCATCTATACATTTCTATCTGCATTATTGGACATGGTTTAAACAGCTCCCATGGTATTAAGTCATTAATTGAGAGGCATTACAGATTTACAGATTGTTGTGGGCGCTAGCCATGCACTTTTTATTCTAGTGTTGATCGTTGAGATGGCGTTGATTCAGTCACCTGTGGCTGAATAAAGTTTCACAGTTTTAAGCCCGCCCTACTAGGATAGAGCTTCGTTTGATTCGCTTAAAGTGCTTCCCATCATCATGAGAACCCGTTATTTGTCATCCGGCGTTCTTATCACCAGACTGTACCACAAGTTTTGGGGAAAGGGTTATAATGTAAAATGATTATGTAACAGTGTATTATTATTTAGCAATATTTTCAAGCATTTAGATAAAAATCAACCCACAGTTAGATATTTGTGTGGCTTCGGAACATAATGTTACATTTTAGAAGTAGTCAGGAAATATACTAATATATATGAGTGTTGATGTCCCCCTCTTAAAAGTTTTTGTTTGCCTCTGTTGAGATTCCGCTTCGGTCGCTTTCTGTCTTGCAGAAGATATTTAGCCAAAAGTGGTAGACACAAAAATGGGAAACATTAAAGTTTCCCATATAAGACAACAAGATAAAAGCACAATAAATCCCAGCAAGCAATGTCGCTAGCGTTAGCAAGCCAGTTATAACGTCAGACCAGCAGACAACGAACCGCGTTACCCGGTGCGTAGCTATCTGGCTTACGACGTCGTTAGCATAACTAGCTAATGGTTTTGTTAGCTAACTAGCCAACAGTTAGCTCGCTTCAACTAGGCATATGTCGGAATAAACAATACGTTGACTGCTTCTATGTTCCAGCAGTAGCTAGCTACGTGTATATTTAGCAAGGAAGTCTGGTTAGCTAGCTAACTATCTTGTCAGTCAGGTCTATTTCGGCGAGCTGCCTGGTGTGTTGGCAGCAGGAGTGGAGGGTTTTACATCTCAAAAGGATGCTGCTGATGGGAACCTGTGAAAAAGTGGATTTTAATATCGCTCCTCGCACTGTTGCTCGGCTTGTCTTCGAAGCCGAGCAAGATAATCGAAATGGGGGAAATTCATCAAATGGGAGGTAGGAACTGAATGCAAATGTTAACCGTTTTGTTTTGTGCAATCAGTCAAATGTATTTACAAATCCCTTTTTGCATCAGCAGATGTCACAAAGTACTTAGACAGAAACCAAGCCTAAAATCCCAAACATCAATCAATGCAGGAAATGTGGAAGTACGTTGTTGGGAACTTCCTCAGAGGCTCTGAAGATATTGAAACTTGGCAAGACAGTAAGCTAGGCTAATTTTAGCTAACTAGTTACAATAGTATTTTTTTATTGTACCTACCAAAGACTAGATATCTAACGTTAGCTAACTAGACAGACTGTATTGAATACAGACTGGTTAACGTTACTGTATTGAAAAGCGTTTGAAGTTGACGTGAGGACGTTGAAGTTGTGAATAATAGCAACCCAACTGATAACTTCTTGGCCCTGCCTGAACAAAATTGTTGTCATCTATGCCATGATCCTATTTTACCCATGCGTTTGTGTCATCATAACTTTTAAGACTGGAGCCAGGTTAGTATTGCACCTACGTAAACATGATTTGGGGAAGTCCTTGCTGTTGATGATTGTTTATAGCCCATCTGAATCTCTGTGGTGTGTTTTATTGCTAGTTTACAAGATATGGCTGTGTGTGAAGCAAAGATCGAGAGTGTCACACGAGTATTACCATGGATTAGCAAACAAGAGCATGCCAAGATTTATCTTGTGTAAACAGATGACCAAATACACTGTAGGGCTTGGGCCTTGACTATAAAACGAGTGCCTGCACTTACCTGCTGGGTGGCAGGTAGCCTAGTGGTTAGAGCATTGGACTTGAACCGAAAGGTTGCAAGATCAAATCCCCGAGCTGACAAGGTAAAAATATGCCCCACAACAAGGCAGTTAACCCAATGTTCCTAGGCCATCATTGAAAATAAGAATTTGTTCTTAACTGACTTTGTTAAATAAAGGTAAAAACAATTATAAAAATTCAATTGGTCAAAAGAAGCTAGACAGTAGATACAAACGCACACACACACACACACATCATGTCTGTGACAATATAACATATGTTCTGCATCATCTGTGCTGTCTGGCTGAGAGTTGATTTTTGTCTTTGTCGATTTATAATCTCTCTGCCATTTGCTGGTAGCCTAATTTCAGTTTGTGACAAAACAAGTGAGTATAGTGTTGAGAATCATTGTACCATCTAAACCGCTGAAATATATTTTTCATACTCAAAAATATTGTATTTTCAGCTGTTTTGAAGCTGGTGTACAAAACCAAAAGTAAAAAATGAAACTTAAGAATGGGGAGCATAGAAATAGTGCACAGATCTACCGCTTCTTAGACATCCTATATGATTTTTGTCGGGTCGTCCCAAAAGTTCCGTATTGAAGCTTTAAGAATGAAAAGAGGGGATGTTAATGTGGTTAAATGGGATCTTGAGATTTGAAGAATGGGAGGTGTTGTTGGGGTGTTTGAGCTAATCTTTGAGATGGGATAAAGGATTGTTGTACGTATTGTGTATGTTTTTTAAAAGTACTTTAATAGCGTAATCTCTCATCATTTGACTCCAAGTGCGCACTATAATCACTTTTACTGACTTAATACCAGAAGGGAGCAAAGCTGCAAAATCTGCCTCACAGCAATTTCCAACCAAACGATGCATCAAAAGCAATCAGACACCACTGATATTGGACACGGAATACATAACTTCCATCGATCTGTCTCTCTGACGATCAATAATTCAAAACAAGCTGTCTGTGTCATTCAGTACTTCCTGATACCATTTGAGATCAGATCTCAAAACCAATAGAAATAGATAACATGTATCAAAGTAACTAGGATCATCTTTTTCCAGAAAATTGATCTTCTACAATGTTAGTTTTTTTCTGTCTATTAAGGGAGAATTCGACTGTTAGCCAATACTACAGTCTCTCTTCTCCTCAGCCCCCTGCAACAGCGGGACATAGATCGTTATCTCTCCCACCGCAAGTTCAACCGTTGCTATAATGAGACCAAATGTGAGACTGCACGGCCTGTGAACTTGGCTCAATGTAAGAGGGAGAGCAGGCACATCGAAGGAGAGACGGAGACATTGGACAGAGGTGGAGTTGCGGAAGAGGAGGAAGTGAGGAACAAAACTACAGACTACTGACAAAAAGATGCAAAGAAGCCCCACGCACAGAGCATGAGGTGGAGTGTTGGAAAATATTAGAGGGAGAAGACTGCATTGTATTAGCTTTTTTAATTCAATAAGGGTCCCACCCTGGTTTCCTGCTGCAACATTATTGACTGAAATTAGGGGGAGAAGCTAAACGACTATAACCTAGTGTAGTACTGTCATGCCCTGCACTACCATGGAGAATAAAACCTGCCTTCCATAATGGCATCTTTCATACTGCACCATCTGGACGTCACTGGAAACATGAGGTACATTCACAAATCTTAGCCTAGCAGTCTAGGACAAGTCCACAATTGATTTGTATCAAAAAGCAGAAGTTTGATCGGATCTCAGACTAACTTCCTCAACATCCTGACCTAGTGTCAGCATAATTAGCTTCGCCACAGCAAGCCTTCATCGGGGTGTTTTGAAGTAAAACAATTGGTCTGAAGAAGCTCTGAGAATGATGACCATGTCTGTGCTGGCCACCGCCGGACCAGAAAGCGGGGTGACCCAGCTCGTCCCCATTCCCACGCTGAACATCCTTCCCCCGTCCTCAGACACTGAGGCCTGGTCCTGCTTTCCTAGCCCTCGGCCTCCCCGCCGCCACCGGCTCACCCACCCCCACCGGAGCAGAGGCCGGACCAAGAAGAGGAGCGATGGAGAACAAGAGGAGTCATCCAAACCCCGGTGGAACGGCACTGAGGAGGAGGGGGTAGAGAGGGTGAAGGGGAGCGCTACTCCTCAAGGAAGCCCCTCACCTCTCCCTTCACCCCTCTTGCCCCCCCACGTGGAGGACACAGTCCTTGGCCCTTCCCTGGACCTCTTGCTACCCCCGTCGTCTCGCATCTCCTGGTCACGTAGCTCGTCTCTCGGCCGGCGCTCACGCTGGTCCCTCAGGAGTCTGCTCAGCAGGGAGTCTGACTGGGACAGCTGCAGGTCAGTGCTCTGCTCTCTATCTCTCTCCTCTCTAGGACAGCCAGGCAGCCAGAGGCCTCAGGTTCCCTGCAAGACTCACCTCAGACCCCTCTCAAGGCTCTCCCATCTAGGGATGGGCTCAGTTATTTGCAAGCTGCAGCACATTGGTTCATGGCCTTGTGATGTACTGAACTGGGAACTGTAACTTAAGGCACTTAGTCCATTTTATATCTAAGCATTAGGTTAAATGATAATTCACAGGCTACATACTTCACTGATATTACATTAGATAAGACGAGGAGACTGATAATGGTGTGTCACAGATAAAATAAATGGCACTGTTGTTTGACAGCGATACAGTTTTCTGTAATGGCACACCACAAGCCAACTATTTGGAAAGGGCACAGCAGAGGGCTTATTGGTTAAGCACTAAAACCACAGAGGGCAGATTATGCTGTTAATGTCCTGGTGAACTCCAATCTGGGTTATGTCACAGTTTGATTTGGTCAGGCAGGCAGAGGAGCATGTTCATTATGCTCTTATAATCTTTCTTTAAGAGAACAAAATCATTAGCCCTGGTCACAATATTAAAGGTGCTACCACCGCCACAATTAAAGTAAGCCTGCATCTTAAATTCTATTCTAGATAAATTGTAAAATTGAGGGAGAGAAATAAGCATATGAAGACAAAGGCATGAGGCTGAAAAGAGATTACGCTAAAGGAAATGTTAGGGAAAACGAGAGATCTATCTGTTGTAGCAGAAAGAGAGAGACACCTCCGCTTGGTCATTCACAAGGATCAGGGAGGCGGGTTTGTGTGCACCGCTCATCCTGCTTAGAATCCATGACATCGCCGCCGGCCAATAGGAGCCCACGCTTTGTCTGATGATGTCACCTCTGTCCAATTGGAGGGGGTCTCTGGTGGTGCTGCAGTGTCCTCTGTGAGCCTGTTAAAGGACCATCCAGGCACTGCTGTTCATTTACCAGTTTTTGTTTTGTTTTAATGAAACATTACTAAGATAGACCTCTGACATAATTTTACACCTAAATTATACTGCCTGTAGTTTCTATATAAGGTGGTTAAAGCTATATTCATTAGTTGAAACAATAACAAAGTGGCCACCCCCCTTCTGATTTGGTAAAAAGCTAAGGGATGGGCCTGGATAAATGTAACCGCTTTTAAATTAATTGACCGAGCTATGGATATAAGGACAAAATGATAGTTTTTGCTTTTACATTGTTTACAGTAAAACATTTTTTTTATAGCTAATATCAGTTCTGATGGGGTACGACATAAGTTATAATCGTCAAGAATCAATGGCTATATATACAGTTGAAGTCGGAAGTTTACATACACTTAGGTTGGAGTCATTAAAACTCATTTTTTCAACCACTATACAAATGTCTTGTTAACAAATTATAGTTTTGGCAAGTCGGTTAGGACATCTACTGTGTGCATGACACAAGTAATTTTTTTTCCAGCAATTGTTTACAGACAGATCATTTCACTTATAATTCACTGTATCTCAATATCAGTGGGTCAGAAGTTTACACACAAAGTTGAGTGTGCATTTAAAACGCTTCGAAAATTCCAGAAAATGATTTCATGGCTTTAGAAGCTTCTGATAGGCTAATTGACATCATTTGAGTCAATTGGAGGTGTACCTGTGGATGTATTTCAAGGCCTACCTTCAAACTCAGTGCCTCTTTGCTTTGACATCATAGAAAAATCAAAAGAAATCAGCCAATACCTCAGAAAAAATTATTGTAGACCTCCACAAGTCTGGTTCATCCTTGGGAGCAATTTCCAAACGCCTGAAGGTATCACGTTCATCTGTACAAACAATAGTATAAACACCTTGGGACCACGCAGTCGTCATACCGCTCAGTAAGGAGATGCGTTCTGTCTTGCGTTCTGTCACCAGGACCTTGTGAAGATGCTGGCTGAAACCGGTACAAAAGTATCTATATCCACAGTAAAAGGAGGAAAAAGGGGGAGGCTTGCAAGCTGAAGAACACCATTCCAACTATGAAGTATGGGGGTGGCAGCATCATGTTGTTGTGGTGCTTTCCTGCAGGAGGGACTGGTGCACTTCACAAAATAGATGGCTCATGAGGCAGGAAAATGATGTGGATATATTGAAGCAACATCTCAAGACATCAGTCAAGAAGTTAAAGCTTGGTCGCAAATGAGTCTTCCAAATGGACAATGACCCCAAGCATACTTCCAAAGTTGTGGCAAAATGGCTTAAGGACAACAAACTCAAGGTGTTGGAGTGGCCATCACAAAGCCCTGACCTCAATCCTATAGAAAATGTGTTGGCATTACTGAAAAATAATGTGCGAGCAAGGAGGCCTACAAACCTCAGTTACACCAGCTCTGTCAGGAGGAATGGGCCAAAATTCACCCAACATATTGTGGGAAGCTTGTGGAAAGCTACCCAAAACATTTGACCCAAGTTAAACAGTTTAAAGGCAATGCTACCAAATAGTAATTGAATGTATGTAAACTTCTGACCCACTGGGAATGTGATGAAATATATAAAAGCTGAAATAAATAATTCTCTCTACTATTCTGACATTTCACATTCTTAAAATAAAGTGGTGATCCTAACTGACCTAAGACAGGAAATTTTTACTAGGATTAAATGTCAGGAATTGTGAAAAACTGAGTTTACATACACCTTAGCCAAAGACATTTAAACTTCTGTTGCATATACAGTTGAAGTCGGAAAAGGCCATTGCTGTGAATGATGGTCATCTTGTCATCAACACTTCATTGATCAAGTTGTGGTGAAATCCAAGCATTTTCTGTTTCATTCCAGTGTTTTGTAACACTGACTCTAAATTGGAATATTTTTTTGCTGACCCTCTGTTTGAGAGGACACGTGAACTTATTAGGCCTGAGACTATTTGGACTCGTTCCCATTTAGCCTGGACGCATTAATACAATGAGGCACAATATTCTTATATCATTAAAACACTAGCCAGTTCATTTAATATCTTTTGGTTACCATTGTTTTTGTCCTGTTGCATGAAAGAAACCCACAGTGTAGATGAGAATAATTGACCATTGACAGCCACACCCTGACGGGAACGGATGATTAAGGCCAATGAAGGCGTTTTAGTTATGGTTAGGCTAATGACTTCTGTGTGGCCGCTGTGGTGGTCTCAACAGACGGCTAATTTCCATGGGGATCTGAATAACAATTTGCATTGGAAGAACATGGAAGGATTCTAATGCAAATAATGAGTTATAATACAGTCGAGTATTCAGGGTGTTTAGTGGGGGCAGCAGTTGATTTGAATCGGAGGCCAACAACTCGTGTGTGAAGCAGTCTGACGTGGAGAAATGCGAGATATGTTATGCGAGGCATGTTCCTACAAGATGCTGTGTAGCCACATCTCCCAGTCATTCTATTGTAGAGACTTGGTAGTTAGGCTATATTAGCCTTAGTCTACCTAAGGTGATATTACCTATACCTTAAACCTCAGAGAGGCTACAGTCTATAGGCTACTTTTGTCAGACCCCAACACTTTGTTGGTTGGGGACTGCTGTGTGGTGTGTTTATCTATCAAAGACCAAGTTGGATTCCTCAGTGGCTTAAAAGCACTTTCCCGTGGTGATCAGACCTCAGTCACTTGCACAACCGCACAACTGTCTAAGCAGTAGCATAATTGTAGCGATAGTCTGAGCGACGGCGCGGCAACTTCTTCCAATATAAGGCTAGTAAATAGCCTAACACGGAACAGTTGGCTATCAGATCTCAGCACCACAGTCATGAAGTCAGTTAACATCTTAATGATTGCACTTTGACGGTTTAACAAAGTGTTAAAGTAAGACAAACGTGACGTGTAAGTTTCCAAATAACATTTCTCCATAATCTGTTAGGTAACAGAGGATGGATGACAGTAATATGGTGGGTGGGGGGAGGGGTTCATGTTTTCTCCAGCTCCACCACCGTTGCGTGCACACTTGAAGCTGAACTAAAACCCATCACATTTATAAAATAAATAAAAAAGTAGGTTAGGCATATGTTCTTCACCCTTGGGTTGTTTCTTTTAGTCAACAGTTCGTCAAACATTACTTGCAGAGTGGGGTTAAGTTAACTGAGGTGAAGGGAAAACCACTAGCTGATGCATGTCCTCCCTGTCTGTTTAGGCCTGACCTGCTTGGCAGACGGATATCTAATTGAGTAATTGCCTTTGTACCGTCCCCCCCATTCCCCTCTCTGCTGGCCACATAATCCCAGTTGATAATCCACCGACACACAAAAACAACTGCAGATCAATTGTCTGCAGGCCAGGCCATTGTCTCTCTGTAGCCTATATTTGAGGTGTTTGGTGTCGCCCACTGTTAATCATATTTATGTTTGGATTAATGTTGACTAATGAGTTTTGGCTCAGGTCTCCCACTCAGCAGAAAGGCTGCCACTCAGACATTTTTCTGCTAGATAGTTTGGAACAGGGCCTCACCTGAAAAATGTGTGGCGCACAGGCCTAAAACACCACTCATCTAATTAGCCCAAAGAACATTGATCTCTCCCCATCAATGATGTGCAACCACTGCTCTTTGGTAAGTGACTTTCTGTTGAATGGGCCAGGGACCAGATTTGAGCATCCCATCTTCTTTGCCCCCTCACTCGTCTTCACGTTCTCGTTCTTTCTCTTGCTCCCTTCTTCACCCCCCTCCCCTCCTGCCTGCCCTATGAATTGAAGAGATTACAGCAGGCACTCCTGGACCTCAGAAAAGCAGATTACAGAGGGAGCGAGCAAGAGAAGGGGGATCTGTACAGCATGGATTATGATGTATCCTACTCAGTGGGTCTCTAATCCAGAGATGGACAGAGCGATTGAGGGTTAAAGGATTGGGTGGGCTTCGGCCAGGTGGACACTGCGGGCAGCACTGTTTTAGCACTGTATAATTACAGTCAGTGTGATAAACCATGTTAGCAAATGGCTGTGATATTTTGGTATTACACCATTTCATTACACCATGTTAGGCCTATATATAATCTGTCTACAACTGCTTGCATTTTCTCCTCTTTCATAACCTTTCCCAATACTGTCTTTATTGATTTTAAAATAACTCACAAATACTCTGAAAACCTATTTTATTTGGCTCTGTTCAACGCTACACTCTTAGAAGAAAAAAAGTTCCAAAAGAGTTCTTTGGCTGTCCGTGTAAAACTATTTTTGGTTCCAGGTAGAACTCTTTTTGGGTTCCATGCAGAATTCTCTGTGGAAAGGGTTCTACATGGAACCAAAGGGGTTATACCTGGAACCAAAAAGGGTTCTTCAAAGGGTTCTCTGAAGAACCCTTTTAGGTTCTAGATGGCCCTTTTTTATTTATTTATTTTCCTTAAGAGTGCACTGCTACTGTGCATGGCCTCTCTTGTGCCTCCTCCTCCCCCCTTTCTCTGCTGCCTGTGTGTTCAGAACGGATTACTTATGGGCGCAGCTTGTCAACGCTAGCTTGCCCAGACACAGAATAGGAGACTGGTTGAGTTCGGGCTACCTGCCTGCGAGGGAAGGATGTTGGTTATGGGGAAGTGAAACAGGTCGCACATGAAGTGCTCGTTTTTATATCCGACAAAACAGGCATTGGATGGACAGTGTAGCGTCGGCTGGCTCGGCGCTGTGCACACAGGACCGGTGCCCAAGTGATACAGATACTATAAAGCAGCGTGTGGACATCACGTCCAAATTGAAAACACCTCATGACATGGTAGAGTAAGTGGCAATATTATTATTTACGTAATAGGGCAGTCTGCCCTCCAAATGGAAATGTTTTGCCTGTTTGTCCTCGTATTTTAAAGGTATAGGCTACAATCGTATCCATGTGGATGCGGAACTGAGGGGGGGGGGGGGGTCAGTGGTTGTGGGCAGTCAGTGATTGCCAATTGAAAGATGGATGGACTGGTAGAAAGGATATGAACGTCGTTTGATTCGAATGGCAATTTCGGACCCCGTGTGCCTGCCATACGTGTGCGTCTCATACGTGTGCGTCTATAGCAGTCGAAATCAGCGATCTGATTTGGCTAATTTCTGACAGCATCTGTTATTGTGCTTGTATAATTCATATCTCACGTAGGCAGCGCGAGTTCAGAGTTACATTCTATCGTTGTTTACGTTCTGTTGTCTGACAGGCGCTATGGATGGTGGTAGCGTTCATTTTGCGCCTGACTCGTTTTACAGTAGGCTGTGCTTGGATGAAAGTAATCTTTCAAAAACAGAGCGCTAAATAAAATATATGCAATATTGTGGTAGTTCCATTTGACAGTCGTTTGCAAACTCACTGACAGATTGACACGAGCACGATAATGTCCGGTTCGGGTTACACCAGTGACGTATTTGAAGGGTCACACCCCACAGAATTAGAATACTAGAAAGGACATGAACCTTCTTATGATGGGATAAACTTAAACCATTTTGGTCAGGGAGTTGGTCAACCATGGTTTGCTGTTTCTGTGATTTAAAAAATATTTAAAATTGTGAATTTGAAGAATTTCTCTGCACTGTATGTAAGCTAGCCAGCCAGCCTTTTTTAGAGGAATGATTCCATTAATTTGTCAAATCAACTGCCAATATTGTAACATCCCATTCACACAATGCAGTTAATCCACAGCCATACATACACTGTCTGAAATCAGTTGATGATAGGATTTAGACACGTTGTAAATGTAACAAGTTGGCCTACTGATATTGTTTCATATAATAGCACTCTCAGCCTCCCAGAAAAACACAAATTTCTACATGTATGGTCTATTTATATTTTAGAGGCTATTTATACCGAAAAGTGCATAAAACCTTTAACTGTATAATTATATGACAGTATTTTACATTGACATTTAATTCTTTCACAATTTTTGGGGGGGCAGGACCTAGTTTGGGAAACCCTACTGTACATGGATAAAGTGCTTTGAGAACATTTCTGAATACACAAATCTGGCAGCAGGCATCGCCTCAAGTGTTGGCTCATTCTTATGATTTCATTATTCAGAATCACAGCTACTATTGGTGGGTTATTTCACAAGGGGGTTGTTACCTTGGCGATAATGCTGATATTAACCCCTAGTCCACCCCCCTTCCCTCAGGTCACCATGACAACCGACAGTTGGACCAGTGTGGTTTTGGCAGTAATGAGAGAAGAGTTAGAGGAAAGGGAAGAGAGACTGCAATGGAGAAGGGGAAGCTGACTGAACTGAGGCTATGGATAGGAAAAAAGAAGAGGGGAACACTGAGAAAAGAGAAACAGAAGGTGCATGAAGAGAGAAATAGAAACAGATGCAAAAGAAGGGTGAACAATATGATCTAGAGGTTGGTGGTAGTGTATAAATGCTTGTGGCTGTATACAGTGGAGGGATTACTCTGTGTCTGTGTGTGGGCTATCAGTTATTGCTTGAGATGAACAAAAGGATCAAATGAGCTCACACAGTAGACCACAGTGTCTGTTGAAAGAGACTGTTTGTGTGTGTTTATAGCTAGTTAGTACGATATGATTGTAAGAGTCAAAACAGAAGGCGGTTGTCAGTTTTGACCAAACTGCAAATTAAGCGCAAGTCTGCAACCATGGAAACTTTTATGGCATCCATACAGCCATTTTTATGGGGCCATACCTGAACTCTGAACTTGAGCTGCACATATTATGGCAGCAATATAGGTTTGACCTTGTCTTTTAAGTTCCGAATGTCTGTTTTCACTATAAGGAAGACAACAGCATGTTTGTGTAAGCACACTACACACCTAACTTGATAAAAGTGCTCTTCATAAAAACCTCCATTGAACATTTTCTGCCCTAATGTGTTGCATGTAGGCGTATTCATTCTTGTTCCAGTGCTTTGGAAATAAGATCAATTGAGAAACAGCACTTACCTACTGTAGTATTACCAAGCAGTGCTTTTTTCCCCATTTATGTTGATGGTAGAGGAAGGATCCACAAGGTTCATACCACTGCACTGCCACAGGTAGGATATCTAGGCTATATAGGAATGGACCGTGTCTGACCGCTCTAATCGCCACCAATCAGTTGGGAGAAAGGTTAGAGTTAGTGGTTGGTGATTAGTGTGTTTTTAGCTAAATACAAAGCACAGTTCTTCCATCATTTCCAGCATGGCCAGATGGGCTTAACTACTTACATCCTTGGCCACTGTGAAATCTTGATGATGACATGAACATGAATGTCTATACTCTTTCCCTTAGCCTACCACTAATCTCTCCTCCTCTTCTCTCTCTCTCTTCAGTACCGCCAGTAACTCTCCGCGCAGCACCCCTGGCAGCTCCCCCTCTCTGCGCCGTCGGGTGCTGGGGGGTAGTGGTGGGGGTGGAAGCAGGACCAGTGACGTAGAGGGTGGCCCGGGGGAGCGCAGTGGGGAAAGGAGAGGTTCGGACAGCCCCCTGCCCTCCGCCGCCGCTTCCGCATACCCCGTCGCCTCACGCCATTTCAGCCGCAATGCCAAGGTAAGGGTGCCCCGTCTAATGCCACTCTCATTTTGTTATGTCAACAATATACCGGGGCCATATTCAGTAGGAAAAGGAGATGGGAGCATTGCAGACAGAAATGTCATGAATAGAGCTGACGTGATTCCTTAGTCTACATGTCAGAGAGTCATTTGTGTATTTCTATACTATATTTCTATCTGAACGTTCCACAACGATGTGTCCTGCTGAATACAGCCCTGCTTAGAGATAAGGACAGACATGACGACACAGCCACACAGTCAGTAGTCATTGGCCGTGTCCGAATACCCATAATTGCTTTGTAAATAGTAGGCGTTTTGGGAAGGTGAGAAAAGTAACTTTTATAGTATGTGAAATGTAGTGCTTTAAATGTCAGGATGTCATACTCATTTCAGAATTTAATCTAGTAGAATTCAATGAACACTATTGAGGAAGAGAATAGTCTTTCGAGGCCCACGTGTGTCTGACAACAGCTGATAATCTGCTGATGGGATGCACTGTGCCAAAATGTATGAATGAAGGGAATAAACGCAATTGCCATTAGATACATTATCCGTAGGATGCCTAGTATGCTGATATTTGTTGCTTACTGCATTTGTTTTTACTAAACTGTAAGTTCGAAATAGTATGTGGTACGATTAGTACACAGTATGGAGTTTTAAGTAATGGTGTCAGCATGCTTCAGTTTGCTGACGCCTAGCTGAACTCAGCTAACTGAACGAGTTCGCGCACTCCCTTAAAAGACGTTAGCTGGAAAAACTAGAAAAAAGCAGCAATAGTACTGTTTGTCCATTTTGACACACCGTAGCCAGTATACATTTCCTCAAAATAGTCAGAATTACTTGAAGATAACTCAAGAATCTGTCATTAATTTGGACCTTTTTGCAGAGGAGATCTGTCGTGCACTTTGACATCTAGATTTTGGACACGGCCACAGTGTTAAATGGAATTGGAATTGATTGACTATGTGCAGATTGTCAATGCATGAATCATAGGCTAAAAGCCAAATGTTAAAGGCCCTGTGCAGTCAAAAACATGATTTTACTGAGTTTTATATACACTGCTCAAAAAAAAATTAAGGAAACACTTAAACAACACAATGTAACTCCAAGTCAATCACACTTCTGTGAAATCAAACTGTCCACTTAGGAAGCAACACTGATTGACAAATTTCACATGCTGTTGTGCAAATGGAATAGACAACAGGTGCAAATTATAGGCAATTAGCAAGACACCCCCAATAAAGGAGTTCAGTTCCTATGCTTCCTGGCTGATGTTTTGGTCACTTTTGAATGCTGACAGTGCTTTCACTCTAGTGGTAGCATGAGACGGAGTCTACAACCCACACAAATGGCTCAGGTAGTGCAGCTCATCCAGGATGGCACATCAATGCGAGTTGTGGCAAGAAGGTTTGCTGTGTCTGTCAGCGTAGTGTCCAAAGCATGGAGGCGCTACCAGGACACAGGCCAGTACATCAGGAGATGTGGAGGAGGCCGTAGGAGGGTAACAACCCAGCAGCAGGACCGCTACCTCCGCCTTTGTGCAAGGAGGAGCTGGAGGAGCACTGCCAGAGCCCTGCAAAATGACCTCCAGCAGGCCACAAATGTGCATGTGTCTGCTCAAACGGTCAGAAACAGACTCCATGAGGGTGGTATGAGGGCCCGACGTCCACAGTTGGGGGTTGTGCTTACAGCCCAACACCGTGCAGAATGTTTGGCATTTGCCAGAGAACACCAAGATTGGCAAATTTGCCACTGGCGCCCTGTGCTCATCACAGATGAAAGCAGGTTCACACTGAGCACATGTGACGGACGTGACAGAGTCTGGAGACGCCGTGGAGAATGTTCTGCTGCCTGCAACATCCTCCAGCATGACCGGTTCTGCGGTGGGTCAGTCATGGTGTGGGGTGGCATTTCTTTGGGGGGGCCGCACAGCCCTCCATGTGCTTGCCAGAGGTAGCCTGACTGCCATTAGGTACCGAGATAAGATCCTCAGACCCCTTGTGAGACCATATGCTGGTGCGGTTGGCCCTGGGTTCCTCCTAATGCAAGACAATGCTAGACCTCATGTAGCTGGAGTGTGTCAGCAGTTCCTGCAAGAGGAAGGCATTGATGCTATGGATTGGCCCGCCCGTTCCCCAGACCTGAATCCAATTGAGCACATCTGGGACATCATGTCTCACTCCATCCACCAACGCCACGTTGCACCACAGACTGTCCAGGAGTTGGCGGATGCTTTAGTCCAGGTCTGGGAGGAGATCCCTCAGGAGACCATCTGCCACCTCATCAAGAGCATGCCCAGGCGTTGTAGGGAGGTCATACAGGCACGTGGAGGCCACACACTACTGAGCCTCATTTTGACTTGTTTTAAGGACATTGCATCAAAGTTGGATCAGCCTGTAGTGTGGCTTTCAACTTTAATTTTGAGTGTGACTCCAAATCCAGACCTCCATGGGTTGATTAATTTGATTTCCATTGATCATTTTTGTGTGATTTTGTTGTCAGCACATTCAACTATGTAAAGAAAAAAGTATTTAATAATAATATTTCATTCATTCAGATCTAGGATGTTATTTTAGTGATCCCTTTATTTTTTTGAGCAGTGTGTATATATATTTATATATATATATATTTCCTTATGAGTTTGGAAAAATATTGTGAAAATGATGATGATGCCATTTTAGTGTTAGAGCTGTTTGAAAAGACCATCTGGCATTTCAACCTGTTTTGGTGGGATGGAGTTCCAAACCTCTAACAATAGCAGTTCGTTTTCAGTTTTTCCCTCCCCACTCCTAGACAGTCTTCGAAAAATTCTTGCTTCAGGAATTGCTCTTTGCTAAGAAGCAATTTTTGTTTGTTTTGAATCAAAATGCTAAAAAAAAATATCACAGTAAGGTACTTAATTTTTACACAAATGATTTAATATTAAGATAAAAACGGCTGCATCAGACCTTTTTACACACATAACAGTCAGAGATGATAGAAACACACACCAAGCTTGATAAATGACCAGAACATCAAGGAACGCCATACAGGCCTAATAGCTAGTTTTTCCGCAGTGTCCCTTTTTAACCTATTCCCCAACTACATGAATGTCAAAATAGATAAGACTCTACATTTACTGTTTAATGATGGAGAAACCTTTTGGATGCTGTTCGTCACTGATTATCTGCTGTTCTTTCTTTCCATTGCAGAAAATGCAGAGCTGGTACAATGTAAGTATACACTTCAAGGAACTGTTCTGTTCATCAGGGGCTCACACTCCGGTGCACTTTATTCTGCTGATGGTAGCTCCAGTGTTTCCTGGTTGGAGTGCACAGTACAGTATGAAATGGCACCAACAGATGCCGAAAACGGTTTCTGTTAAATTGCCACCTCCCTCATTTAACCATTTCACTAAGCTTTGAACTTTAGGTGATTTAACTGTTCAGTCACCTTAGTGTTCTTCTCATTTACCTACTCAGCCTGTCGGTTTTACCTCAGGGACATAGTATCTGATGTAATCTCACATGCCAGATGTACAGTGGGGTCCAAAGGTATTTGGACAGTGACACATTTTTTTTTTTTGGCTCATATAATTTTGAAATGATACAATGACTATGAGGTTAAAGTGCAGACTGTCAGCAGAGTCTTGTTGGGAGTCACAAGCTTGATGTAGTCATTGCATGCTAGGAACAAATACTACACTTTTGACTACTTTAATACACATATTAGTGAACTTGTCCAAATACCTTTGGTTCTCTAAAATGGGGGGGGGGGACTATGTACAACAACTGCTGTAATTTCTAAACAGCACCTGATATGCACCAAAATACCCTCAAATTAAAGCTGACCGTCTGCACTTTAACCTCAGTCATAGTATCATTTCAAATCCAAAGTGCTGGAGTACAGAGACAACCACATTGCTACTGTCCAAATACTTTTGGAACTTGATGTATATACAATATTCATACTGGTTCTGCAAGATTATATTTGATAAAGCATAGAAGAGCAACAAAGTAATCTTTCTTTCTCTCTCAGGTTCTCAGTCCAACTTATAAACAGCGCAATGAGGATTTCCGTAAACTCTTCAAGAAGCTGCCAGACACGGAACGCCTCATAGTGGGTGAGTGACGCGCGACACTCACAAACGCGTACTTTGTGCTGACACTGTGGAAGTGAAGGGCCGATACTGTGGCTTTGTCAGCCTGACGTCTCTCCTCCAACCTCTTCCTCTCCTCCCCAGACTACTCATGTGCGCTGCAGAAAGACATTCTACTCCAGGGGAGACTCTATCTGTCAGAGAACTGGCTCTGCTTCTATAGCAATATCTTCCGCTGGGAAACCACTGTAAGTTATAGACACGCGCACACACACTTTTTGTTCTTCTATCCTCGTCGGGACCTAAATTTGATTTCCAATAAAAATCATATTTTCCCTAACCTTAAACCCAACTCCTAAGCCTAAACCTCACCACTTACCCTAACCCTAATTGTAACCCTAAACCTAACATCTGAGCTTTAAATAGCCTTAATCCTGTGTGTGTGTGTGTGTGTGGGGGGGGGGGGGGGGGGCTAAAAATCCCCCAAAGTCCCCACGAGGGAGAATTTTCCTTGTTCTACTATCCTTGTGGGGACTTTGGGAGATTTTAGGTCCCCACAAGGATAGAAGAACCAACCCTCCACACACACACAGACGCACACTAACCCTCCTGTTCTGTTCAGATCACAATCCTGCTGAAAGATGTGACCACCCTGACCAAGGAGAAGACTGCCAAGGTCATCCCCAACGCCATTCAGATCAGCACCGACCACGACAAGGTGAGCCAAGGGGCTCGATATTCAGTCACACAGCCTACTATGACGGTTCAGAGTAGTGGAAGAATAGTAGTTAACAGGTGCATCAATGATATGTAAAGAAAAAGGAAAATAACTTTTATTATAGGTTCTTGTAGACAGTATACGTATTGTTTAGCTCAGTGATGGTCAACTGGGGGGAGGGTCGCAGGAGGTTTATTTTGAAAGGATACCGCTGCAGCACTTACTGCTGCTGACTTTACACGCGCAGTGTGTCCGCAGTGGGGAAATGGCTAGCTACGTTCGGATTCGGAGGGTTTTCGCCCTGCGCTCACTCGCTGACCAATCCAATAACGTTCTCGCCCCCCCTCCCACACACACACACACTGATCCAATGAAATGACAGATTGTTATTTTGTTTTAAATGTGACACGTCCACTTAGATAATACAGATCTTTTGACAGCTAGCTTTTGATTGACGGCTAACTATGCAGGTGTGTTCTGCAGGCCTTGCACATGTGCATAGTTAACTGTCATTTAACTCATGTCGGCTAGCCATTAGAGTAAAATCATGGACAAGTTTTTAAAACGTGCAGCTCCCTCTTCATCCATTGCTGCATCCCATATGAACACCAACGCAGACAACTCGGTCCCTGTCAAGAAGAGAAAAAACCTCCCCTGACCTCCCCCATCAAATATGGTTTTACATATAAGACAGGCAGGGTGAGTGTGGACCGCAGTGCGTCCTATGCAGCGAGCTGTTAGCTAATGAGAGCATGAAACCCTTCCAAAAGTGAAATGGGATCTGGACACCAAGCATCCAAGACAAAGATAAGACGGCTGACTTAAAAAAAAAAAAGAAGGAAATGTCAATATCTGGAGACCTCACAAGATTAATTGAAGAACCTATGCACGGTACAAGAAAAGGCACTTCGCATCATTCCTTGAGGCCCAGCGCATTGCTGGTGCAAAGAATCCCACACCAGCGCAGAGGATCTCATACTCCCTGCTGCGATTGATATGTGCACTGAAATCTTGGGAGAGTTTGCCGCCAACCAACTTGAAAACCACACCCCTATCCAATGACAGGAGAATCCAGGACATGTCTGAGGGCATAATACGGCAGACATCCAAATGGCCATTACGCCCTGCAGCTTGATGAATCTACAGATTTGGCTCAACATGCAATTCTAATGGTCTATGTCAGACACGCCTGGGATAATAACTTTTAGGAGCAGTTCCTTTTAAGTGCTGATTGGCCCACCACCAACACTGCAAAGCCTGTCTTTAACACAATGGATATGCACTTGGGCTCTGTGGGACTGGCCTGTGATGGGTGCGTCGGTGTGACCACTGATGGGGCAGCTGCCATGTCGGGAAAGCACTCCGGGGTAGCAAAGTGGATCCTGGAGAGAGCACAGAGTGTGACGTGGAACCACTGCTTCCTACATAGGGAGGCGTTGGCAGCGAAGGACATGGTGCCTGAGCTCCACGCCACTCTCCAGGATGTGATCATGCGTGTCAACTATATCAAAAAGAGTTGTAGGAGAAGCAGGTGTTTCAGGCCTTCTGCAGGGATATGGGGAGGGAGCACCATCAGGTGCTTTATCATGCAGAGGTCTGCTGGCTTTCCATCTGTAAAGTGTTGGGTCGCGTTTATGAGCTTCGAGCAGAGATTGCTGCGTTTCTTTTGGTAAACAAGTCCCCTCTGCCCGAGCTTTCCGATTGTGAGGAAACGCTCGCGCAGGTTGCCTACCTGGTGGATATTTTTTATCTGAATTGTCTCAATGTGTCAATGCAAGGGAGGGGGCACAATCGATTTGTACAGGGGGATGAAGTGGAAGCCTTCAAGATGACGCTTGCCTTTTTGGGCAAATCATGTTTCTAACCGGAGGATTGACATGTTTCCCAATGCTGATTTCAAGATTCAGAATCCGATCAACAAACAGCACTGCGACACACTGTTAAATAGCATCTTGTCAAGCTGCAGGGAAAGTTTTGCGACAACTTCCCAGAGGAGAACAGGAGACAAGATGACTGGATACGGGGACCCCTATCAAGTGGAGATGGGAAACATCACGTTGCCAAGCAACGAAGAGGATCAGCTGGTGGAGCTGTCATTTGATCGTGGACTGAGCATGCGCTTCCCGGAAATGACAGTTCTGGTGAGCGTAATGGTAGAGTATCCTGCTCTCGCTTGTCATCTCGCTTGGCAATCAGAATCAAGGTACCGATCAGTCTGAAAGTGGCTTCTCTGCAATGGCAGTGCTGAAAACAAACTAAAATCAGAAAAAAACTGGACAGCCAGCATGACCTCTGAGTTGCCTTGTCAACCATCACCCCAGACTTCAATAATAAATAAACGTATCAAACTAAAGAAACACCCCCAGCTTTCCCACTGATAGGCCACACACACACACACACACACAATAAATAAACAGGTTAATGACTTATTGTTCACTATGTTAATTATTATTGTTAATTCATTCTGATTTTCATATTACATTTTAGTGATCTGGTTAAAAATGTACACTTTTTTTTTTTTAAAGTCAAGGTTGTGTAACTATTGACATTGTAATTGATAATTAAGAATTCCTAATGATGGTGTTTTTTTCTTATTTTAAACACTGGTATGTGTTACTTTTCATTGACATCAAAACCAGTCCAATAATGTTATGTTCTGAGTCGGATCATTTATTACACCCCACTCCTGAATTGGTGGTCTAAAATTAAATGGCTTATTCTCTTCAATTGGTAAATGTTTTCTCAGTTAATATGGCTGTGTGTACTTCCTTTTAATACCACAATTGAGAGAGTCTATTTAGCAAGTGAAACCTGCCCAAAAAATAAGCTACAATACAACATTACAAAATGTAATGATCAACATTCCATAATATTGGGTCGCGACTCAATTGTCATATTTGGGTACCAAGGCAAAACCAGTTGAGAAACACTGGTTTAGATGCTTCCAATGCTTGACTGACGAACAACTTTTTTTATTTTTTATCATCAATGCAAAATGAACTATTTCTGTCATTGTTTTTGACAAGCCAAATCAATAGCAATGACCACTAGCCATCATTCCATCGTTCACTCAATTTGTTTTCCTCTTTGTTTGCTCTCTTTCTCTCTCTCTGTCGTTTCATCCAGCACTTCTTCACGTCTTTCGGGGCGAGGGACCGCAGCTACATGATGATGTTCAGACTGTGGCAGAACGCACTGATGGACAAGGTACCCACCTCCTCTCCCTCCTCCCACCTCCAGCTCTCACACTCCTGCCAGTGTGACATTAACTGGGCATATATATCACCGTGCCGGAACGAAGGCACTTCCAAATACTGAGAGGGGGCAAACAATATTATTTATGTCGTTTATTGGATAATATAAGTATTCAGTGATGAAATATAACAATGCAACAGGACCCAAAATGCATAAAACACTGACCAAAACGATCGGTCACTGAATGATTGAATTATTGATTGGCGTTTTAATGTCCTACAAGAGGAAAATCCAAGAAGTTATTGAGACGGTTAATGTTGTTTCCCCTCAGCCTCTGTCCCCAAAGGAGCTGTGGCACATCGTCCATCAGTGTTACGGCACTGAGCTGGGCCTCACCAGTGAAGACGATGACTATGTCTCCCCCACCGACGAGCACATTAACGGTCTACTGTGAGTGTACATGTTCGCTGTGTGTGAGAAAAAGTCTGATGTGTGTGTGCGTGCGACCATTTAGTTTGGCGTTGTCCATTAAATTAGAACTCTCGTCCATTAACTTTGATGTCTCTGGATTATCGATCCCTTCAATTAAAAGCAACTACTGGGATTGTGAATTGTTAATCATGCTGTTTCTTTCTCCTTTTTCTCCTCTGTCTTCCCGTCCTTCATTCTCTCGCTCTCGTTTTCGCCCTCTTTCCCCCGTACTGCCCTTTTTCTGTCCCCTTCATCTCTTTCTGTCTCTCTTTCTGTCTCTTTGTGTATCGTTCAACCTCTCCTTCCATTCCCCCTCCACATCTCAGGCCAGTGGAAGAGTCAGTCTCTGTCTCTGACCTGTTGGACCTCAGCTCCTTGGGGGCCATAGCTTCTCTGGGCAGCTCGCCCCCCTCCATGGCAGCCTTGTTCCCCAGTGGCCCCCTCTTAGCCAGCGGTGGTCTGGGCTCCTCTCCCCCCTCATCTACCTGTCTGCCCGTAGACATCCCCGGCAGCCCCTCCCTCGACCCCCCGGACCCCAGCCCGCCCAGCTCCCAGAGCTCCCTGCCCTCCACCACACACACCGCCTCCTTGTCCGCCCCCACCTCGGCTGCTGCCTCTTTCGTGAGTTTTATTTGATTTCATGCCAGGGAACTACAGGGTCGTATTCATTAGGGTAAAATGTTTCAAATCTTTGTCTTAAGTGAATATGACCCAGGGCATCGGGAGGTGGGGTGTATATAACTTTGAACTGACTTTGGAGATAGTTTCATAATTATGACTGTTCCGTGGTTTATCTTGATAGGATACATATACCCCAGTCATACCCCAGTAGATCAGAGTCGCTTGTTGGCTCTAAACGGCCGTCCGGATGTAATGTTAATGCTCTGTTCCAAATGGCACCCTCTTCCCTATATAGTGTACTACAGGGAAAAGGGTGCTATTGCCCTGGCCAAAAGTAGTGCACTATATAGGGAATAGGGTGTTATTTGGGACGTGACCCATGCTGTACCTAAAAGAGCCAGTGTTGTTGTCTGACCAGGGCAGAGTAGAGGGGCTTTGAGGTCGTACTAGTCCTCCAAGGCTCCTCAGTTATGTGAGGGTGTTGGGATTGCTGTGTTAGTGTGTGTTTCTGCCATAATGACCTCACGGTGTGTGGTAACTAACTACCCCTTTCTCTCCCCTCGCATGCCATTTCCTAGTATGTGGAGGAGGACGGGGACTTCCTGTTGGAGTCTGCCAATCACATGATGCCCCCGTCTGCTACCAGCCTGGGAAACCTCTCCTCATTGGACCAGCTCACCAACGACGACGAGCTGCCCACTGACCCCAGCAACTCCTCAGACACACAGGAAGAGGGTGAGTTCCTGGAGCCCACAGGAGAGTAGTTTCTTGGAAAAACATTTACGTTTAGGCAAACATAGAAAATACATTTTTAATCTGATGCAGACGTGGGAGATTTGAGAGGGAAAAATGGGATTGTAGACACTTCACAAAGGTGAAATTCTAATAGTCCGTAGGGTGGTTCTCTCCTCGTCTCCTTTCCTTCCTTCCCACTAATCTGAAAGAAGGTGACAGGTGAAAGCGATTGGTTTCCACTCTGCTGCTTTCAGCTATCCTTTTTTCTCAGATTAGTGTAGATGCAGAAGAGAACGCCAGTTGAAACTACTGCAAATACTCCCTTCCTGTTGATACCATAATAGTAGTCTAGTAGGACCCACATTACTGTAGTCATGGACTCTCCTGAGAACAGACTGTTACTTGCTGCATTAAAGGCAAAACTCAAGAGAAACTTGAGACGTCAGCATTCACTTAGCAGATGACAGAGTACTAGGAGCAGAAAAACAATATGTAGTGACTGATTTGACCGATAAAGTGCAACGTTCACGTTACAGAAGTCTGAACTAGTGCTAGTGTTCGCAACCACAATGTATTTACTTTGAGGCCTGTAAAGTGGGGAGTCTTTTACAGTTCTCTTCTGCTCAAACAGAACTGTGTTAAACGGTGTCTCTCGTCAACAAAAAGGACATTATCATCCCCATTATCGCTGAAAGTTTTTATATTTAATTGACTTGAAAGGCCATTTTATCTGACACTGGAATTGAAGTTGATTGGCAAGCCAGCTTATCTAGGCCCCGTTTGTCAATGCAGTTGCAACAAATCCTGGGGGGGATATAACATTTTAAAAATCTATCATAGAAATTCTGATGATTAGACTTGATCTCACCTGTGGTATCTCTACTATAGTTGTGACGACTGTGTAACTCTGTCCCCGTCCAGACGAGGTGGAGTCGTTCTGTGCGGACCTGGCTGGCCGGCTGCACATCAACATGGTGGTGCGCATGAGCGTAGACAAGCTGCATGACCTGCTCTTCTCCGCAGACACACACTTCATCCAGCATCTCTTCTCCCAGCGGCACTTCACAGGTCCGTACAGCGCAAACGTGTACACACTCTCACACCTGTTCTTCACATACACATTCATATTGTTTCATATTTTAATTTATTTGGATGTCATGTAATGTGACATACACAAAATAGTCCAAATTGGTGAAGTGAAATTAAAAAAATAATTTGTTTCCAAAAATGCAAAATAATTCTAAACGGAAAAGTGGCGCGTGCATATGAATTCACCCCCTTTTCTATGAAGCCCCTAAATAAGATCTGGTGTAACCAATTACCTTCAGAAGTCACATAATTTGTCAAATAAAGTCCACCTGTGTGCAATCTAAGTCACATGAGCTCAGTATATTTACACCTGTTCTGAAAGGGCCCAGAGTCTGCAACACCACTAAGCAAGGGGTGGCACCATAAAGACCAAGGAGTTCTCCAAACAGGTCAGGGTCATAGTTGTGGAGAAGTACAGATCAGGGTTGGGTTATAAAAAAATATCAGAAACTTTGAACATCCCACGGAGCACCATTTAAATCTATTATTAATAAATGGAAAGAATATGGCACCACAGCAAACCTTCCAAGAGAGGGCCGCTCACCAAAACTCACGGACCAGGCAAGGAGGCCATTAATCAGAGAGGCAACGAAGAGACCAAAGATGACCCTGAAGGAGCTGTCTATAGGACCACTTTAAGCCAACACCTCATCACCCCGAGAACACCCTCCTCACAGTGAAGCATGGTGGTGGCAGCATCATGCTATGTGGATGTTTTTCATCGGCAGGGACTGGGAAACTGGTCAGAATTGAAGGAATGATGGATGGCGCTAAATACAGGTAAATTCTTGAGGGAAACCCAGAGATTTGAGACTGGGACGGAGGTTCATCTTCCAGCAGGACAATGCCCCTAAGCATACTGCTAAAGAAACACTGGTGGTTTACGGGGAAACATTGAAATGTCTTGGAATGGCCTAGTCAAAGCCCAGACGTCAATCCAATTGAGCATCTGTGGGATGATTTAAAGATTGCTGTACACCAGCAGAACCCATCCAACTTGAAGGAGCTGGAGCAGTTTTGCTTTGAAGAATGGGCAAAAATCTAAGTGGCTAGATGTGCCAAGCTTATAGAGACATACCCCAAGAGACTTGCAGCTGTAATTGCAGTATTGACTTTGGGGGGGTGAATAGTTATGCATGCTCAGGTTTTCTATTTTTATTATTATTTTTATCGTGAAACAAACAAATATTTTACATCTTCAAAGTGGTAGGTATGGTGTTAATGGTGTTTAATGGTGTACATCCAATGATACAAACCCTCAATAAATCTATTTTAATTCCAGGTTGTAAGGCAACAAAATAGGAAAAATGCCAAGGGGGTGAATACTTTCGCAAGCCACTGTACATACGCGGAGACACACACACACACACTCTTTGTTGATCTTACACATGGTTGGCATTGGCAACGTTCTTGTTTTTGTTCCTCTTGATCCCTCTCCCTTTCTGCTCATTCTGTTTTCATTCCCTTTCCAAATATCTCCTTACATTTTTTAAGTAGAAACGTTGTTCCTAGAGTACATTCCTGTACACACAACTGTTTCCCAGTACTAGTGATAGTCTGCCTAGAAACATGGATAGGCTACAACACGATAGGATGCTAAATGCTTAGTTCATTCCATGTGACTGATCAGCCCTTCCTAAAGTCCACTCCTCCAGGGCTTGTACAGTAAGCTTTAGGGCTGCGTCCAAGATGGCACCCTATTCCGTATATAGTGCATTTCCTTTGACCAGGGCCCTGGTCAAACGTGGTGCTCTATTTAGGGAATGCGGTGCCGCTTGGGATGCGGCCTAGGAGTGTTACTGCGTGAGACGCTCATTGCCGCCTCTTCCACCCAACCGACTATCTCCTGATACACTGGTGCTCATCTGTAGGACGTCTCTGCTGCTCCACGCAGTATGGCTGTCGTCATGTACGGGGATGGAATGATTATTATCCTCCTAGTGCTTAGACTGGAGCTGTCCCAAATAATGGCATCCTGGCCTATTCCCTACATGAATAATAGGGTGCCAATTGGGATGCGGTCAGGGTCTCCTTCCTTCTCCTCTCCTCAGACATAGGCCAGTGTGTTGTAGCGCTAATGAGCAGTCCACTGTGTTTACGCTGTGTTAACCTTCCTCCATCTGTCTCTCTCGCTCTCTTTTCTTTTCTTCAACACCTGATATGTATGCTATTGTCTGTTTTGAGAGAAGCAGTACAGGGCTCTGCATATTCGTTGTTCTTAGCACAGTTCCCTAAAGTTGTCGTTTATTAGATGCTGCCATAGAGGCGTGGAGTTGGTTGGTTGGTGGCCTCCCTGGTTTGTGCCCCTGCCAGCTTTTGAGGACATTGTGTGGCTTTAATTAGTGCATTTCCCTCTGTGAAGCGGTGCTGTGTCCCTCTCGCTTTTCTCCCTCTCTCTTCCTCTCATTCTGTCCTCTCACTCCTCCTTTCTCTCGATTTCTCTCACTTACTTTCTCTCTCTCTCCCTCACACACACTCACCCTCCCTCATTCTTTTCCTTGTCCTCTCTCTCTGTCCCTCTCAGACCTGTCAGTTCGCGAGTGGCAGCAGGACAGCTGCAGTGGGAACACCAACCGGATCCTGAGTTACACCATCGCCATCAACAACCCCCTGGGCCCCAAGACCGCCCCCGTAGTGGAAACTCAGGTCAGTCAGTCAGCACGTTGGATTTTACAGTTTTAAAAAATATTTGGTCAACATTAGTGGTAGCTGGTGTCACGTTAAATCAGACGACTGGCTCATTGTAATGAATGGAACCGGATCAAACATATAGATTTGATGTGTTTGATAGGGTTCCATTCATTTAATTCCAGCCATTACAATGAGCCTGTCCTCCGATTTCTAAAGTGACACCAGCCTCCATTGTCCTCCCATGTTCTGGTTTGAATATCCGGTTTACACAACAACACAAAATCTAGGTCACGGCACAGAGACGTTGGAGTTGGGAGTCTCCACTGAGTTGGAGAACAAGACTTGACTCGCCTTCTGAGGATCGAGACACACCCCCGTAGATGAGTCGCTAACGCTGACACCTTTCTTTCCCTCGCTCCATCCAGACGCTGTTTAAGAACAGTGCGCCGGGCGAGTGTTACGTGGTGGACTCGGAGGTCATTACCTCGGGCATCCCCTACCAGGACTACTTCTACACCGTGCACCGCTACTGCCTCACCGCCATCAACAAGAACAAGAGCAGACTCCGGTATACCTACTTTCCCCACCCAGCACACTGAAGAAGGCCTTTTGACTAATAGTTTGTGTATGAGTCGCCTGTGCAGATCAAATGGCAATAGAAACATTTAGTTGTTTGAAACAACTTTTTTTTGTGTGCTAACCTACTAAATGTTGTATGTACCAGGTGAACTCACTGCCTTAGAAACAGCGAGCTTATGTTCTTACGTCACATAAAATACACCCGATATGGATGAAGTGTCCTTTTTAAACTGTTCTAAGAGGTGACAGTTTAACTTAAAATCGGATTTATTGGCCACATACACATATTTAGCAGATTGCTATTGAGGGCGTAGCGAAATGCTAGAAGCAGAACTGCCAGGTCTGTCGGCGCCATCACACGAGTGGCGGATCGGTGTTCATTATGATACGTTTCTAGCTTCTGTCGTTGGTGAACCATGTGATCCCTTTAGAGATGTCATATAATACTGTTATATAATCCGTTCTATTTAATTCTGTTGGGGATCCCAGGTATGTGCAGTACCGTGCATTATGTCTAGTGATGCAGAGTGCTTCAGGGATGGCTTACTGGTTACAGTGTGATGGACTCTGATTTGTGGCTGCTTGTGTGTCTGCAGGGTGTCGTCAGATATCTGCTACAAGAAGCAGCCGTGGAGCCTGGTGAAGGCGCTCATCGAGAAGAACACCTGGAGTGGTATCGAGGAGTACTACAGACACATGGGTGAGACTGACTTACATTGTAGTCTTATTCTCCTACTCGGGATAAAGAAGTGTCTGTGTTCTTATTGCTTACCTCTCTTTTTGGTTCTTTCTGGTTATGTCTCTGTCTCCCCCTCTCTGTCTCCCCCTCTCTGTCTCCCCCTCTCTGTCTCCCCCTCTCTGTCTCCCCCTCTCTGTCTCCCCCTCTCTGTCTCCCCCTCTCTGTCTCCCCCTCTCTGTCTCCCCCTCTCTGTCTCCCCCTCTCTGTCTCCCCCTCTCTGTCTCCCCCTCTCTGTCTCCCCCTCTCTGTCTCTCCCTCTCTGTCTCCCCCTCTCTGTCTCCCCCTCTCTGTCTCCCCCTCTCTGTCTCCCCCTCTCTGTCTCTCCCTCTCTGTCTCCCTCCCTCCCTATCAGAGAGTGAGGTGTGTAAGCTGGAGACCCTGCTCCAGTCTGAGGTGTCGGTGGTGACCTCTGGGGATGTGGTGGGGGCAGACTCTGCCAAGACACCCCCGGCCCTGCGGCGACGCAAACGCACCTGCTCCCGGCGCCTGGCGGACCGGGAAAGAGAGGGAGGTGGCATGGGAGGTGGAGAGCGCGGGGACCGGGGAATAGGAGAGGAGCGGAGAGAGGCGGGTGAGTCAACAGGGTCATGGTGGCGTCAGGAGATGCATCAGTTAATATTCTTCTGTTTGACACCTGATAAATAAGACCCATATACAAGATCACTGTAAGCAGAGTTCAACGATTACCTCAAATGTGTCAATCAAACTTATTTGTCTCCAGGTTTCTGATGATTCATACAGCTAAATGTCAGATGCCACTGGTGTTCCTCTTTGCTTTATGCACTGACATCTGCTGGTGTGATTTTGGAACTGCATCCAGGCTCTTCTGGCAGGAAGTAATGCGTTTCTCCCTTTGACCAGGTGGTCAGTACAAGCACGGAGAGCGGTCGCGTGGCGGAGGCAACAGCATCTCTACCATACTGCTCATAGTCAGCTTCATGTGAGTTCTGACCTCTCGGCGTGTGTGAAAAGAAACACTGATCGTTTCCCCTAAAGGAATTATCAATGGCCTAATCTTGTCCAGCGTATGAGCTTTAGGATGAATCCATACTTGAGATACGTTTCACACAATCCTCCTATTGACATCAATACATAACCTACATTAAACTCAAGTTGGGATTGGACCTTTTGTGCGTGATTGAAAGTGTTTTTGGGGACTTCTCATCCCTGGAGCATTACCGTAATCACCACCGTATGTGACAAATGAGTCTGAATGCTTGTTTCTTTGTTTCTGTAGTCCATGTCGTCAGTGTTTTGGGGGGGGGTCAATGAAAATGTATATCTCCTCTGCTTACTGACGGCTTCCCACTGTCTCTCTCTCTCTATCGCTTCATGTGCATAGGATCTGTGTCAGGTACAGTATAATAAGAGACTGGGTGTCACATCGTCAATGTCTCGTTGAATGACTGTTTCGGCGTTGTGGCGTCTGCGCTGTCATTTGATGGTCTAGTATGCTTTGTTGTCCAAAAACAATTTGTGCTGTGTTACAGTTTGAGGTGCGCAACCACTTTTCCATTCCTCCTCGAGTTCTCATATTCCCTTTATTCATAACCCAGTCTCGCTCCCTCCGTTTTTGGCCCATACTTACGTCAATACATTTACCCTCTCTCTCTCGTTCCATGCTGTTTTTGTCTTATCACCTCTGCTCTTTCTCTCCTCTAGTCTGGTGGTGTTGGTGGCCCTCAACATGCTCTTGTTTTACAAGCTGTGTTCTCTGGAGAGAGCTGCACACACACTGGAGACGTGGCACTCCTTCTCTCTGTCTGACAGGTAACCAAACCAGGATACATCTTTATATTATATATTATTATTACTACTTACCCATCAGAGGACACTGTCCTGTTCTCCTTTTCTTTTTTTTGTCTTTTTTTTTTTACCCCCCTTTTTCTCCCCAATTTCGTGGTACCCAATTGTTAGTAGTTACTATCTTGCCTCATCGCTACAACTCCCGTACGGGCTCGGGAGAGACGAAGGTCGAAAGCCATGTGTCGTGTCTTTGGCTATGCCGTATTAAGTGATGTGACATGCTATTCTATAAAATAATTTCTCCGTAATTAATATCACCTGATTGAGCTAATCATGTAAATGTAATTAACTAGAGAGTCGGGCACCACAAAATAATATTTTTGAGCTGTTATCTTCTGAATAAACTCTTAAAGACCTAGTAATATTTTACATCAATAGCAGTCAACATTAATCCTCACCTTAATTCAGTCTCATCTGAAATTTGTAAATTCTTGGTTATCTGCACGAATCCTGGCTTGAATCAGCATACAAAATTGGGTTTAATTATTTATTTACTAAATACCTAACTAATCACAAAGAATTACACATACACATAATTAAATCATAACTTGATTACAAATTACGTCATGAAGGAAAACGTCCCTGGCGGGCGGAACAGATATGACAGTTTGTTACACAAAAGAAAAGGGCTAGGTTTGAGTGAAAGAGCGGGAAGACTTTTGTACAAAGGGAAGAAGCTGTGCTATCGTAAATACAGTGTCTTATGCATTCTAAATTACCGCCCATTTGGAAAAGGAAAATGCAATAAATATTTACTCTGAGCTGCGCTTCGGTAGGTTGGTGGTAGATGGAAGGCCGTGTTGCCAAACCGAGTCCTTTGAAGAATATCTCTGGTTGTCAATTGGATACATTGTAGTAACGTCTTTGGGTGATAGACGGAATACTCTGTCTGTTCCTTCCTAACCCTTGTTTGCATCTGCTGTTGCTAACTCAACGACTAGGAGGTATCACTTCTGTAGTGAATAAGAGTTCAAAGTTCATACCATTTGCTACCAAGCTCACGCTGATGTTGGCTTCGTTCTGTAGTTATTATCTGAACCGTTCTGACATCGGACCGTCGTCCTCACGTCCTCGGAACAGGAGGTTATATTGTCGTCAAGGGCTTATATAGGAAGGGAGAGGAGGGCGTGTTTAAAAAGTTTTATAGCCCATGTCCCTTCACAGGGGCGGGGCCACTGATTGAGCAGAGCTCTACCCTATGAAAACCCAAATCTCACATTTTAGAAGCTAAATTCACATTTCATCCCATCACGAATAATTTAATATTCAAACATTTAAATTGAACAACAATTCCATGTGAATCCGATAACTCTGTGTAGACTTTCCACTATAGAGTTTATGTCATCTTATCATTGATGAGAATGTCTCAGATGACAACCGAACTGACATCATATTCATTAAGTACCACCGCATATGTTCCATTGGTCGGATTACCAGAATATAGTTAATTTCCCCCCACCTTCTGATGTTCCCAGAATCTCTGTTAACCAAGGGTTTTGCAAATGTAACCTCAGTAGGGTAGAGAGAGGAGAAAGGGGGGAAGAGGTATTTATGACTGTCATAAACCTACCCCCCAGGCCAACGTCATGACACATGCGTCCTCCAAAACACAACCCACCAAGCCGCACTGCTTCTTAACACAGTGGGCATCCAACCCGGAAGCCAGCCGCACCAATGTGTCCGAGGAAACACTGTGCACCTGGCGACCTGGTTAGCGTGCACTGCACCCGGGCCCGCCACAGGAGTCGCTAGTGCGCGATGAGACAAGGACATCCCTTCCGGCCAAACCCTCCCTAACCCGGACGACGCTAGGCCAATTGTGCGTCGCCCCATGGACCTCCCGGTCGCAACCGGGAGCTGGTGGTACAGCTAGCACTGCAGTGCCTTCGACCACTGCGCCACCCAGGAGGCTTCCTGTTCTCCATTTGATTGAAAACTAGATTTAAACTAGAACCGAATGCACCTCTGATTACCACTGTTCTGTTTTGTTCTATGATTTGTTCTCTTCCGTTGCTCAAGAACAAACCAGCACTTTCATTGGATATTACTTACTACCAAAGATGCATTTTTAGCATGTGAACTAACTGTTCTTCTCTTGCTCTCTCTCTCTCTCTCTCTCTCTCGCTCTCTCGCGCTCTCTCTCTCTCTCTCACTTTCATTCTCCTCCTCTCTTCTCTCCATCCAGTCCTCTACCCCAGTCGGCAGGAGAGTGGGCCCAGGTGTTGCAGCTCCAGAGACAGTTCCACCAGGCCCAGCTGGGCAAATGGCAACAGATCCTCCAATCCTCAGTCACTCTGCTAGACCAGGTGTGTGTCCAAGCATGTGCACGCATCGTTCCCTAAGGCTTACAAACGGCTTCACTGTTATTCATGAGTGAGTCATCATGGCTGTCGTAATGACATTAGCCTCCTCCTCTGTCTTCTCTCTCTCCCTCAGATGAAACAGTCGTTGGAAAAGCTCCACCGAGGCGTCGTCACTCCAGAAGTCCAGCAGGATCCCCCCTCGAACCCCACTTCAGAGTCTCTCACTGAGCACTGATCCTCCCTCCCTCCACCCTCCAACCTCCAGCCCTCAAGTGGGTATGAATGGACCATGGGGGGAGAGAACCAAGGTGGAGGTGGCCAGAGGGGGAGGGTCCAGCTGGGCCAATCAGGGAGAGTGACTCTCTCACCTGATCCCAAGCTCCGCTCCTGCTTCTCTACTCAAAACAGACAGGGAGAGATGTGGGGGAGGGTCCAGCTGGGCCAATCAGGGAGAGTGACACTCTCTCACCTGATCCCAAGCTTCACTCCTGCTTCTCTACTCAAAACAGACAGGGAGAGATGTGGGGGAGGGTCCAGCTGGGCCAATCAGGGAGAGTGACACTCTCTCACCTGATCCCAAGCTTCACTCCTGCTTCTCTACTCAAAACAGACAGGGAGAGATGTGGGGGAGGGTCCAGCTGGGCCAATCAGGGAGAGTGACACTCTCTCACCTGATCCCAAGCTTCACTCCTGCTTCTCTACTCAAAACAGACAGGGAGAGATGTGGGGGAGGGTCCAGCTGGGCCAATCAGGGAGAGTGACACTCTCTCACCTGATCCCAAGCTTCACTCCTGCTTCTCTACTCAAAACAGACAGGGAGAGATGTGGTGTTGGGGGGGGGGGGGGTCCCACACCTCAGTCTGAGCAACCTGCAATGAGGTGGGTGGTGAGTGACCTTTAGGGTACTACACTACCCATAACTCCCCACACCTCAGTCTGAGTAACCTGCAATGGTAAAGTCCCACCTTCTCTCACGCCCAGACAGACTGGGAATGTCTTCAGGACTACAGCAATAACATAGCACGGTGAGCCAACCATATCTCCCACAGTCAGGGCTAAAGGCTGGCCAGTTTGTATAGTACCATCTGCTCCTCACATGCAACCAACCATGCTGCTCACGCTGAACCATCTCCCCTGCCTGAGAATCCAAGAGACATTTTCAAAAGAAAACGGACGATCTACTGCATTTCAACATGTGCAGCCCTGCTGCTGCGTTTCAAATGGACAGACTCCGGTCCAGCGCATTTCATAACGGACTGACTTGACTTGGACCGACTGCATTTCTCAAAATGGGCCAACCCAGATTTAACTTTGCGTTTCAAAATGGATGGACTCTGACATTTGGGAAATTGGGAGCTTTCCCAGCCCTGATAAACAGCTATGGCTCTGTTCCCAGCTGAAGCCAGCCTAGGGGACTTATGTGCCTCGGTGTGAGGGGTCCGCTCAGCTAAGTCCCCCTTGAGCCTCTGGAAATGAGGGACACATGACGAGGGAGGGGAAAGCTCTGATGGATTACAGAAAGTCTCCTGTTTCTAACACTTTTTTTTTTTTCGTTCTCTCTCTCTCTCTCCATCTGGGATCAGCAGCTTCCATCTTAGACTTGATCTGCTATTGGAGAATCATTTCCAAACAATACTTTATTTTTTATTTTTTAGACGTTAATAATCCAAAAAGACTCCTAAATCCTCTACTAGCTCGTTTTTATCGTTAGCTGTCTTTTTGAGGGGGACTGGGTTGTTTCGAGAATTGCGAGCGAGCGAATGATGAGTGTGCGCGCCAGACCGTTCCAGTATTTATTTAGCACGACTTTGATTTCGAAAAGTCCTGTCCCGCTCGCAACGCGAGTGATTTCTTTTCCCCCTATATGTTCTGTGTTAATGCTTCAGCGCGGACCAAGAAAGAGCTATTAAGTTCATCTTTTATATTTACTGGTCATAGCAATAAGGATATTTGGTGATTTTTATACTACTTTTGAATGTGTAAAAAGTAGTATATCACTAAAGTGTGTTTTTAGGGCAAAATGAGACAAGCAAGCGAAGATCTGGAGTTGGACAAGAAGACAGAGATATATGTGTATTAGAAAGGAGTGTCCTCATCGTCACATTGTCACTGTTACATTTGGTATTATTAAGATGAGTATGAATGAGTTTGTTTTTGTCGGATACTTTTTCTTTTTTTTCTTGCACTTGGTCAACTTCTAATTGTGTTATTGGATTGGACTTGGAAGTGTTTCAGGGTTACTGACTGTACTCTGTAGACCCAGGCTCTGCGTCCCAAATAGCACCCCATTCCCTTTATAGTGTAGTGCACTACATAGGAAATAATGTGCCCTTTGGGACGCAGACTTTGTAGACCAGGTAAACAGAGAGATGCGATAAAGGAGTGACTTTCTAGTGTAAACTGGGCTGGACTTAAAAAGGACCAACCAGTAGTGTAGGCCTGGATAAAGGGAAATGTTGCAGTATTGTTTTTGTGAGTTCAAATTGATGTTTATATGTTGTTCCTTTTCATTTTATATCTTTATTTTGTAGTCTGTCTTGTTTCTTCTTGTTTTTGTTTGTCGGAGGGTCATCTCATTTTATTTTCTGCTCACTCCCCCAACCTCTGATTCCCGCTCACTGTCTATCAAAAACCGTCTTCTCTTTTCCTAATTATTTTCCCTTTCATCTCCCCTCCTGTTGTCTTTTTCACTCTTCCTCTCTCTCTTCCATCGTTGTACTGCCCTCCCCCACTCCTTCCGTCTCTTGCCTGTGCACTGAGTAAGTCAGCTGTGTAAGTGTGTGAGCCTTGCTGTGCACGGCCAAACAGTGAGTGATCAAAGGATGTACTGTATTTATTAGGTTCAGGGAGGAAAGTGGGGTGGGGGGGGGGGGTCGGGGGAGCAAATGTACTGTAAAAGAGTTGATTGTACACAATGCCCTGGAGAGAAATGAAAAGTTCTAAAATATGCAGCAACTCATCGGAGTGTTATTTTTTTTAAAGTGTGTGTGTCATCTACCATTTTCATAAAGTTTAACTAAAAAAGTATTTCAAAACAGTCTGTGTAATTATGTCATCTTTCTGACTTCCCAGCGTGCCCAAATTCAAGCTGATCTGTTGGTTTTACCTGTTCAGGCAAAGCATTTAATTGATTTAGATGTCTGCCAATGACAGTGACTTCAGACAAAGTCCATGTAGATCGATACTGTCAATTGACCTACAAACACATTTGTACTACTGGCCTACATCATTACCAAGGAGCAGGAAGACACTGTTATGATAATTTCCTGTAACATAGATCTGCTATATCTAATGTTTAAGGGCGGTTATTGGGTGACTCCCACCTGTTCTGCTTCCCCTCTTAGATAATATATCAGCATAATATCTGGCATTTAGCACATGCTTTTACCAAAAGCAACGTTGTCATGCGTGCATTCGTTATCCCTACGAGTGGTCCCGGGAATCCAACCCGCTGTTCCGACGTTGCAAGCGCCATGCTGTACCCACTGAGCGTCAGAGGACACGTTAGTTCATGGAGAATTTTTCATTTTTTTAAAGGGAGACAACTTGAACTCTCCTGTGTTTTTATTGTTTATTAACAGAGACGGTATGAAATTAAGAGGAGACTGAGAGAAGGGGATTGCAGTGTAGGGCTGGTAGTCGCTAGGATACGTAATAAAAAAACAACAACATTTTACTCATTTAGCAGACGCAGTTTGTTCATCTTAAGATAGCTAGGTGGGACAACCACATCACAGGTATAGAAAGTACATTTTCTCCCGTCAACGTAGCTATCAGTCGAGTCAAAGCTCGAATGGGGGGGGGAGGTATATGTGCAGAGGATAGAGCCCTTAACTGTAAAGGCTACCCTCAGGCACCTTGTACCTTATGTTAAAGTACATTTTGAAATTGTCAATTAAATATTTAATACGAGTGGTTTTAAAAGGTCATAAGGGAAAGTTTGTGTTTGATACTCGCCGAAGTCGGTCATGGTCAACGCCACGGTCAACAGACTACATTATCTGCTATCTGATCCTCCTGACTCCTGACTCCCAGTGAGCCCGTCAGTTCCCTGGAAATGTCACATCACCAGTTTCCAGTCAGGTACTCTATCATGAGGTTAGCCACAGCTCAGTGACAGCCAAACAACATGTGACTGCATGCCAGAACAACAGGCCATTTCTGTCCCACACTTCAGTTGCCTCTATGCTCTTCAGATTGTATTATTACACTCTGTCTGTCTGTTTGTTTGTGTGCGTGTGAAAGAGGGTCTTGTCAGAGACCTGAAAAGTTCCCACAAACATTTTCCCAAATATAGAAATCTGACAAGGTAGAAATTGTTTTGATTTAATAAACCAGACATAAAGCCTACTCCATTCTCACATGACAATTATATTAAGGTATAAAGCTGACTGTTTTGGCAAGCAACATTTCCACAGTAGTGTGTGCTGGATCTCTCTCTCTCTCTCTCTTCTTCAGTGAATTACAGCAGAAGTTGATTATTCCCTGTTGTTTTTTTCCCAACATATATTCTGCTATTCAATGTGGAAGTTCTGTGAAAGGTGACTAGAATTTCTAATCTGACCAAACCAGCTTCAAGGTTTTTTAAAGGGAATTTTGAATCATTCCGAATCTTGAACATTAATTACAATTTGTTCACGTGTGGCAGTTATCATGCCATAGCAATCCTATTATTCTTTCACTTTTCTGTACTTCAAAGGTAGAAAACCCAGACCCCTTAGTAGTTAAACCCAGATCCCAATGAAATTGTATAAGAAAGTATGTGTGCAAGATTGCAGTCCACATTAGGCAGTGTTATGCTGCCCCTAGAGGTATAATACAGAATTGACTGCCGAACAGGAATGACAGGGATGTCCAGTATTTTTTTTTCAATAGCAGCTAACTGTATTCTGCTCCTTAGGGATTGGTCTTTGACCAATCAGACATACCTGCTCTAGGCACACTGGACAAATTATGGTATTTTCCCACGGCAGGAAAATGGTAGCTAATATCACAAGCCCTTGGTTGTTGTAAATATGATAAGGAAAATCTAGCAAATAAAGCATTAACCTTTTCAACAGGTAGACAAATGCTGTCAAACCAGAAATAGTTGCTCTGGGTGTGTACAATCCATTACTCCCAGCTAGTCAACCGTGTTAGGCTACTACTCCTCAGGGTACTCATTTCATTCACCTGAATGCATAAGCAAGTTTTCTTGGAACGTTTTTGAATATACCACTAGGCTAGTCTGGACCTGCACATAAATAGCCATGGAAGGTCTGATCAAGACAGGCTACTAAAGCCATTGGGCAAGATCGCAGTTGAGTTCTGACCTCTAATTGCTCTCATACAAGCACACTAGAATCCTGACAATGACCCTTTAAGAAACAACGCCATTAGTTATGATGTATCAGTAAACATGCAGCTCTACTTAATGTACAATGCTATATGTGAACTAACTTATTATAATGTATCAGTATTACAATGAGGATTTTGGATTGCATAATTAAGCACACGTACTGTATTTACAACTATCCTTGATATTATAGTACTGCTAGATAGTACACTCGTGCTGTATATTTGCTTTTCAACACAAGTCATTTTTCATTGGCTGTTTCACTTCTCATCCATCTGTTCTCTGGAAAAGCCGCTTGGCTGCTCCTCCTGGATGGGGTAATGAGATGGTGTCATAATGGAAGTCTGGAAGAAGGGGTGAAGTGTCGAAGGGCTACCGAGAGCTATTTGTTGTTTGGAGCCATTCTTTAACCTGAAATGAAGAAAACTTGTAAGAAAACATGGAGATGCCAAGAGTCCACTAGTCTCTCGTGACTGCCTTAAAGGTGAAGTTTCTCCTGGATTTATTTTCGGGGAAGAAACCATCTAATATCAAGTTATAAAATCCTGAACAATCCCTTTTAAAATTCAAATGTAGGTGATTTGGTTCTGGGTGCTGATATGAGTTCTCCATCAGTGACAGAATAGGAGTAAAGGAAAGAACACACAACAAACGGCCAAGAGTCCAGTTATGGATTATTAGTAGGGGAAACCTACCAGTGTTATTCTGTCACTGCCACCATTGCACAGTTCTCTTTACTCTCCGAAGCTATAGCTAAGTACTCCGCCCTGAGAGACAGAGACCGAGAGAGAGAAGGTGAGGAATAAGAGAGGGGGGCCGTTAGAAAGTAGCAGTTTTAGCTAGGAAATTACATGGCAAGAAAATAGTATTTTCAGAGGAAGATTGAGGAAAAAGTGTGTGCTCTTGTGCGAAGGTGTCTGCGATGAATTGGAGCTGTGTGTTTGTGTCTACTCACGCGCTCTCTCTCAATGCTTCCTCGCCTTGTGCTGATATCTTCCTGTAGCAGTAAATCATCTCTACCACCAGCCATACCTGCAGCCCAATGATGGTGACATACATCATCACCTCAGACAAGATGGACGCTATCCCCCTGGTCACTAGAGAATGAGAGGACGGGTTAAGAAAGAGTCCGCCTTGGGCTTAATGAATTATTAATTAGTTAGAAGCTATTTCAAAGAAAATGTACAGGCTTCTGAATGTCTGATGCCTCCTGGAAAACATGATGGTACAATTATCCCCAGACATCCACAAGGGTTCAGTGTTTCACTGTGAATGGCCCAGTTTTTCAAGGTCAACATTAATCTCAAGTTAAACTGGTGGAATGACCTCAAGTAGTAAGTGAGCTGACTAAGCTTGCTGCCAAACCCAACATTCTAGAGACACAGTATCAACCTTTTGTGGAAGCCTTTAAAATATTACTTAGGATTATGAAAGCTATTTAGCTCTTGGAAGTCTTTGACCTCTCCTCTCTTTAGGAGAAAAATCATTCATCCAAATGCAGGTCCATTAAAGCAGTACAGTAGGTCTCTATGTATGTATGTACACTACCGTTCAAAGTTTGGGGTCACTTAGAAATGTCCTTGTTTTTGAAAGAAGCTTTTTTTTTGTCCATTAAAATAACATCAAATTGATCAGAAATACAGTGTAGACATTGCTAATGTTGTAAAAAAAAATACATTTTATTTAACCTGGTTAGCTAATTGAGAACAACTGCGATCTGGCCAAGATAAAGTAAAGCACATAAACAACAACAACACAGAGTTACACATGGAATAAACAAGCGTACAGTCAGTAACACATAGAAAAAAGAAAGTCTATATACAGTGTGTGCAAATGGCGTGAGGAGTTAAGGCAATAAATAGGCCATAGTAGCAAAGTAATTACAATTTAGCAAATGAACACTGGAGTGATAGATGAGCAGATGGTGATGTGCAAGTAGAAATACTGGTCTGCAAAAGAGCAGAAAAGCAAATAAAAACAATATGGGGATGAGGTAGGTAGATTGGATGGGCTATTTACAGATGGGCTATGTACAGCTGCAGCAATCGGTTAGCTGCTCAGATAGCTGATGTTTAAAGTTGGTAAGAGAAATATAAGTCTACAGCTTCAGCGATTTTTGTAGCTGGAAACGGCTGATTTTTAATGGAATATCTACATAGGCGTACAGGGGCCCATTATCAGCAACCATCACTCCTGTGTTCCAATGGCACGTTGTGTTAGCTAATCCAAGTTTATCGTTTTAAAAGGCTAATTGATGATTAGAAAAACCTTTTGCAATTATGTTAGCACAGCTGAAAACTGTTGTGCTGAATTAAAGAAGCAATAAAACTGGCCTTTAGACTAGTTGATTATCTGGAGCATCAGCATTTGTGGGTTCGATTACAGGCTCAAAATGGCCAAAAACAAAGACCTTTCTTCTGAAACTCGTCAGTCTATTCTTGTTCTGAGGAATGAAGGCTGTTCCATGCGAGAAATTGACAAGAAACTGAAAATCTTGTGTACTACTTCCTTCACAGAACAGCACAAACTGGCCCTAACCAGAATAGAAAGAGGAGTGGGAGGCCCCGGTGCACAACTGAGCAAGAGGACAAGTACATTAGAGTGTCTAGTTTGAGAAACACGCCATCTGTCAAGCGTGGTGGAGGCAATATGATGGTCTGGGGGTGCTTTGGTGGTGGTAAAGTGGGCAATTTGTACAGGGTAAAAGGGATCTTGAAGAAGGAAGGCTATCACTCCATTTTGCAATGCCATGCCATACCTTGTGGATGGTGATTAATTGGAGCAAAGCACAGCTCCAACTATGCAAGAACTGTTTAGGGAAGAAGCAGTCAGCTGGTATTCTGTCTGTATTGGAGTGGCCAGCACAGTCATCGGATCTCAACCCATTGAGCTGTTGTGGGAGCAGCATGACCGTATGGTACGTAAGAAGTGCCCATCAAGCCAATCCAATTTGTGGGAGGTGCTTCAGAGAGCATGGGGTGAAATCTCTTCAGATTACCTCAACAAATTGACAACTAGAATGCCAAAGGTCTGCAAGGCTGTAATTGCTGCAAATGAAGGATTCTTTGACGAAAGAAAAGTTTGAAGGACACAATTATTATTTCATTTAAAAACCATTATTTATAACCTTGTCAGCGTCTTGACTATATTTCCTATTCATTTTGCAAATCATTTCATGTCTGTTTTCATGGGAAACAATAATTTCTAAGTGACCCCAAACTTTTGAATGGTAATGTATGTATGTATGTATGTATGTATGTATGTATGTATGTATGTACAGTGCTTCAGAAAGTTTTCATACTCCCTGACTTATTCCACATTTAGTTTTGTTACAGCCTGAATTCAAAATGGGATAAAAACAAATGTATTGCCCGTCGACACAATACACCATAATGACAAAGTGAAATCTTGTTTTTAGAAATGTTAGCAAATTTATTGAAAATGAAATACAGAAATATCTCATTTACAGAAGTATTCACACCACTGAGTCAATACACGTTAGAATCACCTTTAGAATCATGTTAGAATCACCTCATTACAGCTACATTACAGTCTTTCTGGGTAAGTCTCTAAAAGCTTTGCACACATGGATTCTACAATTTCCCATTATTT